>NC_066580.1:152025507-152660507 GCF_024323335.1 Lathyrus oleraceus
TGTGAAAAGCAACAGCGCTGGCCCAAGATCCAAAACCAATTAAATCCAGCGTGACAGGATTAAATAACATTTTAATTTAAAAAATCATGTGGACCTTGTATCAATCGGTCACATATTTTAAGTGACTAAAAGACAAAACAAGCATGCACGGCCAGGATTAAAACGTGCGCGCTGGATCTAAGGGCTCATGAGGCGACATGTCACCGTCTTCTTCATGGAGACAAACCCTAGCCATGCAAACACGGAAATACAATGGGTTTTCTCAAACTTCCACTCAAGAATACGACCACCATGGTGCACCAAATGACATGAAATAAAAACCAAAACTCAAGTACAAAATGTGTAGATTAACATGGTATCCTTGTTTGAGTAAAATGATGGCTTAAAGTGAGTGCAAAAATCATGAAAACTTGCCCTAAATGGAAAGTCAACCATTTCCAAATTAAGTAACTTTGCCAATTCCTGATTAAATGATGAATGCATGATCCAACCTAGATCAAATTTCACATGTAGGCTCCCCTAGGCATGGATTTTGAGATTCCACTCTCAAAATGTTAGGAGTTGACTTTTCTGGCCCCACACTTGACTTTTCCCAAACTGTCTGATTCCCGATTCCAATGATCAATTGAAGCACCTCTGGCTCAAATAAAGAGCTTATTTTTTTGTATGTAGACCCTTATGGACATATGGAGGGCCATGGAAAAGAGTTTCACCCAAAGAATCAGAAATAAAGTGATTTTATACCAAACCCTAATTTTAGGGCAAAACTGATCGGGAACTGATTGCACTGCTTGCCAATGGATCTTTCTGAGATAATTGTGAATATTCCTAGGCCAAGATGCCTCTCTAATCATGACATGGATGAGCCCCTCTACTTCTAACCAAACATTGCCTGTTGCAGGTAGCCATGAAACCCTAATTTCCTGATTAAATCCAGATGAACACTCTGATAGCTCTGAATCCTTCACTGATGAACTGAGGACCATAATAAGACACCTGGAGCCCCCTGAGACCCTTGAGACTTGTACACTTAGAGAATGAAGTCCAATTCTCAATCTTGCTTTGTGTGGGCTCCTACTGTTAAGGAGTGATCAACCAAAACCTGATTTCCAAGTCAGTAATGCAGTATGCAATGAGTATGACCTAGTATGATGCTAATGAAGTGTGAAACATAATCCCATGCTTCCAGGAAAAAATGAAGGGTAAATTTTGGGGTATTACAGCTGCCCCTATTCAATCAGCTTGAAACCCGAAATGAAGATAGCAACGGCTTTCGCACTTTCGAGGTATCAAGGGATTGAATACAATAAAAGCCCGAAAGTTTACACTGAAGTAGGAAAGTGAAAAATAAAGTGATAATGCTTGTCAGGATCAGAAAAGAGGAGTGGTCTTGAAAAAAGAATTCGTCTGGTACGGTGAGAGTCGGTCTGAACACCGAAAAAGAATGTTAGCTTGAATACCAAAATAAATGGTAACACAAAAATAACCATGGCCTGAATACCGCTCATCAATCTGAACACTGGAAATGACTTCGATCTGAGCGTCGGAATATACTAGATTATCAAACATCGGTCTGAACACCGAAAAACTGGCCTGAATGCCACTTCGGTCTGAATACCGGAAAGCTGGCCTGAATGCCACAAGTTGCATCGACCTGAACGTCAGAAACTTCTTTGATCTGAACATCGGAAAACTGGCCTGAATGCCACTTCGGTCTGAACACCGGAAATTAGCCTGAATGCCACAAGTTGCATCGACCTGAATGTCGGAAACTTCTTCAATATGAACATCGGAAAATTGGCCTGAATGCCACTTCGGTCTGAATACCGGAAACCTTCATGCCTGTCAGCATCGGCAGAAATAGGGAAAATGATAATTGAGGCGGCACGTGGGCTAACGACCCCTGTTGGGAATGATAAAGGATAAGTCATGAACAAACTTCAGTCTGAGTACTGGAAACAAACTCCTGGCTTATCACTTGGGATATCGAGAATGTCTTATGCTTTACATGCGTATGTTTTAATTTTTCAATGGCGTAATGCTCCATGAAAATGGAAATGCTACGCGATTTGGGAGGATGCAATGTGATATGATTCTACACGCAGGGATGTGAAATGCTAGGTTAGAAAGAACGCCAAGCCGGGGCAAGGAATTCTGATGGGGAAATGATCACAATCTTTTGGACCCTGGCAATGCTGTTGGAGATATACAACACAATGAACTCTGTGGGGAAATGACCGGCCACGCGGTGTTCTGGCAATAACAAAATACCGAGACTCTGACTGGGGAGAGAATGGAACTGAAAGCTTGCTGTTGAGGAGAACGACAATGGTTCTGGCAACCATAATCTGCGAGAGAGACGATTCAGCTGGGGAAGCAAACACTGATACGGTGCCGAGATTCTCCTTCAAGGAAAGAGACCATGGATCTAGCGTCGAGATCATCGATCTGGCATCGAACTCTGAGGAGTAGCCGCTTCTGCTGGGAAGATACAGTCTGACACTGTCAACTCCGCTGGGGATATACAGTCTGACACTATCGACTCTACTGGGGAATGTATAATCTGCAACAAAAACTTAGGGAAGTACAGTATTGAGAACCTGCCGGGGAATGAAGAATCCAACTTTGCAGGGATAAGATACCAAATACCAATTGTTGAAGAAAAACATCCGCGATCATCTGCTGGGAACCTCAAGGAAATGCCCCGAGTGTACCTGTTCTGAATAGACGATCCAAAGCACGTAAAATTTACGGCAATTTTAAATGTTTATTAAGAATGTACCTGTAAAGCTCTTATGTTTCATGATGCAATGTTTATCAAAAATTCGGACGTCATTTTTGCAAACAAAACAGTAAAATAAAAATTAACACAGAGATGTACTGAATAACATGATTTTATTGATTGAATGGCCTCTGAATAGGCATTTACATCAGGAAGCAATCCCTGGAAAGAGGCAATTGCACAAAAGATAAAAAAACAAAAATTAATCTAATGGCAATGTGAAATGGATTTCTATCGGGTTCCAATTCTGCTATGACTCGCTCGTCTTCAAGATCCTCCAGATGATCATCTTTCTGAAAAGGGTGATTGGACTGTTTCCTATCCTTCGAAAGTTTCCATTTATCGACACGAGATGAGATTCAGAACTACTCAGAACGCAGTCATTCGCTTAATCCCTAACTTTTGCCTGGATCGCCCTTTCGGGTTTTCAATCCACCGGGATACCCATTTTTGCCTAAGTTGCCTTTTTCAGGTTTTCAACTTACCGGGTGTACAATCTTTTCATTTTCAATCCCTAACTTTTGCTCGAACCTTTTTTATTTTCTTGGTTCGCCGGGATGCCCATTTTTTGCCTGGACTATTCTTTTTATTGTCCAGCGGGTCTATTTTATGCGAAGTATTTTTTAACTGTGTCTGAGTTCACAGGGGAAGTGAAGTCTTCACCATCCATAGTTGCAAGCATTAAGGCTCCACCATCAAAAATCTTGGTGACAATATATGGTCCATCATAGTTAGGAGTCCACTTGCCCCTGTGATCTGTCTGAGGAGGAAGGATCCTTTTCAACACCAAATCTCCGTCTTGGAAGCATCGAGGACGCACTTTCTGATCAAAGGCTCTCTTCATCCGACTTTGATACAACTGCCCATGACAAATGGCTGCCATTCGTTTCTCTTCGATAAGACTCAACTCATTGAACCTTGTCTGAATCCATTCAGCTTCGTCTAACTTGACATCCAACAGGACTCTTACAGAAGGAATCTCCACTTCAACGGGTAGGACTACTTCCATACCATACACAAGGGAGTAAGGGGTTGCCCCGATCGATGTACGTACTGAAGTACGGTACCCATGCAAGGCGAAGGGTAGCATCTCATGCCAATCTCTGGACGTAACGACCATCTTCTGCACAATCTTCTTTATGTTCTTATTGGCTGCCTCAACAGCACCGTTCATCTTAGGACGATAAGGGGAAGAATTATGATGTTGAATGTTGAAGTTCTTGCACAACTCCTTCATCGTTTTGTTATTGAGATTAGAACCATTATCAGTAATGATTCTTTCGGGAATCCCATAACGACAAATGATTTCTTTCTTAATGAATCGGGCAACCACATGTCTGGTGACCTTCGCAAATGACGCTGCTTTGACCCACTTGGTGAAATAGTCGATGGCAACAAGGATGAAGCGATGCCCATTGGAGGTAGTCGGCTCAATCTTTCCAATCATATCAATGCCCCACATAGCAAACGGCTACGGTGAAGACATCACATTCAGAGGATTTGGCGGCACATGCACCTTATCAGCATAAATCTGGCATTTATGACACTTCCGAGCATATTTGAAACAATCAGATTCCATGGTCATCCAGTAATAACCCGCTCTCAGCAATTTCTTAGCCATTGCATATCCGCCGGCATGAGTACCGAAGGAGCCTTCATGAACTTCCTGCATTAACATGTCCGCTTCGTGTCTATCCACGCATCTGAGCAAAACCATGTTGAAGTTCCTCTTATACAACACATCGTCTTTGTTCAAGAAGAAACTGCCTGCCAATCTTCTCAAAGTCTTTCTATCATTGTTGGATGCCCCTGCAGGGTACTCTTGATTCTTCAGAAAGCACTTGATGTCGTGATACCAGAGCTTGTCATCAACTACCAATTCAGCAGCAAACACATACGCGGCCCTATCAAGGCGCATAACATCGATCCTGGGAACATAGTTCCACCGAATCACTTTGATCATGGAGGATAGAGTAGCAAGAGCATCTGCCATCTGGTTCTCATCACGAGGTATATGATATAGCTTTACTGTTGTGAAGAAAGTCAACAGTCTTCTCGTGTAATCTCTGTAGGGGACCAGATTAGGCTGGAGAGTATTCCAATCACCATTCACTTGATTGATCACTAGAGCTGAATCTCCGAAGATGTCCACAGTCTTGGTTCTCAAATCAATGGCTTGCTCAATACCCAAGATACAGGCCTCATACTCAGCTTCATTATTGGTGCACTCGAAAGTCAGACGAGCGGTGAAAGGCATGTGGGCACCTTTCGGAGTGGTAATGACAGCACCAATTCCACTTCCTTTGGTATTGACGGCCCCATCAAACACTAAAGTCCATTTTTCATTTGGATCAGGTCCCTCCTCAACAACTGGCTCTTCACAGTCTTTCATCTTGAGGAACATGATGTCTTCATTTGGAAAATCAAACTTCATCGGCTCATAATCATCAATCAGCTGCTGAGCAAGATAGTCTGACAGGATACTCCCCTTGATGGCTTTCTGGGATGTATACTGGATGTCGTACTTTGTCAGTACCATTCGCCAACGAGCAACCCTTCCGATGAGAGCTGGCTTCTCAAATATATACTTGATTGGATCCATTTTGGAGATCAGTAAGGTTGTGTGAGTCAGCATGTATTGTCTCAATCGCTTAGCAGCCCATGCAAGTGCACAACATGTCTTTTCAAGCATTGAGTATCTCGACTCGCAATCTGTGAATTTTTTACTCAGGTAGTAGATGGTGTAACACCTCAAAATTTGCCCTCCTCTCTTGGGACTAGCTTAACATATTGCATTGCATTTTTAGGTCATTAGGCATTGCATGTTGCATATCATGTGGTTACATTGTGCAAGTCATCCTCATAGGTCTTGGTCAGAAGATAAAGAGGTTGAGGTATTCAAGCTGAGGGTTTCATTGAATGGACTGATCATTAATCATCTGAGGATGTGGGGTCTAAATTAGGGTTTCATGATTTCTCAAGGAGATTGGTCTTCAGCTTTGTGGAAATGATACATCATCATCATCATGGTTTTGTTATCATCCCAGAGGTTCAAGAGATTGATCAGATGCCTTGAGATTAGGGTTTTGACCATTGGTCAACCCTAATCATCTGCATTGGGCCAATCAGGGCATGGCAAGGAGATGGGGTCTATAAAGGATATGGGGATCATCATGTGATTATATTGAGCTTGTGGAAGCTAGGGTTTCATCCTTGAGCCATTTCATCAGGAGATTAAGGCTCAACTTGATCAGGGCATAGCCAAATTCATCTATCAATCAGGAAAGTCAATTGTGGTCAACTGTGCTTGATTTTATGGATTTGGAGGTGGGAGAGAGTTGGATACACTTCATTCATGTTGAAACAAGTTTCATTTGACATTTCAAACATCAAGAATGAAGAAAATAAAGTCAGGAGAAAACTTTCCAAAAATGGAAAGTGACTTGTAATGAAAGTTTCCAAAAATGGAAAGTTTTTTACCTCAAAATTACGTGTCCAAAAATGCTTCAAATGAAATTTTGTTCAACATGAAAGTTGTAGATCTTGCTCTCACCTTTCCAAAAAGTCCAAGAACTTGAATTTCTCATGTATGGTTGGCAAGTTATGATCAAACCATTTTCCAAAAATGCCTAAATTCAAAGTGGCATAACTTTCACATGGAATGGCCAAAATGGATGATCTTTCTTTGAGCAAACCCCATTTCACATGTACTTTCATGATGCATGGTCACATTTCATCAAAAATGGTCATGGCAAAAAGTCATTTTTCAAGTGGACTATTTGAAAATTGGTGGGAAAAATGGTGAAATCTCAAATTACATGGTTTTTGCATACAAAACCTATTCCAACACATCACAAATGATCAAAGTGACTTGCTCCAGCTGGTTTTTACTGTTACATTGGCCTAATTTGCAAAAGGACTTTTTGGATATTTTACATAAAAGTTGCATTTCACTAATTCATGTTGATTTTGCTAATTGTGATTAGTAAGTGGATTAAGCATTGGTATAAGAGGTTAATTGTAACAGAATTGATAATCACTTCACATTCTTCAAGATCATAACAGAATTTCCCTCCAATTTTCACCAAATTCTCTCAAACTTTTTCCAACATTTTTCATCATTTCACATTGAAATCTTCATCAATCTTGCTGATTCTTGTTGGATCTACATTCTACAAGACTTGTTGATGAAATGTTTCAACAAACTCGTGGCCAAAGCTTGCTGAATTTGGACTGTCATAACCTTGCTCATCCATGGAGTTTTGAGTTTCCTTCGATCTGAAGCATCGCTGAGCTGAAGAACCTTTTCCATTCAACTTCCACATCATTGTACTGCAACTGTTTTGGTGTTTTAGCCATTGAAACGTCCAGATTCATCACTGCCATCATCACAAGGTGCATTTTCGAATTCCTTCATTGCTTGAATTGTGATATGGTTATGATAGAGCTTTCAACATAGAATGCAATGTTGCTTGTGGTTTTGAATTTGGTTGAGTATCGAGAGAGAAATCTTGATTGGAAGTTTGATGTGCAAACCTATTTTCGATCGATCCGTGAGACATGAGTAGAATTAGGAGAAATTGAGTTCATATCCATGATCTAGGTTGAAAGACGAATCCAATGATATATGGCATGATGATTTTCGTGCAATTTTGTTCTTGATGCTACTGTGTTGCTGCTGTGCGTTGTCGTTTTTTCGGGGAAGATGAGTGTTCGCTTAGCGAAGGATATATTCGCTTAGCGAAAGACTGGAGAAGATGATTGCTCGCTTAGCGAAGGTTTCTGTTTCGCTTAGCGAAGGACTGCGCGCGTGTCACTGTTTGAAACTAGCCTCGCTTCGATTCCTGGCTATGCCATTCCATCATTATTTCATTTCATTTCATTTTCTTTTTCATGTTTCATTTCATTTTGATCATGCAACTTCAAAAATTCACAGGAGATCCATTATTTGTCCAAATTTTGTGAAGTTTTTTGCATGATTCTCCTTATGATGTGTAGTTTTTTATGGTGATTTTTAATATTTTTGTGCACGTGTGGAAAAATAAATTGCTTAGGGATTGTTTGGATGTATGCTTCATGTATATGCTTTGCCATTTCACTCATAAAATGATAATGCTTCCATAGAAATTGATGAAATTGTTTGTGCTTATTCTGTACTCTTTGATGGTGATTTTGATGTGTAGTTTGTAATTTTTGGATGCCTGGTTGATGAGATATGAATTTTTGATTAGAGGTGTGACAATTTGTGTCACACCATGCTTGATGAACTTCATGATTTTATTTGGCATGCTTGTGAATATTGGATTGAGCTAAAATTTTGCATGAATGAGCATATGTATGTTGAGATGACATGTGAATTGTTCTGGATTTATTGCTTGCATTTCCTAAATGATTGAGATTTTCTCTTCTGTTGGCTCATTTTGTGATTTTTTGTGACACGTGTTGGCATTTGATTTGTGAAATTCTCATGGTTAATTGGATGGATGTGAAATTTGACATGTGGATTCTAGACACATTATAGGTCATTGTGGCTTTAATCCCATTCATTTATCATGTATTGTCACTGTTTTATGATTTTTGGAAGTTGATGCCTTGTGTTGGCTTGTTTGAACTTGTATGAACTTTTTGATTTTCATTTACCTACTTCCTTTAATCCAAATGAGCTGAAATTTGATATGCTATTCATTGAATGTGTTCTGTTTAGACTTGAATTTTTGTGGAATTTATTGAAATGTTTTGGTATGGATTTGATGATGATCATTCTGTTGGGTCCTTTGAGGTTGCAAATTGCATGTTTGGTACCTTTTTGTGCATAAAATGATAATGGTGATTGATATGAGCATGGGACCAATTGCATTTGTTTCTAAATTGATTGATTGTGATTTTGGATAATTTTCACTTGCTGTTTTGATTTTTTCATCTCCTTTGGACCCTAGGCTTGGCCTAGTGGTCTTGTTTCTCATATTTGATTTGGCTTTTCAGGTTGAGATGCAAATGCCTTAAGGGGAAAAATGTAAGTTGATTAAATTGAGTTTGGTTGCTTGGTGTAAACTAACATTGTATGTTTTGTAGGATGCTTGACTCAATTGAGTTGATTGTGCTTTGCACATTGCATTGGTTGACTGTACAGATTAACTGTTTGACTTTTGCTGTTTAATGTTGGTTTGTCTGGTATACTGATTGTATTTGATTGATTTCAGGTACATTAGTTGCTAACAGTTCTTTAAGAACTTGCTTGCTGTTGCTTGGTTGTATAAACCAATTGAGGTAGACTCTCTTGTCTCCATGTAGTCTGGAAGACCTGGCCTGTTACTTGGCCAGGCAACTGTCTGAAGTCCTCCTTAAGAGGCAATGTTTGTGCTTGTTTAACTTTGTCCCCAAGCAGGAAAAGACATTGATTAAGGCAATTGGCAGAACCCAAGGGATGTGCAATCCATCCCCTGTTATTCTTGTTGAATCGTCCCTCTGCTCACACCACTGTGTTGATGCATTGGGACATTAACCCAAGATCTTGTACAGTTGTACAGTTGTGTTAATGTCTTGAGTGTAGAAGGGTTCCCTCTTTCTGAACCCACACTCCTTTGTCTGAAGCTCTCCCTGGCCAGGGATAAGAGCTGTGAAGTCTAATCTTCACTCACCTTTCATCAGCTTCACCCTGACTCTCAATGTCAGGGTTAAGAGCTAACACCACCCTTGTACAAATGACTTGCCTTGGCAGTCTGACCCTTTGTTTGAGCCTCACTTTGACTGGATATAGTGTGTGCTATCTGAAATGTTTGCTTTGTTTTGTTGATGCTTGCATGCTGTGCTTTTTCCTGGATAGGATTAGCTTGCTGTGGTGCAAGTAGATAGTGAACCTTAACATAGGGCAACGATGCATGATAACACCTAGGCTCGAGTCCAGCTCTCTAGAAGTGTGTCTCCCTTTGTATCTGGTTGGAGTTTCTTTCCCGTTCCGGGGAACTACGTCGCCCTGATCCTCATACCAGATGAGGTACGTAGGCAGGAGGCCGTGCGAGGTCTCTCCGGGCACTTTGTTTTCTTTTTGTGTGTGTGCTTGACAGTTATAGGCTCGAGTTCCCGACTCCCTATTAACTTGTTTGGTTGTTGTGTGCTTGGAAGCTGATATAAGTCCAGTGATTGGCATTCGGGTTCCAGTGTGGGTTTGTTTGGTTCGGAAGCTGATGTAAGTCCAACGATTGGCGTTCGGGTTCCAAGTTTGCCTGTGTTTGTGTGTGTCCTGTTTGGCGTGCGTGAGCCGAACTACGGTCGCTCTGATTCTCGTTCCAGACGAGATACGTAGGCATAGGATGCGATGTCCTAGCGAGCCCGTTCCTCTTATCCCCCACCTGTGTTGTTTTCGGTGTGTGTGTGTGGTGTTTGTTTTAGCAACCTTTTCTTTCTTTTAGAGCGTGGATCCCGTCGAGTACGACGGACGTGAGGGGTGCTAATACCTTCCCCTTGCGTAACCGACTCCCGATCCCATTCTCTTTGGTCGCGAGACCATGCTTTTCCCAGGTTTACTCTGAGCGTTTCCCTTCCCTCTTTTGGGATAAATAACGCACGGTGGCGGCTCTGTGTTGTTTTGTTTCAGCCCGCCGGTTGTTTTTCGCGAATGCGACAGCTGGCGACTCTGCTGGGGACATGAAGGATGTTGACTTGTGCTGGTCCATCTTCCCTAAGCGAGTCTTTCCTAGCGTTCTAGGATAGTTTAGGTTGCTTGTGTTGTTGTATTTATTGCATTTATTATTCTGACTGTGTATATATTTGCATAAATATTTGCATGCATCATGTGAGAAAATTCCTTACCTTGAATTAATTTTTAATGATAGCAAATTGTGTGATTATCATCCAAATGTTGGTTGTGCATTGCATTACATGATACATGTGTGTTTTATTATGTTTTTCATCCCACTATATTGTTGCATAACTGTACATACAAACCTACATTGATATTCCCCTTTAAATAACAATTAAAATGCATTTTATGTCAGTAAGCATCGATACATAAAGCCTCTGCATCGATACACACATCATGAGATAAATCATAAGACCTTTCTGTTCAGTATGCATCGATGCACACGAGTCATGCATCAATACATGGAAGACAAAATACTCTATGCATCGATACACACGATCCCTGCATCGATACATGACAAATTGAAACAGCCTGTGTATCAATACATACGCACCAGGCATCGATACATACTAGTGTAATAAGCACTTGCATCGATACACACGACCTTTGTATCGATACATGAATAATCAATTTCACCAAAATTCACATTACTTACAGTATGTATCGATACACACCCTTATGCATCAATACAAAAGACTGTTTTATGTTATAACAGCAACTGTTTTGCAGCATATAAAAGACAGGTTACAACAGCAGTGCAAAAAAACACGAATTCATTGAGGGAAAACAATTGAACACAGATCAAAAGCAGTGTTGGAGCAATTGTTTGTGAGCAATTAGAAACCTGAAAGAGACTTCATCTTCTTCATCTTCTCAATCACTTTTCTTCAAGAACATTTACACATAACCATTCTTGTTCTTTGGATTAAAGAAGCATCGAGATAACGTTCAGTGGTACGATCAAGGATCTAGCTGTGGTTTGCAGTGGAACGATCGAGGATCTAGCTGAGTCGAAGATTGAAGGGGGTTTCTAGGAAAAACCTACTGGTTTGTCCTTCAAGAACTGGAGTGTTCTTGAGGGTTTGGGAGTCACATTTGCAGAACATATTCAGCCGCAGCGTTGCGTTTGGAGATCGGGGGATTTCGCAAGCAGGTCGTGGAACCGGTGAATTGTTTGCAACTTTGTGCAGGAAAATCTTGATCGTGCTCAGATCAAGTGAAGGTTTATACAAGAAGAGGTTCTTAGAGTCTAGAATTCTGTCTTTGTATCATAACCTTGTATCAACGGATTCGGCAATAATTGATAATCAAAGTTCTCAATTTCATTTGAAATTGAGAGGGAGACGTACCCACACGCGAGGACGACGTGGGGAACTTCCTTACCAAATCTCTGCGTATCGTACTCTTACCTTATTCCTCTTTACGTTTTTCAAACTGTTTTCGCAATTTTAGTTAGTGTGTGGTGATTGCTTCTTTTTCAAGACAGCAGTGGCAAGAAAACTTTAATCAAACTTCATTGCTGTTTAACATTGATCACATACACACCAACTGTTTGATAAAACGGTTAGCTAGATTTTATTCATTGGAAATAGACTTTAATGATAAGTGCATTCAATTAGTTATAATTCTGGTGTGAATCGGTTCTGTCATTCTCATTAAAATCCAGCAATTAAACTTGTGTGTCCGGCTTTCTAGTAGCGGTTCAGAATAGACGGAAGTCGATTCGGGACTGATTTTTCCGCCAACTTTGAAAACTCTGATAAAATTTCAAATCCGTTAAATTCAAAAGAGGTGATCTATTCACCCCCCTCTCGATCACTAGCCACACCGTCTAACAAGTGGTATCAGAGCGCCGGTTCGCTGGTGCTCTGTGGCTGCCTGTAACAGTATGGATTCTGAACCAAAGGGGGCGTATAATAGAGCGCCTATTTTCAACGGTGAAAATTATGGCTACTGGAAAGACTGCATGCGAGTTCATATAAATTCTGTGGATAGGTTAGTATGGGCTGCCATTGAAAACGGTCCGTTTCAAATCACTATGACAAATGCGGCTGGCGCCATAGTACCTAAACCAGAAGATGATTGGAATGAGAAAGATGAGAAAAAGTGGTCGTGCGATTGGAGAGCTCGTAACATGTTAATTTCAGCACTTGGTGTTGATGAGTATTATCGAGTATCCCATTGCACGACAGCTAAAGAAATGTGGGACGCTTTAGAAGTTGCCCATGAGGGCACTACTGAAGTAAAACAGTCCCGCATTAACACACTCAATCAAGAGTTTGAGCTCTTTCGCATGAAACAAGGAGAATCCATCTCCGACATGCAAAAGAGATTCACTCATCTAACTACCCGATTGAATGCTCTTGGAAAACCTATTTCCAATGAAATTGCTACTAATAAAATTCTCAGGTGTCTTAGCAGGGAGTGGCAACCTAAAGTTACAGCAATCAAGGAAGCCAACGATCTTACAAGACTTACGATTACAACTCTATTTGGAAAGCTGGAAGAACATCAACAAGCCTTGGAAAGTCTTGAAAAATATGAGAATAAAAGTAAGAAGGAAAAGGAGAAGAAAAGAGACAAAGAGGGAGAGAAGAAGCCAATAGCTCTTGTGGCTTCTAGCTCTAAGTCCTCACGAAAAGAGCAAAGCGACAATGATTCAAGTAGTGACAAAGACTCGGATGATGAGGAAATGGGACTGTTTGTAAGGAGATACAATAGGTTCATTCGAAAGAATGGAGTCAAGCATTCCGACAAAAATCTCATGAAGTTTCGAAAACAATCTACAAATTCGAAACAAGAAGAGAACAAGAAGAGTAGAGGAAGAGGATCCTGTTTTAATTGTGGTAAATCCGGACACTATAAAACAGACTGCCCTATGAAGTATAAGGATCAAAGAAAAGATTCGCCAAAAGGGTACAGCAAACAAAGAAGAGCGTATATTGCATGGGAAAGTGATAGTGATTCATCAAGCACACAAAGCTCAAGTGATGATGATGAAGCTGCAAATCTGTGCCTTATGGCTCACACAAAAAATCTGTCCTACCACAAGAAGAAAAACAATGACAAAAAGGTAAAACAAGCCTATTACAATACTTTCTCCTCTATGTCTTTTTCGGAACTAAAAATAGCTTTTGAAAAACTGCATAAGGAAGCTGTAGATGCTTTTAAAAGACTATCTTCCGACAAATATATCTTCTCATTTTTGGAAGGTAAAGTCAACAAAGCTGAAATTGATTTAGAAGCATTGAAAACTAGTATTGCAGAAAATTCAAAAACTATTGACATTGACGGATGTAGTAGAGTTAGGTATTGTGACGCTTGTTATATTTGGCAAAAAGAGGTAAACACTCTTAAGGTCAAATTAGAGAAAGCGCTACAACCTAAAGTTACTTATGCCGTTGACTCCAAGTTGTTTAAGAAGTCATTGAATCCTCCATATGCAAAATACTCTTTTATTCTAAAGGATTCAATGAACAAGAAACAACAAACACATCATCATGGTTTATGTCATTATTGTTGCCATGCTGGCCATACCATTGAGAAATGCAAATTTAGGAGATTTCTTGTCCCTAAAGGCATTTATCAATGGAAGCCAAAAGGCAACCATGTTAGCACTTACCCACTTGGACCCAATGAAAATTGGGTACCAACTTCTCTCTTTTGATGTTGTAGGATGAGTGCCTTGCCTCCGCAGATAGAAGGTGGTTTCTTGACAGCGGCTGCTCAAGGCACATGACCGGTGACATATCGCTTTTTATAGACTTCAAGGCAAAGAAGAAGGGATATGTTACTTATGGAGACAACAACAAAGGAGCTATACTCGGCAAAGGTAGTGTAGGTAATCCCTCCACCACTACTATTCAAATGTCCTTTTAGTTGAGGGACTTAAACACAATTTGTTAAGCATAAGTCAACTATGCGACATGGGCTATAAAGTGTCGTTTACAAAAACTTGCTGCATAATTGAACATGTTGAACAAAACATTGTGTTTAAGGGTGTAAGAGTAAACAACATCTATATGCTTGACTTGTTTGATGTACCTTTAACAAATACTAAATGTCTAGTCACCTTGAATGATGATTCTTGGCTTTGGCATAGACGTTTAGCGCATGTTAACTTCGATTTGCTAAATAAGGTTGTATCTAAGGATCTAGTAGTCGGTCTACCAAAAATAAAATTTTCAAAAGACCACCTATGTGACGCGTGCCAAATGGGAAAGCAAACAAGGGTGTCTTTTAAATCTAAAAATGTAATTTCAACTTCACGACCCCTTGAGCTTCTCCATATGGACCTCTTTGGACCTTCTAGGACAAAGAGCCTAGGTGGAAATTACTATGGCTTTGTAATAGTTGATGACTACTCTAGATTCACTTGGACTATATTCCTTCATAGCAAAGATGAAACTTTTTCTGCTTTTAAAAATTTTGCAAATCTGTCCCAAAACAAAATGAATTCCAAAATAGTTACAATTCGTAGTGATCATGGTGGTGAGTTTCAAAATTACCACTTTGAGAAGTTTTGTGACAAGTATGGTATTGAGCATAACTTTTCAGCTCCTCGCACTCCACAACAAAATGGCGTTGTGGAGCGTAAAAATCGTGTTTTAGAGGAGTTGGCAAGAACAATGCTTAATGAGGGTGGATTACCAAAATACTTTTGGGCTGATGCTGTTAGCACAGCCTGTTATGTTCTAAACAGAATCTCAATTCGCCCTATTTTAAACAAAACTCCTTATGAACTTTTGAAAGGAAGAAAACCAAACTTGTCACATCTTCACGTATTCGGTTGTAAATGTTTTGTTTTGAACAACGGTAAGGAAAACATTGGGAAGTTTGATGCAAAAGCGGATGAAGGCATTTTTCTTGGTTACTCACTGTCAAGTAAGGCATATAGAGTGTATAATAAGCGTTTACTTACTGTTGAAGAATCTGTTCATGTTTCTTTTGACGAGTCTTATCCGAAAAATGTCGGAAAAGGTATTTCTTTTGATGACACAGGTGTATCTACAGAAGACATACTCAAGGAAGCTGTTGAAGAAACTGATCAGTCCAAAACAGCTGCCCATGAGAAGGAGGAAGATACTAGTCATGAAGAAATTGAGGAAGAAAAGACAGCTGAAGTGAATGATATTCCAACAGCTTGGAGATCCTCAAAAGACCATCCCATTGACAACATCTTGGGAGACATTTCAAAGGGAGTATTGACTCGTTCTAAGATAAGCAATTTTTGTTCTCACTTCGCGTTTGTTTCACAAGTAGAACCTAAGAATGCCAAAGAGGCCTTGATTGATGAATTTTGGCTCATGGCCATGCAAGAAGAGCTTAATCAATTTAAAAGAAATGACGTTTGGGAACTTGTCCCTCGTCCGCGAGATCATCATATCATAGGCACTAAGTGGGTTTTTAGGAACAAGCTTGATGAAAACGGAGTGATTACTAGGAACAAGGCACGTTTAGTAGCACAAGGGTATAACCAAGAGGAGGGCATAGACTATGAGGAAACTTATGCTCCAGTTGCTCGCCTTGAAGCTATACGTCTTTTGCTTGCCTATGCGTGTTCTAAGGATTTTAAGCTTTACCAAATGGACGTAAAGAGTGCCTTTCTTAATGGTGTTATAAATGAAGAAGTATATGTTTCACAACCTCCCGATTTTGAAAATGATGAAAATCCAGATCATGTTTACAAACTAAAACGAGCTTTGTATGGTCTTAAACAAGCCCCTCGGGTTTGGTATGAAAGGCTTAGCAAATTCCTAATTGATCATGGATATTCAAGAGGTAAAGTGGACAATACACTCTTTATTAAACACAAAGGGAAGCACATTCTTTTAGTTCAAGTTTATGTCGACGATATCATATTTGGTTCAACTAACATACACTTGGTCGAAGAATTTTCTAAGGTTATGCAGGGTGAATTTGAGATGAGTCTAATGGGGGAGCTGACCTACTTCCTAGGACTGCAAATAAAGCAACTTGATGAGGGTACAGCAGTATGTCAAACAAAATACTGCAGAGAACTACTCAAGCGCTTTGGAATGAATGACTCAAAATCGATTGACACCCCAATGCCTACCAACGGAAATCTAGACAAGGATGAGCACGGTAAGTGTGTAGATGTCAAAAGGTTCAGAGGTATGATTGGATCTCTCTTGTATCTTTCTGCTTCTAGACCTGACTTCATGTTTAGTGTTTGTATGTGTGCACGCTATCAATCAAATCCTAAGGAATCGCACCTTAAAGCGGTAAAGCGCATATTTAGATACCTTCACGGAACACCTAAATATGGGCTTTGGTATTCCAAAGGAAGTGATTGTAGCTTAGTAGGGTACTCCGATTCTGATTTTGCTGGCTGCAAATCAGATAGGAAGAGCACAAGTGGTACATGTCACCTGTTTTCAAACTCTGTAGTCAGTTGGCATAGCAAAAAGCAAGTTTCTGTAGCTTTATCAACTGCAGAGGCAGAATACGTTGCAGCCGGTAGTTGTTGCGCTCAGATTTTATGGCTGAAGCAGCAACTACAAGACTTCAACATTCAACTCAAACGTATTCCTATCAAATGTGACAACACTAGTGCCATAAACCTTACTAAAAACCCTGTTTTACACTCACGCACTAAACACATAGAGATTAGACATCATTTCCTTCGTGACCATGTTGAAAAAGAAGACGTCATCTTTGAGCACGTTGATTCCAAAAATCAGCTCGCTGACATTTTCACTAAACCATTGGCAACGGAACCTTTCTTCAACATTCGTCGCGAATTGGGAATCTTAGATCTTTCTCAATTGATGTCATATTCATGTTATCTCTTAATTATATTATGCCTCACCATGGTTGATAAGAGCTGTTTTAGATGTCAATTATCCATCACACGAGTTCTCCAACAGAGGTAATATCAATCCTTTCTACAATTTTCTTATTGCAAAGTGATTGTGTATGTTACATCAAAAGTTCTTACTCTAGTTGATACAAAATTTGATTGCATATACTCCTGTCCATATTGTGTGCACACTAACAATTTGACTTCTGAATCTCTGTTGAGCATAATCATCATGACAGTGCATAATGCATATTCATACTGCATTAAAATTCATTAAAAACTGGTTCAGCATCAGTATGCATCGACACAAACGAAGCCTGCATCGATCCATATATTCTAAAATTCAATTTTTTTCAAAAACTGCTTCAGGATGTATCGATGCATCCATCGCATGTATCGATACACAGGGCAATTGTAAACACTTGGCATCGACGCATCCATCGCATGTATCGATACACATGACAATTTTGAATACTTGGCATCGACGCATGACTATCTGCATCGATACATACTGATGCTATCTGAATTAAATGCATTTCTTTCTCTCTCATGCATCGACACATCAGCCAATCATATCACTTCCTATCTCATTACTTCATCTCATCTGCCCTCAAAAACCCCAAAACCAGTGGCTAACCCTAACCCTCCTCATCTTCACTCTCTCTCACAAACTTGGTAAAACCCTAAATCTCACATCACCATGCCTCCTCCTCCGCCTCCGCCAAGCTACCGAGATCCTGACAAACATGATGAGGAATCCTGTGGTGGCAACAATCCAAATTAACCCACCTGCACTTCATCTCATAGCATTTCATCTCATATTGCTCTAGTTTTATTTGGTTGCACAATATATGGTTTAGCTTATGTAACTCTTAAACTCGTTCGTATCTTTAAAACGCGTTTCAAATTCTGTTTATCTCTTTTGTTATTGCCCTTATTCTTCATTCTTTGTGAATGATTCCTTACTTTGAAGCTTCATTCTATGTGTTTGATAGCCTGTTATCCATTTCTTGCCATGTCCTGCTACACTATGCTACCTTGATAAATATGTTTCTTCCTCTTTTTGATGTTGACAAAGGGGGAGAAAATGCAGATATGCACAAACTCAGGGGGAGCATCACACATCTTGCCAAGAATTTGCCATCATCAAAAAGGGGGAGTTTGTGAGAAAATTCCTTACCTTGAATTAATTTTTAATGATAGCAAATTGTGTGATTATCATCCAAATGTGGGTTGTGCATTGCATTACATGATACATGTGTGTTTTATTATGTTTTTCATCCCACTATATTGTTGCATAACTGTACATACAAACCTACATTGATATTCCCCTTTAAATAACAATTAAAATGCATTTTATGTCAGTAAGCATCGATACATAAAGCCTCTGCATCGATACACACAGCATGAGATAAATCATAAGACCTTTCTGTTCAGTATGCATCGATGCACACGAGTCATGCATCAATACATGGAAGACAAAATACTCTATGCATCGATACACACGATCCCTGCATCGATACATGACAAATTGAAACAGCCTGTGTATCAATACATACGCACCAGGCATCGATACATACTAGTGTAATAAGCACTTGCATCGATACACACGACCTTTGTATCGATACATGAATAATCAATTTCACCAAAATTCACATTACTTACAGTATGTATCGATACACACCCTTATGCATCAATACAAAAGACTGTTTTATGTTATAACAGCAACTGTTTTGCAGCACATAAAAGACAGGTTACAACAGCAGTGCAAAAAAACACGAATTCATTGAGGGAAAACAATTGAACACAGATCAAAAGCAGTGTTGGAGCAATTGTTTGCGAGCAATTAGAAACCTGAAAGAGACTTCATCTTCTTCATCTTCTCAATCACTTTTCTTCAAGAACATTTACACATAACCATTCTTGTTCTTTGGATTAAAGAAGCATCGAGATAACGTTCAGTGGTACGATCAAGGATCTAGCTGTGGTTTGCAGTGGAACGATCGAGGATCTAGCTGAGTCGAAGATTGAAGGGGGTTTCTAGGAAAAACCTACTGGTTTGTCCTTCAAGAACTGGAGTGTTCTTGAGGGTTTGGGAGTCACATTTGCAGAACATATTCAGCCGCAGCATTGCGTTTGGAGATCGGGGGATTTCGCAAGCAGGTCGTGGAACCGGTGAATTGTTTGCAACTTTGTGCAGGAAAATCTTGATCGTGCTCAGATCAAGTGAAGGTTTATACAAGAAGAGGTTCTTAGAGTCTAGAATTCTGTCTTTGTATCATAACCTTGTATCAACGGATTCAGCAATAATTGATAATCAAAGTTCTCAATTTCATTTGAAATATAGAGGGAGACGTACCCACACGCGAGGACGACGTGGGGAACTTCCTTACCAAATCTCTGCGTATCGTACTCTTACCTTATTCCTCTTTACGTTTTTCAAACTGTTTTCGCAATTTTAGTTAGTGTGTGGTGATTGCTTCTTTTTCAAGACAGCAGTGGCAAGAAAACTTTAATCAAACTTCATTGCTGTTTAACATTGATCACATACACACCAACTGTTTGATAAAACGGTTAGCTAGATTTTATTCATTGGAAATAGACTTTAATGATAAGTGCATTCAATTAGTTATAATTCTGGTGTGAATTGGTTCTGTCATTCTCATTAAAATCCAGCAATTAAACTTGTGTGTCCGGCTTTCTAGTAGCGGTTCAGAATAGACGGAAGTCGATTCGGGACTGATTTTTCCGCCAACTTTGAAAACTCTGATAAAATTTCAAATCCGTTAAATTCAAAAGAGGTGATCTATTCACCCCCCCTCTCGATCACTAGCCACACCGTCTAACACATCATACTATCATGTTGCCGTCCTCTGTGCAGGTGGTGCCTTGTTTGGGGTGGGTGTTCTGAGTGGGGCTAAAACCCAGGCCCGAGTATACACCTAGGACTAGTGTGGTCTCATGTTGCCTCTTTCATGTTAGGTTAACATGTGCTGGGCAACGTGATGTACCACAAGCCAGACGAGGTTCATTTGATAGTGCTCTTCCTTTGTGGGGTACTCCACTCTGGTTGAGTCACTTCATCTGAACTATTGACTTCAGTGACCGATCATTTCCCGGATTTTTGGTTTAGACGATCTTAAGGGAGCTACAATGGCACACCCGAAAGGGCAAACCCATTGAGTATCTTTGCCCGATTGTCGAGACCATTATCCGCCTTAGGGTGACCTGATTAGAATTTACCTGTGAGGGGAGGGTGATTCTTTCAGATGCATGTTCAGATGGTGACTTTGATGGTGACTATTGGTTCCGTGGATCAGAGTCATATTTATAAGTCGGATTTATGGCCATTTATTTCTGAGACGCCGGAGTGCTGTCCGTGTTATTTATCAGTGGGGATCCGTTTATTTCAGGATTCCCCGGGCCGATTCAGAGATGGTTATGGTGATCTGCTCAGAGATTGTCTGGTGATGGTGATGATGATGTATCTGTCTTCCGTTTATTTCGGAACCCTTGAGTTGGATTTGTGGTTACATATTCCTTCAGATGGTTGTGATCGGTTCAGAAGTCAGGGCTGTGATTCAGAGCAACAGATGATCAGATGACTTGGAGGATGGCACGATGCATTGCATTCATTCATCAGCATCATCACATTTTGCATTTACCTGCATCTAACACATGTTTATCCATATGCAAGGACATTTTTGATCGAGATCCTGGTTGAGAGACTTTCTGCTCAGACATGAGGACCGACTTGAAGCATGATGTCGCCTATAGCTTCTTTGACCCAGAGATTGGTATGCTGAAGGATATGATAGCATTGATTACGCCCGACCATGTGGGGTTGTTCAGAGAGTCATACGGTGGCATTCTGAAGATGGTTTTCAGACTCACTGATAGCGACAGAAGCGCCATTCATACACTTCTCCAGTTCTATGACCCGGGGCTGAGATGTTTTGTGTTTCCAGATTATTTGTTGGGACCTCTGATGGAGGATTATGCTAGCATTCTGGGTATTCAGATTCGTGATCGGATTCCTTTCCATGTTACTAGGGTGGAGCCTGACGTCCTTGGGATTTCCCGTGCTCTTTATTTGAGTCCGGAAATGATCAAGGAGGGTTTGAAGGAGAAAGGAAAATTACCGGGTTTTCATTTGAGTTTCTTGGAAGCCAAAGCCAAGGAATATGCTGCTGCGGGTAATTGGAAGACGGTTTGTGCTTTGATTGCTGTAAGCATCTATGGTGTCATCTTGTTTCCTAATCAGAAGAGCTTCGTGGACCATAATGCTATCAGATTGTTCATGCAGAGAAACCCTATTCCTACTCTGATCGGAGATGTCTATTACTCGGTTCATAACAGGAATGAGAAGAGACGTGGTGGGTTGATCAGGTGCTGTGCTCAGTTGCTATTCAAGTGGTTCATGGGGTATTTGCCTTCCTGAGGTGCTTTCGCTCATCTTGATCCTTCGGTCAAGTGGTCGTTCAGATTGATGGGTTTGCGGGCTGCTGATATAGCTTGGACTCATAACGGCATGGCTGGACGGGATTTTATATGCAGTTGTGGGAGTCTTCCCAATGTGCCTCTGGTAGGAGTGCAGGGTTGCGTCAATTACAACCCGACGCTTCTCAGGAGACAGATGGGGTTTGTTGTGGAGGGTCCTCCTCTTAGTCGAGAGATACAGGAGTCCTTCTACTTCCCGATTGATGGCAATCAGGCCAAGCTGAGGCAAGTATTGGATGAGTGGCGTGATATCCAGAGAAAGGGCAAGATTCCTTATGGCAAGGTCAATAGCCAGTATTTTCCTCTATTCGATGATTGGCTTCGGAAGAGAATTGAGATCACACATTTGCCATTTCCGGGAGGTGATCATGGGTGTCCTTTGATTGAGGGTCCCCGTTCTTCTGTCAGTATGGAAGAATTCCTCGAGATGAAGAGAGCCAGAGATTAGTTGCTAGCGGAGAAAACGGAATTGGAGATGAGTGTTGCTCGGATTCAGGTGGCTAACCAGGAGATCAAAGTGAAAATGGAAGATCAAGACAAACGACATGCCTTGGAAGCAAAGCGCTTTGAAATGGATACCGCCTACTATGGGAAGATCAGCCAAGCCTTAGCGTCATCTACCAGAGAGCACGACATCACTAAGGAGAAGCTAGCCAGAGCTGCAAAGGTCATTGAAGATGAAAAGAGGAGGCAAATCCTCGTGAGAGATCAGAGGGACGACAGAGTCCGAGTTCTCATTGCCGAGTGGGAGGCCAAGCTGAAGATTAAGGAAGCAGAGAATCTGAAGATCATCGCCGAGAGAGATCATTATCAGGTTGAGCGAGATCATTACTTCAGGCAGATGAAGATTCACCAGAAGGAGGTGGAGAGATTACAACAAGAGAACACCGAGCTCAGGTTCGCCGCAGAGTTCGCGAAGATGGTTGATGATATAGGGCCCTCTGTGGGACCCTCGTCAGGCTAGCTTTATTATTTGTGAGGATTACCGTCAGGCTTGTTGACGGAATTCTTTTGCTTGTATTTCCTTTTGATTCTGGAGAATTGTATCAGCTTTGATGTATGACTATGGCACTTTTTCTGCATTTTGTTATGTGATTGTTATGTTCATTCGGTGATCGATCTTCAAGCTTTATTTGCTTTACCGTATGCACTCACACAGCAGACACACATGGTTGGGGGGTATTTTGCTAAATCATATATCTCTGATCTGTATGACGAAATCAAATGCTGAATATCAGAATATTGCTGCCGGATTTTTATCTGTCTCGATGAAGCCAGGATCAAGAGATAAAGTGTTCCTCATGTGGATAAACACTGCATTCATGCATAAACCATAATAACTTGTCTTCTGTTTTGCAGGTGTCAGTTTCTAACCTGTTTGATTGATACAGGAATGATGAATCCGCCCAACGCCGACCTTCTCGAGCTGAAAGAGAAGATGGGAGAGCTGATCAATGTCATGCAAGAGGCCGCCTTGGGGCAGAAAGTCATTGCCGAGAAGGTGGGGAGGATTGAAGACTGGTTGAAGAAGGGGAAAATACCAGGAAATGCTTCGTCATCTGGAACGAAGAAATCCTTTGGTGATGGTCAGCATAAGAAGGAGGATGGCGCGAGTGTTGTGAATGTCCATGCCCAGAGAGGACACGGTAGGGGTCATTACTACCAGCATACTGTTGCGGTAATGATTCCTATTGGTAATCAGCCGGTACAATAGCAGCATCAGTTCCCTCAACAGAGAGCACAGAGAGCTGGGAACCAATTGAGAGGAAAGGGGGTTGATCGTCATTTTGATAGGCCACCCATGACGTATGCTCTTCTGTTCAAGAAGTTGATGGATCTCGGAATGGTACAATTGAGGACATTAGCTCCATTGAGATCTGATCAGAGGCCACCTAATTATGATGAGAACGCTAAGTGCGAATTCCATTCTGGTGCGTCTGGGCATAACATTGAGGGTTGTAGAGCCTTTAAGCATACTGTCCAAGACCTGGTGGATTCCAAGGCCCTCAATTTTACACTGTCATTAAATGTTAATGCCAATCCCATGCCGGCGCATGGTCAGGCGATGGTGGGTGCAATTGTTGAAAATTCAGATCGCGTCTGTGCGGTGGGGGAAGAGACTGACAGTGACTGTGAACTGGAGTCGTGGATAAAAGCGTGCGTACCAGGGAACTGGAAGGCCTGAAAAGATCATCACTGTCACTCTACTAGAAGAGTAATAATTCCTGTTTTTCAGTTTTATTTGCATGTAAGCCATACGTGTTGCCCGACACGTAATGGTTCATTGTAAGGGCCACCTCATGTTTCACTTTGCAACATTTTGCATCATTAATAAATGGATGTTTTTCAATTAAAAGCGGTGTTCCCTGTTTTTCATTTATTTTTGCAGTTTTAAAACAAATAAAAATGGCAATGTTTGTTTTCATTTTTCCCTTTTTGATGTGTCTCGTTCCGACTTCGAAAAGTAATTCTCCGGATCTCATTGATAACAATTTGGTTACACCTCTGTATGACTTCGACAATCCGATCTATCATGCCGAAGAAGAAGGCGAAGAAGATTGTGATCTACTGGAAGATTAACCAGGTTGTTGAAACAAGAGGAGAAGGTGATTTAGCCGCACGAAGGGCGAGTTGAGCTTGTTAACCTGTGTACTGCCGAGGTCAGAAAGGAAGCAAAAATTGGAGCCGCTTCAGAGGCGAGTCAAAAGCAGAATGGTATCCCTGTTAGAAGAGTATGTGGATACCTTCGCTTGGTCATGACAGGATATGCCAGGGTCGGGTACCGATGTCGTTGTGAACAGGCTACCATGGAGAGAAGACTGTCCTCTAGAGAAGTAGAGCGCCGGTGCTACTTATCAGAGGGCCATGGTGACTTTGTTTCATGATATGATTCATCATGAAATTGAATGCTATGTTGATGACATGATAGCAAAGTCCCAAAACAGAAGAGGGGCATCTGGTGGATCTAGCCGAGTTGGCCGAACGGTTGAGACAATTCAAACTGAGGTTGAATTTAAATAAGTGCACTATCAGAGTGCGGGCCGGTAAACTGCTGGGATTCGTTGTGAGAGAGGAATCGAGGGTGATCCTGCTAAAAAAAATAAATAATAAATAAATAAATATAATAAGAAATGCCTGAACCGAGAATGGAACGAGAGGTTCGTGGTCTACTAGGTAGATTGGACTACATGTCATGGTTCACATCTCACCTAATAGCCACGTGGGAACCCATTCAAGAAAAAAAGAGCAAACGGTCAGGTGGAATAAAGATTGCCAAGGGGCATTGAAAGATAAAAGAATAAGTTGCAGGAGCCTCCGATTCTGTTGCCTCCCTATGGAAAGAGACTGTTAATCTGTACTTGACAGCCTTCGAGGGGTCTACGAGGTGAAGTGGGTCAGCATGACGAGTCTGGTCGAAAAGCGCATGCAATTTACCTTAGCAAAAAGTTTACCGACTGTGAAACAATACATTCACTGTTCGAGAAAACTTGATGTACTTTGGCATAGGCTGCTCGCCGACTGAGACAGTGTATGCTGGTTCATACCACTTTGTGGATTTCGAGATGGATCTGATCAGGTAGATTTCTGAAAGAGCCAGCAATGACCGGACGGGTTGCGAAAGGGCCAATGATTTTGATTGAATACGATATTCGATATATCTCTCAGAAAGCAATCAAGGGGAGTGTATTGTCTGATTACATCGCCCAGCAACCCGTGGAGGATTATCAACCGATGAAGTTTGAGTTCCCTGATGAGGACATCTCGAGGTGCTCTAATCGAAAGATTGAGAGTAACCGATCCCGGAGGAGGGGCCTGACCCTGAATCTGAACGGATTCTGATGTCTGATGGGGCTAATGTGAAGGAGTTAGTGTTGCTTTGGTTATACTGAAAGGATCCCACATTCCTTTTGTTGCCCGGATAACGTTTGAATGCACCAACAAGGGTGATTGAGTAGGAAACTGGTATCCTGGGTACCGAACGTCGGTGCGCACATCTGCTGGGGAAACTCCTTTCTCACTGGTATATGGAGTGGAAGCGGTGCTACCGGTTGAGGTCCATATTCCCTCTTTGAGAGTCCTGATGGACGTAAAGTTGCAAGAGGCTGAATGGGTAAGAACCCGATACGAAGAGTTAAGCCTGATTGAGGAAAAGAGGCTAGCAGCCATCTGTCATGGGCAGTTGTACCAGCAGAGAATGAAGCGTGCTTACGACAGAAAGGTACGACCTCGGGTATATCACGTAGGTGATATGGTGTTGAAAAGGATCCTTCCTCCTCAAAACGATCGAAGGGGCAAATGGGCACCCAATTATGAAGGTCCATTCGTGGTCAAGAAGGTTTTCTCTGGCGGAGCCTTGTTGTTAACGACCATGGATGGCGAGGATTTTCCATCCCCTGTGAATGCGGACGCAGTTAAAAAATACTTCGTATAAAGAGACCCGCTGGACGAAAAGAACAAAATAGTCCAGGCAAAAAAGGGCATCCCGGCGAACCAAAAAACAGAAAGAAAAGGTTCGGGCAAAAATTAGGGATAAAATGAAAAAATGTACACCCGGCAAGTCGAAAACCTGAAAAGGCGGCTTGGGCAAAAAAGGGTATCCCGGTGGACTGAAAACCCGAAAGGGCGGTCCAGGCAAAAGAGGGATTGAAACGAACAACTGCGTCTAGCATGATCGTTTGCGCTTTGGTTAAAGCACATGGATGATACCCAGTAGGGATCAGTTGGAATCGTCTTGTTCAGAAGGCAGAAAATATGGAGAGTCTGAGGACATATGGGGTGTAACCGAGTTGGAACTCGATGAGATCACGGGTTTCACATTGCCATTAGGATAGATTTTTCCTTTTGTGCAATTACCTCTTTTCAGGAATTGCTTCCTTTGTATTGCTTAATTTGAGCCACACACTTTTTAATCAATAAAATGCATATTCAGTCAAATAATTTTTGTTTTTGTTTTTCATTACCGCTTTGATTGCAAAAACATCCAGTTATTGTGATAAAGAATCTTGTATTTTAAGACATACAGGTCCCTTCCGATGCATGCTTATAAGATTGAAAACTTGAAATCGTATTCGGAAGGTTGAGTGACCCAAGTGTTGAAGTCTTGACACGCCTGGGGCACGGTTTTATCTAACGATCTCTTTTGCAGGTACTGTTAGGTATGTTCACTCACTTGCAGGTCGTGATGTGGAAGCTATTGACAAAACAAATCCCCATGGAGTCCGATCAGGGACGAATGAATAGGAGAGCGGTGAAATGACGGCGATGGACGTACGACGATCCTTGAAATTAATCAAGAAGACTCTTCAAAGTCGGAAGATTGAAAAGTCTGTATAAGTCCCAGGAGTTTGTTCTCCGTCGAGTACGGAGCGACTGGAAATACAAGATGATGGAGCAGAAAAGGTCCAGACAAGTCGGGATGTATATCCCCAAGCAGAGTCGTGAGGACTAAATCCCTAGCAGATTCAAGGTCTGTGGTTCCCTAGCAGGGTCAGGATGGTTATCCCCAGCAGGTCTTGGATCAATATTCCCCAGTCGCCAGGCTTGAAGGTGGCAATTTCCCCAGCGGAAGTATCTGTGTGCGGTTGTTTCCCAAGCGGAGTCGGGATTGATATCCCTAGCAAGTCAAAGACAGTCGTATTCCCACAGGGTGCAAGGGAGGCTTCCCTAGCAAGGGTTGTTTTTTTCCAGCAGCAGTGCTATTCCCCCAGCAGGGTGGAGATCGGAGTGTTGACGAGTTCCTCAGCAGAGTGTCTCGAGCTCCCCAGAAGAATCCCTTGAGGGGGATGCCTTTTTATACATTCATCATGAAAAGTAGCATAGCATGTTGCATAATAAATCGCGTAGCATTTCCATAATTATGGAGCATTACGCAGAAAAATCAATCATGCATCATTATTGCAAGCATGAGCTAGTCTCAGACCGTGGTTACTATTTGAGAAGTGGTTTTGCTCAAGGGTGAAGGTGTTACTCCGAGGAGTCTAGCATCATGGTTTCAAATCGAAGGTGTTCCCCAGTAGTGCGATGCTGGAGAAAGTTTCTGTCGTGCGAGACAGCAATTGGTAGATGTTACTCCGAGGAGTTTGGTACTGTATCAACAATATTCCCCAGTAGTGCGATACTGGAGGAAGGGTTTCTGTCGAGCAGAGATGGGAATGTTAATCAAGAAATTTTCGGGGTCCGAAAAAAGAAAAAACAAGAAAGAATAATCCCCAGCTAAACGCGAAGTGTTCGTGTGCTAGGGCGGAATAAAGAATAGCCGGTTTGTGGCGTGTTATCCCCAGCATGGGTCTTTGGCATGCGTGCAGACTCACTTATCACTGTTTTGTTATCTCTGCCGATGCTGACAGGCAAGAAGAGTTTTCCGGTGTTCAGACCGAGGCGGTATCCAGACCGAGGTGGCGCTCAGGCCAAGTTTCCGATTTTCAGATCGAAGAAGTTTCCGACAATCAGGTTGAAGTACTTATGGTATCCAGACCAGTTTTCCGGTGTTCAGACCGAGGCGGTATCCAGACCGAGGTGGCGCTCAGGCCAGTTTCCGATTTTCAGATCGAAGAAGTTTCCGACGATCAGGTTGAAGTACTTGTGGCAGTCAGGCCAGTTTTCCGGTGTTCAGACCGAGGCGGTATCCAGACCGAGGTGGCGTTCAGGCCAGTTTCCGATTTTCAGATCGAAGAAGTTTCCGACGATCAGGTTGAAGTACTTGTGGCAGTCAGGCCAGTTTTCCGGTGTTCAGACCGAGGCGGTATCCAGACCGAGGTGGCATTCAGGCCAGTTTCCGATTTTCAGATCGAAGAAGCTTCCGACAATTAGATCGATGCAGCTTGTGGCAGTCAGGCCAGTTTTCCGGTATCCAGACCGAAGTGGTGTTCAGACCAAAGTGGTGTTCAGACCAAAGTGGCGTTCAGGCTAATCTTCCGGTGTTCAGACCGACATCAATATTCTCATATTCCGGTGTTCAGTATTCAGACTGACGGGAGGCGTTCAGGCCTTGGTTATCTCTGTGTTACTAGTTATCCATATATTTCTGTTTCGGTATTCAGGCCGACTTTCTCCGCACCAAACGGATGTTTTTCTTCAAGATGGTTTCTTTGTCGATGCTGACAGGCACTGTTAATTATTTCCCATCAGAGTGCAAATTGTTCGTCTGCTCTTGGTATTCAATCACTCTTCATCCTGATCATCTGAAAGCCGAGGCTATTCATATCGACAGGTTCACAGTGGATTGAATAGGGGCAGCTGTAACACCTCAAAATTTGCCCTCCTCTCTTGGGACTAGCTTAACATATTGCATTGCATTTTTAGGTCATTAGGCATTGCATGTTGCATATCATGTGGTTACATTGTGCAAGTCATCCTCATAGGTCTTGGTCAGAAGATAAAGAGGTTGAGGTATTCAAGCTGAGGGTTTCATTGAATGGACTGATCATTAATCATCTGAGGATGTAGGGTCTAAATTAGGGTTTCATGATTTCTCAAGGAGATTGGTCTTCAGCTTGGTGGAAATGATACATCATCATCATCATGGTTTTGTTATCATCCCAGAGGTTCAAGAGATTGATCAGATGCCTTGAGATTAGGGTTTTGACCATTGGTCAACCCTAATCATCTGCATTGGGCCAATCAGGGCATGGCAAGGAGATGGGGTCTATAAAGGATATGGGGATCATCATGTGATTATATTGAGCTTGTGGAAGCTAGGGTTTCATCCTTGAGCCATTTCATCAGGAGATTAAGGCTCAACTTGATCAGGGCATAGCCAAATTCATCTATCAATCAGGAAAGTCAACTGTGGTCAACTGTGCTTGATTTTATGGATTTGGAGGTGGGAGAGAGTTGGAGACACTTCATTCATGTTGAAACAAGTTTCATTTGACATTTCAAACATCAAGAATGAAGAAAATAAAGTCAGGAGAAAACTTTCCAAAAATGGAAAGTGACTTGTAATGAAAGTTTCCAAAAATGGAAAGTTTTTTACCTCAAAATTACGTATCCAAAAATGCTTCAAATGAAATTTTGTTCAACATGAAAGTTGTAGATCTTGCTCTCACCTTTCCAAAAAGTCCAAGAACTTGAATTTCTCATGTATGGTTGGCAAGTTATGATCAAACCATTTTCCAAAAATGCCTAAATTCAAAGTGGCATAACTTTCACATGGAATGGCCAAAATGGATGATCTTTCTTTGAGCAAACCCCATTTCACATGTACTTTCATGATGCATGGTCACATTTCATCAAAAATGGTCATGGCAAAAAGTCATTTTTCAAGTGGACTATTTGAAAATTGGTGGGAAAAATGGTGAAATCTCAAATTACATGGTTTTTGCATACAAAGCCTATTCCAACACATCACAAATGATCAAAGTGACTTGCTCCAGCTGGTTTTTACTGTTACATTGGCCTAATTTGCAAAAGGACTTTTTGGATATTTTACATAAAAGTTGCATTTCACTAATTCATGTTGATTTTGCTAATTGTGATTAGTAAGTGGATTAAGCATTGGTATAAGAGGTTAATTGTAACAGAATTGATAATCACTTCACATTCTTCAAGATCATAACTGAATTTCCCTCCAATTTTCACCAAATTCTCTCAAACTTTTTCCAACATTTTTCATCATTTCACATTGAAATCTTCATCAATCTTGCTGATTCTTGTTGGATCTACATTCTACAAGACTTGTTGATGAACTGTTTCAACAAACTCGTGGCCAAAGCTTGCTGAATTTGGACTGTCATAACCTTGCTCATCCATGGAGTTTTGAGTTTCCTTCGATCTGAAGCATCGCTGAGCTGAAGAACCTTTTCCATTCAACTTCCACATCATTGTACTACAACTGTTTTGGTGTTTTAGCCATTGAAACGTCCAGATTCATCACTGCCATCATCACAAGGTGCATTTTTGAATTCCTTCATTGCTTGAATTGTGATATGGTTATGATAGAGCTTTCAACGTAGAATGCAATGTTGCTTGTGGTTTTGAATTTGGTTGAGTATCGAGAGAGAAATCTTGATTGGAAGTTTGATGTGCAAACCTATTTTCGATCGATCCGTGAGACATGAGTAGAATTAGGAGAAATTGAGTTCATATCCATGATCTAGGTTGAAAGACGAATCCAATGATATATGGCATGATGATTTTCGTGCAATTTTGTTCTTGATGCTACTGTGTTGCTGCTGTGCGTTGTCGTTTTTTCGGGGAAGATGAGTGTTCGCTTAGCGAAGGATATATTCGCTTAGCGAAAGACTGGAGAAGATGATTGCTCGCTTAGCGAAGGTTTCTGTTTCGCTTAGCGAAGGACTGCGCGCGTGTCACTGTTTGAAACTAGCCTCGCTTCGATTCCTGGCTATGCCATTCCATCATTATTTCATTTCATTTCATTTTCTTTTTCATGTTTCATTTCATTTTGATCATGCAACTTCAAAAATTCATAGGAGATCCATTATTTGTCCAAATTTTGTGAGGTTTTTTGCATGATTCTCCTTATGATGTGTAGTTTTTTATGGTGATTTTTAATATTTTTGTGCACGTGTGGAAAAATAAATTGCTTAGGGATTGTTTGGATGTATGCTTCATGTATATGCTTTGCCATTTCACTCATAAAATGATAATGCTTCCATAGAAATTGATGAAATTTTTTGTGCTTATTCTGTACTCTTTGATGGTGATTTTGATGTGTAGTTTGTAACTTTTGGATGCCTGGTTGATGAGATATGAATTTTTGATTAGAGGTGTGACAATTTGTGTCACACCATGCTTGATGAACTTCATGATTTTATTTGGCATGCTTGTGAATATTGGATTGAGCTAAAATTTTGCATGAATGAGCATATGTATGTTGAGATGACATGTGAATTGTTCTGGATTTATTGCTTGCATTTCCTAAATGATTGAGATTTTCTCTTCTGTTGGCTCATTTTGTGATTTTTTGTGACACGTGTTGGAATTTGATTTGTGAAATTCTCATGGTTAATTGGATGGATGTGAAATTTGACATGTGGATTCTAGACACATTATAGGTCATTGTGGCTTTGATCCCATTCATTTATCATGTATTGTCACTGTTTTATGATTTTTGGAAGTTGATGCTTGTGTTGATGCCTTGTGTTGGCTTGTTTGAACTTGTATGAACTTTTTGATTTTCATTGACCTACTTCCTTTAATCCAAATGAGCTAAAATTTGATATGATATTCATTGAATGTGTTCTATTTAGACTTGAATTTTTGTGGAATTTATTGAAATGCTTTGGTATGGATTTGATGATGATCATTCTGTTGGGTCCTTTGAGGTTGCAAATTGCATGTTTGGTACCTTTTTGTGCATAAAATGATAATGGTGATTGATATGAGCATGGGACCAATTGCATTTGTTTCTAAATTGATTGATTGTGATTTTGGATAATTTTCACTTGCTGTTTTGATTTTTTCATCTCCTTTGGACCCTAGGCTTGGCCTAGTGGTCTTGTTTCTCATATTTGATTTGGCTTTTCAGGTTGAGATGCAAATGCCTTAAGGGGAAAAATGCAAGTTGATTAAATTGAGTTTGGTTGCTTGGTGTAAACTAACATTGTATGTTTTGTAGGATGCTTGACTCAATTGAGTTGATTGTGCTTTGCACATTGCATTGGTTGACTGTACAGATTAACTGTTTGACTTTTGCTGTTTAATGTTGGTTTGTCTGGTATACTGATTGTATTTGATTGATTTCAGGTACATTAGTTGCTAACAGTTCTTTAAGAACTTGCTTGCTGTTGCTTGGTTGTATAAACCAATTGAGGTAGACTCTCTTGTCTCCATGTAGTCTGGAAGACCTGGCCTGTTACTTGGCCAGGCAACTGTCTGAAGTCCTCCTTAAGAGGCAATGTTTGTGCTTGTTTAACTTTGTCCCCAAGCAGGAAAAGACCTTGATTAAGGCAATTGGCAGAACCCAAGGGATGTGCAATCCATCCCCTGCTATTCTTGTTGAGTCGTCCCTCTGCTCACACCACTGTGTTGATGCATTGGGACATTAACCCAAGATCTTGTACAGTTGTACAGTTGTGTCAGTGTCTTGAGTGTAGAAGGGTTCCCTCTTTCTGAACCCACACTCCTTTGTCTGAAGCTCTCCCTGGCCAGGGATAAGAGCTGTGAAGTCTAATCTTCACTCACCTTTCATCAGCTTCACCCTGACTCTCAATGTCAGGGTTAAGAGCTAACACCACCCTTGTACAAATGACTTGCCTTGGCAGTCTGACCCTTTGTTTGAGCCTCACTTTGACTGGATATAGTGTGTGCTATCTGAAATGTTTGCTTTGTTTTGTTGATGCTTGCATGCTGTGCTTTTTCCTGGATAGGATTAGCTTGCTGTGGTGCAAGTAGATAGTGAACCTTAACATAGGGCAACGATGCATGATAACACCTAGGCTCGAGTCCAGCTCCCTAGAAGTGTGTCTCCCTTTGTATCTGGTTGGAGTTTCTTTCCCGTTCCGGGGAACTACGTCGCCCTGATCCTCATACCAGATGAGGTACGTAGGCAGGAGGCCGTGCGAGGTCTCTTTGGGCACTTTGTTTTCTTTTTGTGTGTGTGCTTGACAGTTATAGGCTCGAGTTCCCGACTCCCTATTAACTTGTTTGGTTGTTGTGTGCTTGGAAGCTGATATAAGTCCAGTGATTGGCATTCGGGTTTCAGTGTGGGTTTGTTTGGTTCGGAAGCTGATGTAAGTCCAGCGATTGGCGTTCGGGTTCCAAGTTTGCCTGTGTTTGTGTGTGTCCTGTTTGGCGTGCGTGAGCCGAACTACGGTCGCTCTGATTCTCGTTCCAGACGAGATACGTAGGCATAGGATGCGATGTCCTAGCGAGCTCGTTCCTCTTATCCTCCACCTGTGTTGTTTTCGGTGTGTGTGTGTGTGGTGTTTGTTTTAGCAACCTTTTCTTTCTTTTAGAGCGTGGATCCCGTCGAGTACGACGGACATGAGGGGTGCTAATACCTTCCCCTTGCGTAACCGACTCCCGATCCCATTCTCTTTGGTCGCGAGACCATGCTTTTCCCAGGTTTACTCTGAGCGTTTCCTTTCCCTCTTTTGGGATAAATAACGCACGATGGCGGCTCTGTGTTGTTTTGTTTCAGCCCGCCGGTTGTTTTTCGCGGATGCGACAGATGGCATGCTCTTTCCTACCTGTCTCGTCGTGTTGACCGAGAACACAACCCATGGAATTATCAAGTACTATCAAATACATAATCAGCGGTCTCCCTGGGACTGGAGGCATAAGGATTGGAGGATTCTGCAAACACTCTTTTATTTTTTCGAAAGCCCTTTGGCAATCATCATTCCACCTGATAGCTTGATCTTTTCTTAACAATTTGAATATTGGCTCACACGTGGCTGTTAGGTGAGAGATGAACCTTGCAATGTAGTTCGACCTCCCTAAGAAACCACAGACTTGTTTTTCTGTTCTTGGCTCAGGCATTTCTTGTATTGCTTTTACTTTGGCAGGATCCACCTTAATCCCTTTTTCACTAACAATAAAACCCAGCAGTTTTCCAGATCTCACCCCGAAAGTACACTTGTTCGGATTAAGCCTCAGCTTGAATTTCCTCAAACGCTCAAACAGTTTCTGCAAATTCACCAAATGTTCTTCTTCCGTCTGAGATTTGGCAATAATATCATCAACATAAACCTCAATTTCATGATGAATCATATCATGGAAAAGAGTTACCATAGCTCGTTGATATGTTACCCCAGCATTTTTCAGACCAAACAGCATCACCTTGTAGCAGAAGGTGCCCCATGGGGTTATGAAAGTTATCTTCTCCATGTCTTCTGGTGCCATCTTAATTTGATTATAACCAGAAAAGCCATCCATGAAGGAGAATACCGAGAACTGAGCCGTGTTATCCACCAAAACATCGATGTGAGGTAATGGGAAATCATCTTTAGGATTAGCTCTGTTCAGATCCCGGTAGTCAACACACATTCGTACCTTTCCATCCTTCTTAGGTACTGGAACGATATTTGCAACCCATGGCGGATAATTTGTAACTGCTAGAAACCCTGCATCCAACTGTTTTTGCACTTCTTCCTTTATCTTGAAAGCCATCTCTGGTCTTGTTCTTCTGAGCTTCTGCTTGACCGGAGGACAATTCTCTTTGAGAGGCAAACGGTGTACCACAATGTCTGTGTCAAGCCCTGGCATGTCCTGATAAGACCAAGCAAAGATGTCAACATACTCTAGCAGCAATTCAGTCAGCTCCTTCTTCACATTATCTTCCAAAGCAACCCCTATCTTGATTTCTCTCTTGACGTCCTCAGTGCCGAGATTAATCACTTCGATAGACTCTTGATGCGGTTGAATGACCCTTTCCTCCTGTTTTAACAATCTGTCAAGTTCTTCAGGGAGTTCACAGTCTTCATCACCCTCTTCTTCAGCTTGAAAGATCGGATTTTCAAAGTCGAAGCGAGCCATAGTAGAACTGTTATCAATAGGATCCGATGACGTGCATCTGCATGAGTGATGGTATGTGCTTATGAGTGTGAACAAGAAGTGGAAACTAAACAAACATCGCCAAATACATTTTTTTGATTTTTGAAAACTGCAAAAATGGAAAGACAGTGAACAAAATATTTGAATGCAAAAATACGTCCTTTATTTATGATAAAAAATGCAGGTATTCACATAGATGAGCCCTACAATGAGTCATTACGCCCTGGGCGGAACGTAAGACTTGGACATGCACAAATAAACAAAGAAAATTACTCTTCAAGAAGAGTGACTTGGATAATCTCTTCAGAAGACCAGTTGCGGAGAACTTCACCCGGGACCCTTGGACGCACCCAGTTGTCAATGTCGCAATCACTATCCTCATCTTCTTTGTTGATTGCAGAGACCTGGCCGTACTGAATGATGCCAACACTGGAGAAAGTAATCGGCCCCTGACGAGTCTGATGCGTTGAAGTTGTAGAAGTCAATGATGGCTGATACCCAATCCCAAACTTGTCTTCCTTCATAGGTAAATCCAACAGACGTCCCCAACCGGGAGCAACACCTGAATTTACCAAGGCATGTGCCTGCTTGAAGGACAAAATAGAGGCACCTGCTTCAACCTCTTCCACTAGAGCTGCATCCTTGACTTGAACTGCCTCAAAGGCCTGACACAGGGTCTCATGAATCTCACCTTCTACCTCTACATACTTGAATGTAGACAGGTGACTGACCAGAATATCCTCCTCACCACAGACAGTGATAATTCTTTCGTTGACCAGGAACTTGATCTTCTAATGCAAGGTCGAGGAGACTGCCCCAACATTGTGGATCCAAGGACGACCCAGCAAGCAACTATACGAAGGACTGATATCCATCACATAGAAGACGGTGTTGAAGGTTTGTGATCCAATCTGAATTGGCAATTCTACCTCTCCGAACACCGACCTCTTAGAACCATCGAAGGCTCTCACCACAAGATCGGAAGGCTTCAAGATCAAACCTTCTACATCTAACTTTGGCAGGGCTCTCTTGGGTAGCACATTGAGAGAGGAACCTGTATCCACCAGAACATGGGATAGCACAATGTCTTTACACTCCATCGAAATGTGCAAAGCCTTGTTATGATCGCGTCCAGCTGGCGTCAAGTAAGAATCAGTAAAACCCAACCCGTTGCTTGTATGAACATTTGCAACGATCCCTTCTAGTTGGTTCACTGAGATCTCCTGAGGCACATATGCAGCATTAAGGACCTTCAGGAGTGTCTCCCTGTGTGCCTCCGAACACAGCAGGAGTGAGAGAATAGATATCTTAGACGGCGTCTGAATCAACTGATTGACTACCTTGTAGTCGCTTTTCCTTATGATTCTCAAAAGCTCGTCCACATCCTTCACGAAAGCAGGCTCAGAGCCAGCCTGTGGTGCAGAGGTACCCTCATTCACAACTTGCTTGCCTTTGGCCTTCGCCGCGGCGTCAACACTATCAGGTTGGGTAACCGGTGGTGAGAACACTCTACCACTTCTGGTGAATTTCCCGATTCCACCAACATTGTCCACTGCGGGATCTTTTACCTCAACTCCAGGTTCAGACTTCTGATCTCGCACCTCTTCTACTTTTAGTGGCTGCTCCACTCCATGGTCGTGCGTGTACACACTCCCCCCGTAATGCCAAGGAATGGCCCTTTCGCTGGTGAAAGGTAAAGGACCAGGGGTCGTGATGGTCATAGTGGATTGATGTGGTCGCACTGGTGGTACCGGTTGCGCTACTGGCACACTGATCTGAGCGGTCGAGTAGAAAATTGTGATAGTGGCAACGTCACAGTCATACTCAGAAATCTTATTTATTGAAGTACAAACATCCGAAACATCGGAATCAAGTTCAACAAGTACATCAGAATCAAGCACAATGTTTGGAATATCAGCAACAACATCAGAAAACCTAATTACATCATTGGAAATTATAGAATCAACAGGAACAACATTTGCAAATTCTTCAACATCAATGGCATCTTCAGAAAAGAGAGGATCAACATCTGCATTCTCAAAAACCCCTTCAACAGACCTTTGGGCAGATAGGTCTTCAGCTTGGAGGATACCATCGTCAAGCAAGGCCTGGATACCCTGTTGCAGCTTCACACAACCCCAACTCTGTGCAGTACAACCCAAACAACCACTCCCACAACCGGGGAAGACATTTGCCTTCAACAAGTATTCTTTGATTTCCAACAGCGGAGTCTTCAGTTTCAACACCTCCTTGACTAGTTTGACTTCTCCTTCAACCATGTTAATATTTGCTCTACCATACTGCAGCTTTGGATTGTTGACAGCATTAGGAGCCGGCGCAAAGTTAATGTCCTTTGAGTCAATAAGGTCCTGAACTACGTGTTTAAAAGCTTTGCAGTTCTCAATAGTGTGGCCAGGTGCCCCAGAGTGGAACTCACACCTAGCATTGGCGTCATAACCCACTGGAAGTCTGCCAATAGGAGGAGCCAAAGTGCGTAACTGCACAAGTTGCAACTGCTGAAGGTTGGGAAGCAACTGGGCGTACGACATCGGAAGAGTGTCGAAACGCCTATCCAACATCCTCTGTCTTTGTTGATAAGCAGATCTGTTACCCTGCTGTTGTTGGTGTTGATTTTGTTGACGTTGAGGTTGTTGTTGTTGCACTGGTGTTGCAGCCGGAATGGTCATAGCTGCAACATAAGGTTGCTGATGGTAATTCTGAAAACTGCTCCTTCGGTTACCTCTGCTCTGATAAGAAGACATAACATTTGCATCCCCTTCTCTCCTCTTCTGTCCTCCTAAGAACGGCTTCTTTGACCCCGAAGATGATCCAACCCCGTTTTGGATCTTACACGTCTTCAAGTAGTTTTCCACTCTCTCACCGGTAGAGACCACATTAGCAAAGTTAGAGGCGTTGCAACCCACCAGACGCTCCAAGTAAGACTCGGGCAGTGTATTCATAAACATGTTGGCCATCTCCTTCTCCAACATCGGAGGCTGAACACGGGAAGCCATCTCTCTCCAGCGTTGACCATACTCTTTGAAGCACTCGTTGCTCTTGAGAGACAGATTCTGGAGCTGAGTCCTTTCAGGTGCCATATCCGCGTTGTATTGATATTTCTTCACAAAGGCCTCAGCCAAGTCTCTCCAGCAGCGAATATGGGCTCTGTCCAGCCTCATATACCACTCCAAGGATGCCCCAGCTAGGCTGTCCTGGAAGAAGTACATGAGCAACTTCTCATCATCAGAATACACAACCATCTTGCGGAAGTAAGCTTGTACGTGAGTCTTCAGGCAAGAGTTGCCATTGTACTTATCAAATATCAGAACTCTCACGCCTGGGACTGTAACACCTCAAAATTTGCCCTCCTCTCTTGGGACTAGCATTAACATATTGCATATCATTTTTAGGTCATTAGGCATTGCATATTGCATATCATGTGGTTACATTGTGCAAGCCATACTCCCAAGTCTTGATCAGAAGATGAGGAAGTCAAAGTGCAAGCCTAGGGTTTATTGACTGATCATTGGCCATCTGAGGATTGGGCTGTGAATTAGGGTTTCATGATTCTTAAAGGATATTGGTCTTCATATTGATTGCAATGATACATCATCATCATCATGATTGGGTGTCATCAGGAGATTGAAGAAGATTCCTTGAGATTAGGGTTTTGGCCACTGGTCAACCCTAATCAGTTGTATTGGGCCAATCAGGGCATAATCAGGAGATGGGGTTTATGATGGATATGGGGTTCATTCTTTGATTATATGGAGCTAATTGAGGCTAGGGTTTCACCCTTGAGCTATTGCAGTTGAAGATTGGAGCTCAATTTGATCTATGCATTGCCTGATTCATCTATTAGTGGAAAAGTCAACTGTGGTCAACTGTATATGATCTGATGGATTTGGAGGTGGAAATGAGTTGGATACACTTCATTCATGTTGGAACAAGTGTTATATGACATCTCAAAGCTTAAGAATGAAGAAAATCAAGTCAGGACAAAAATTGTCAAAAATAGAAAGTGACCTGTAACTGAAATTTCCAAAAATGGAAAGTTTTTGACCTCAAGACCACGTGTCCAAAAAAGCTTCAAATGAAAATTTGCTCAACATGAAAGTTGTAGATCTTGTTCTCACCTTTCCAAAAAGTCCAAGAACTTGAAAATCCCATGTATGGTTGGAAAATTATGGCTCAGTGAAATTCAAAAATGACCCATAATCAGGGGGCCATAATTTCCACATGGTTTGTCCAAATTGCAAGTTATTTATATGCACAAACTCCATTTGACATGTACTTTCATGGTGCATAATTGGATTTTTCCAAAAGTGGTCAATGCAAAAAGTCAATTTTCAACTGGACAGTTAAAATGGACCAAGGGCAAAATTGTCCAACTTGTGAAATAATTGGAATTTTTGAGTGGGGATTTTTGCTACACCTCACAAATGGTATTTGAAACTTGTTGGAATCATCATTTCATGGCTAGGCCTCATGGTTTGGAATTTGACTTGCAAAATGAAATGGCAAAAATTGGACAAAGTGCAATCACAAGGTGAAAATGAGAATGGTGCATCCAATGAGGGTGAGGCAAGTGGCAACAGCTCACACATGGCATTTGGGAGTTGTGTGAGCTGTCAAAGAGGTGGCAATGAGCTGGCATTATGAAATTCCAATTTTGCCCCTAAGCTTGAAATTAACATTTCACTATCAAATGCAAATTGGTTCATTAGCATAATTAAGCTTGGATTAAGGTACCATATAAATTCATAATCACATTCTAATCATAACAGAATACACACTTTCCAAAAACCAGATCTGAAAACTCATCACATTCTCTCAAATTGCTCAAGAACACAAAACCTTCAAATCCATCAATCTTCTTCAATATTGGTTCAATCTTCGAAATTCTTCTTGCATTGATCTTGTATCATCATCCTCTCCATCTGTTTGTGAAGTTTGGAAGGAAAGAAGCATTGATTCGCAGCTGTCCAAAGTGCACTCATCAATGGCAAAACGAGTTTCCATGCAATAGGAGCAACATCAATTGAGTTCAAGCACATCACTCACCTTCCTCATCATCCTTCTACATCTGTTTGTGGAGAAAAGCACGCAAAGAGCATCAATACGACACTGCCATTCCAGGTACACGAGTTTTTCGAATGTCACGGTTTTTCAAATTGCTGTATGCGTTTCGTAGTTTATTGATTGAAGATCATCGTGACATAGGTAGTTTTGCGAATGGTGAATCGTAGCTCATGTAATCTCGATTTGAAGTTTTGTAACCAAACCCTAACATGATCGATTTAGGAGATAGAGGAACAATTAGGTTAAAATAAGTTCGTATCTAGATTCCTTGTTCTTAGACGAGTCTAATGGATATACGCATGCTCATTTTGGTGTTAATTGGATGTTCATCGAGTTTTTGGTGTTGCTGGGAAAATCTGGGCGAAAGTGATGATGATAGGTGTGTTAGATCCGTTTTTCCATTTGAATTTTCAAACTGGATGTTTCCCTCCCCCGCGCTCCAGTATTTACAATAATGCCACTGTATAATTTTAATTAATTTAATTAATTCTTAAAAATTCTAAAAAATTCATAACATGTTTAAAAATTCATAAAAAAATCATAAAAAAATCAGAAAAATGTGGAAATTTTTGTGTGGACTTTGTTGTTGACTGTAGGATTTATTTGACTCATTTTTGAAGGTTGTGCATGGTAATATTTGTGTTTGACTTAGGTTTCTTTCACATGTGCTATTTTTTGATACCTTTGGCCAATCCCATTGTGAAATGCTCATAGTGTAAAATAAATTCTTGAAAATTTTTGTGGTGACACTAGACACATCAAGGTTTATTTACATGTAAATTTCATGAATTTTTGATACCTGGTCATTGAGCTACCAATTTTTGAACTTAGGTGTGACAGTTGGTGTCACACCTCATTGTGTCAACTTGATGGATTTATTTGAGTGACTTAGGCTTGTTGGATTAATGTGAAATTTTGCATGATGGTTGATTAACATGTTAAGAGGTTATGTGAATTTTTGTGGAATTTTACATTGCTTTTTCAAATTGATTGCTATTTTTCATCTCTGTTGGTCAAAATTGCAAGCTTGTGTGACATAGGTTGGTAGATTTGATGTGAAATGCTCATATGGTATTGGATGATCATGAAATTTGATATGCTTGTAATAGACACATAATGTGACATCCCTGTTTTGGTCCCATTCATTTCTTTATTGTTGTCATTGAGTTATGAATTTTTGAAGTGGAAGCATGTGTTGATATTGTGATTTGGAGCATATAATTGTGTCTGTTTTTGTTGATTTTCATTGGCATAGTTCCCTTGGTCCAATTAGGCTAAAATTTGACATTCTAGACCTTGAATATCCCCTGTTTAGGTGTAATTTATTTGAGAATTTTTGGATTTGTTTTGATATGGGATTGAATGCAATAGTTCTGTTTGCATGTTTGGTGTTTCATTTGAACTAGTTTGCCTTGTTTTGTGCTTAAAATGAACATGAGGAATGATATGGACATAGGACTAATTGTGTTTGCTTTTGTTTGACATTAATTTGAGTTTGGTTGGTGAATACCTTGCTGTTTAGGAATTTTTCTTGCCTTTGGACCCTAGGCTTGGCCTAGTGGTCTTGTTGCTAATGTTTGCTTGATTTTTCAAGATCAATAGCACAATGCTCATAAGGAATGAATCAAGTTAATGCAATTGATGTTGTTTGATGTTTGTACACTAATATAACTTTGTTTTGTAGGTTGTGAAGTTTGGGCTTGAGCTCAGAGCTTGCCTTTGTTGTGTATTAGTTTGTATAGTCTGATTGATTGAACTTTTGCTGTTTAGTTTTGTCTGTCTGAGTACTAACTGTGTTTGACTGTTTCCAGGTACTTTTAGTTGCTCAGTTCCTTGTGAACTTTTGCTTTGCTTTGCTTAAGCAACTTGCATTGAGGTATAACTTCCTAACTTCATGTAGTCTGGAGACCCGGTCTGTTATTTGGCCGGGCAAATAAATGTCTGAAGTCCTCCTTAAGAGGCGATGATTGTGATTGTTTACTTTTGTGCCAAGCAGGTAAAGACCTCTATGAGGCAATTGGTGGAAGCCAAGGGATATGCAATCTATCCCCCACTATTCTGTGAGTCTTCTCCTTGCTCCCATTACATGGTTGATGCATTGGGGCACAAACCCAAGATCTTGTACTTTGTACAGTTGTGTCAGAGTCTTGAGCGTAGAAGGGTCCCTCCATTCTGGACCCACGCTCCTTTGTCTAAAGCTCTCCCTGGTCAGGGATAAGAGCTGTGAAGTCTAATCTTCATTCACCTTTCATCTGGCTTCACCTTAGCCCCTCAATGGCAAGGTTAAGAGCTAACACTACCTTGTACAGATGACTTGCCTCGGCAGTCAAACCCTTTGTTTGAGCCCACTTCTGACTGGATATAGTGTGTGCTTTGTGAATATTTGTCTGCTCTGTTTGCTTGTATGCTTGTATGCTTGCTTTCTTCCTGGATAGGATTAGCTTGCAGCTGGTGCAAGTTAGGATAGAAACCTGAACATAGGGCAATGATGCATGATAACACTAGGCTCGAGTACAGCTCCCTGGTAGTGTGTCTTCCCTCGGTTTCTGGCTAGATTTTCTTTCCCTTTAGGGGGAACTACATCGCCCTGATCCTTGTTCCAGACGAGGTATGTAGGCAGGTGGTCGTGCGAGACCACTCCGGGCAACCTTTTTCTTTTTGTGTGTGTTTACTTGTTATCTGATTGTTTGTTTGGTTCGGATGCCGACGTAAGTCCAATAATTGGTTGTCGGGCTCCTTGTTTGCCGTTTTGATTGTGTTTTGGTTCGGATGCTGACGTAATTCCATCAAGTGGTTGTCGGGCTCCATGTTTGCCATCTGTTTGTGTGTTTTGTGTTGTTTGGCGTGCGTAAGCCGAACTACAGTGGCTCTGATTCTCGTTCCAGACGAGATATGTAGGCATAGGATGCGATGTCCTATCGAGCTCCCTTCTCCTAACCCCACCTGCGTTCCTTGTGTGTGTGTGTGATGTTTAGCAACCTATTCTTTATTTTAGAACGTGGATCCCGTCGAGTACGACGGACGTGAGGGGTGCTAATACCTTCCCCTTGCGTAACCGACTCCCTTACCCTTTCTCTTTGGTCGCAAGACCATTTCCTTTCCAGGTTTCTCTGAGCGTTTCCTTTCCCTATTTTGGGATAAATAACGCGCAGTGGCGGCTCTGTGTTGTATTTTTATTTGAGCTTCGCCGGTTGATTTTCGCGGATGCGCCAGGGACCAGCCCCAAGTCAGCAACATCTACCCCCAGAGCATTTTGTCCTTCCACAACTTTCAACCTCTCTTCCAGTCTCCGAAACATAGGGTCCATACCAAGGCCCATGCCAAAGTCCTCCTAAAGCGGGGGGAACTGATCCTCCTGATCATCATGGATGGGTTGTTGATCAAGGTTGACACGTGGGATCGGGATAGGCCCTGATCCATTGGGTCCATTAGCCTCTCCAGCTGGAGGATCAACCACAACCTCAGGTTGAGTAGTAGGGGGATCCCTCTGTACCAACAATCTAAGCTCTTGCTGTCCCTGAGCCACTCCTTAGACCACTTCCATGAACTGATTCATGCGAATCCTCATCTCAGTGAGCTCTTCTTGTAGACCTTCCATTGCTCTTTGTTGATTTCTTCGGGTACCGTATCGGTGAATGCTTGAGTCAGCTATCCTGCTAGTGGAATACCAAACAAAATGAGAACACTGTGGCGGTACCTGTTATGCAAGACATGCTAATGAATATGCAAATGCAATGACATGTTTATCAATTCCAAAAGGCATTATAACCCCTTGATTCCAGTCTCACATCAGATAAATAGCGCAAGAAGATCGAGCCATGGATAAACTTCGAAGACCAAGATGCAATAAAGAAAAACCGTCATACAAATGAGCTCAAAGAGAAGGGCCTTAGCCAACAATACATCAAAAGAGGAGCTCCACAACAAGCCTGTGGATTATCACTACGAAGCAACAAAGAAACACAACAAGTCAATAGAGAAACAAAAATCAGGAATCAGCCTCCTGTACACAACCCATAAGGACTGCTCCTAACTTCAACCAGCAGTGCCACCGTGTCAGGATGATCTGGAGATTCTGTCAAACGCCGGATAAGCACATTCCTCTTGTGAATAATCCCATCCAATTCGTTGATATGCTCTATGTAATAATTCTCATCATCCTCCCCAAAAACCTCTTCAAGTCTAGATTTCTTCAAACCCGCCAGCACTTTGAGTTCTTCCATCTGTTCTTGAGCCTTGTCGAGTTGATATGTGATGTAACCATTGGTTGTACGGGAACACAGGAGCTCATTGTTCTTCTCCTTCAGTAGAATCTTCAACTTCTCCATCTGACCAGTCAATTGGGCCACCGTCTCCTCCTCTTTTACCTTCCGAGAAGCTAAAAATGCATCCCATTGTTCCTGCCACCCAGATAACTTACCATGGGCATCTGTTAACTGTTGCTTGACTCGCCTCAACTCAGAACTGGATGACCCTAAGGCTTTGTCAATTTTCCTGAAGAAGTCCACCTCCACAACCAATTTCTTCTCTGTTTCCTCTTGCAATCTGACGGCTTCCCCCTTATGATATTCTGCCTCATGGAATAAACGCATACAGTCTTACAATTTCACACGTAACTCTGAGTTTTCAGTTTGAAGTTCCCCCATGGCATTCTTCAATTTGTCATACTCCTATCGGCTCACCATTGTTGACTGCTCAGGAGTTGGTGGATACAAAGGTTCTTCAATAGGAAATGGCAGATTAAACTCTTCGACTCTTCTCCGAAGCCAATCTTCATATTGAGGATAAGTCCTACAATCTCCTTTTCCAAGCACAATCTTTCCTCTCTTGATTACCTTGAGCCAGGCCTCAGCTGCCTTATGCGATACAGTCAGATCAGATGAAGAACGGAACAATAGAGATTCTTCCACATCTTTTTCCAAAGGTGGAGTTTTTAAAGCATACCCAAACTGTCTGACTGCTAGAGAAGGATTATAGTTGATTCCTCCTCTTCTTCCTACCAACGGCACATTCGGGAAGTTCCCGCAGCTGTGAATAATATCCGCCCGAAGCAAGTTCCGGTCAGACCACCAAGAAATATCTTTAGCTCTTATCCCCATCAACCTTTTCGACCAACTCAACGAGTCCTTGAAGTCAACGAACGCTCCTGACTTAGGTAGGTGAGAACTGAACCACTTATGAAACAAGGGCGCACAACAATTCACCAATCCTCCTTTTCTATTCTCATTCCTGTGATGCACCGAATGAAAGAAATCTCCCAGCAAGGTCGGCACTGGATTTCCCAACACGAAGAGGCGTACTGCGTCTACGTCCACAAATTTTGCAACATTAGGGAACATGACAATCCCGTATACACAAAGAGCCAACACAACATTGAAACACCTCCAATCACCATCTTCAAGCTTCTTCTTGGCTTCTCCCACTAAGAAACTCAGATGAAAACCACTGACTCCTCCCTTCTGACACATATTAAACTCCAAGATTGATTTCCCCAAATATGTGGCTGAAGCAACCATGCTGAAATCGGGCAGAAACTCAGAACTGTAGAATAGCAACTGTGACTTGATAGGAACTCTGAGAAAATCGACAATCTACTCCAAAGTAGGGACCAAAATATAATCTGGGAATGTAAAACACCTCAATGGAGGGTCATAGAAATGCAGCAATGTAAAGAGAGCATCGTGTTGATCTTTGGAGAGAACCGTAACGAAACTTAGAATCAACCCGTAATCCTTCCGGAATCTTTCTAGAGAATCATGATCCAATAACTTCATCAGCTGTTGAATGGGGTCCAAACAAACCATAGGAAACTTGTAGGAGACATGTCTTTTTCTGCCAATATCCATCTTAGGAGAACCAGAAAACCCCGACTAGAATCAAGAAGAAGATATAAACCCCTGGGAATAGATAAACATGTGTTAAATGATATGAATGCAAAATGATGTGATGCAATGCAGTGACATGGGAATCAAGATTGCTGTATCTGCTTGAACAACTGTCAGGTCGCACTGTCTGAAGAGAAAACCACTGAGGAACATATAAGAGATCAAAGTTCTGCTCCAACAAGAATACTGGAAAACCGGGTTAGTTGAACGTTAAGGTTTCCTGAATTTAGCCCGCCCCTCACTGGTAGGTTCTAAGAACAGAAGTTTGTCAGCTTCTAGCCCTTCAGTCGAGAATAATACGTTTACCACTGAAGGTTTGGCATTATTACGAGACAAAAGACCTCCACAGACTCCCCTCAACAGGACATCCTAAAAGCAATTTCCCAGCCTCGGGGTCCTCGGATTGAGCAGTGAGAATGCGCCCACCAGAGCTAACATAACCGCGTCTCGGAGGAGAGGCCTCGACTGAGTCCTTGGGAAATGGTCACCAGAGTCGACGATTTCTAGAGGAACATACTGTCGTTATGGAACACCCGTAGGACTGAATATATCCAAAAGAAACCTCGTCTGGGTGTGGGTCTTCATGAACGACTTAACGTAGCAACATGCTACGCAAGCCTCATGACTATCCACTCTAAAACCTGTGTGTACGCTCAAACCTGGGTAGTGGGCTTATCTCTCATAGAACAACCAACCCCACAGATCCAACAGATACAGCCATCATATGTACACAATGCAATAAGATAAAGCAGATAAATGCTGAAAGTAAATAACTGTACAAAAGAATAAACACCCAACAAACAAGAAACTCACAAAAGCTAGGAGGGACTCACATAGGGAAACCAGGGTCCCCAGCAGAGTCGCCAGCTGTCGCAACTGCGAAGAAACAACCGGCGAAAAAGAAACAGAAGAGTCGCCACCGTTCGTTATTTATCCCAAATGAGGGAAAGGAAACGATCGAAGAAAACCTGAAGAGAAGGAAAAGACAAGGTCTCGCAACCAAATCTTAGGTTCGGGAGACGATTATGCAAAGGGAAGGTATTAGCACCCCTACGCATCCGTAGTACTCTACGGGATCCACTCTTGTTGTTCTAGTCTAAAGGGTGTTGGTATATCTAAGGTACTATTTACTAAAAGAGGGTTAAAAGGAAATGAAAATGACTCGCAAGGATGTCGCATCCACTGCCTACGTATCTCATATGAGTATGAGAATTAGAGTCTTCGTAGATCGGCTACCTATGGGTTAAAGAGAAATATGCTCGCTAAGACATCGTGTCTTATGCCTACGTATCTCATCTGGAATGAGAATCAGAGCAAACCGTAGTTCAGCTAACTACGGGAACAAGGGTCTCAATTGCAACTAGGGCAAGAGAAAGGGAAGGTCTCGATCGCAACGAGGGCGAGAGAAAAGAATCGCAACAAGGGCGAAGACAAGCAAGGATTAGTTGTTAGTCGTCAGTCAAACTCGGCAAGACATCGCGTCTCGTGCCTACGTATCTCATCTGAACATGAGAATCAGAGTTGTCGTAGTTCAACTAACTAGGGTTAATGATTGCCATCTGAACATGGACTTACAAAAGAGGACACCAGCTGTGTCAAAGAAAAGTGGGCAATGTATTCAACGTCCTAGCAGTAGGTGTCGCAGCTCGCTGAATCGAGTCTTAGGCAGTTACCTCTTTGCAATAGAACGGACTGACATGCCACAAGATCGGAGACGCACAAGAGTTGTCATAGTTCAACTAACTAGGGTTAATGATTGCCATCTAAACATGGACTTACAAAAGAGTACACCAGCTGTGTCAAAGGAAAGTGGGCAATGTATTCAACGTCCTAGCAGTAGGTGTCGCAGCTCGCTGAATCGAGTCTTAGGCAGTTACCTCTTTGCAATAGAACGGACTGACATGCCACAAGATCGGAGACGCACAGAAGGTCAAAAAGTGGGGAAGCTCTGCCTTAGAGTTGTCATGCAACGTGTACCTATGTGTTAGGATTTACAGAAGGGAACATCTACCTAATGTTAGCATGCAAAGAATAAGGGAATTCTACCTATGTTATCATACAAAGGGTTCTACCTAATGGGTGCTACCTAAACGGAACAAGAGTCGACAGATGGGGCAAGGAGAGGAGCCATGGATAAGGGTAGATGGCGATGCCTAAGGCAATCGACTTACAGGTAGATGGAGATGCATGAAGCAATCGACTTACAAGAGGATGGATGAATACGTGATGGTTCTGTTAAGTTTTGAAAATGACTACTCGATGTTGGATCGAAGTTTTGATCTTGTTTTGAAATGATTATCGAATGTTCGTTTTAATTATTGTATTAACAGGCGAATAAAGAAAGAAAGAATAAATATTATACACTTTATGGGAGAGGGTTGCATTTTTTACAAATGGGGATAGTTCATGGCGATCAAACAATAAGAATATATGCCTCAATCATCACACAAGTAGGCAACAGTTATCAATCAAATCAGATAAGTAAACAGATGTATAATCAAATCAAAGAATCAAAGAATGAAATAATGGAGCATTAAATAAGGCATGGTAAGTATGAACATGTTAAATAATCAAGCAATAGTAAGCATGGATAAAAGAAACAGGTATAACAGATAACAGATGAATCAGACAGATGAAAAAATGCACACAAGGTTCACTGAAATAATTTAATCAAGAAATGAGGTAAGGACCAAATAAAATCAAGACAAAAGGCCTCTAATACATGGCATATGAGATGAACAAGGGAGGATCAAAAGATCTCTTCAATTGCCATAAGCAATCCCTAAGTCAAACATCGATCATAAAGAAGTCAACTGAAGATTCAAGTCAACTTAAAAAATATCAAATAAATAGAAAATTAATCAAGAAAATCATGAAAAATTTAACTAAGTAAGGTGGGGTCAGGACATCATCATTCCCCAAAAAGATTTTAAAAATAATGAAAATTGGTACATGAATTAATTGAAACAAAATAGAGGTCAAACTAAAAGTCAACCAATAAGACTAGGTTAAAAATAAATCCAAAATAAATTGAAAATGGGAAATAAAATTCCAAGAAAAGGTCAGGTTGACCATGGGATAGTGGTCAACCTTCATCCCAAAAAAATCAAAAGCTAAAGATAATTTTAAGACATAAAAATAAAATCAATAAAAAAATGTATGCTAATATGAACCATTTAGAATTAATAATTAAAATAAAATATTAACATTAAATAAATATGAAAATAAAAATTAAATAAAATTAAATAAGACATTAAGAAATATGAAAAATATTTTTGGGTATTTTTATAAATAATGAAAATATTTAAAAATAATTAAAAGCAAAACGGAAATTAAATGTGAATTAAAAAAGAAAACATGAAAGGAAGGTGCATTTGTGATGATGGGCCTTGAAATGCAGGGTGTGAAAAGCAACAGCGCTGGCCCAAGATCCAAAACCAATTAAATCCAGCGTGACAGGATTAAATAACATTTTAATTAAAAAAATCATGTGGACCTTGTATCAATCGGTCACATATTTTAAGTGACTAAAAGACAAAACAAGCATTCATGGCCAGGATTAAAACGCGCGCGCTGGATCTAAGGGCTCACGAGGCGACACGTCATCATCTTCTTCAAGGAGACAAACCCTAGCCATGCAAACACGAAAATACAGTGGGTTTTCTCAAACTTCCACTCAAGAATACGACCACCATAGGGCACCAAATGACATGAAATAAAAACCAAAACTCAAGTACAAAATTTGTAGATTAACATGGTATCCTTGTTTGAGTAAAATGATGGCTTAATCATGGAGAAATATTGACAATAAGATGTCAATATGGGCACGGGCAAGGGCAAAAAATAACAGCATAAATCCATAACATGAACATTGCCTCATGTTGAGGGCTTCAAAAAAAACAAGCATAACATGATTAGCATGGAAGCAAGCATGATGATGAGCATGGCAATGGCATGAAACAAGCATGGTAATGATATAGATGTATCAATACATGGCCATGGAAGATAGAGTAAGATGATTACCTAGTGGAGGTTAGGTCCACTACCTCTTGATTGTGGAGAGGAATAGAAGGAGATGAGGTTGTCTTGATGCTTCACTTCAAGAACTTGATGAGAAAATAAATTCTGCTATGTGACCTTGCCCTTTGCTTGCTTTGAAAGTTTCAATGCTTCCTTCTAGGTTTAGGGTTTTTTTAGCTTAAATATGGTGAAACAAATGTTTAATGGGCTCAGAAATAGTTGTTATCCATAAGCAAAATAATGAAAAGTGAGGTGTATTAGGAATGGACACATGAGGTTTGTAATATTTTGGGCCAAACTTAAGTGAGTGAATATCCAATGCATGGCCAAATGAGGTGACAAAACGTGGGCTGGTTTGTGCAGCATGGCTTGGCAAGCAAGAAATTCATTTCAAAATGATGACTTTGAGGCCATGTAACTTGATGATCAAGCCACCAAATGATGAAATAATGCAAACAGTAGCAAGACCTCATGGAGTATGTCATCTTTTATGTTGATCACAAGTTGAAATGATGAATGGAGGAAGGTGAAAAATGGACCTCAAGATCATGTTGCACCATGCAAAACTGGTTGGGCCAGCTAGGCCCAAAATCTGCCTAGAAAATCAAGTCATGGTGCCCACTTTAGGTGAATGTATCTCTCAAACCATGGATCCAAATGAGATGATTACAAAAGGATGTGAAAGAGGACATGGTAAGTTACAATTGTTTTGAAGAAAACATTTTCAATTGGTGCCTTGAAGTGCAAGAAAACTGGCCAAGAAGTCTTGACAAACTTTGAAGATTTTGAGACTTAGAAATTTTTCTAAGTGTCCTAAAAATATGTCCCACTTTGACTAAGCATAACTTTCTCAATTTTGATCCAAATGGAGTAAACTTTATATCTCTAGAAATCTTGGAACAAGAGGAACAACTTTCATGTTGGAGAAATTTTCAAATGGAGCCTTTATCTTGATGGAAAATGGGTTAAAGTGAGTGCAAAAATCATGAAAACTTGCCCTAAATGGAAAGTCAACCATTTCAAAATTAAGTAACTTTGCCAATTCCTGATTAAGTGATGAATCCATGATCCAACCTAGATCAAATTTCACATGTAGGCTCCCTTAGGCATGGATTTTGAGATTCCACTCTCAAAATGTCAGGAGTTGACTTTTCTGGCCCCACAGTTGACTTTTCCCAAACTGTCGTATTCCCGATTCCAATGATCAATTGAAGCACCTCTGGCTCAAATAAAGAGCTGATTTTTTTGTATGTAGACACTTGTGGACATATGGAGGGCCATGGAAAAGAGTTTCACCCAAAGAATCAGAAATAAACTGATTTTATACCAAACCCTAATTTTAGGGCAAAACTGATCGGGAATTGATTGCACTGCTTGCCAATGGATCTTTTTGAGATAATTGTGAATCTTCCTAGGCCAAGATGCCTCTCTAATCATGACATGGATGAGCCCCTCTACTTCCAACCAAACATTTCCTGTTGCAGGTAGCCATGAAACCCTAATTTCCTGATTAAATCCAGATGAACACTCTGATAGCTCTGAATCCTTCACTGATGAACTGAGGACCATAATAAGACACCTGGAGCCCCCTGAGACCCTTGATACTTGTACACTTAGAGAATGATGTCCAATTCTCAATCTTGCTTTGTGTGGGCTCCTACTGTTAAGGAGTGATCAACCAAAACCTGATTTCCAAGTCACTAATGCAGTATGCAATGAGTATGACCAAGTATGATGCTAATGAAGTGTGAAACATAATCCCATGCTTCCAGGAAAAAATGAAGGATAAATTTTGGGGTATTACAACAAGGAAGATAGAATGTGTTACTAAAGAGGTTAAATTTTAGTGTTCTTTTAATTGGTAAAAGTGTATTGCTTATTACTAATGTTTTATATCCAAGATGCGTCAGAGAAGGTATTGTTGTTAATGATGTAGGTTATCTTTGACAAGACATACTCATGTTTATCAAATTAAGGATTGATCAACCTAAGATGAGAAAATGCGAGGAGGAGCAAGATTTCTATCATGATTAAACATGATTGGAAGTCCAAGTATTAGGAAAATCATCAAGTCAATAATTCACTTTGGTACATTATTAATAGCTTTATAAAATACTTATACAAAGAGAAAAGTGGTAAGAACGTTTTGGTTCTGTTTGTGTTTGTGGCACTTGTTACATTCATTTCAACTTTCATTCGAAAGTTTCTCGTGGAATGCTTGTGCATCCTCCGTCTTCGGTACGGTGAGGTAATATTGTTTCAACCTCTTTTTCTTATTTTGTAAGTAAGTATTGCTTTTACCTGTTTATTTTCAAAGGTATATGATGTGGTATGTGTATGATATGTGTAATATTTCTTCGCTTCCAAGAATCTCAATGTAACCATTATGTGTTTCATTTCATATGTTTATAGTGACTTTATACTAAACGTCATCATATGCGATCTATATATTTTGCCCTTTCATGCTTACTCTTGTGTTTGCATGTTAATTTCTTTCAAACCATAAAATTATTGCATATGCATAGTCTCTTATTCATTAGTCATACATAAGTCAATGTGAGTCATCACAAATCATTTCATAGGTCATAAATATGATTTTTGTTAAGTTTTGTCCATAATGCATCGACACATGGTCGTATAGGTCGGCGCATAATTTGAAGTTTTGTATTTGTCAAAAATGCTTCAGGATGTGTCGACACATCCGTGGATAGGTTGACTTGTAGAATTAATTTTTCATTCTTGTTTAAACGCTTCAGTATGTGCCGACACATAACCTTCACAGGTCGGCATATTAACTAAGAGGTCGACTCATATTCTCTTTTTGGTAAAAAAATCTCCATTTCACATTCATGCACCCAAAGCTCTCAAGTCTCCAAGCTTCATCTCATCTCATAAAAGTCATTCAATCTCATTAAATCTTGTTTGTCTCTCTCAACCCATTTCATTTTCATTCACATTTTCATCAAATCTCTTCCATTCATCTTCTTTTTTTCTCTTGTTCTTTCAAAAACCCTTTTTCACCCTAAGTCGCAAAACTTCGAAATTCTTACTTATTTTTGGATTATCTTCTCATCTTTGTGTGTTGCGGTGATTGTGTGTCTTGTTTGAGTGTGTGGATATTCAAAAATATTTCATACTCATTCATTCTTCATTCAAACATTTTGTCAAATACCTGGTGTGCGCACCTTCGTTTCAACATTTTCCATGGCTTCAAAGATTTCTATGTCCAAGAGTACTACCTCTACTATTGCTGCTGAAAATCCATTTACTTTGGTTTCTAAGAAGTATTCCAAGGATTTTGAGTTAAAGCATTAAACCCGTCTTGTAGTGAAACAATTTATGTGGAAGCAAGTTACTATTGGTTGCTTGGATATACCTGATGTTGTTAAGCTTGCTGAGCATCAACAAATTGACTATTTCCTACAACTTGCTCAGGATTACAATGAGGATCTTATTCAAGTATTCTACTAAGGACTACATAAAAAACAAGGTTCTTGCTTATGGTTTTCAATAGGTAACAAAGTTTATCAATTTAACAATGATTTATGGAAAACTTTGTTTGGTATTACTGTGGGTGATGATGATGTGGATGACAAGGTTAATCTGTTGGTAACTGATCTTTACACTCATGTAAGTTTTAATTGGAGTGTTCATATGAATGAGTTACTCAAGGCTCCTCGCGCCGAGGCCTGTTGTGATCCTATTACAACTAGTCAATTGATGATGGTGCCAATAATTCTGCTATGGGTGGTATCTCATATCTTGTGGCCAAAGAATGGCGGGTTTTTGAGAATTGACTATGTTGAAATTCATTTGGTATACATTCTGTTGCACAAGGTCAAAATTAATTGGCCTCACTAATTTGTATCTCATATGTTTGTCGCATCTCGAAAAATACGTTTCCTCGCGATGGTCGCGGAAAAATTTATGTTCGAACAGAGTCGCCACCGAACTTTATTCATCCCAACAAAGGGATAGGAAAACATCGATAAAACCTTTAAGAAATAGAATAATGGTCGTCGCAACCATATTCGGGTTCGGGAGTGGATTACGTAAGGGGAAGGTATTAGCACCCCTTACATCCGTTGTACTCAACGGGAACTTTTTAGTTCTAATGTGCGTTTCGAGTGTTAATTTATGTTTGTTTGTTATCTTTGGGTTATAAATATATCGAAAATAGAAATGGATGAGAACCTCAGAAAGGAGAAAGGGGAGGTTTTTTATTAGTGTGCTCGCGAAGATACAACAATCCCCTGCCTATGTATCCTTATGGTGTAATAAGGAAATCAGAGCATTCGTAGTTCGGGGAACTACGGTTGGTTGGTGTTTTTTTAATGAACAACTGTTTAGATCGCAGCCTAAAGGCTAAACGTTGGCTTGTCTACTCTCGGCGGAGGCTTAAGCACTAGTTTGTTGTGCACATTAGAAAGGATTAAACAATGTTCTTTCTGAAAAGAGTTTTGATCACACGAGGGTGACAAGTTGGATTAATATGTTAGATGTTTTGTTTGACTGGTTTCGATCGCACGAGGGCGAGGAAGGATAAACTTGATAGGTTAAGATATTTTTGGTCGGATGACGATTACTCGGATAGTCGAGTAAGACAACTCGTATCCAAATAGTCGGGAAAAGGAGTAGAAAACTCTAATCCACTTTATTTTTCATCCTTAATTGTAAAAGGATTTAATGATGATTAGGGTGTTTTTGAATGGATGACGAATACTCGGATAGTCGAGTAAGACAACTCGTATCCTAATAATCGGGAAAGGGAATAGAAGACTCTAGACCGCTTTTTGTTTCATCTGAATATTTATGAAAATAAGATTGTATATGGTTGAGGTGTTTTTAGAATGAACGACAAATACTCAAATGACTGAGTAAGACGACTCATATCCAAGCGTTTGAGAAGAGGAATTGAAGACTCAAGACCATCTCCCTTTTCGTATAGTTCGTTGTGAAAATGATTTGATTAATTTGTAAGTTGGTGGAAAAATGACAATTGTTCGACTGACCGAGTAAGAGAACTCGTATTCAAACAATTGAGGAGTGAAATTGAAAACCCAAAGTCAACTCCCTTTTCATTTAGCTTATTGTGAAAATATTTCGATTTAATCGGAGTTTGGAAGTTGGTATAGGAACGAAATTATTTGACTAACCAAGTAAGAGAACTTGTATTCAAATAGTCAAGGAGAAAAATTGAAGACTCAAAGTTATCTCCCTTTTGGTTTCTTGTTATAAAAGGATTTGATTTGTTTGTACTTAAATGAATTAGAAATGACGACCATTTGACTAACCGAGTAAGAAAACTCGTATTCAAATAATTGAGGAGAGGAGTTGAAAACTCAAAACCACCCCCCTTTTCATTTTCAAATGAAGTGTTGTTTAGATGTGATTAAGTATTTTAACTTTCAATGAAAATACTCGATGTTGGATCGAGGTTTTAATTTTGTGTTTACGAGTGGAGTGAATTTTATTTTAGTGAATGATTGATCTAATCGATTAACTAAAACCGAATAGGTCTCATTGTAAGAAAGCCTAAGAGTAAGCCATGTGAGGTTGATGGCGATGCTTTTACAAGCGATCGACTTACAGAGGTGTTTTGAAAATGGGCTCGACTTTGAATCGAGAATTGTTTGACTTTTGTTTTTTTGAAAGTGGTTTGGATATTTTGAATCAATGATGAATTGGATTGAAATAAATCAATCAATATTTAATTAACCAAATTAATTAATTACAGTTTGATTGAATTGATTAATTAAATTAATTAAAACTAATTATCAAAAATTATTTAATTAAGTCGAATAATCATGTTAATTAAAATTAGTTAATAGTAATTAATTGATTAAGCAAAATCTCAATTGATTAATTAACTTAATTAAAACTAATTATCAAAAATTATTTATTTAAGCCAAATAATCATGTTAATTAAAATTAGTTAATAGTAATTAATTGATTAAGCAAAATCTCAATTGATTAATTAACTTAATTAAAACTAATTATCAAAAATTATTTATTTAAGCCAAATAATCATGTTAATTAAAATTAGTTAATAGTAATTAATTGATTGAGCGAAATCTCAATTGATTAATTTACTTAATTAAAACTAATTATCAAAAATTATTTATTTAAGCCAAATAATCATGTTAATTAAAATTAGCTAATAGTAATTAATTCATTAATTAGGCAAAATCTCAATTGATTAATCAACTTAATTAAGTGAAAGAAAATATGTGATAATGGAAGGCATGGTTTATGATATGCAATAAAAATATTTAACTCAATTTCCTAGGTCTGTTTAAATTTGATTTTTTGTTAATTAATAAAAGAAAATTATCCCGTTCATTAAATTAGTTTATAACTAAATGACCTGACCCACCAATTAAAATGAAATATGTAGTAGATTGATTATTAGAATGATAATAATTAAATAAAATTATGATTAAAAAAATGCAAGGTGGGGTGCACGTTTATTGGGGATTAATAGATGGGCCAGAATCGCAAGGCCCAAAGAAAACCCACCTTGGTCAGTTTAAACAAAAATAGGAAAAACGAGTTTACACTTTTCCACTTCCATTCTCTCTCTACCCTAAGAAAACGCTATGTACAGAGCGTCTCTCTCTCTGACCTCTTCGTCGGAGAAGAGAGCGGCGGGCGGCCGTCTGCGACGGCGCCGCCTCCATCTCGCGGTGGTTCAACCACCCAAAACCCTACCCCACCTAAATCAAGCCCTCTGAGTTCGAACCCAGGCTTGGATTTCCAAAAAAACAACCCATTCGTCCAGATCTTGAATCCCAAACGTAACCCTAAATTCTAATCAAAACAACAACAACCACAGTTTGAAGCAAACAAAGAATGAGGGCTTCGCATGCATTAAGGATTCGGTCACGAAGGCAATGTGAGGAGATGGAAATAAGAGCAAAGGAAACCAACCTGACGGCGGCGCTCTTCAATGAACCCTGGTAAGCACTCTCCTTCGCGACTTCCTTCCTTTGTTTTCGTCTTTAGGGTTTTGAGAAATAATATGTTGTTGTGTTTATGATGTGTAAAAAAAATCACTCTGTTATCCTGTGTTCGTTTTTAGGTTTTTTTGAAAATGTTGCTGTGTTGTTCTTGCTGTTTGAAAAAAAACTGCTCTGTTATCTCGTGTGTGTGTTTTAGGGTTTTCAGAAAATATTGTTGTTGTTGTTTTGATGTGTGAAAAAAAACCAATTGCTCTGTTATCGCCTCTGTCCTCTTTTCTATTAACTTCTAATGATCTTTTATGGTGAATTTCTTGAGTCTCAAAAAAACTCCTTTTTGTTACACTTTTTCAATTTGTCTCATCCCAGATTATGTGGGATTTGATTTCTGTTGATTTGTTCTGCTTTAAGCCATTTTCAAAATGCTTTTTTGAGTATTCATGTTAACCTTTTGGGTAAAGCATTAAACTGAATGATTTATTTAGTTGTTTTTTCAGTTTCTTAAGCGCTTCTAAAAAGTGCTTTTTAATTAAGCTGTTTTTTTTTTCCTTTGCAGGTTACAGGTGAATTGACTTGATTGGAATGGAAAGTGAGCTGTAAGAGAGAAAATTTGGAGGCGCGCCCAAGTCCAGAGAGTTTTCAACCTGGCTACCTAGTCTTGGTCTTTAGGAACCTGTTTTCCAACAGCCGCACTTTTTTTATTTAATTAAAATGTAGTTACTTAGGTTCCTCTTTTAAGACAAATGTGTGTTTGGACTTATCTGTAACCTGTTGGATTTGAAATCTAATAGCCATTAATAACTATGTATTCAACATGATTTTAAAATTATTTCAAACAATTTCTCCATATTAATTTCATATTATCTATGTATGAATGTAGAACTTTTATGTATGAATATAAAACAGACCTTGGAAATGGATTAGTAAATTCAAATATTTGAATGCACCTCTTTAATCATGTCCTAATGAAGTAGGTGTATGAATGTGAATGGATTTATAAAGTTCAAAGTGCATTCTTAACCAAGCATGAACAAGTAGCATGAAACAAATCTAATTCAAAATATATGGAGTTATAAAGTTCAAAGTGCATTCTTAACCAAGCATGAACAAGTAGCATAAAATAAATTTAATTCAAAAAATATATGGTATGTACGAAGTGAAAAGATGATGATTATGAATGTGGTTGACTTATGATTGAAAATTTCCATGGAAAGCTTGAAAAGAATTGAATCATTACTTGTATAAGACAATGAGATGTGCATTGATTTATGAAAAGAAAGTGAATGGTTTAGCATATTATGAAGTGTAGTTTGGCCTAGAATTGGTTTTTTTTAATGAAATGAATAACTATGATACATAAAGCATGTTGATTTTGTCAACAAATATGATGGAATTATATAAGGTGGAATGTGTAAATGGACTAGTAAATAGTGATCATAGAAATAATAACATGGCTCTTAATACTTACTAATAAGAAAATAGATTTTGGATTAGTAATGTAAAAAGATTCAAACCACATTTTAGATTATGAACACACTTATGCAAATGGGTTTTTGAAACAAAGGGATCTCATGGGTAACCCACAAATGGCCGGACAAAATTGGGGTATGACAGTTGCCCCTATTTAATTACCTCAAACCGGTAAGTAATAATAACAGTAGTCTTTACGCATTCACGGTGGGAGATAATTAAATACAAGAAGACCCAAATTTTGTCCTAGGAAATGAAAGGAAGAAAATACAGGAAGAAAATGCGGTGAGAAATGGAAAAAGACATCATCCCACAGTAAAATGGAACAGTCAAGACTTTCTAGGAATCGTCAGAACAGTATCTTGGACGTCATAGTCGAGATATGTTAGCAATGGAATGACATCCCTAGCTAAAACTTAAGATTTTTCAGGACGCTATAGCAGTATAAAGAAAATCCGGCATGAGACTCTTCATATCGATGAAGCAGCATCTCAACAGTAAAAGTGAGATTCTCTATATTGAGTCGAAACAGCATCTTATATGATAGAATTAGAATATTCCAGCAAGGGAAAAATACTTTAATTGAATCTAACACTCTCCGAGGATATTAGAGCAGTATCTCTAAAAAAAATCTGAAATGAGACTCTTCATATTGATGAAGCAGTATCTCGAACAGTAAAAATGAGATTCTCTGTATCGAGTCGAAACAACATCTTATATGATAGAATTAAGATGTTCCAACAAGGGAAAGATACCTTAATTGAATCTAAGACCCTCCGAGGATATTAGAGCAGTATCTCGAAAAAAATCTAAAATGAGACTCTTCATATTGATGAAGCAGCATCTCAAACAGTAAAAAGTGGGATTCTCTGTATCAGGTTGAAACAGCATCTTATATGATAGAATTAAGATGTTCCAGCAAGGGGAAGATACCTTAATTGAATCTAAGACTCTCCGAGGATATTAGAGCAGTATCTCTAAAAAAATCTGAAATGAGACTTCTCATACTGATGAAGCAGTATCTCAAATAGTAAAAAGTGAGATTCTCTGTATCAGGTCGAAACAGCATCTTATATGATAGAATTAAGATGTTCCAGCAAGGGAAATATACCTTAATTGAACCTAAGACTTTCCGAGGATACTTAGAGCAGTATCTCTAAAAAAATCTGAAATGAGACTCTTCATATTGATGAAGCAGTATCTCAAACAGTAAAAATGAGATTCTCTGTATCGAGTCGAAGCAGCATCTTATATGATAAAATTAAGATATTCCGAACAAGGGAATGATACCTTAACTGAATCTAAGACTTTCCGAGGATACTTAGAGCAGTATCTCTAAAAAAAATCTGAAATGAGACTCTTCATATTGATGAAGCAGTATCTCAAACAGTAAAAATGAGATTCTCTGTATCGAGTCGAAGCAGCATCTTATATGATAGAATTAAGATATTCCAGCAAGGGAAAAATACCTTAATTGAATCTAAAACTCTTCGAGGATACTTAGAGCAGTATCTCTAAAAAAAATCTGAAATGAGACTCTTCATATTGATGAAGCAGCATCTCAAACAGTAAAGGTGAGATTCTTTGTATCTAGTCGAAACAGCATCTTATATGATAGAATTAAGATATTCTAGCAAGGGAAAAATACCTTAATCGAATCTAAGATTCTCCGAGGATACTTAGAGCAGTATCTCTAAAAGATAAACGAGATTCTTCAGATAAATGAAGCAGTATCTCGGACAGACAAACGAGATTCCTCAGATAAATGAATCAATATCTCGAATATTCGTCTGTTGGGGGAATTTTTTAAGAAAGGTCTCCTTTTGAGGGAGATTTACTAGAAATGATCTGCAGGGGAAAAGCTCATGAGAGGCTTTTTAGGGTAACCTCTGCTTGGGGAGCAATGACTGTAAAGAAAAATCCTGGGAATGTCATTATTAAAAAAAAGTTGAAAAAAGATTTGCCGAGAAATAACTGTCATACCCCAAAATTTGCCCATTAATCTTGCAAAACATCTCTCGAAGCACTCCAACTTATTCTGCAAGGCACTGACCTTAAAAGAACAAAGGCCCAGCTCACGAGTGGCCCAATCCAGAAAATGGCCCAAACTGGCCTGCTCGCTAGGCGAGCAATTCCTTCGCCTAGCGAACCCTTCGTTATGCCACTCGCCTAGCGAAGCACCCAATCCAGAAAAAGGCCCAAACTAGCTTGCTCGCTAGGCGAGCAACTCCTTCGCCTAGCGAAACTTGCGATGTATCAGAATTTTCGGGCTTCATTCTGAGCCCATTAGGTCATCACAATCACTATAAATACCGACACTTCAGTCACGAAAATGGACAGAGGAAGACGGACGGAAACCCTGGCATAGAAACCCTGGAGCTCAACTTAGAGTATTCCGAGTAAAGAAACCCCGAAGGTCGCTCATCCGCGCCGAAGCTACCGCCGCCCAACTCCATCTGATACCAAGAGTGGTCAGCCCCTTCAACGTCGCCGCCCAGTTGCAAACAGGTTTGCACATCACTACTGTTTTATGCTTTTAATCGGTAATCTCTATATACATAAGGCATCATGATTAAATTTTTGGATATGTAATTTGATTTCACATGTGAGTTTAAGTATGCCTGAATATCTTGAATGTTTGTCCATGCTATTCCTGTAATTAAATGCCATAAAGTTCAGGGTTCCGGAGATCATGCTGCTGTCAAACTCAAAACCCGTAGCCGCTCGCTAGCACATCGCTAAGCGAGCCTGTAGCGAGCACTCGCTAAGCCTTCGCTAGGCGAAGCAGGAGCGAACGGGACAGTGGCTGTTTTATTTCTTTTCTATTCTGCCTTATGTCTATCTAACCAAGATTTATTATAATTCTGCATCATTTGGCCTGAGTTTATGACTGTTGTGTTTATTTTGTGGTGCAATTTTCAAATTGTACTTTATCTCGATGCTCTAACCCGTGTGTTGAATTGTGTAAAGGCTTACATACTCCCGAGGAAACAGCCAGTTAGGTATTCCACTTTACGTGTGGGATACCCTTATGGAGATTCACCTTACATTACTTAACTGATTTTGATGTATTAATTTTAATGTGGAGACCCACCCTAAATTACCTAGCTAATGTTAATGTATTGATTACATCGATTTTAATGTGGACCTAATTACTTAATCGATTACGGCTCTCTAATTAATTGTAAAACTTTGCCTTTAAATATGTGATCTTGGACCTCTTTTTGTTACCCTACGATTACGGTATTACGGTCATGTCCCGCGAATATGGGGATACCCTTAGCAAAGACCCTTCGGTTAAATCATCATAGTCCCTCGAATGTTGCCTTTGTCCCTCGATGACCCTTCGGCGTAGCCTACGGTTAAATGATGATAGTCCCTTCGAATGCTAAGGTATCCTCACAACTGTTGCCTTCAATGACCAATCGATGACCCTACGATGACCCTTTTACATCCAAAGGACAAAACTACTTACTTCTCAATAGTAAGGACAGTTTTACCCTCATAAGGATAGGAAATGCCCGTAAAGACCTTGGATAGGTATAACTCTTAATTGCTTATTCATAACTTAAAATACTTTTCACACCTCACACCTTTCAAAACATCTTTTAGAAAATCACCACTTGGCATACATTCGTACTAGGATCATTGCCGAGTTATATTTTTCTAAACGCCTTTCAAAACTAAGCGAGATAACCACTTTGTATACATTCATTCAAGAATCATTACAAAGTTAAATTCTCCTTTTCAAAACATTTTCCACACATTTCTCAAACACTTTTTCAAACTAGAAAACATAAATGATTAAGCAATTAAGAGCCCATGGATAACCATGGATACAAAGGGTGCTAACACCTTCCCTTTGTATAATGTACCTCCCGAACCTAAAAATCTAAATTAAGGTCTTTCCTGTTCTTTTCCACCTTTCCTTATTGGATAAAAGAAAAGTCGGTGGCGACTCTTGCTAACCGCGACATTCGCTTTCTAAAGCAAAAACACAATAAAGTCAGTTCACCGTATGACAGAACTGGCGACTCTGCTGGGGAATAGCTACAAAGAGAGGTCACCTTAAAAAATCATTTATGTTTTCAAATTGTTCCTTCTTTTAAGGGTATTTTTGAGTGAAAGATCCTACACCCGGATCTAGTGTACCTTAGGTAAGTAGCAATAGATCATCGCGACTATCCGGCGTATACTGGAATGGTTAAAATGGTGGCTAAGGTTAATGTGACACTTTGGATGTCCTGATGTTCCTCATGTTTACTTGAGGAAAAATTTGGCATTCGCGTGGTGTCATCAAAGCATTAACCAGACATGTAGAACCTTAATTGACTCATCCTAGCCATTAGAAAGTAGTGAGATAACTGACTTCGGTTCCGACTAGGGTTGGTTGAGACTCGATACTACACTCCTTGAGATTAGACTTTAGGGAAGCTTTGGTCAACCACTTGGTGTTGCACTGAAGTGGACTTAAGGAAAGGTCAATGATTGGAGATCCTTTTAGAACCCGGTTACTATTCTAGGACAGGTTGAACCAACCAAACTTCAGTGGGGAGGGTACTTACCTATGGAACTCATGCAAGCCTTAAAACCTAGGAATGATTGTTGTGTGACTTGCTTGTGCTTGTTATTTACTTAACATCATAACATCATAACATCATAACATCATAACATCATAACATCATGACATCATACTAACCATTTCAAGGGCTTAGGGATTTAGCTTTGCTCTGTTAAACAGGTTATGGCTTCTAGGAAGACTATCCGGATCAATTTTGTAACGATCTCTCCTCAACTCAAGGATTTAGTGTCAGAACTTCCCGATCATGCTCAGTTCATCAAGAAACATGGTTCTCTCCTCAATTTGGTTACCACTGGTTTCAAAGAAGATATGATGAGAGTTCTATTCCAGTTCTTCGATCCTAAACATCATTGCTTCACCTTCCCAGATTATCAGTTGGTGCCCACGTTGGAAGAATTCTCCAGGCTGCTGGGGATACCTATTCTTGATCAAATACCTTTCAGTGGTTTAGAAAAGATTCCGAAGTCTGAAGAAGCTGCTGCAGCTTTACACATGACAAAGTCTGACATTGAAACTAATTGGGTAACAAGAAGTGGAGTTAAGGGTTTACTTGCCAAGTTTCTGATAAATAAGGCCCGAGAATTCCTAAAAGTTATGAATGTCCATGCTTTCGAAGATGTTCTAGCATTACTAATCTACGGTTTGGTGCTATTCCCTAATCCTGACCAATTCATAGACGTGAATGCTATTAAGATATTCCTCACTCATAACCCTGTGCCTACCTTGCTTGGAGACATCTTACATTCCCTTCACACTCGTACTATGAAAAGGCAAGGGACTCTCATGTGCTGCGTACCTTTGTTGTCTAGGTGGTTTATTTCGCACCTCCCTCAATCAGTCTTGAAGAATGATCAAAATCTGAAATGGTCTCAAAGGATAATGGCACTCTCCCATTCAGACATCCGTTGGTGTTCCAATCTCAGAGAAAATGTTATCCTCATCGACCGTTGTGGAGAATTCCCTAATGTACCACTCATGGGGATAAGAGGAGGTATTACTTATAATCCTGCCTTAGCCCTACGTCAGTTTGGGTATGCTCGAAGAGATGGTCCACATGAAGTAATTATTCAAGGCACTGTGTTTGATTATGACGATGACTCTCAAGGTCTCCGTCAAAGGTTTGTACGAGCTTGGGGCATGGTGAAAAGAAGCACTTTAGGACAGAAAAATTCTATTCCTATGGAGCCTTATCTCAGATGGGTACGCGCCAGAGCTCGTGAACTTGTCATGCCATATCTTGCAGTCGGGCCATTGAGTGTTGAACCAGGAGTTGAAGGAGGTGCCTCTCAGATCATTCCTTATCCAGATATGCCTACCGATGTTGAGGAATTGAAGAGATCCTGGACCCAGTTGAGAGAAGAAAGGGATACTTTTGAAGCTCAGTTCAATGCAGAAAAGAAGAAAGTACTAGAGCTCACCAGCCAGCTTAATGAGGAACGAAGGCTCAATGCGTATCTTCGCCCAAAAAGAAGCCGCCCCTGGGAGACTTAAGCCTTCATTGTATTTTATTATTATTTCTTGTAATGAACATTGATTAAGAAATTAGTAATAAAAGTTCCTCTCTTTTTGGTAGTTTACGCAAAGTTAAATTCCAAAAGTCCTTGAAAACATTTCATACATTGCATAGCATAACATAACATTGCATAACAGGTATTCTAAAGGACCATATTCTCACGGTCTGCCTCTTAAACAGAAAAATGGCTCTCGAACAAACTGTCAAAGATCTCCAAGCTCAGAATGCCCAATTCCAGGAGATGATGCTGATCTTATCCAAGGGGCAGGAAGAACTGAAGGCTCTCTTGCTCGAGAAGAAGAAAGACCCGAAACCTGTGAGTTACATTAACCCGGGAAGGAGGATCAGAATGCCGAAGGATCAAGAAGAGGAAACAGAGAATGATTCAGAAGAGGAGAATGTTGATCTCTTCAACCCTGAGGACGACGATGAAGATTATGAGAAGGAGCAGTACTCTCCAAGAGATGGCAAGTATAAACTGCTGGAAGAACGCATGCTAGCTATGGAGAGTCAGAAGGCGCCCGGTTTGGATTTCGAAAGCTTGGGACTGGTCTCTGATGTGGTCATTCCTCGCAAATTCAAGATCCCCACTTTCACTAAGTACGATGGTGCGTCTTGTCCTCAGATGCATCTGAGAGCTTATGTGAGAAAGATTCAGCCGTATACCACTGATAGGAAGCTATGGATCCATTTCTTCCAAGAAAGTCTGTCTGGCACTCAGTTGGAATGGTATTATCAGCTCGAAAGTTCTAACATCCGTACCTGGACTGATTTAGCAACAGCTTTCTACAAACACTACCAGTATAATTCTGAATTGGCGCCTACTCGGCTACAGTTGCAGAATATGACTATGGGATCTAAAGAAAGCTTCAAAGAATATGCCCAAAAATGGAGAGATTTGGCTGGCAGAGTCAAACCCCCTATGATTGATCGAGAATTAGTAGACATGTTCATGGGTACACTGACTGGCCCATTCTACAGCCATCTACTGGGAAGTTCTTCATCAGGTTTCACTGAACTTATATTGACAGGTGAACGGGTGGAGAGCGGCATTCGAAGTGGAAAGATACAGGCGGCTACCTCTGCAAGCAGCAAAAAGTCCTATCAGGGGAAGAATGAATCAAATGTTGTGTACGGTCAAAGGAGTCGTAATAAGAAAAATAGTGACCATGCCGTTGGAGCAGTTACAATTGCAGCCCCGCCAGCTCAAAACTTCCAGCACAGACAAGACAGACCAAGAAGGCAGTTTACCAAGATCAATATGACTTTAGCACAAGCACTGCAAAGTATGCTAAAGGCAAACTTAATCACTCTCAGAGGTCCTCCTGCAAATGTCAACACTACTTCGCCTCGTTATAATCCCAATGCCAGGTGTGCATATCACTCCGATAGCCCCGGGCGTGATACAAACGATTGTTGGTTGTTGAAGAACAAAATTCAGGATATGATCGACGCTGGGGAAATTGAATTTGAGCCTCCGGAGACTCCTAATGTCATCACTGCACCTATGCCTAATCATGACAAGGCTATTAATGTTGTCGATGACGATTCTCTCATCACTACTGTAGCGGACTTAACATCTTCTCTCCTGATCGTCAAGAAGAATTTATTGCAAGCGGGTTTATTTCCAGGTTGTGCTGAAAATTGCGATCTCTGTATATGCCGACCGAATGATTGCCTGAAATTGAGGAATGGTATTCAACGGCTGATAGATGATCGTACAATTCTCGTTGAAAGGATTCCTAAGGTGGAAAACACTGTTGAAGAGATATCCGTGATTGCTAGGTCCAAAGTTCCAGTGAAGATTACTGCTCCCAGAGTACCTGTGAAGATTACTGCTGAGCCCAAAGTAGCTCCCCTAATCATTACTGCACCTGGCCCAGTACCATATTCCTCAAGTAAAGCCATTCCGTGGAATTATGGAGGTGATGTTTACATCCATGGCATAAAGCAAGTTGGTAATTCCGCTAATCCTAATGACATTGTTGGGACTAGTAAAGTTACTCGAAGCGGAAGGATCTTTTCTCCAGAGATCTCACCTCTAGTTCCCGAAAACCGAGGAAAGGAACAGGTCAACCCTCCTCAGTCAGAGACATCGGTCGAAGTTACTACTGAGGATGCTGCCAAACAGGAAATGGAAGAAGTGCTGAAAATCATCCGCAAGAGTGATTTTGATGTGGTAGAACAACTGGGGCATACCCCGTCTAAGATCTCGATGTTATCCCTGTTGTTATCTTCTGAATCTCATGCCCATGCCTTGATAAAATTCTTGAAGACTGCTCATGTACCTCAGGAAACATCCGTCGATCAGTTCGAAAACTATGTTGCTAACCTGACTGTTGATGATGGCCTAGGTTTTTCCAATGCTGACCTGACACCAGCAGGAAAGAATCACAATAAAGCTCTGCATATCTCCATTGAGTGTAAGGGGATCACCTTGTCTCATGTGTTGATCGATAATGGCTCTTCTTTGAACGTGATGCCGAAAGCTGTGCTCGATAAACTTGACTGTAAAGGCATTGAACTGAAACCTAGTGACATTGTGGTGCGTGCTTACGATGGTGCGAAGAGTGTTGTCCATGGTGAAGTGGTTCTCCCTATCAAGATAGGACCTCAAGTCTTCAACACTATCTTTCATGCAATGAACATTCGTCCCGCCTATTCCTGCTTGCTGGGGCGCCCTTGGATTCATGGGGCAAGTGTTGTAGCTTCGTCTCTCCACCAAAAGCTGAGGTATTCAATAGAGGGTAAGATTGTCACCGTGTGTGGAGAAGAAGAGTATATGGTCAGTAGTGTGCATACCTTCAGATACGTCGAGATGGATGGTGAATTCTTTGAGACTCCGTCTCAGTCATTTGAAGTGGTTCCGCCGCCCAGTCCTGTCCTTAAGCCAACTCCCGTTGTGCCCAAGGTTGTTCGTGCTCCTCCTGCTATGATTTCTCTGAAAGATGCTCCAGCCGTGGTTGAAGATGGTGGTCGTACTGGCTGGGGTCAGCTGATCGATGTGCCGTACAAGTCTGATAAATCTAGCTTGGGATTTAACTCTGAAAGGACGGCCAGAGACCAGGTTAATGCTGTAGAAGATGCTGACAGCGATTGCGACCTGGATAGCTGGATTTACCCAACAATTGGTGACGGACTCAACAATTGGAAGGCTGAAGACACTATCCTGATTTCCTTTAGTCAGGAGTAATTGTTATTGTCTATTTTAGTGTTGCAAATTTTTTTTAATGTTTACAATTGAACTTCTTAAAGCATTGTGTCTAGGCCCGGGGCACAATAGCTAATTTGTTAAGGGTTTGTCATTTCATAAGCATATTCATATTCAATAAATCAATGGATCTTTTGCATTCAAATATTGCGCTCTTTATCTTTCATGTCATCTTTTAAACAAGCTATGCTTTCTTACACACACTCACGTAATAAATTGCAGATCCATACCCATCCTGGATCCTGTTGATAATAGTTCCGCTACTGTTCATTATGACTTTGAAAATCCAATCTACCAAGCCGAGGATGGAAGCGAGGAAGATTGTGAAGTCCCTGGTGAACTTGCCAGACTGTTACTGCAGGAAGAAAGGACTATACAGCCGCATGAGGAGACAATCGAAATTGTAAATCTGGGTACTGAAGTAGACAAGAAAGAAGTCAAAATAGGAGCAGGTTTGGAAAACAGTGTCAAAGAAAGATTGATTCGGATGTTACATGACTATGTAGAGATCTTTGCTTGGTCTTATGAAGACATGCCCGGATTGGATACTGATATAGTGGTGCATCGTTTGCCAATGAAGGAAGATTGTCATCCTGTTAAGCAAAAGGTTCGCCGTATGCGTCCTGATATGTCTGAGAAAATCAAAGTCGAAGTTATGAAACAATTCAATGCTGGTTTTCTAGCCGTTACTTCTTATCCTCTATGGGTTGCTAATGTGGTACCAGTGCCGAAGAAGGATGGTAAGGTGCGAATGTGTGTAGATTACAGAGATCTGAATAAAGCAAGTCCCAAAGATGACTTTCCACTCCCGCACATCGATGTTCTGGTAGATAACACCGCTCAACACAAAGTATTCTCCTTCATGGATGGATTCTCGGGTTATAACCAGATTAAAATGGCACCTGAGGACATGGAGAAGACTACGTTTGTGACGCAATGGGGCACTTTCTGTTACAAAGTAATGCCATTCAGTTTGAAGAATGCAGGAGCCACATACCAGCGCGCTATGGTAGTTCTGTTCCATGATATGATCCATCATGAGATAGAAGTATATGTGGATGACATGATAGCCAAATCTCATACTGAAGAAGAACATCTCGACCATTTATACAAACTGTTTGAGAGGTTGAAGAAGTACAAGTTGAGATTGAACCCGAACAAATGCACCTTTGGAGTAAGATCCGGTAAACTCTTGGGCTTTATTGTCAGTGGTAAAGGAATTGAGGTCGACCCGGCTAAGGTGAGGGCTATTCAAGAAATGCCAGTTCCCCGTACAGATAAAGAAGTCAGAGGTTTCTTGGGACGCTTGAATTACATTGCCCAGTTTATCTCCCATTTGACCGCTACCTGCAAACCCATCTTCAAGCTACTGAGGAAAAATCAAGAGATGATATGGAATGATGAATGTCAGGAAGCTTTTGACAAAGTCAAGAAGTATCTCCAAGAACCTCCAATTTTGATGCCACCAGTTGAAGGAAGACCTCTAATCATGTATTTGACCGTGTTAGAAAATTCAATGGGGTGTGTGTTGGGGCAACATGACGAGTCTGGTCGAAAAGAGCATGCCATATATTACCTTAGCAAAAAGTTTACCGACTGTGAAACAAGATACTCACTGCTCGAGAGAACTTGCTGTGCTTTGGCCTGGGCTGCTCGCCGACTAAGACAGTATATGTTGAATCATACCACTTTGTTGATTTCTAAGATGGATTCTATCAAATACATATTTGAGAAACCTGCCCTCTCCGGAAGAATAGCAAGATGGCAGATGATTTTAACAGAGTATGATATCTAGTATACTACCCAGAAAGCAATCAAAGGAAGCGTGCTAGCTGATCATTTGGCTCATCAGGCGGTGGACGATTACCAATCTATGAATTCTGAGTTCCCAGATGAGGATGTCATGCTTGTTACTGATCATGAAAAACCTGGACCGGATGAAGGATCCGAACCGGGATCCCGATGGACTATGGTGTTTGATGGGTCTTCTAATGCATTGGGCCATGGTGTTGGAGTTGTAATTATTTCTCCCGGGGGTTACCATACACCTTTCACCGCTAGACTATGTTTTCATTGTACCAATAATATGGCTGAGTAGGAAGCATGTATTTTGGGACTCAAGGCTGCTATAGACCTGCGAATCAAGTTTTTGAGTGTGTACGGAGACTCAGCATTAGTAATCAGTCAGATCAAAGGAGAATGGGACACTAAACATCCGAATCTCATCCCTTATCGAGAGAGGGTGATGACATTAATCCCATACTTTGAAGAGATTACATTCGAACATATTCCACGAGAAGAGAATCAGTTGACAGACGCATTGGCTACCATGTCATCTATGTTCAGAGTCAGATGGGGCAATGAAGCTCCCAGGATCACTATTGAACGATTAGATGAACCAGCATACTGTTATGAGCTTAACGCTGATGAAGTAGAAGAGAAACCTTGGTTCCACGACGTGAAAAGATATTTAGAAACTCAGGAATACCCTGAAGGGGCATCCATCAATGACAGAAAATTTCTGAGGAAGTTCTCCGCTAAGTTCTTTCTGAGTAATGGAGTATTATACAAATGTAATCGTGAGTCGACTCTGCTTCGCTGTGTGGATAAAAAGGAAGCAGAAAAGATTATGGAAGACATGCATGACGGTATTTTTGGGACTCATTCTAGTGGACATACGATGGCCAAGAAGATTCTGAGATCAGGGTATTATTGGTCTACCATGGAAGCTGATTGCCACCATCGCTCCAGAACTTGTCACAAGTGCCAGATCTATGCGGACAAAGTACATGTGCCTCCTGCTCCTTTAAACGTGCTGACAGCCCCTTGGCCCTTTGCAATGTGGGGCATTGATATGATTGGAGAGATTAAACCTACTGCTTCTAATGGACATCGTTTCATTCTTGTTGCTATTGATTACTTTACAAAGTGGGTGGAAGCAGCCTCATTTGCTTCTGTCACCAAGAATGTGGTGGCACGGTTCATCAAGAATAATCTTATTTGCCGATATGGCGTCCCTGAAAGAGTTATCACTGACAATGGCACTAATTTGAACAATAAGATGATTACCGAACTCTGCACGCAGTTCAAAATAAAACACCATAACTCTTCTCCATACCGGCCAAAGATGAATGGCGTTGTGGAAGCTGCTAATAAGAACATCAAGAAGATCATACAAAAGATGACAATAACGTACAAAGACTGGCATGAGATGTTACCATTTGCTCTCCATGGTTATCGCACTTCAGTACGCACTTCGACAGGGGCAACTCCGTTCTCTTTAGTCTACGGAATGGAAGCCGTTTTACCAGTGGAAGTTCAGATTCCCTCTCTAAGGATCATGAAAGAGGCGGGTCTAGATGAGGATGAATGGATTCAGACTCGGCTCGATCAGATAAATTTGATTGATGAGAAGAGACTTGCGGCTGTTTGTCATGGGCAGATATATCAGAAGCGCCTGACCCAGGCATTTAACAAAAAGGTCAAGAGACAGGTGTATCAAATTGGCAACTTGGTGATCAAGCGTATCATTCTACCCCAAGGCGATCCCAGAGGCAAATGGACTCCCACATACGAAGGGCCATTTGTAGTTAAGAAAGTATTCTCTGGTGGAGCCATGATACTTGCTACAATGGATGGCGAAGATTTCCCGCATCCTGTGAACGCGGACATAGTTAAAAAATACTACGCATAAAAGAGACCCGCTAGGTCGACGTATCTAGGCAAAAGTAAGGGCATCCCGGCGAACCAAAAGGGTTCGGGCAAAAATTAGGGATAAACATATAAAAATGTACACCCGGCAAGTCGAAAACCAGAAAAGGCGGCTTGGGCAAAAAAGGGTATCCTGGTGGACTGAAAACCTGAAAAGGCGGTCCAGGCAAAATGAGGGACTAAAGCGTGCGACTATGTTCCGTTCTCGGTCAGCGTCACCCAAGTTCAAAGGACTGAACAAACTAATCACTTCCATCCGACAGCAGGGGATGAGATGCTTGAAGACATAATGACAGTAGTGGAATTAGAATCAATAGGACTTTTTCTGCATAGCTTTCTCTTTGTTTGCCTGACAATTTCCTCTTACTAGGATTTCTGTCTCCCTGTACACGAATTGCCTGTTTACAGGCTCTCTTTCAAAATCAATACAATTTTATTTCCAAAAAGATGCTTTTGTTTTATCGTCTCTGTTTTGTCTGCATAAACGTCCATTGATTTAATTTGAATTAATATATGCAGTTGAATATGATCGATGTTTACCAAAAATACATGCATAAAATAGCAATAGTAATTACTATACGACTTCAGGATCGAGGAGAAGGTCTAATCACGCTTCCCAATGAATCCGTTGCTAATTCTATTCCCCGGCTAAGCCAGTTATTCCCCAGAAGAAATTGGCATCACTAGACAAATTGGTCATCTCTTCTACCCCCCAGCCAGGCTCTGTTAAATATCTCTGCCATCAGATAAAAATCAAACACCCCCAGCTAAGAAAGGGTCATCAATACAAATATCTCCGACCAGAAGACTGAGATTTATTTCCCCAGTAGAGTCCCCTGGAAGAACATTTCAGACGCATAGTGCATTCATTACATCATTTCACATCACATACCTGCATACAATGTTCACATTTATTTTATTCCGCATCATATACTTTACATCATTTCATAGCATGTATATGCATACCATGTTCGCAAGCATAAAGCATCTCATGCATCATGACATTGCATGAAACTAACTTTATTTTTCAGGTTAATTATCCTCCTGATCACATCCAAGATTCAGACCATTTTTCAGATAGAATCCAGATGAGTATCCATTCTGACAAACGTTCTGACATCCTCCTAATGGTGGCATCCCTAAGCCCACCCCAAATATTCATTACAAATACAACAACAAATGTTATCAGATACAGCCTAACATACGGTTCATTCTGACTCCTTCAACTCAGATACGATCTAACGTACGATCCATTCTGACTTTCAGCAACTCCAATACGGTCTAACGTACGACCCATTTGGATCTTCAAACCCTTAGATACTGCCTAGCATACGGTACATTCCGAGGTGTAGTCTAGCGTACGACTACTTTCTTCTTCAGATACAGCCTAACGTACGGCTCATTCTGCAACTTCAATACGGTCTAACGTACGACCCATTTGGATCTTCAAACCCTCAGATACTGCCTAGCGTACGGTACATTCCGAGGTGTAGTCTAGCGTACGACTACTTTCTTCTTCAGATACAGCCTAACGTACGGCTCATTCTGCAACTCCAATACGGTCTAACGTACGACCCATTTGGATCTTCAAACCCTCAGATACTGCCTAGCGTACGGTACATTCCGAGGTGTAGTCTAGCGTACGACTACTTTCTTCTTCAGATACAGCCTAACGTACGGCTCATTCTGCAACTTCAATACGGTCTAACGTATGACCCATTTGGATCTTCAAACCCTCAGATACTGCCTAGCGTACGGTATATTTCGGGGTGTAGTCTAGCATACGACTACTTTCTTCTTCAGATACAACCTAACGTACGGTTCATTCTGCAACTCCGACACGGTCCAACGTACGACCCGTTTGGATTTTCAAATACTCAGATACGATCTAACGTACGATCCATTCTGATCTTTCATCCCCAGCGAAGTCACCCGCCTAATGAACAACTCACTCTGGTATTCAGATACGGTCTAGCGTATGATCCATTCTGATCCCTTATCCCCAACAGCGTATAACACACTCTGACTCCCCAGCGAAGTCGACAGCATAATGGATGACTCACTATACGGTCTATCGTATGACCCAGTATGACACCCCTGCCTTCAGATATCGTCTAATGTACGACGCACTCTGAAGCTCTCATCATCAAACTTCCTGGATGGCATCTTTAAGCCCATCTCCATCAAGACTAATGGACAAGTGCAAATTTTTGGGGCATTCTAGTGTTCAATAATCTTCCACCTCCAGACCACGAATGGCATACTTGCCATCCTAACTCTCTCGGTTCAAGAATATTGAACGGGGGCAGCTGTCATACCCCAAAATTTGCCCATTAATCTTGCAAAACATCTCTCGAAGCACTCCAACTTATTCTGCAAGGCACTGACCTTAAAAGAACAAAGGCCCAGCTCACGAGTGGCCCAATCCAGAAAATGGCCCAAATTGGCCTGCTCGCTAGGCGAGCAATTCCTTCGCCTAGCGAACCCTTCGTTATGCCACTCGCCTAGCGAAGCACCCAATCCAGAAAAAGACCCAAACTAGCTTGCTCGCTAGGCGAGCAACTCCTTCGCCTAGCGAAGCTTGCGATGTATCAGAATTTTCGGGCTTCATTCTGAGCCCATTAGGTCATCACAATCACTATAAATACCGACACTTCAGTCACGAAAATGGACAGAGGAAGACGGACGGAAACCCTGGCATAGAAACCCTGGAGCTCAACTTAGAGTATTACGAGTAAAGAAACCCCGAAGGTCGCTCATCCGCGCCGAAGCTACCGCCGCCCAACTCCATCTGATACCATGAGTGGTCAGCCCCTTCAACGTCGCCGCCCAGTTGCAAACAGGTTTGCGCATCACTACTGTTTTATGCTTTTAATCGGTAATCTCTACATACATAAGGCATCATGATTAAATTTTTGGATATGTAATTTGATTTCACATGTGAGTTTAAGTATGCCTGAATATCTTGAATGTTTGTCCATGCTATTCCTGTAATTAAATGCCATAAAGTTCAGGGTTCCGGAGATCATGCTGCTGTCAAACTCAAAACCCGTAGCCGCTCGCTAGCACATCGCTAAGCGAGCCTGTAGCGAGCACTCGCTAAGCCTTCGCTAGGCGAAGCAGGAGCGAACGGGACAGTGGCTATTTTGTTTCTTTTCTATTCTGCCTTATGTCTATCTAACCAAGATTTATTATAATTCTGCATCATTTGGCCTGAGTTTATGACTGTTGTGTTTATTTTGTGGTGCAATTTTCAAATTGTACTTTATCTCGATGCTCTAACCTGTGTGTTGAATTGTGTAAAGGCTTACATACTCCCGAGGAAACAGCCAGTTAGGTATTCCACTTTACGTGTGGGATACCCTTATGGAGATTCACCTTACATTACTTAACTGATTTTGATGTATTAATTTTAATGTGGAGACCCACCCTAAATTACCTAGCTGATGTTAATGTATTGATTACATCGATTTTAATGTGGACCTAATTACTTAATCGATTACGGCTCTCTAATTAATTGTAAAACTTTGCCTTTAAATATGTGATCTTGGACCTCTTTTTGTTACCCTACGATTACTGTATTACGGTCATGTCCCGCGAATATGGGGATACCCTTAGTAAAGACCCTTCGGTTAAATCATCATAGTCCCTCGAATGTTGCCTTTGTCCCTCGATGACCCTTCGGCGTAGCCTACGGTTAAATGATGATAGTCCCTTCGAATGCTAAGGTATCCTCACAACTGTTGCCTTCAATGACCAATCGATGACCCTTTTACATCCAAAGGATAAAACTACTTACTTCTCAATAGTAAGGACAGTTTTACCCTCATAAGGATAGGAAATGCCCGTAAAGACCTTGGATAGGTATAACTCTTAATTGCTTATTCATAACTTAAAATACTTTTCACACCTCACACCTTTCAAAACATCTTTTAGAAAATCACCACTTGGCATACATTCGTACTAGGATCATTGCCGAGTTATATTTTTCTAAACGCCTTTCAAAACTAAGCGAGATAACCACTTTGTATACATTCATTCAAGAATCATTACAAAGTTAAATTCTCCTTTTCAAAACATTTTCCACACATTTCTCAAACACTTTTTCAAACTAGAAAACATAAATGATTAAGCAATTAAGAGCCCATGGATAACCATGGATACAAAGGGTGCTAACACCTTCCCTTTGTATAATGTACCTCCCGAACCTAAAAATCTAAATTAAGGTCTTTCCTGTTCTTTTCCACCTTTCCTTATTGGATAAAAGAAAAGTCGGTGGCGACTCTTGCTAACCGCGACATTCGCTTTCTAAAGCAAAAACACAATAAAGTCAGTTCACCGTATGACAATAACCCTACGAGCCTATGTAGGGTAATAACTTCATTTGGAAACGAGGAGTGTCCGAGACATATACGAGTGACCTTGGATCCTGTTATTTTATATTTGATTTTTGTATAATGTCCCACTTTAGGTGGGAATTCCATGCATGTGATGATGCATGGGATGTATGCAAGTATGCAATTTCGCTGGGGATATTTGGTTGTACGTGTAGGAATGCGAATGATTTTTATTTTGCTGAAATTCCCATTTTTTGGCAGTGTTATGCGTGAGTATGTTGATGGTTGATACGACTGTGTGTTTTGAATTTCCTTTTCTGGCAGGAAATTATGCATGAAATGATGCCTGTGATGCATGTAGGAATGCAACTGGGTAATTTAGATATGCCCCGGTTAAGACATTTCGCTTTGAGGTATGATGCCAATAGTATGGATTTTTTATCATTGGGGCGATCAATGGAGATCAAATTTTAATGCCCCTGCTAGGTGGTTTTGGGAATATATTTGGGTTGTTCCGAGTCATTGAAAGGTTCAGACTTTTCAACACGCGATACTCCGTCCATGATTTATCAATGTTTATGTTGGAAATGTGATGGAGCCTTGCCCCGGTCTGGCTATACCATGAGTACATTTATGAGAGGTATGAATCAGTAGTTTGAAAGGAACATAACCGTATATAATCAGTCCTGCACCTTTATGAAAGACAAGAGTGAATCTTGGGGACTAAAGGATTTGTCTGCTTACTGTTTCAAAAGCAATTTTACCACTTTATTCAAACATGCATTTTATTTTCTCCAATAGTTTTTTAAATTGATGTTTATCAAAAATAAAAGGTGCTTTGCAAACAAACAGATAAAAATAAAAAAATGATTTGGGCACACTTTGTTGAGAAAAATTCTCTTTTATTGATTTGACCCTTAAATGGGTGATTGTACATAAATACGCAATTCCTTAATGAGGTAATTGTTGTGCATAGAAACGAAATGGCAATGAAAATTGAGTTCTTATTGAGTTTTTACACTGCTATGATCCTTATGTCTTTGATAGCCTGAGCACTTTGCTTTTGAAAAGTGAGGTAGACTGATTCTTTGTCTTCGAGGGTATGTCAGATGTTCGTAAGTACAACTCTTTGCCTTGGAATTAATCCCTAATTTTTGCCTGGACCGTCCTTTCGGGTTTTCGATCCACCGGGATACCCATTTTTGCCTGAGTCGCCCTTTCGGGTTTTCAACTCAGCGGGTTAGATTTTTTTATTTTTATCCTTAATTTTTGCCTGGATCGCCCTTTCGGGTTTTCGATCCACCGGGATAGCCATTTTTTTGCCTAAATCGCCCTTTCAGGTTTTCGATTTAGCGGCTTTTATTATTCCACTTTTTTAGGCGAAGTACTTTTTAAAAGCATCAGTATTGGTGGGAAGCGGCAACTCGTCACCGTCCATAGTTGCTAGAATTAGAGCGCCTCTGGAAAAGGCTCTAACCACCACAAATGGGCCTTCATAATTTGGTGTCCATTTCCCTCTAGAGTCTTTATGAATGGGCAAGATTTTCTTCAGTACTAAATCTCCCTCTTGAAACACCCTGGGACGAACTTTCTTGTCGAATGCCTTTTTAAGACGCCTCTGATAGAGTTGACCGTGACTTAACACTTTCAAGCGTTTCTCCTCGATAATGTTGAGCTCGTCATACCTTGATTGAACCCATTCCGCCTCGTCTAGCTTAGCCTCCATCAGGACTCTCATCGAGGGGATCTCTACTTCTATAGGGAGAACTGCTTCCATACCGTATACCAAGGAATAAGGGGTTGCCCCTGTTGAAGTTCGTATCGACGTGCGATAGCCATGTAATGCAAAAGGTAACATCTCGTGTCAATCCTTGTACGTAACAACCATCTTTTGGATGATTTTCTTGATATTTTTATTTGCAGCATCAACAGCCCCATTCATCTTAGGTCGATAGGGTGATAAGTTGTGGTGCTCGATCTTGAATGTTGCGCATAACTCATCCATGGTCTTGTTGAGATTGGACCCATTATTAGTGATGATTTTGTTGGGAATACCATATCGACATATGATGTTATTTTTCAAAAAACGGGCGACTACGTGCTTTGTGACATTCGCATAAGACGCGGCTTCCACCCATTTGGTAAAATAATCTATGGCCACCAAGATAAATCTGTGTCCATTTGACGCTTTGGGTTCTATCATTCCAATCATGTCGATGCCCCACATAGAGAAAGGCCAAGGTGATGCTATGACATTCAGCGGGGTAGGCGGTACATGTATTTTGTCAGCATAGATTTGGCACTTGTGGCATGCTCTGGTGTAATGGTAACAGTCAGCTTCCATCGTTAACCAGTAGTAACCTGCCCTTAGAATTTTTTTGGCCATGGCATGCCCATTGGTGTGCGTACCGAAAGAACCTTCGTGTATGTCCCTCATAAGCTGATATGCTTCATGTTTGTCCACACACCTTAACAAAACCATGTCGTAATTTTGTTTGTACAATACCCCTCTATTTAAGAGGAACTTTGATGCCAACCTCCGGAGGTTCCTTTCGTCAAGGCTGGAAGCCTCTGCCGGATACTCCCTCTTCTCCAGATACTGTTTGATATCAAAGAACCAGGGTTTACCATCTGGTTCTTCTGCTGTTGTCAGGTAATGAGCAGGTTCGTCAAAACGCCTAATCTCAATATGAGGCTGATGGTTGGGCCATATTAATTTGTACATGGAAGCCAAAGTTGCTAAGGCATCTGCCATCTGATTGTCTTCTCGAGGAATATGAGAGAAAGTGATTTCGTCAAACTTTGGGAGTAGCTTCAGCATATAATCCCGGTATGGAATTAGGTTAGCATGCCTTGTTTCCCAATCGCCTCTGATTTGATGTATGACTAGAGAGAAGTCCCCGAATACTTCTAGTATCTTGATCTTCAACTCAATAGCTTCTTCCAACCCTAATATGCAAGCTTCATAATCGGCCATGTTATTTGTGCAGGTAAAATAGAGCTTTGCGGTGAATGGTAGATGGAAATTCTTGGGAGACATCAGCACTGCCCCGATTCCATGGCCTATTGCATTTGAGGCACCATCAAACATGAGCGCCCAGCTTGTTCTTGGCTCGAGGCTTTCCTCTAGTTCGGAGTCTTCAACATCCTTAACAGCCATGATGTCCTCATTTGGAAAGTCAAATTTCAAAGATTGGTAATCCTCCAGTGGTTGGTGAGCAAGATGGTCTGCTAGTATGCTTCCCTTGATTTCTTTTTGTGCAACATATTAGATATCATATTCTGACAACAACATCTTCCATCGAGCAACCCTCCCAGTGAGAGTTGGTTTCTCGAATATGTACTTGATGGGATCCATTTTAGATACCAGCCAAGTTGTGTGAGTTAGCATATACTGCCTGAGACGCTTAACAGCCCATGTGAGTGCACAAAGAGTCTTCTCGAGTAATGAATATCTGGTCTCACAATCATTAAATTTCTTTCTCAGATAATAGATGGCATGCTCTTTTCTACCAGTCTCATCTTATTATCCCAATACACAACCCATGGATTCATCGAGCACGATTAGATACATGATGAGAGGTCTTCCTTCGGCATGGGGCATTAGAATCAGTGGCTCTTGCAAGTATTCTTTGATTTTGTCAAAGGCTATCTGACAATCCTCATTCCACTCCACGCCTTGATTCTTCCTCAGAAGCTTGAATATTAGTTTGCATGTTGCAGTAAGGTGAGAGATAAACCTGGCGATGTAATTTAGTCTCCCCAAGAAACCACGAACCTCTTTCTCAGTCTTTGGTGCAGGCATGTTTTGAATGGCTCGAACCTTGTCAGGATCTACTTCAATTCCCTTTTGGCTTATAATAAAGCCCAAAAGCTTCCCAGATCGAACCCCAAATATGCATTTATTAGGATTAAGTCTCAACCTAAACTTCCTCAAATGAGTGAATAGTTTCTCCAGGTTGGTGATGTGCTCTTCTTCTGTCTGGGATTTGGCAATCATGTCATCGACATACACCTCAATCTCTTCATGAATCATGTCGTGAAAGAGAGTCACCATGGCACGTTGATATGTTGCCCCAACGTTTTTTAAACCAAACGGTATTACTTTGTAACAAAAGGTGCCCCAAGGAGTAATGAACGTGGTCTTCTCCATGTCTTCGGGATCCATTTTAATTTGGTTGTATCCTAAGAAACCATCCATGAAGGAAAACACGGAGAACTGAGCTGTGTTATCCACCAGTACATCAATGTGAGGTAATGGGAAATTGTCTTTGGGACTAGCTCTGTTTAAGTCTCGGTAGTCTACGCACATGCGGACTTTTCCATCTTTCTTCGGCACCGGTACAATGTTGGCAACCCATTGTGGGTATTTAGCGACTTCCAGGAAACCAGCATCAAACTGCTTTCTCACCTCTTCTCTGATCTTGAGAGCCATATCTGGTCGCGTCCTTCTTAGCTTTTGTTTGATAGCAGGGCATTCTTCTTTAAGGGGAAGCTTGTGGGTCACGATGTCAGTGTCTAATCCATGCATGTCTTGGTATGACCAAGCAAACACGTCATCATATTCGTGGAGGAGCTCTATCAGTTTTGTCTTCACTGTATCTTGAAGCGCGGCGCCTACCCTTACTTCTCTCTTATCTTCTTTTGTTCCCAGATTGATAACTTCAACGTCTTCCTGGTGTGGTTGAATGACCTTTTCTTCTTGTCTGAGTAATCTGGCCAACTCTTCAGGGAGTTCACAATCTTCCCCCACTTCGTCTTCAGCTTGGTATATTGGACAATCAAAGTCATATTTGACCATAGCAGTGTTGTTATCAATGGTCTCGGTGGTGTTTCTGTATGTTATGATTTATGCAGTTTATTTAGAAAGTGTGTGCATAAAAATTGATTGCCATTTTCGTAAATAGATCAAAACGAAATAAAAGGAACAAAAATTTGAATGCAAAACATCATTTCATTAATGATAAAAACTCTTGAAAAAGATAAAGGAGGCCCTACAACATGCCACTGTGCCTTAGGCAGAGCATGGGGTTTTGTCTAAAAATGATGAAATTACTTTTGAAATATTTGGGGAACTTCCACAGCCTTCCAGTTGGTTAGTTCTTCATTAGGTGCGGCTTGACGCATCCAGCTGGACACCCCCTCCTTGCGGTCTTCTTCACTGATCATTGCCACCTGCTTGCCAAAGATGTGGCCAACACTGGTGAACGTTTTCTCCACATAAGGAATCTTCTCTTTGTCAGATTGGTTACCAACTTTGTGTGACGATGGGTCATACCCCAAGCCAAACTTGTCTCGTTTCTCTTTCAATTCCACCATTTTGCCCCAGTCTTGTGCGTCTTCACTTTCCATAATAGCTTTAGCTCCTTGCCACGAGGCCATGGATGGTCCAGATTTCGGGACCTCCAAGGTCTGTTGGATGGCCATCATGTTTACCACTTCCAGGGATTGGAATGGTGTCTCAGTGATTTCACCATCCACCTCGATATATCGAAAAGATGTTAAGTGACTGACCAAGATATCTTCTTCTCCTCCAACCATAATCATTTTGTCATTTGTGATGAATTTTAGTTTTTGATGCAGAGTGGAGGTGACAACACCTGCGGAGTGAATCCAGGGTCTCCCGAGTAAGCAACTGTAACCAAGTGTATATCCATGACCTGGAATGTGATATTAAAAATAGTTGGACCTATCTTGGTTGGTAAGTCAACCTCTCCTATCACTGCTCGCCTTGAGCCATCAAATGCCTTTACGATTAGGGTGTTGGGCTTCATACTTATCCCTGCTACTTACAGCTTTATCAAAGTCGTCTTTGGCATGACGTTCAATGAGGAACATGTGTCTACCAACACCCTTGACAATATAGTATCCATGCACTTCAAAGAGATGTGGAGAGCCTTGTTATGGTTCTTTCCTTCAATCGGTAGTTCGTCATCATTAAAACCCAAGAAATTTCCAATAGTCACACAGGCTATCACATCATCAAACTGTTCTATTGTTATGTCCTTGGTGATATGAGCGGCCCTCAATACCTTCAACAACGAATTCTTGTGTGCTTCTGAGTTAAGTAGGAGAGATAACATGGAAATTTTGGAAGGTGTTTGGTTTAGCTGGTCTACCACCTTATAATCGCTCTTCTTGATTATTCTCAAAAACTCCTCAGCCTCCTCACGAGTGACAGCAACTTTAGGAGATAGGTGCAAGTCTTGCATCCCCTGATTAGGGATGGGGATCTGGACAGCAACCTCCTTCCCTTTAGCTCTCTCAGAAGTATCAGCAGTTCTTGGTGTGAATACCCGGCCACTATGCGTCATTCCTGCTGGACCCACAATTGAAGTGACATTTGGTTCGTTAATCATTAAAGGTTTATCTTCCTGCCCCTGCTTAAAAGCTCGGGGCTGATATATCCATGGGACTGCCTTCTCATCTTTATATTCGAATGGTGTTGGGAACTCTATCACCAACGGGCTTATTTCTAATTTGACCTCATCATAGGGGATATCTACCACGACTATCTCTTCCTGGCGTTTGCTCTTGACACGGTAAGTTATCTGTAACTCGCCTCGATCCAGCATTTGTTGTATAAAACTCCTCAACTCTTCATTGTTCTCTTCCTCAACCAGCTCTTCCAGGATCAGACCATTCTTCAGCAATTGTGCTCCTATCATGGTGATAGGGGTTTGAACATCTTCAACCTTCCGGATCAGTTTTCCTTCATCACTCTCCTCAATGGCACTGGCGGAAGCATCCTTATGCGTCGGCATAGGGTTGGTATTCACGTTCGGGCGTCTTGGAGTGAAAGAAACGGCCTTGGCTTCGATCAAGTCTTGTACTCAATTCTGAAATGCGAAACAGTTTTCCAAAGTATGACCAGGTGCTCTCATGTGAAATTCACAATGGGCATTAGCGTCGTATCCAGGTGGATACAGAAAAACAGTTGGTTTTAACTCCCTCAATGTTAGAAGGCCCTCCTTCTGCAGATATGGGAATATCTGACTATAAGGTACTGGTAGAGGACCAAGTTGTCTTCTTGGAGGTCTTGGCTTGAACTATCTTGGTGGTGCGGTATTTTGCTGATGATGATGTTGTGGCTGGTACATTTGTTGTTGCTGCATTGACTGTTGATAGGGTCTGGGTACCACGGCGGCGACTTGGCCATATGAAGCTTGTTGCTTTCCTTTGTAATTTCTGGATATGGCGTTCGTTTCGCCTTCTCTTTTCTTCGGGAAACCTCCAGAATATTTCTTTGGTGCGCTAGGTGCTATCACTACTCCAGGAATCTTTCCATCCCTCAACCCCTTCTCTATGCGGTCTCCAATTGTAACTAGATGTGCAAAGTCAGATGCGGCACTTCTCACTAATCGATCAAAGAAAGGGTCCTTCAAGGTGTCCACGAATATCCCGGTCATTTCTTTCTCAGACAACGGTGGCTCTACCTGAGCAGCCAATTCTCTCCATCGCTGGGCGTATTCTTTGAATGACTCACTCTCCTTCATAGTCATCCCTTGCAACTGCATTCGGTCGGGTGCCATATCTAAGTTGTATTTGTACTGACGGAGAAATGCGTCAGCCAAATCCTCCCAACTTTGAATTCGGCCCTATTCTAAACTCATATACCATCTCAGAGATGCTCCACTCAAATTGTCTTGGAAACAGTGTACAAGTAGTTTGTCATTTTCGGTATGAGCAGCCATTTTCCTGAAGTACATCACCAAGTGACTTCTTGGACAAGTCTGTCCTTTGTATTTCTCGAAATTAGGGGTTTTAAATTTAGCCGGGATGACTAAATTTGATACCAAACGCATGTTCATAGCAGAAGCACCGAAGACATTGTTTCCTTCTATGGCTTTGATCTTCTTTTCCAGGGCACGGAGCCTATATGCAGCAGGATCTGATAGTATCTTAGGCTTCGGTTGATCAGGCATATAGAATGCATCATACTGGTCATCTCCAATTTCGGATCCATGATGAGTAGACGTATCAGAAGGTTCTGCACGGTCTCCATCTCCCTTGCCTCCTACTGGTATCTGAACTAATCTCTTCTTGGTGGAGACGTAACTTTCGTCTTGGGGATTCGGACTTGGTGCGCCATCATTCCTTCTTGCCCTAGCTTCTTCATCCTCGCTCCTCTCTCTCTGAGCGATTGCAAGCATTGTCTCCAACAGCTGATACATCTTCTCCTGGATCGTATTGATGTCTGTCCTCATGGTAACCTGGTTGGCCTCAACTTGTTCTAATGTCATCTTGTATTTGCTTCCTGTCTCGTACCGGTGTTGATTAGTCAGTGTGGCTGGATAAAGGGTAAAAAGGTTGGGTAAGTTTTTTGATTTTCATGAAGTGTGATGCACAATGAAGATGCGAATGTTATGCATATTTTATTTCCAGGGAATCCTTCGAGTTTCATTAGTTGTTAGTAATTCGAAGAAACAAAAAATACTTAGGATAGCAATAATGGAGTAATTTTTAAACATCATTCATTCCAATACATAACATAAAGGTCCAAAAAAGTCATAGTTCAAAAGTACATTTGTTAAAGGAACAAAATACAAGACATAAGCAAATTAAACAGCTGGCTTTCTGGCCTGAAGCTCTTCTAGTTCCTCATTGAATCTCTTCAATAACCCTTTGCAGAGCAGAACAAAATTGATTATGGTTGGAGGAGTGTTATCTTCTTTCAACTCTTCGACTGCGTCTCTCAACCTCCATGGCAATTCTTTAGCTGCCCAATTACAGAATCCTACTAGCCCATCGAGTTTTGCACGAAACTTATCCCTGTCCCCTTGTAAGAAGTCTATGGTCTTCTTAAAGGATTCATAATCTTCAATCACATAGTCTCGCTCTTTCAACCATATGGAGCTGTCTTGGCGTAATGACTCTAGCTGGTTCTTCCAATAGCTTACAGACTCCCTGGCATCTCTTACTTCTCGACACTTCTCCTCCCATACTATGGGTGACACCCTAGAAGCTTCAGTGGCTATTTTCTTGAGTCGGCGCTCCTGATCTACTTCAACTTTTGCCTGACGAACAAAATTGGTAAGTTCTTTTATCTGAGCCCCAAGTCTATCCCTTATTGTCTTGTTCTCCTTTGTGGCTAGATGCCACCAACGCTCGTTGTCTTGACATTCTTTCTGAGCTTGTCGTAGTTGACCCTTAAGAGTATCCAAACAATGATCAGCCTGTTCTAGTCCCACTTTGATCTTCTTTCTCTTATGCTCCTCCTTGTTGAACTTTTCCATGTGGGCTTGAAGTTGTGCCTCTTTTCTCTCAAGCTCCCACTTCATATTATTTTTCTCATTGATGGTTTGTTGGAGTTTTATCTGCAGCTCTTCATTCTCTTTTTCTAGCTTTGCCATGGTGGTCTTGAGCTCCTCCATCTCTTCGATAGGGACATGGGTGAGCTTAGGTTTAGGAAGAGGTATAGGTGTCCGAATGACAAATGGCATTTTAGTTATTTGCACCCTTTCCTTTACCCACTGAAAATATGGTTTTTTTGTAATCCCATTTGCTCTCTCTAACTCAGTTTTCCCTTTTCGATTGATATTCTTCCAAGCTTCTTTGATTCACTGGAATAAGCTAGGATTCTCAACCCCAAAGTCAAGTAACAAGAAAGCTTCCAAAGAATTCGCCTCTGGAGGGCCTTCCATTGGGTAGCCAAGTTGTCTGAGTGACAGAATTGGATTAGCATTTACACATCCTTGAGTTCCAATGAGCCGTAGATTTGGAAAATCTCCACAACTGAATATGATGTCTACGTTGATATATTCTTTGGAGTACCAAGAGAGATCTTCAGATCGGAGTGATCCCAATATCTGAGGCCAACTAACATCTAACTGTTCAACCCAAGCACCTGTCTTCGGAAGATGTTCTAGAAACCACTGATACAATAAAGGAGCACAACAAGCAAGCAATCGCTTCTTCTTAGTATACCTATGACTTATGTGATAATAGACATCGGCTAACAAAGTGGGTACTAGATTCCCAGTAAGGAAGACACAAATGGCAGTCATGTCTACGAAACCATCCATATTCGGGAACAGGACGACGCCATAGATGGCTAATTCAATAGCAGAGTAACAAGCATCCCAACTTTCTGCCTTCAACAGGGTATGAGCTCTTTCCAAAAGAAAACTTAGTGAAAATCCTTTGGTATTCCCTTTGGTCTCTAAGTTATCTTTGGCTTCCTTTTCATCCATGTGAAGCGCACTAGCAATGACCTTGAGGGGCAAAGATTCATCTGTCCCTTCAAATAGTGACTTGTCCTTCATATGGATCCTAACAAGACGCTCGAATTCTTCCAACGTTGGTGCTAGCTGGAAGTCTTGGAATGTGAAGCATCTTAAAGGTAAGTCATAAAATTGGGCTAAAGTGATCAAGGTTGTATGGTCCACTTGTTGATTGAGGATGTTGAGCAAATTGCCATAATTCTTCCCAAAGTTGATTCTGTATACAGGGTGCATCTGAGAGACCAAGTTACGTAAGCTCCTTAGATCGGGATCTTTGAACTTGAAGGAGTAAATGTTTCTTTTGCTTGATCCCATGTGTCATACGGTGAACTGACTTTATTTGTTTTGCTTTGGAAAGCAAATGTCGCGGTTAGCAAGAGTCGCCACCGACTTTTCTTTTATCCCATACAGAGATCGCAACTTTCCACTTCGAATGCCGCTCATTGGGTCGGAGTATACAGAGATCGCAACTTTCCACTTCGAATGCCGCTCTCCACCCGTTCACCTGTCAATATAAGTTCGATGAAACCCGAAGAAGAACTTCCCAGTAGATGGCTGTAGAATGGGTCAGTCAGTGTACCCATGAACATGTCTACTAATTCCCGATCAGTCATAGGGGGTTTGACTCTGCCAGCCAAATCTCTCCATTTTTGAGCATACTCTTTGAAGCTTTCTTTAGATCCCATAGTCATATTCTGCAACTGCAGCCGAGTAGGCGCTAGTTCAGAATTATACTGGTATTGTTTATAGAAAGTTGTTGCTAAATCAGTCCAGGTGCGGATATTAGAGCTCTCGAGCTGATAGTACCACTCTAACTGTGTGCCAGACAGACTCTCTTGGAAGAAATGGATCCAAAGCTTCCTATCAGTGGTATACGGCTGAATCTTTCTCACATAAGCTCTCAGATGCATCTGAGGACAAGATGCACCGTCATACTTAGTGAAAGTGGGGATCTTGAATTTGCGAGGAATGACCACATCAGAGACTAGACCCAAGCTTTCGAAATCCAGACCGGGCGCCTTCTGACCCTCCATAGCTAGCATACGTTCTTCTAGCAACTTGTACTTGCCATCTTTTGGAGAGTACTGTTCATTCTCGTAATCTTCATCGTCGTCCTCAGGGTTGAAGAGATCAACATTCTCCTCTTCTGAATCATTCTCTGTTTCCTCTTCTTGATCTTTCAGAAGCCTAATCTTGACTCTTGCAGCCTGTCCTTTACGCCTCCTTCCCGGGTTAATGTAACTCACAGGTTTCGGGTCTTTCTTCTGCTCGAGCAAGAGAGCCTTCAGTTCTTCCTGCCCCTTGGATAAGTGTCGCATCCGCGAAAAACAACCGGCGGGCTAAAACAAAAACACAAACAGAGCCGCCACTGTGCGTTATTTATCCCAAGATAGGGAAAGGAAACGCTCAGAGAAAACCTGGAAAAAGCATGGTCTCGCGACCAAAGAGAAAGGGTAAGGGAGTCGGTTACGCAAGGGGAAGGTATTAGCACCCCTCACGTCCGTCGTACTCGACGGGATCCACGTTCTAAAAGAAAGAACAAGGTTGCTAAAACATCACACACACACACAAGGAACGCAGGTGGGGTTAAGAAGAAGAGGGCTCGCTAGGACATCGCATCCTATGCCTACATATCTCGTCTGGAACGAGAATCAGAGTTACTGTAGTTCGGCTCACGCACGCCAAACCAGACAAACACACAAACAGGCAAACATGGAGCCTGAATGCCAATCACTGGGCTTACATCAGCATCCGAACCAAAACAGACACACATTGGAAAACGTGGAGCCCGAACGCCAATCACTGGACTTACATCGGCATCCGAACCAAACACACGCACACTGGAACCCGAATGCCACTCGATGGACTTACATCAGCTTCCAAGCACACAACAACCAAACAAGTTAATAGGGAGTCGGGAACTCGAGCCTATAACTGTCAAGCACACACACAAAAAAGGAAAAAAGTGCCCGGAGAGACCTCGCACGGTCTCCTGCCTACGTACCTCGTCTGGAACGAGGATCAGGGCGACGTAGTTCCCCCTGACGGGAGAGAAAGACTAGCCAGACACAAAGGGAAGACACACTACCAGGGAGCTGTACTCGAGCCTAGTGTTATCATGCATCATTGCCCTATGTTATGGTTTCTACCTACTTGCACAACAGCAAGCTAATCCTATCCAGGAAGAAAGCAAGCATGCAAGCATAGACAAAGCAAACATTCACATTTCAGATAAATATTTCACAAAGCACACACTATATCCAGTCAAGTAAGGCTCAAACAAAGGGTTCGACTGCCGAGGCAAGTCATCTGTACAAAGGTAGTGTTAGCTCTTAACCTTGCCATTGAGGGGCTAAGGTGAAGCAGATGAAAGGCGAGTGAAGATTAGACTTCACAGCTCTTATCCCTGTCTAGGGAGAGCTTCAGACAAAGGAGTGTGGGTTCAGAAAGGAGGAACCCTTTTACACTCAAAGACTCTGACACAACTGTACCAAGTACAAGATCTTGGGTTTGGGTCCCAATGCATCAACACAGTGGTGTGAGCAGAGGGACGACTCAACAGAATAGTGGGAGATAGACTACATATCTCTATGATCCACCAATTGCATTAATCAAGGTCTTTTACCTGCTTGGGGACAAAGTTAAACAATCACAAACATCGCCTCTTAAGGAGGACTTCAGACAGTTGCCTGGCCAAGTAACAGGTCAGGTCTTCCAGACTACATGGAGAATAGAAATTCTACCTCAATTGGTTTAAAAACCAAGCAACAGCAAGCAAGTTCTCAAGGAACTGTAAGCAACTAAATGTACCTAAAATCAATCAAGTATCATCAGTACTCAGACAAACCAACAATAAATAGCAAATGTTAATCAGTTAATCTGTACAGTCAAACACAAGTTAATGCACACAAGTGCAAGCCATGAGCTCAAACTCAAGCATCAAACCCTACAACACAAAGTCAATGTTAGTCAAAAACAATTCATAAGTCAACTCAAATTGACTTGAAGCAATCTCCTTAAGCATTGTGCATTTCATCCTGAAAATCCACACCAAACATGAGAAACTAGACCACTAGGCCAAGCCTAGGGTCCAAAGGAGATAAAAAATTCTAAACAGCGAGTAAAAATTACCCACAATCACAATCAACCAAATTAAAAGCAAATGCAATTGGTCCCATGCTCATATCAATCACCATTATCATTTCATGACCTAAAAGGTACAAACTAGGCAATTTGCAACCTCAAATGACCAAACAGAACTATCTCAATCAAAAGCATACCAAAACATTTCAATTAATTCCACAAAAATTCACACCTAAACAGGACACATTCAACGAATAGCATGTCAATTTTCAGCTCAATTGGACAAAAGGAAGTAGGTCAATGAAAATCAAGAAGTTTAGACAATTTCAAACAAGCCAACACAACCATCAACTTCCAAAAATCATAAAACAGTGACAACAATTAAGAAATGAATGGGATCAAAACCACAATATCCTACAATGTGTCTACAATGATCATGTCAAATTTCATCTTCATCCAATACAATATGAGAATTTCACAAGCAAAATGCCAACATGTGTCACACAATGTCACCAAATGAGCCAACAGGGAAGAAAATTATCAATCAATTAGAAAACTCCATCAAAAATTCCAGAAAATTTCCCATGTGATCTTGACATATATATGATCATCCACACAAAATTACAGCCCAAATCAACATCTCTAGGCATTTTAAACAAAATCAAGAAGTTGACCTAGCTTGGTGTGACACAAATTGTCACACCTCTATTCAAAAATTCATATCTCAACAATCAAGTATCCAAAATTATCAAACTCTACATGAAAATCACCATCAATGAGTCAAGAACAAGCATGCGAAATTTCATTCAATTTGGATAATGTATGAGTATTTCATGAAGGATATGGTGAAACATACAAAAATATACACATGAACAAGATCAATAGGCAAAAGTCAAAAATCCTCCAAGCACAACTTGGATTACCATGCCTATAAAAAACTAGAGAAAATTTGGAATCTAACAAAAAAAGTCCCTTTCAAATTGGATTAAAATTGGATTTATTATGATTTTTGGAAGTTTAATGAAATAATGAAATAATTATTTAATGGATTAATGGATTAATTAATTACTAATGGCAGAACTGTAATTCTCTCCAGCCAGGCCTAAAACGCACAGCATCAATAAATTGCGTGGCGGCTTCTCATTGGCTCGTCTTGGCGGCAAACAGAATTTTGAACATGAAGAGCCTGGCAGTGAATCAAACGCGAAAATTTCCAGGTTTTCATGAGCTTCTTCCCGTGTTCATGTTCGTTCTTCGTCCCAGAATCGGTTACGAGCAATTCTTCACCAAAACACGCAAACTCTATACCGTTCTCTCCGTCTCTCAGTGTAGGTCACGATTATGGCAAAGGTTTAGTCTAAAGATTAACGTGTATAAAGATCCACTCAAGAAAAGCTTTGATGCATAAATTTCAAATCCAAATATCTTGATGATTACTCAGTGGAAATGCATGATTCAAACGCCAAACTACTCTACATTCAAGGCACTATCAAATCCATATAATGATTGCAAGAATTAACGGTTTCGGAATTTTACCTCTTGGATGAGCAGCTCGCGATTCAGGATGTTTTTGGCTTCAATTCTTGAAAACAGATGAAGAATGTTGCTCAAGAAGATGATTGGTGAAGAACTTTCAGCTCGACGATGCTTGGATCATGAAGATTCGCCAATTGCCATTGATGAGTGATGCTTGGACAGTTGGTGTTCTTGCACGAGTTTTGCTTCAATCTCCAAAAACAGAATCACATAATCACCTGCACATGAAGAAATCACCAAGAAATTGCCAAAACAATGGAGAATTATTGAAGAATTTGATGAAAAAAGTGAATGAGAATGTGAAATTTTTGAGAGAATTGGAGAGTTTTTGGATTGGATCTGAAAAAGTGATTAGGATCCTTCAATTCTGTTAGCATTAAGCTTTTATATGTGCCCTTAATCCAAACTTAAATCATGATTAGCACACAAATTGGTAATTAGCAAAATGAGCTTCTTTGTGCAATTTGGCCTTTTTGCCCTTGGATGGTTTGAAGCAATGTAACAGTGCTTTTTCAATTCAAACAAGTCATCAATCTCATTTGGAAGCTCTTGGAATTGGTCCCATGTCAAAATTCCATGTACTTTGAAAGTTGGACCATTTTGCCCTTGCATTTTAATTGGTTCACTTAAAAAATGACCTTTTTATGTGAAGGTTGTTGGCAAAATATGGTGATGGATTATGAAAGTACATGTTGAATGTGGTTTGCTCAAAGAAGAACCATCCAATTTGGCCATTCCATGTGAAAGTTATGCCACTTTGATTATAGGCCTTTTTGGAAAATGAATGGACCATAACTTGTCAACCATACATGGGAATTTCAAGTTCTTGGACTTTTTGGAAAGGTGAGATCAAGATCTACAACTTTCATGTTGGACAAATTTTCATTTGAAGCTTTTTTGGACATGTAATTTTGTGATGAAAAACTTTCCATTTTTGGAAACTTCCATTACAAGTCACTTTCTATTTTTGGAAATTTTTGTCCTGGCTTTATTTTCTTCATTCTTGAGCTTTGACATGTCAAATGAAACTTGTTCCAACATGAATGAAGTGTATCCAACCCTCTCCCACCTCCAAATCCATAAAATCAAGCACAGTTGACCACAGTTGACTTTTCAACTGATAGATGAATTTGGCAATGCATTGATCAACCTGAGCCCCAATTCTTTGATGAAATGGCTTAATGGTGAAACCCTAGCCTCCACAAGCCCAATACAATCATGAAATGATCCCCATATCCATTGTAGACCCCATCTCCTTGCCATGCCCTGATTGGCCCAATGCAACTGATTAGGGTTGACCAGTGGTCAAAACCCTAGTCTCAAGGTATCTTGATCAATCTCTTGCATCTTGGGATGATATCAAGACCATGATGATAATGATGTATCACTTCAAACAAGATGTAGCTCAATCTCCTTGAGAACCATGAAACCCTAATTCATAGCCCAATCCTCAGATGGCTAATGATCAGTCAATTCAACCAATGAAACCATCAGCTTGCATCTCAACCTCTTTATCTTCTGATCAAGACATGGAAGATGACTTGCACAATGTAACCACATGATATGCAATATGCCATGACTAATGACCTACAAATGATATGCAATATGTTAAGCTAGTCCCCAGAGAGGAGGGCAAATTTTGAGGTGTTACAATAAGCTCAGCATCATCTCCTGGAATTGAGCATTCTGAGCCTGGAGATCTTTGACAGTTTGTTCGAGAGCCATTTTTCTGTTTAAGAGGAAGACCGTGAGAATATGGTCTTTTGGAATACCTGTTATGCAATGTTATATCATGCAATGCAATGTATGAAATGTTTTCAAGGACTTTTGGAATTTAACTTTGCGTAAACTACCAAAAAGAGAGGAACTTTTATTACTAATTTCTTGATCAATGTTCATTACAAAAAGAAAATAATAAAAATACAATGAAAGCTTAAGTCTCCCAGGGGAGGCTTCTTTTTGGGCGAAGATACGCATTGAGTCTTCGCTCCTCATTAAGCTGGCTGGTGAGCTCTAGTACTTTCTTCTTTTCTGCATTGAACTGAACTTCGAAAGTATCCCTTTCCTCTCTCAACTGGGTCCAGGATCTCTTCAATTCCTCAACATCGGTAGGCATATCTGGATAAGGAATGATCTGAGAAACATCCCCTTCAACTCCTGGTTCAACAATCAATGGCCCGACTGCAAGATATGGCATGACAAGTTCATGAGCTCTTGTGCGTACCCATCTGAGATAAGGCTCCATAGGAATAGAGTTTTTCTGTCCTAAAGTAATTCTTTTCACCATGCCCCAAGCTCGTACAAACCTTTGACGGAGACCTTGAGAGTCATTGTCATAGTCAAACACAGTGCCTTGAATAATTACTTCATGTGGACCATCTCTTCGAGCATACCCAAACTGACGTAGGGCTAAGGCAGGATTATAAGTAATACCTCCTCTTATCCCCAGGAGTGGTACATTAGGGAATTCTCCACACCGGTCGATGAGAATAAAATTTTCTCTGAGATGAGGACACCAGCGGATGTCTGAATGGGAGAGTGCCATTATCCTTCGAGACCATTTCAAATTTTGATCATTTCTCAAGACTGATTGAGGGAGGTGCGAAATAAACCACCTAGACAATAAAGGTATGCAGCACATGAGAGTCCCTTGTCTCTTCACAGTACGAGTGTGAAGGGAATGCAAAATATCTCCGAGCAAAGTAGGCACAGGGTTATGAGTGAGGAATATCTTAATAGCATTCATGTCTATGAATTGGTCTGGATTAGGGAACAACACCAAACCATAGATTAGTAATGCCAGGACATCTTCGAAAGCATGGACATTCATAACCTTTAGGAATTCTCGGGCTTTATTTATTAGAAATTTGGCAAGTAAACCCTTAACTCCACTTCTTGTTACCCAATTAGCTTCAATGTCAGACTTTGTCATGTGTAAAGTTGCGGCAACTTCTTCAGACTTCGGAATCTTTTCTAAACCACTGAAAGGTGTTTGATCAAGAATAGGTATCCCAAGCAACCTGGAAAATTCTTCTAATGTGGGTACCAACTGATAATCTAGGAAGGTGAAGCAATGATGTTTAGGATCGAAGAACTGGAATAGAACTCTCATCATATCTTCTTTGAAACCAGTGGTAACCAAATTGAGGAGAGAACCATGTTTCTTGATGAACTGAGCATGATCGGGAAGTTCTGACACTAAATCCTTGAGTTGAGGAGAGATGACTACAAAATTGATCCGGATGGTCTTCCTGGAAGCCATAACCTGTTTAACAGAGCAAAGCTAAATCCCTAAGTCCTTGAAATGGTTAGCACAATGTCATGATGTTATGATGTTATGATGTTATGATGTGATGTAAATAGCAAGCATAAGCAAGTCACACGACAATCATTCCTAGGTTTTAAGGCTTGCATGAGTTCCATAGGTAAGTACCCTCCCCACTGAATTTTGGTTGGTTCAACCTATCCTAGAATAGTAACCGGGTTCTAGAAGGATCTCCAATCATTGACCTTTCTTTAAGTCCACTTCAGTGCAACACCAGGTGGTTGACCGAAGCTTCCCTAAAGTCCAATCTCAAAGAGTGTAGTATCGAGTCTCAACCAACCTCAGTCGGAACCGAAGCCAGTTATCTCACTACTTTCTAATGGCTAGGATGAGTCAATTAGGGTTCTAAAGGTCTGGTTAATGCTTCGATAACACCACGCGAATGCCAAATTTTTCCTCAAGTAAACATGAGGAACATCAGGACATCCAAAGTGTCACGTTAACCGTAGCCATCATTTTAACCATTCCAGTATACGCCGGATAGTCGCGATGATCTATTGCTACTTACCTAAGGTACACTAGATCCGGGTGTAGGATCTTTCCCTTGAAAATACCCTTAACAGAAGGAACAATTTGACAACATAAATGATTTTTTAAGGTGACCTCTCTTTGTAGTCCCCAGCAGAGTCGCCAGTTCTGTCATACGGTGAACTGACTTTATTTGTTTTGCTTTGGAAAGCAAATGTCGCGGTTAGCAAGAGTCGCCACCGACTTTTCTTTTATCCCATAAGGAAAGGTGGAAAAGAACAGGAAAGACCTTAATTTAGATTTTTAGGTTCGGGAGGTACATTATACAAAGGGAAGGTGTTAGCACCCTTTGTATCCATGGTTATCCATGGGCTCTTAATTGCTTAATCATTTATGTTTTTCTAGTTTGAAAAAGTGTTTGAGAAATGTGTAGGAAATGTTTTGAAAAGGAGAATTTAACTTTGTAATGATTCTCGAATGAATGTATACAAAGTGGTTATCTCGCTTAGTTTTGAAAGGGGTGAGGTGTGAAAAGTATTTTAAGTTATGAATAAGCAATTAAGAGTTATACCTGTCCAAGGTCTTTACGGGCATTTCCAATCCTTATAAGGGTAAAACCGTCCTTACTATTGAGAAGTAAGTAGTTTTATCCTTTGGATGTAAAAGGGTCATCGTAGGGTCATCGATTGGTCATTGAAGGCAACAGTTATGAGGATACCTTAGCATTCGAAGGGACTATCATCATTTAACCGTAGGCTACACCGAAGGGTCATCGAGGGACAAAGGCAACATTCGAGGGACTATGATGATTTAACCGAAGGGTCTTTGCTAAGTGTATCCCCATATTCGCGGGACATGACCATAATACCGTAATCGTAGGGTAATAAAAGAGAGGTCCGAGATCACTTATTAAAATGCTAAGTTTTACAATTAATCATATAGCCGTAATCAATTAGGTAATTAAGTCCACATCAAAATTGATGAAATCAATACATTAAAATCAGCTAGGTAATTTAGGATGAATCTCCACATTAAAATTAAGTAATTCAAAATCCATCTCTATAAGGGTATCCCACACATAAAGTGGAATACCTAGCCGGCCGTTTCCTCGAGAATATGTACGCCTTTACACAATTCAGCACACGGGTTAGAACATCGAGATAAAGTACAATTGAAAATTGCACTACAACACAACAGTCATAAAGTCAGGCCAAATAATGCAGAATCATAATGAATCTTGATTAGATAAGCATAAGGCAGAATAGAAAAGAAACAAAACAGCCACTGTCTCGTTCGCTTCTGCTTCGCCTAGCGAAGGCTTAGCGAGTGCTCGCTACAGGCTCGCTTAGCGATGTGCTAGCGAGCGGCTACGGGTTCTGAGTTTGACAGCAGCATGATCTCCGGAATCCTGAACTTTATGGCATTTAATTACAGGAATAGCATCGACAAACATTCAGGATATTCAGGCATATTTAAATTCACATGTGAAATCAAATTACATATCCGAAAATTTAGTCATGATGTCTTATGTATGTAGAGATTACCGATTAAAGCATAAAACAGTAGTGATGCGCAAACCTGTTTGCAACTGAGCTGCGATGTTGAAGGGACTGACCACTCTTGGTATCGGATGAAGTTGGGCGGCGGTAGCTTCGGGGCGGATGAGCGGCCTTTAGGGTTTCTTTACTCGGAATTATTTAAGCTGGTCTCCAGGGTTTCTATGCCAGGGTTTCCGTCCGTCTTCTTCTGTCCATTTTCGTGACCGAAGTGTTGGTATTTATAGTGATTGTGGTGACCTAATGGGCTCAGAATGAAGCCCGAAAATTCTGATACATCGCAAGCTTCGCTAGGCGAAGGAGTTGTTCGCCTAGCGAGCAAGCTAGTTTGGGCCTTTTTCTGGATTGGGTGCTTCGCTAGGCGAGTGGCATAACGAAGGGTTCGCTGGGCGAAGGAATTGCTCGCCTAGCGAGCAGGCCAGTTTGGGCCATTTTCTGGATTGGGCCACTCGTGAGCTGGGCCTTTGTTCTTTTAAGGCAAGATTGATGGGCAAATTTTGGGGTATGACACCATGTTTCTTGAATTCCTGCAACTCATGATACTCAGATTCCTTGGAAATAAAATGATATGAATGTTATGCTATGAATGATATTATGCGTGTCACATGTAGGTTGGTATACAGGTCATGCGAGTGGGTATTCTTAATTACTAAACAAAACCCTTTTGGTAGAATGCTAAAGGTAAGAAGTTCCCAAAGTCATCAAGCAATATCTAGGAAAGTTATTGTCATGATAAAAACTCATGTGCAAATAACATCCCCAAACAAAGTTTCATCTAGGTGAGGCCTTCGTATGGTCCCAAAGAGGAAAACTCCTAGTGGGCCCATACTACAAAACTCTCGAGTCCAAGGTTCTCATAGGGTTCTCAGAGTCATAGATCGAGGTTGGGAATACCACTGTAAGGTAGTAATACGCCCAAGGGATCTCATCTGATTGGGGCTTTCGTATTAACCTAATAAGTCTGAGACTTTTTAGGTAAATACTACATAACCACCGGATAGAATGGGTTAAAAGGTCCCTAGAGTCATTGATCCAACTTGAGAATACTATCGTCGTGACGAAAACTCGTCGGGCAATAATATTTCAAGAGAATCTCTTCTAGGAGGGGTCTTCGTTTCTTCCCAACAAGGAAGACTCCTTGTGGGCGCCCACTACGCAACCATCAACTTAATCTTATGTTTTTTCTTAGACTCTGGTAGAGAGCCTATCTCACAAAGTACCAACAATCAGAGAACCCCAAATAAGACATAGTCAATAAATCACAATACAATAATTATGACAGAATAATAATAACAGAATAAAAATAACAAACAAACAAACAAACAAGATTAACACACAATACAGGAACTGAACTAAACTAGGCTTCACTCTCTTTTGCTTGGAGCTAGATCCCCAGCAGAGTCGCCATCTGTCGCATCTCAAAAAATATGATTCCTCGCGATGGTCGCGGAAATATTTATGTTTGAACAGAGTCGCCACCGAACTTTATTCATCCCAACAAAGGGATAGGCAAACATCAATAAAACCTTTAAGAAATGGAATAATGGTCGTCGCAACCATATTCGGGTTCGGGAGTGGATTACGTAAGGGGAAGGTATTAGCACCCCTTACGTCCGTTGTACTCAACGGGAACCTTTTAGTTCTAATGTGTGTTTCGAGTGTTAATTTATGTTTGTTTGTTATCTTTGGGTTATAAATATATCGAAAATAGAAATGGATGAGATCCTCAGAAAGGAGAAAGGGGAGGTTTTTTATTAGTGTGCTCGCGAAGATACAACAATCTCCTGTCTACGTATCCTTATGGTGTAATAAGGAAATCAGAGCATTCGTAGTTCGGGGAACTACGGTTGGTTGGTGTTTTTTTAATGAACAACTGTTTAGATCGCAGCCTAAAGGCTAAACGTTGGCTTGTCTACTCTCGGCGAAGGCTTAAGCACTAGTTTGATGTGTGCATTAGAAAGGATTAAACAGTGTTCTTTCTGAAAAGAGTTTTGATCACACGAGGGTGACAAGTTGGATTAATATGTTAGATGTTTTGTTTGACTGGTTTCGATCGCACGAGGGCGAGGAAGGATAAACTTGATAGGTTAAGATATTTTTGGTCGGATGACGATTACTCGGATAGTCGAGTAAGACAACTCGTATCCCAATAGTCGGGAAAGGGAATAGAAGACTTTAATCCACTTTCTTTTTCATCCTTAATTGTAAAAGGATTTAACGATGATTAGGGTGTTTTTGAATGGATGACGAATACTCGGATAGTCGAGTAAGACAACTCGTATCCTAATAATCGGGAAAGGGAATAGAAGACTCTAGACCGCTTTCTGTTTCATCTGAATATTTATTGTAGCGGTGTATTCGTCGCTATATGATCTATCAATTAAATCATAAGCAAGAGATACAGTGATTTTCGAGTCGCCACCGCACTTTTATTTATCCAAAGGACTGGCTAAAAAGCGAACAAAAGCCTAAGAAGTTTTACACGTAGAAAACTAATAAAAGATCAGAGAGTCTGGGTAAGGGGTAAATTACGCAATGGGAAGGTGTTAGGCACCCACTACGTCCTAGGTACTCCTAGGGAGCCCTTTTCACACTTGTTGTAAAAGATTGTTATTTGTTATGACATAAAGATTGTGCAAACATGATTGGGATGATGAGAAAAGAATGTACAAGTTTTATTGTGTTCGAACGGATGAACCCGTTGCCTACGTACCTTCCATCAAAGGTAAGGATCAAAACGCCGTAGTTCGGCTAAAAGATTTCCAAAAGTTGGTGGATTCAATTTTAAACACAAGCAATGAGGCTTTTCATTATCAATGGGAGAACACTCGACCAAAACCAACATCCACCATGCGAGGATAGCTTCGACGTACTAGAGGGGTTAACCCTGTTTTCAGTACGGAAGTCTTACTGTCGACTCACTAAGGATAAGGTGAGGTTTACATCAACCACAAAGATAATTGAAACCTATGGCTAATGCATGAAAAGATTAACAATGGACAAAGCCAAAACAAGTGAATGAGTGAAGTTAATTGATTGTGATTATGAAAGTGAAGTCAAAGTATGATTAAGATTGATTCAAAGAAGTATTATGAAATGAGTTTGAAAAAAAGTCAAGGACTTGGGTCCAGGTTTTTGGTTTGAAAACATGAAAATGTTTGCACAATATCTATGTCAAGTTTGAAATCAAAGTGTGAAAAGGTTTAGGACATAATGAGAATGAATGGATGGAGATGGATTGTAAAACTTCTTAGAAGGTTCACTTCTTGAAATCATATAGAAGATGATTCAAGTGTGTCCTTTGGAATAAGCAATGGATAATAACAAAGTAAACAAACAAATGATACCGGATGTCGCTCAATGGTCTTACTCCAATCTCACAAACAAAAAGCGGATACCAGATACCAATAGATGGATTTATACCAATCTCCTAAAACAGAACGGGATATCAGAGGCCACTCAATGGACTTACACTAATCTCTTAAAACAAAAGAAACTTGGATACCGGATGCCAATCTGTCTGGACTTATACCAATATCCAACATATGGTCATAGGAAAGCAAATGCCAACTTGCAGGGACTTACAATTGCATCCTCACATACAACAAGGAAAAACAGACATGGATGTCGGATGCCAATCTGTCTGGGCTTACTCTAACCTCCACAGTATGGTCCTAGGAATACAAATGCCAACTTGCAGGGACTTACAGTTGCATCCTCACATACAACAAATGCATCAAGCAAAGATAAGATGAGTGGCCAAGGTGATGGTCTTATACTCACTTCCATATCATAGGAGCAATGGCCAATGAATGGTCTTACAATTGTCCTCAATGGGCAAACAACAATGATAATGTCACAAAGACAAATGAGATGATTATGTATTGATGAGCAATAACTGATGATGAGTGTACAAAGCATGCAAGCAAACATGTGTATATGAAACAATCAAGCAATCAGTGAAGTCAATCAGCACACACTATAACCAAACAAGGAGGCTCATACAAAAGGGTTAGGCATTGAAGCCAACTGGAATAGGGTCACAGGTGCTCTTAACCTTGCCATTGAGGGGCTAAGGTGAAGCAGATGAAAGGAAATGAGGGGTGTGCCTCATTGCTCTTATCCCTGATCAGGGAGAGCATTGAACATCAGAAAGTGTGGGAGTTCAGAAAGTAGGAACTCTCTTCACAGATAAGACTCTATAGATCTTGGGTTTGTATCTCAATGCTACAACCATGTAATGGGAGCAAAGAGAAGACTCACAGAATAGTAGGAGATAGATTGCTTATCTCTTGGATTCTACCAATTGCCTTTCTTGAAGGACTTTTCCTGCTTGGGACAAATATAAACACACACAAGCATTGCCTCTTAAGGAGGACTTCAGACAGTTGCCTGGCCAAATAACAGGCCAGGTCTTCCAGACTACATGAAGAAAAGGAATTATACCTCAAAGCAAATTGCTAAATAGCAAAGCAAAGCAAGTTCAAAGAACTAAGCAACTAACGGTACCTGAAATAGTCAAACAAATCAGTACACAGTTCAACAGTCAAAGCAAAAGGAGAATAGAATTAACAGTCAACAGATAGGCAAATGAGCAAAGCACAAGACTCAAATCACATGAGTCAAGCCACCTACAAAACAAAGGGGTTAGCACATGATAAACAATCAAGCTTAATCAAATTTGTATTGTTCTCTTTGAAGCATTTGTGCTTAACCTGAAACAATGAACTCAAACATAAGCCAGGAGACCCCTAGGACAAGCCTAGGGTCAAAAATGAATGAGAAAGTCAAAACAGCAAAGGAAAGTCAACCAAAATCAAGTTCAAACATTTAAGAAGCGAACCCAATTGATTTCATGTTCATATCATGCATCATCATCATTTTATAAACAAAGGAAGTCAAAGCATGGCAAATGAGAGCTCAAAGAAGTCAACAGCAAGACTTGCATCAAAAGCAATCATAAACAATTCCAAAAATCACCAAATAATTCATACTCAATCACAATCCATAACATGACATGCATATAAAATTTCAGCTCAATTGGATCATGGGAAGATGGTCAATTAAAATCAGAAAGCCAAAACAATTTCAAGCATGCACAAAGAAGTCAACCAAACATACATCAACTTCAAAAAATCATAACTCAATGACAACAGATGAGAAATGAATGGGATCAACACCATGGCAAAGCTTAAGATGTCTAGTATGCACATGTAAAATTTCATGATCATCCAATAAAGTATGAGAATTTCCCAAATGGAATGGCAAGATGTGTCACACAAAGTCAACATTTGACTAGACAGGGCAGAAAAATCTCAAACAATTAGGAAATGGCTCAAATAATTCCAAGAAAATTCACACATAAACTAGACATATAAGAGAGGGTTCATGCAAAATTTCACATTAATTGGAGGTCAGAAAGCATGTCATCAAAAATCATGAAATTTCATATCATTGGTGTGACACACATTGTCACACCCTACTTCAAAAATTCATAAGTCAACAACCAGATAAGATAAATGCACAAACTCTACATCAAAACAAACATGAATGAGTGTAGATTAAGCACAAAAAATTTCAGGGTCATTGGATACATCCTCATCATTTCACAAATGAATTGGCAAAAGGTACAAAATATGCATACATGGACAAAACCCTAATGCCATACAAAAACCAATGATCAAAAAATTCTGGAAAATTTATGATAAAAAAGTAGAGATCATGATGAAGATGATGCAAAAATTCTTACTAAATTTGGATTTGAAATGGATGATTTATGAATTTTCAAAGTTGGAGATCAAAAAGTGGAATTAAAATAAAAAAAACCATTTAATTTAATGTGTCATGTGCCCCGAGTGGCAAACTTGTAATTAACAAGGCCACTTAACCAAACGACCGTGTTTAGGGCATGGAAATGAAATAATGTTATTGGTCAGCATGGCAAAACAGTAGCATGCAACGTACGAATCAACAAAATTCTGGGAAATGGATGAGTATCTAGGGTTTATGCATGAACAGTATGAAGCTCATCTCTCCCAAATCGAGCTTACAAGAATTTTTCCAGAAATCCAAATTGAGTACACATAAATGATCAGCAAGCAATGGCAAACACGAATCCATCATCAATTTCCATTAAAACACAACAATAATCATGAATCGAGCAAGAATGCAAATCAACATCAAACTTCATTTCAGTGTAACTTCATGAATATCCAACCATTTTCGAAAATAAAAGCATCATGAAGCTCAGCATGAAGAGATCTACACTAAGCATAGCATGGATTTGAGAAATAGAGAGATCGATTTCTTACTTGTTTTTGAAGAAATGTGAGATTCAGTGGTTGTTTTGATGTTTGCTGGTGAAACAGATGAACCAAGGTCCTCCAAATGATGATTGGTGAAGATAGTTTAGCTCAAAGAAGCTTGGGAATACCTCAATCCAGATCTGCCATGGAAGTTGCTTTGAAAAACCAGTTGAACTAAGGCTGCTTACAGATGAAGAATGATGGTTGCAATGAGCCTAAAATGATGCTTGGATGATGCAGCAACAATGGTATGGTCGTGGCCTTTGAGAGTTTTTTGCAGATTTTGGAAAAATGAGAAAATGGATTTTTGAGAGAGTGGATGAATTCTGTTTTCACAATGTCTACTAGGGTTTACAAATTGACAGAAAATGTGTTATATATGGTCTGTTTTAGCTCTAATCTAAGTTTGCTAATCAAGGTTATCCCAAATGAAGCAACTTTGCCATTTGCTAATTTTTCACCATATGCACATGGGGTGTGTGTTCTGTCCGAGTTTGGGCTTTTGGCAAGTCAGAAATATCATTCTAAACCAATTCCAATTGGTCATTTGGATGGAAATTGCTTAATTCAAAAAGTCAAAATTGCACCTCACTTGAAATTAAACATGATAGCTCAAAAAGGGCCATTTTGATTGGCAATGTTTTGGCACATGAAATTTATATTTTTGGAAAGAGGAGGTAAAATGTGGTTTGTTGGAAAAAACCTCACCAATTTTGGCCAAATGGTTTGAGAGATATGGCCTTTTGAAGTTCAAGATTTTGTGAAAATGAATTGATCATATCTTGACAACCATACATGGGAATTGAGAGTTCTTGGACTTTTTGGAAATGGGAGAACAAGATCTTCAACTTTCATGTTGGGAAAAAATTCATTTGAAGCTTGTATCATGATGTAAGTTTGGGATCAAGAAGTTTCCATTTTTGGCAAATTTGAATTACAGGTCAAGTTTCTATTTTGGGAAATTTCTGATTTTGCTTCAAATTCTTCCATGATGGTATTTGACATGATATATGAGGCTTGTATAAGCATGAATGAGACCTCTCAGATCAAATTTAGTAATCGGGTGTGTATTCCGGATGTTATCGAATTTAAGAAGAGTATTCTTGAGGAAGGACATCGTAGTGGCCTGAGTATTCATCCTGGAGCTACGAAGATGTATCATGATTTGAAAAGGTTATTTTGGTGGTCGAGAATGAAAAGAGAAATCGCGAGTTTTGTTTATTCTTGTTTGACTTGTCAGAAGTCGAAGATTGAGCATCAGAAGCCGTCTGGGCTAATGCAACCGTTGGCTATTCCAGAGTGGAAGTGGGATAGTATCAGTATGGATTTTGTTTCTGGTTTGCCGAGGACAAATAAGAATTTTGAGGCTATTTGGGTGATTGTTGATAGATTGACAAAATCGGCTCATTTCATTCCGATTAGAATGGATTATCCGTTAGAGAGATTAGCCGAGTTGTATATTGAGAAGATTGTAAGTTTGCATGGTATTCCGTCGAGTATTGTTTCGGACAGAGATCCTAGATTTACATCGAAGTTTTGGGAAGGTTTGCAGAAGGCTTTGGGAACTAAGCTGAGATTGAGTTCTGCATATCATCCGCAGACTGATGGTCAGACTGAGAGGACGATTCAGTCACTAGAGGATCTTTTGAGAGCTTGTGTTTTAGAAAAGAGAGGTGCGTGGGATTGTTATTTACCGTTGATTGAGTTTACCTACAACAATAGTTTTCATTCGAGTATTGGTATGGCACCGTTTGAAGCTTTGTATGGTAGGAGATGTCGGACACCTTTATGTTGGTATGAGTCCGGTGAGAGTGCTGTGGTTGGACCGGAGATTGTTCAACAAACTACAGACAAGATTAAGATGATTCAGGAGAAGATGAGAATTGCTCAGAGTCGACAGAAGAGTTATCATGATAAGAGGAGGAAGGCACTTGAGTTCCAAGAGGGAGATCATGTGTTTCTTCGTGTTACTCCGATAACTGGTGTTGGTCGAGCTTTGAAGTCAAAGAAGTTGACACCTCGATTTATTGGTCCCTATCAGATTTTAGAAAGGATAGGAGAGGTAGCCTATCGTATCGCTTTACCGCCGTCGCTTGCGAATTTGCATGATGTTTTTCATGTGTCTCAGTTGAGGAGATACATTCATGATCCGTCGCATGTAGTCCAAATAGATGATGTACAGGTGAGAGATAACCTGACTGTTGAAACATCACCTATGAGGATCGAGGATCGAGAGTTGAAGCAGTTGCGGGGTAAAGAGATTGCATTGGTGAAGGTAGCTTGGGGAGGACCAGCAGGTGGCAATGTGACCTGGGAACTTGAGAGTCAGATGAAGGAGTCTTATCCGGAGTTGTTCGCTTGAGGTATGTTTTCGAGGACGAAAACTCTTTTAGTGGGGGAGAGTTGTAACACCCCAATTAAAATAAGATAATTATTTAATTTAAATTAATATTTTTTTTATTAATTTAATTGAATAATTGGAATTTGGGATTATTATTACTATTATTTTGGAATAATAATTATTGGGATAATTATTTATTGGAAAATATATATAAGTTGGAATTAAGGAAAAAGTCCCATTTTGGAGTAAAAAGGTTTTTACGTGAAAAACAGAGAAGCGATCGTGAAAGAGGAAAAGGGCAAAGGCAGAGCAAGAGGAAGAAGGTTGGAGAAGAGAAGAGCTTGAAGCTTGAGATTTGCCGGATTAACTCAGGTAAGGGGGGTTTATCATCGGTTAAAGGGTATTATATGATAATATGTACTGGGTAGTGATAACCATTGTTTTATCTCTGATTAGATTGATGTATGATGAAATTGTGAAATAGTGGATGAATGAAATTGGATGATAATTGAAAAGGAATTCGTAGAAATTTAACATCTATGCACATAACAGCCAGTGGATGAATGAAATTAGATGATAATTGAAAGGGAATTCGTAGAAATTTAACATCTATGCACATAACAGCCAAATGACGTTCGCCATTATGCCTTCGGCGTTCGCCGTTTGGGTTTTTTTCAGAATAAGAGCGTTTAACGCTAATGGCGTTCGCCATTAGCCTAATGGCGTTCGCCATATCAGTTTGACAGACAGTTTTTCCAGAATGAGAGCGTTTAACGCTAATGGCGTTCGCCATTAGCCTAATGGCGTTCGCCATATCAGTTTGACGGACAGTTTTTCCAGAATGAGAGCGTTTAACGCTAATGGCGTTCGCCATTAGCCTAATGGCGTTCGCCATATCAGTTTGAAGGGCAGATTTCGCGTTTTAAACTCCCAGATGTGATATCGTGGTAATGTTGTTGTTGTTTTGTTGGGTCTTGAGTAGTATAGGCATTAGTAGAGTGTGCTAATACTGTTTTTGATTATGTGGCATGATATGATATGCTTATGTGATAATATACTGATGATGTGTGATGGTATGCATGATGCTGTGAATGTATCAGTTATGTGTGCACTTGTGAATAGACTGTTTTATGGCTTAGAGTGTGAGCATATGTCTATTCTTGAATTGTTGTTGATGATGTAGCATGGCTAGGTGATTAGCATGCATATTGTGGCCTTTATGGTGGTAGCTAATTCCCATTGTGAGGAATTAGTGAGTTAGTCATTATGGATTGTTGTCGATGTTTGCATGCTAGGTGAATTAGCGTGCATAGCATAGCCCTTGAGGGGTGGTAGCTAATTCCCGTGGTGAGGAATTAGTGAGTGAGTCACTAGGTCTCAAATGAGTGGGACTAGTTGGACTTGGTAGCCGTGCCTGGATTTGGACGGTGAGGTGAACTATATGTTCACAAATAGTCGGTACCGCATGCATGGAGTCTCATTGCATAATATGTGTATGGCGTATAATATGAATGGATGTATTCCAATATTATACGTGTGTTTGTGTTGATATTGAGTATGAATATGAGTTGTATTGGTATTGAATATGATGTTTGAATTGATACTGCCGTTATTGAGTGTGTAGTCTGGTTAGAGTGATTTGATGCGTTAGTTACTTAACATTACATAATGTTGTATAATGCTTATTATATTGATTGAGGAACTCACCCTTACACCTATTTTTCAGGTAACGAGCAGTGAGTTGAATAGGAGCTAGTGCTTGGAGTCTAGTGTAGTCTCCTAGTGGGTCATGCTCTGATAGATGTAACATCGGGAAGGGATGTTTGAATATTTTATTGATTGGTTGTGAACCATTTTGCATGTAATATGTTACATGATGTGAATAATTGAATTGATTTTATCCGCTGCGTATTATGCAGATACTTTATAATTTGGATTAAATAAATGAGCATGACAGGATATTCTGATGATGGTTGTGAAATGATTGTGTGACACCCTTCGGGGCATAATTACTCTGATTGATATGTTGCTATTTTAATTGAAATATTTGGGGTATTTTAGAAGGGTGTTACATTAGTGGTATCAGAGCATCGTCGGTCGAGTCGAGTCATAATTATTCTGTTTCCCCTGTACGGGATAGGTGTTGTGTAACCCTATCAGTACTTATTATTTTAGTTTGTTTGGGTTTTCGGAATAGAGATGGCTGGAAGAGGTAGAGATGATGCTGCAATTGCTGAGGCTCTGGGTATGCTAGCTGGAGTACTTGGAGGAAATCCAAATGTTGTGGGGATGGGAGCTGCTCGTCAACTGAGTGAGTTCCAGAAGAACAATCCTCCAATGTTCAAGGGAGCATACGATCCAGATGGCGCTCAGAAGTGGTTGAAGGAGATCGAGAGGATCTTCCGAGTAACTGAGTGTGCTGATAACCAGAAGGTCAGGTTCGGTACGCATATGCTCTCAGAAGAAGCAGATGATTGGTGGGTTGCTACCCGCACTGAGTTGGAAGCTGCTGGAGATGCTGAGATTTCTTGGGCTGTGTTCAGGGAGAGATTTCTGAGGGAGTATTTTCCAGAGGATGTCAGAGGGAAGAAAGAGATAGAGTTCTTGGAATTGAAGCAGGGTAACCGGTCTGGTACGGAGTATGCTGCTAAGTTCACAGAGCTGTCGAAGTATTACACTCCCTATGCTGAGGCTGCTGGAGAATTTTCTAAGTGTGTGAAGTTTGAGAACGGGTTGCGTCCCGAGATCAAGCAGGCTATTGGATATCAAAGGATTAGAGTGTTTTCTGATTTGGTTGACTGTTGCAGGATTTTTGAACAGGATTCCAAGGCTAGAGCAGAGAGCTATCAGCAGAGGGTTGATAGGAAAGGTAAGAATCAGATTGATCGTGGGAAACCGTATGCAGCTGGCAAGGGTTTTCAGAGGCAGAGTGGGATGAAAAGGCCTAGTGGGGGAGATTCTAGTGCCCCTGCTAAGTGTTTCAGATGTGGTCAGGCTGGACATCGTGTCCATGAGTGTACCAGTGCTGAGAAGAAGTGTTTCAAGTGTGGAAAAGGTGGTCACTTGGCTGCAGATTGCCGGTTGAAGACTGTGATCTTTCCTGAGATTGAGGAAGGAGAGAGTTTGGTTCTATCAGCCAGGCAGGTGAACGAGGAAGTAGCAGATGGGTCAGAGTTGTTTATGCTGTTAGCGACTTTGGAGGCTAAAGATAAACTGGTGATTGGCGATCTAGCGGTGGTGTGTGATTTTCCTGATGTGTTTCCGGAAGAAGTGAATGAATTACCGCCAGAGCGTGAAGTTGAGTTCTCGATTAATTTGGTACCTGGTACTAGGCCGATATCGATGGCTCCGTACCGTATGTCTGTTGTTGAGTTAACTGAATTGAAGAGTCAGCTGGAAGATCTGTTGGATAAGAAATTTATTCGTCCGAGTGTGTCACCGTGGGGTGCACCAGTGTTATTGGTTAAGAAGAAAGAAGGTACTATGAGGTTGTGTGTGGACTACAGACAACTGAATAAAGTGACGATCAAGAATCGGTATCCTTTGCCGAGAATTGATGAATTGATGGATCAGTTGGTTGGTGCAAGTGTGTTCAGCAAGATAGATTTGAGATCTGGGTATCATCAGATACGTGTGAAGACTGAGGATATTCAGAAGACTGCTTTCAGAACAAGGTATGGACATTATGAGTATTCTGTAATGCCTTTGGTGTGACTAATGCGCCTGGAGTATTTATGGAGTATATGAATAGGATTTTCCATCCGTGCCTAGATAAGTTTGTTGTGGTGTTTATTGATGACATTTTGGTATATTCGAAATCTGAAGAAGAGCATGCTGAGCATTTGAGAGTGGTTTTAGGAGTTCTGCGAGAAAAGAAGTTATTTGCTAAACTGTCAAAGTGTGAATTTTGGTTAGAAGAGGTTAGTTTTCTTGGTCATGTGATTTCAAGAGGCGGTGTTGCTGTTGATCCTTCTAAGATAGAAGCGGTATCTAAGTGGGAAGCTCCGAAGTCAGTTTTTAAGATAAGGAGTTTTCTTGGTTTGGCTGGTTATTATAGGAAGTTCATTGAGGGATTTTCTAAGTTGGCGTTACCGTTGACGATGTTGACTAGAAAGGGGCAAGCGTTTGTTTGGGACTCAAAATGTGAAGAAGGTTTCCAAGAGTTGAAGAGAAGGTTGACTACTGCTCCTATTCTGATATTACCGAGTTCGTCGGAACCATTTGAGGTTTACTGTGATGCTTCATTGTTGGGTTTGGGTGGTGTGTTGATGCAGAATAAGCAGGTTATAGCTTATGCTTCGAGACAGCTGAGGGTTCATGAAAGGAACTATCCGACACATGATTTAGAGTTGGCAGCTGTGGTATTTGTTCTGAAGTTATGGAGGCATTATTTGTATGGATCAAGATTTGAGGTTTTCAGTGACCATAAAAGTTTAAAGTATTTGTTTGATCAGAAAGAGCTGAATATGAGACAGAGGAGATGGTTAGAATTTCTGAAGGATTATGATTTTGGTTTGAATTACCATCCGGGTAAAGCAGACGTAGTGGCTGATGCGTTGAGTCGGAAATCATTGAATATGTCTATGTTAATGGTTAAGGAATTGGATTTAATTGAGCAGTTTAGAGACTTGAGTTTGGTGTGTGAGAGTACTCACAATAGTGTTAAATTGGGAATGTTGAAGTTAACGAGTGGTATTCTGGATGAGATTAGAAAGGGTCAGAAATCCGATGTGCTTTTGGTTGATAAGTTGACTCTAGTGAATCAAGGTCAAGGTGGTGAATTCAGAATTGATGAGAATGGTGTTTTGAAATTTAGTAATCGGGTGTGTATTCCGGATGTTATCGAATTTAGAAGAGTATTCTTGAGGAAGGACATCGTAGTGGCCTGAGTATTCATCCTGGAGCTACGAAGATGTATCATGATTTGAAAAGGTTATTTTGGTGGTCGAGAATGAAAAGAGAAATCGCGAGTTTTGTTTATTCTTGTTTGACTTGTCAGAAGTCGAAGATTGAGCATCAGAAGCCGTCTGGGCTAATGCAACCGTTGGCTATTCCAGAGTGGAAGTGGGATAGTATCAGTATGGATTTTGTTTCTGGTTTGCCGAGGACAAATAAGAATTTTGAGGCTATTTGGGTGATTGTTGATAGATTGACAAAATCGGCTCATTTCATTCCGATTAGAATGGATTATCCGTTAGAGAGATTAGCCGAGTTGTATATTGAGAAGATTGTAAGTTTGCATGGTATTCCGTCGAGTATTGTTTCGGACAGAGATCCTAGATTTACATCGAAGTTTTGGGAAGGTTTGCAGAAGGCTTTGGGAACTAAGCTGAGATTGAGTTCTGCATATCATCCGCAGACTGATGGTCAGACTGAGAGGACGATTCAGTCACTAGAGGATCTTTTGAGAGCTTGTGTTTTAGAAAAGAGAGGTGCGTGGGATTGTTATTTACCGTTGATTGAGTTTACCTACAACAATAGTTTTCATTCGAGTATTGGTATGGCACCGTTTGAAGCTTTGTATGGTAGGAGATGTCGGACACCTTTATGTTGGTATGAGTCCGGTGAGAGTGCTGTGGTTGGACCGGAGATTGTTCAACAAACTACAGACAAGATTAAGATGATTCAGGAGAAGATGAGAATTGCTCAGAGTCGACAGAAGAGTTATCATGATAAGAGGAGGAAGGCACTTGAGTTCCAAGAGGGAGATCATGTGTTTCTTCGTGTTACTCCGATAACTGGTGTTGGTCGAGCTTTGAAGTCAAAGAAGTTGACACCTCGATTTATTGGTCCCTATCAGATTTTAGAAAGGATAGGAGAGGTAGCCTATCGTATCGCTTTACCGCCGTCGCTTGCGAATTTGCATGATGTTTTTCATGTGTCTCAGTTGAGGAGATACATTCATGATCCGTCGCATGTAGTCCAAATAGATGATGTACAGGTGAGAGATAACCTGACTGTTGAAACATCACCTATGAGGATCGAGGATCGAGAGTTGAAGCAGTTGCGGGGTAAAGAGATTGCATTGGTGAAGGTAGCTTGGGGAGGACCAGCAGGTGGCAATGTGACCTGGGAACTTGAGAGTCAGATGAAGGAGTCTTATCCGGAGTTGTTCGCTTGAGGTATGTTTTCGAGGACGAAAACTCTTTTAGTGGGGGAGAGTTGTAACACCCCAATTAAAATAAGATAATTATTTAATTTAAATTAATATTTTTTTTATTAATTTAATTGAATAATTGGAATTTGGGATTATTATTACTATTATTTTGGAATAATAATTATTGGGATAATTATTTATTGGAAAATATATATAAGTTGGAATTAAGGAAAAAGTCCCATTTTGGAGTAAAAAGGTTTTTACGTGAAAAACAGAGAAGCGATCGTGAAAGAGGAAAAGGGCAAAGGCAGAGCAAGAGGAAGAAGGTTGGAGAAGAGAAGAGCTTGAAGCTTGAGATTTGCCGGATTAACTCAGGTAAGGGGGGTTTATCATCGGTTAAAGGGTATTATATGATAATATGTACTGGGTAGTGATAACCATTGTTTTATCTCTGATTAGATTGATGTATGATGAAATTGTGAAATAGTGGATGAATGAAATTGGATGATAATTGAAAAGGAATTCGTAGAAATTTAACATCTATGCACATAACAGCCAGTGGATGAATGAAATTAGATGATAATTGAAAGGGAATTCGTAGAAATTTAACATCTATGCACATAACAGCCAAATGACGTTCGCCATTATGCCTTCGGCGTTCGCCGTTTGGGTTTTTTTTCAGAATAAGAGCGTTTAACGCTAATGGCGTTCGCCATTAGCCTAATGGCGTTCGCCATATCAGTTTGACAGACAGTTTTTCTAGAATGAGAGCGTTTAACGCTAATGGCGTTCGCCATTAGCCTAATGGCGTTCGCCATATCAGTTTGACAGACAGTTTTTCCAGAATGAGAGCGTTTAACGCTAATGGCATTCGCCATTAGCCTAATGGCGTTCGCCATATCAGTTTGAAGGGCAGATTTCGCGTTTTAAACTCCCAGATGTGATATCGTGGTAATGTTGTTGTTGTTTTGTTGGGTCTTGAGTAGTATAGGCATTAGTAGAGTGTGCTAATACTGTTTTTGATTATGTGGCATGATATGATATGCTTATGTGATAATATACTGATGATGTGTGATGGTATGCATGATGCTGTGAATGTATCAGTTATGTGTGCACTTGTGAATAGACTGTTTTATGGCTTAGAGTGTGAGCATATGTCTATTCTTGAATTGTTGTTGATGATGTAGCATGGCTAGGTGATTAGCATGCATATTGTGGCCTTTATGGTGGTAGCTAATTCCCATTGTGAGGAATTAGTGAGTTAGTCATTATGGATTGTTGTCGATGTTTGCATGCTAGGTGAATTAGCGTGCATAGCATAGCCCTTGAGGGGTGGTAGCTAATTCCCGTGGTGAGGAATTAGTGAGTGAGTCACTAGGTCTCAAATGAGTGGGACTAGTTGGACTTGGTAGCCGTGCCTGGATTTGGACGGTGAGGTGAACTATATGTTCACAAATAGTCGGTACCGCATGCATGGAGTCTCATTGCATAATATGTGTATGGCGTATAATATGAATGGATGTATTCCAATATTATACGTGTGTTTGTGTTGATATTGAGTATGAATATGAGTTGTATTGGTATTGAATATGATGTTTGAATTGATACTGCCGTTATTGAGTGTGTAGTCTGGTTAGAGTGATTTGATGCGTTAGTTACTTAACATTACATAATGTTGTATAATGCTTATTATATTGATTGAGGAACTCACCCTTACACCTATTTTTCAGGTAACGAGCAGTGAGTTGAATAGGAGCTAGTGCTTGGAGTCTAGTGTAGTCTCCTAGTGGGTCATGCTCTGATAGATGTAACATCGGGAAGGGATGTTTGAATATTTTATTGATTGGTTGTGAACCATTTTGCATGTAATATGTTACATGATGTGAATAATTGAATTGATTTTATCCGCTGCGTATTATGCAGATACTTTATAATTTGGATTAAATAAATGAGCATGACAGGATATTCTGATGATGGTTGTGAAATGATTGTGTGACACCCTTCGGGGCATAATTACTCTGATTGATATGTTGTTATTTTAATTGAAATATTTGGGGTATTTTAGAAGGGTGTTACATTAGTGGTATCAGAGCATCGTCGGTCGAGTCGAGTCATAATTATTCTGTTTCCCCTGTACGGGATAGGTGTTGTGTAACCCTATCAGTACTTATTATTTTAGTTTGTTTGGGTTTTCGGAATAGAGATGGCTGGAAGAGGTAGAGATGATGCTGCAATTGCTGAGGCTCTGGGTATGCTAGCTGGAGTACTTGGAGGAAATCCAAATGTTGTGGGGATGGGAGCTGCTCGTCAACTGAGTGAGTTCCAGAAGAACAATCCTCCAATGTTCAAGGGAGCATACGATCCAGATGGCGCTCAGAAGTGGTTGAAGGAGATCGAGAGGATCTTCCGAGTAACTGAGTGTGCTGATAACCAGAAGGTCAGGTTCGGTACGCATATGCTCTCAGAAGAAGCAGATGATTGGTGGGTTGCTACCCGCACTGAGTTGGAAGCTGCTGGAGATGCTGAGATTTCTTGGGCTGTGTTCAGGGAGAGATTTCTGAGGGAGTATTTTCCAGAGGATGTCAGAGGGAAGAAAGAGGTAGAGTTCTTAGAATTGAAGCAGGGTAACCGGTCTGGTACGGAGTATGCTGCTAAGTTCACAGAGCTGTCGAAGTATTACACTCCCTATGCTGAGGCTGCTGGAGAATTTTCTAAGTGTGTGAAGTTTGAGAACGGGTTGCGTCCCGAGATCAAGCAGGCTATTGGATATCAAAGGATTAGAGTGTTTTCTGATTTGGTTGACTGTTGCAGGATTTTTGAACAGGATTCCAAGGCTAGAGCAGAGAGCTATCAGCAGAGGGTTGATAGGAAAGGTAAGAATCAGATTGATCGTGGGAAACCGTATGCAGCTGGCAAGGGTTTTCAGAGGCAGAGTGGGATGAAAAGGCCTAGTGGGGGAGATTCTAGTGCCCCTGCTAAGTGTTTCAGATGTGGTCAGGCTGGACATCGTGTCCATGAGTGTACCAGTGCTGAGAAGAAGTGTTTCAAGTGTGGAAAAGGTGGTCACTTGGCTGCAGATTGCCGGTTGAAGACTGTGATCTTTCCTGAGATTGAGGAAGGAGAGAGTTTGGTTCTATCAGCCAGGCAGGTGAACGAGGAAGTAGCAGATGGGTCAGAGTTGTTTATGCTGTTAGCGACTTTGGAGGCTAAAGATAAACTGGTGATTGGCGATCTAGCGGTGGTGTGTGATTTTCCTGATGTGTTTCCGGAAGAAGTGAATGAATTACCGCCAGAGCGTGAAGTTGAGTTCTCGATTAATTTGGTACCTGGTACTAGGCCGATATCGATGGCTCCGTACCGTATGTCTGTTGTTGAGTTAACTGAATTGAAGAGTCAGCTGGAAGATCTGTTGGATAAGAAATTTATTCGTCCGAGTGTGTCACCGTGGGTGGTGCACCAGTGTTATTGGTTAAGAAGAAAGAAGGTACTATGAGGTTGTGTGTGGACTACAGACAACTGAATAAAGTGACGATCAAGAATCGGTATCCTTTGCCGAGAATTGATGAATTGATGGATCAGTTGGTTGGTGCAAGTGTGTTCAGCAAGATAGATTTGAGATCTGGGTATCATCAGATACGTGTGAAGACTGAGGATATTCAGAAGACTGCTTTCAGAACAAGGTATGGACATTATGAGTATTCTGTAATGCCTTTGGTGTGACTAATGCGCCTGGAGTATTTATGGAGTATATGAATAGGATTTTCCATCCGTGCCTAGATAAGTTTGTTGTGGTGTTTATTGATGACATTTGGTATATTCGAAATCTGAAGAAGAGCATGCTGAGCATTTGAGAGTGGTTTTAGGAGTTCTGCGAGAAAAGAAGTTATTTGCTAAACTGTCAAAGTGTGAATTTTGGTTAGAAGAGGTTAGTTTTCTTGGTCATGTGATTTCAAGAGGCGGTGTTGCTGTTGATCCTTCTAAGATAGAAGCGGTATCTAAGTGGGAAGCTCCGAAGTCAGTTTTTAAGATAAGGAGTTTTCTTGGTTTGGCTGGTTATTATAGGAAGTTCATTGAGGGATTTTCTAAGTTGGCGTTACCGTTGACGATGTTGACTAGAAAGGGGCAAGCGTTTGTTTGGGACTCAAAATGTGAAGAAGGTTTCCAAGAGTTGAAGAGAAGGTTGACTACTGCTCCTATTCTGATATTACCGAGTTCGTCGGAACCATTTGAGGTTTACTGTGATGCTTCATTGTTGGGTTTGGGTGGTGTGTTGATGCAGAATAAGCAGGTTATAGCTTATGCTTCGAGACAGCTGAGGGTTCATGAAAGGAACTATCCGACACATGATTTAGAGTTGGCAGCTGTGGTATTTGTTCTGAAGTTATGGAGGCATTATTTGTATGGATCAAGATTTGAGGTTTTCAGTGACCATAAAAGTTTAAAGTATTTGTTTGATCAGAAAGAGCTGAATATGAGACAGAGGAGATGGTTAGAATTTCTGAAGGATTATGATTTTGGTTTGAATTACCATCCGGGTAAAGCAGACGTAGTGGCTGATGCGTTGAGTCGGAAATCATTGAATATGTCTATGTTAATGGTTAAGGAATTGGATTTAATTGAGCAGTTTAGAGACTTGAGTTTGGTGTGTGAGAGTACTCACAATAGTGTTAAATTGGGAATGTTGAAGTTAACGAGTGGTATTCTGGATGAGATTAGAAAGGGTCAGAAATCCGATGTGCTTTTGGTTGATAAGTTGACTCTAGTGAATCAAGGTCAAGGTGGTGAATTCAGAATTGATGAGAATGGTGTTTTGAAATTTAGTAATCGGGTGTGTATTCCGGATGTTATCGAATTTAAGAAGAGTATTCTTGAGGAAGGACATCGTAGTGGCCTGAGTATTCATCCTGGAGCTACGAAGATGTATCATGATTTGAAAAGGTTATTTTGGTGGTCGAGAATGAAAAGAGAAATCGCGAGTTTTGTTTATTCTTGTTTGACTTGTCAGAAGTCGAAGATTGAGCATCAGAAGCCGTCTGGGCTAATGCAACCGTTGGCTATTCCAGAGTGGAAGTGGGATAGTATCAGTATGGATTTTGTTTCTGGTTTGCCGAGGACAAATAAGAATTTTGAGGCTATTTGGGTGATTGTTGATAGATTGACAAAATCGGCTCATTTCATTCCGATTAGAATGGATTATCCGTTAGAGAGATTAGCCGAGTTGTATATTGAGAAGATTGTAAGTTTGCATGGTATTCCGTCGAGTATTGTTTCGGACAGAGATCCTAGATTTACATCGAAGTTTTGGGAAGGTTTGCAGAAGGCTTTGGGAACTAAGCTGAGATTGAGTTCTGCATATCATCCGCAGACTGATGGTCAGACTGAGAGGACGATTCAGTCACTAGAGGATCTTTTGAGAGCTTGTGTTTTAGAAAAGAGAGGTGCGTGGGATTGTTATTTACCGTTGATTGAGTTTACCTACAACAATAGTTTTCATTCGAGTATTGGTATGGCACCGTTTGAAGCTTTGTATGGTAGGAGATGTCGGACACCTTTATGTTGGTATGAGTCCGGTGAGAGTGCTGTGGTTGGACCGGAGATTGTTCAACAAACTACAGACAAGATTAAGATGATTCAGGAGAAGATGAGAATTGCTCAGAGTCGACAGAAGAGTTATCATGATAAGAGGAGGAAGGCACTTGAGTTCCAAGAGGGAGATCATGTGTTTCTTCGTGTTACTCCGATAACTGGTGTTGGTCGAGCTTTGAAGTCAAAGAAGTTGACACCTCGATTTATTGGTCCCTATCAGATTTTAGAAAGGATAGGAGAGGTAGCCTATCGTATCGCTTTACCGCCGTCGCTTGCGAATTTGCATGATGTTTTTCATGTGTCTCAGTTGAGGAGATACATTCATGATCCGTCGCATGTAGTCCAAATAGATGATGTACAGGTGAGAGATAACCTGACTGTTGAAACATCACCTATGAGGATCGAGGATCGAGAGTTGAAGCAGTTGCGGGGTAAAGAGATTGCATTGGTGAAGGTAGCTTGGGGAGGACCAGCAGGTGGCAATGTGACCTGGGAACTTGAGAGTCAGATGAAGGAGTCTTATCCGGAGTTGTTCGCTTGAGGTATGTTTTCGAGGACGAAAACTCTTTTAGTGGGGGAGAGTTGTAACACCCCAATTAAAATAAGATAATTATTTAATTTAAATTAATATTTTTTTTATTAATTTAATTGAATAATTGGAATTTGGGATTATTATTACTATTATTTTGGAATAATAATTATTGGGATAATTATTTATTGGAAAATATATATAAGTTGGAATTAAGGAAAAAGTCCCATTTTGGAGTAAAAAGGTTTTTACGTGAAAAACAGAGAAGCGATCGTGAAAGAGGAAAAGGGCAAAGGCAGAGCAAGAGGAAGAAGGTTGGAGAAGAGAAGAGCTTGAAGCTTGAGATTTGCCGGATTAACTCAGGTAAGGGGGGTTTATCATCGGTTAAAGGGTATTATATGATAATATGTACTGGGTAGTGATAACCATTGTTTTATCTCTGATTAGATTGATGTATGATGAAATTGTGAAATAGTGGATGAATGAAATTGGATGATAATTGAAAAGGAATTCGTAGAAATTTAACATCTATGCACATAACAGCCAGTGGATGAATGAAATTAGATGATAATTGAAAGGGAATTCGTAGAAATTTAACATCTATGCACATAACAGCCAAATGACGTTCGCCATTATGCCTTCGGCGTTCGCCGTTTGGGTTTTTTTTCAGAATAAGAGCGTTTAACGCTAATGGCGTTCGCCATTAGCCTAATGGCGTTCGCCATATCAGTTTGACAGACAGTTTTTCTAGAATGAGAGCGTTTAACGCTAATGGCGTTCGCCATTAGCCTAATGGCGTTCGCCATATCAGTTTGACAGACAGTTTTTCCAGAATGAGAGCGTTTAACGCTAATGGCATTCGCCATTAGCCTAATGGCGTTCGCCATATCAGTTTGAAGGGCAGATTTCGCGTTTTAAACTCCCAGATGTGATATCGTGGTAATGTTGTTGTTGTTTTGTTGGGTCTTGAGTAGTATAGGCATTAGTAGAGTGTGCTAATACTGTTTTTGATTATGTGGCATGATATGATATGCTTATGTGATAATATACTGATGATGTGTGATGGTATGCATGATGCTGTGAATGTATCAGTTATGTGTGCACTTGTGAATAGACTGTTTTATGGCTTAGAGTGTGAGCATATGTCTATTCTTGAATTGTTGTTGATGATGTAGCATGGCTAGGTGATTAGCATGCATATTGTGGCCTTTATGGTGGTAGCTAATTCCCATTGTGAGGAATTAGTGAGTTAGTCATTATGGATTGTTGTCGATGTTTGCATGCTAGGTGAATTAGCGTGCATAGCATAGCCCTTGAGGGGTGGTAGCTAATTCCCGTGGTGAGGAATTAGTGAGTGAGTCACTAGGTCTCAAATGAGTGGGACTAGTTGGACTTGGTAGCCGTGCCTGGATTTGGACGGTGAGGTGAACTATATGTTCACAAATAGTCGGTACCGCATGCATGGAGTCTCATTGCATAATATGTGTATGGCGTATAATATGAATGGATGTATTCCAATATTATACGTGTGTTTGTGTTGATATTGAGTATGAATATGAGTTGTATTGGTATTGAATATGATGTTTGAATTGATACTGCCGTTATTGAGTGTGTAGTCTGGTTAGAGTGATTTGATGCGTTAGTTACTTAACATTACATAATGTTGTATAATGCTTATTATATTGATTGAGGAACTCACCCTTACACCTATTTTTCAGGTAACGAGCAGTGAGTTGAATAGGAGCTAGTGCTTGGAGTCTAGTGTAGTCTCCTAGTGGGTCATGCTCTGATAGATGTAACATCGGGAAGGGATGTTTGAATATTTTATTGATTGGTTGTGAACCATTTTGCATGTAATATGTTACATGATGTGAATAATTGAATTGATTTTATCCGCTGCGTATTATGCAGATACTTTATAATTTGGATTAAATAAATGAGCATGACAGGATATTCTGATGATGGTTGTGAAATGATTGTGTGACACCCTTCGGGGCATAATTACTCTGATTGATATGTTGTTATTTTAATTGAAATATTTGGGGTATTTTAGAAGGGTGTTACATTAGTGGTATCAGAGCATCGTCGGTCGAGTCGAGTCATAATTATTCTGTTTCCCCTGTACGGGATAGGTGTTGTGTAACCCTATCAGTACTTATTATTTAGTTTGTTTGGGTTTTCGGAATAGAGATGGCTGGAAGAGGTAGAGATGATGCTGCCATTGCTGAGGCTCTGGGTATGCTAGCTGGAGTACTTGGAGGAAATCCAAATGTTGTGGGGAGGGAGCTGCTCGTCAACTGAGTGAGTTCCAGAAGAACAATCCTCCAATGTTCAAGGGAGCATACGATCCAGATGGCGCTCAGAAGTGGTTGAAGGAGATCGAGAGGATCTTCCGAGTAACTGAGTGTGCTGATAACCAGAAGGTCAGGTTCGGTACGCATATGCTCTCAGAAGAAGCAGATGATTGGTGGGTTGCTACCCGCACTGAGTTGGAAGCTGCTGGAGATGCTGAGATTTCTTGGGCTGTGTTCAGGGAGAGATTTCTGAGGGAGTATTTTCCAGAGGATGTCAGAGGGAAGAAAGAGGTAGAGTTCTTAGAATTGAAGCAGGGTAACCGGTCTGGTACGGAGTATGCTGCTAAGTTCACAGAGCTGTCGAAGTATTACACTCCCTATGCTGAGGCTGCTGGAGAATTTTCTAAGTGTGTGAAGTTTGAGAACGGGTTGCGTCCCGAGATCAAGCAGGCTATTGGATATCAAAGGATTAGAGTGTTTTCTGATTTGGTTGACTGTTGCAGGATTTTGAACAGGATTCCAAGGCTAGAGCAGAGAGCTATCAGCAGAGGGTTGATAGGAAAGGTAAGAATCAGATTGATCGTGGGAAACCGTATGCAGCTGGCAAGGTTTTCAGAGGCAGAGTGGGATGAAAAGGCCTAGTGGGGGAGATTCTAGTGCCCCTGCTAAGTGTTTCAGATGTGGTCAGGCTGGACATCGTGTCCATGAGTGTACCAGTGCTGAGAAGAAGTGTTTCAAGTGTGGAAAAGGTGGTCACTTGGCTGCAGATTGCCGGTTGAAGACTGTGATCTTTCCTGAGATTGAGGAAGGAGAGAGTTTGGTTCTATCAGCCAGGCAGGTGAACGAGGAAGTAGCAGATGGGTCAGAGTTGTTTATGCTGTTAGCGACTTTGGAGGCTAAAGATAAACTGGTGATTGGCGATCTAGCGGTGGTGTGTGATTTTCCTGATGTGTTTCCGGAAGAAGTGAATGAATTACCGCCAGAGCGTGAAGTTGAGTTCTCGATTAATTTGGTACCTGGTACTAGGCCGATATCGATGGCTCCGTACCGTATGTCTGTTGTTGAGTTAACTGAATTGAAGAGTCAGCTGGAAGATCTGTTGGATAAGAAATTTATTCGTCCGAGTGTGTCACCGTGGGGTGCACCAGTGTTATTGGTTAAGAAGAAAGAAGGTACTATGAGGTTGTGTGTGGACTACAGACAACTGAATAAAGTGACGATCAAGAATCGGTATCCTTTGCCGAGAATTGATGAATTGATGGATCAGTTGGTTGGTGCAAGTGTGTTCAGCAAGATAGATTTGAGATCTGGGTATCATCAGATACGTGTGAAGACTGAGGATATTCAGAAGACTGCTTTCAGAACAAGGTATGGACATTATGAGTATTCTGTAATGCCTTTGGTGTGACTAATGCGCCTGGAGTATTTATGGAGTATATGAATAGGATTTCCATCCGTGCCTAGATAAGTTTGTTGTGGTGTTTATTGATGACATTTTGGTATATTCGAAATCTGAAGAAGAGCATGCTGAGCATTTGAGAGTGGTTTTAGGAGTTCTGCGAGAAAAGAAGTTATTTGCTAAACTGTCAAAGTGTGAATTTTGGTTAGAAGAGGTTAGTTTTCTTGGTCATGTGATTTCAAGAGGCGGTGTTGCTGTTGATCCTTCTAAGATAGAAGCGGTATCTAAGTGGGAAGCTCCGAAGTCAGTTTTTAAGATAAGGAGTTTTCTTGGTTTGGCTGGTTATTATAGGAAGTTCATTGAGGGATTTTCTAAGTTGGCGTTACCGTTGACGATGTTGACTAGAAAGGGGCAAGCGTTTGTTTGGGACTCAAAATGTGAAGAAGGTTTCCAAGAGTTGAAGAGAAGGTTGACTACTGCTCCTATTCTGATATTACCGAGTTCGTCGGAACCATTTGAGGTTTACTGTGATGCTTCATTGTTGGGTTTGGGTGGTGTGTTGATGCAGAATAAGCAGGTTATAGCTTATGCTTCGAGACAGCTGAGGGTTCATGAAAGGAACTATCCGACACATGATTTAGAGTTGGCAGCTGTGGTATTTGTTCTGAAGTTATGGAGGCATTATTTGTATGGATCAAGATTTGAGGTTTTCAGTGACCATAAAAGTTTAAAGTATTTGTTTGATCAGAAAGAGCTGAATATGAGACAGAGGAGATGGTTAGAATTTCTGAAGGATTATGATTTTGGTTTGAATTACCATCCGGGTAAAGCAGACGTAGTGGCTGATGCGTTGAGTCGGAAATCATTGAATATGTCTATGTTAATGGTTAAGGAATTGGATTTAATTGAGCAGTTTAGAGACTTGAGTTTGGTGTGTGAGAGTACTCACAATAGTGTTAAATTGGGAATGTTGAAGTTAACGAGTGGTATTCTGGATGAGATTAGAAAGGGTCAGAAATCCGATGTGCTTTTGGTTGATAAGTTGACTCTAGTGAATCAAGGTCAAGGTGGTGAATTCAGAATTGATGAGAATGGTGTTTTGAAATTTAGTAATCGGGTGTGTATTCCGGATGTTATCGAATTTAAGAAGAGTATTCTTGAGGAAGGACATCGTAGTGGCCTGAGTATTCATCCTGGAGCTACGAAGATGTATCATGATTTGAAAAGGTTATTTTGGTGGTCGAGAATGAAAAGAGAAATCGCGAGTTTTGTTTATTCTTGTTTGACTTGTCAGAAGTCGAAGATTGAGCATCAGAAGCCGTCTGGGCTAATGCAACCGTTGGCTATTCCAGAGTGGAAGTGGGATAGTATCAGTATGGATTTTGTTTCTGGTTTGCCGAGGACAAATAAGAATTTTGAGGCTATTTGGGTGATTGTTGATAGATTGACAAAATCGGCTCATTTCATTCCGATTAGAATGGATTATCCGTTAGAGAGATTAGCCGAGTTGTATATTGAGAAGATTGTAAGTTTGCATGGTATTCCGTCGAGTATTGTTTCGGACAGAGATCCTAGATTTACATCGAAGTTTTGGGAAGGTTTGCAGAAGGCTTTGGAACTAAGCTGAGATTGAGTTCTGCATATCATCCGCAGACTGATGGTCAGACTGAGAGGACGATTCAGTCACTAGAGGATCTTTTGAGAGCTTGTGTTTTAGAAAAGAGAGGTGCGTGGGATTGTTATTTACCGTTGATTGAGTTTACCTACAACAATAGTTTTCATTCGAGTATTGGTATGGCACCGTTTGAAGCTTTGTATGGTAGGAGATGTCGGACACCTTTATGTTGGTATGAGTCCGGTGAGAGTGCTGTGGTTGGACCGGAGATTGTTCAACAAACTACAGACAAGATTAAGATGATTCAGGAGAAGATGAGAATTGCTCAGAGTCGACAGAAGAGTTATCATGATAAGAGGAGGAAGGCACTTGAGTTCCAAGAGGGAGATCATGTGTTTCTTCGTGTTACTCCGATAACTGGTGTTGGTCGAGCTTTGAAGTCAAAGAAGTTGACACCTCGATTTATTGGTCCCTATCAGATTTTAGAAAGGATAGGAGAGGTAGCCTATCGTATCGCTTTACCGCCGTCGCTTGCGAATTTGCATGATGTTTTTCATGTGTCTCAGTTGAGGAGATACATTCATGATCCGTCGCATGTAGTCCAAATAGATGATGTACAGGTGAGAGATAACCTGACTGTTGAAACATCACCTATGAGGATCGAGGATCGAGAGTTGAAGCAGTTGCGGGGTAAAGAGATTGCATTGGTGAAGGTAGCTTGGGGAGGACCAGCAGGTGGCAATGTGACCTGGGAACTTGAGAGTCAGATGAAGGAGTCTTATCCGGAGTTGTTCGCTTGAGGTATGTTTTCGAGGACGAAAACTCTTTTAGTGGGGGAGAGTTGTAACACCCCAATTAAAATAAGATAATTATTTAATTTAAATTAATATTTTTTTTATTAATTTAATTGAATAATTGGAATTTGGGATTATTATTACTATTATTTTGGAATAATAATTATTGGGATAATTATTTATTGGAAAAATATATAAGTTGGAATTAAGGAAAAAGTCCCATTTTGGAGTAAAAAGGTTTTTACGTGAAAAACAGAGAAGCGATCGTGAAAGAGGAAAAGGGCAAAGGCAGAGCAAGAGGAAGAAGGTTGGAGAAGAGAAGAGCTTGAAGCTTGAGATTTGCCGGATTAACTCAGGTAAGGGGGGTTATCATCGGTTAAAGGGTATTATATGATAATATGTACTGGGTAGTGATAACCATTGTTTTATCTCTGATTAGATTGATGTATGATGAAATTGTGAAATAGTGGATGAATGAAATTGGATGATAATTGAAAAGGAATTCGTAGAAATTTAACATCTATGCACATAACAGCCAGTGGATGAATGAAATTAGATGATAATTGAAAGGGAATTCGTAGAAATTTAACATCTATGCACATAACAGCCAAATGACGTTCGCCATTATGCCTTCGGCGTTCGCCGTTTGGGTTTTTTTTCAGAATAAGAGCGTTTAACGCTAATGGCGTTCGCCATTAGCCTAATGGCGTTCGCCATATCAGTTTGACAGACAGTTTTTCCAGAATGAGAGCGTTTAACGCTAATGGCGTTCGCCATTAGCCTAATGGCGTTCGCCATATCAGTTTGACGGACAGTTTTTCCAGAATGAGAGCGTTTAACGCTAATGGCGTTCGCCATTAGCCTAATGGCGTTCGCCATATCAGTTTGAAGGGCAGATTTCGCGTTTTAAACTCCCAGATGTGATATCGTGGTAATGTTGTTGTTGTTTTGTTGGGTCTTGAGTAGTATAGGCATTAGTAGAGTGTGCTAATACTGTTTTTGATTATGTGGCATGATATGATATGCTTATGTGATAATATACTGATGATGTGTGATGGTATGCATGATGCTGTGAATGTATCAGTTATGTGTGCACTTGTGAATAGACTGTTTTATGGCTTAGAGTGTGAGCATATGTCTATTCTTGAATTGTTGTTGATGATGTAGCATGGCTAGGTGATTAGCATGCATATTGTGGCCTTTATGGTGGTAGCTAATTCCCATTGTGAGGAATTAGTGAGTTAGTCATTATGGATTGTTGTCGATGTTTGCATGCTAGGTGAATTAGCGTGCATAGCATAGCCCTTGAGGGGTGGTAGCTAATTCCCGTGGTGAGGAATTAGTGAGTGAGTCACTAGGTCTCAAATGAGTGGGACTAGTTGGACTTGGTAGCCGTGCCTGGATTTGGACGGTGAGGTGAACTATATGTTCACAAATAGTCGGTACCGCATGCATGGAGTCTCATTGCATAATATGTGTATGGCGTATAATATGAATGGATGTATTCCAATATTATACGTGTGTTTGTGTTGATATTGAGTATGAATATGAGTTGTATTGGTATTGAATATGATGTTTGAATTGATACTGCCGTTATTGAGTGTGTAGTCTGGTTAGAGTGATTTGATGCGTTAGTTACTTAACATTACATAATGTTGTATAATGCTTATTATATTGATTGAGGAACTCACCCTTACACCTATTTTTCAGGTAACGAGCAGTGAGTTGAATAGGAGCTAGTGCTTGGAGTCTAGTGTAGTCTCCTAGTGGGTCATGCTCTGATAGATGTAACATCGGGAAGGGATGTTTGAATATTTTATTGATTGGTTGTGAACCATTTTGCATGTAATATGTTACATGATGTGAATAATTGAATTGATTTTATCCGCTGCGTATTATGCAGATACTTTATAATTTGGATTAAATAAATGAGCATGACAGGATATTCTGATGATGGTTGTGAAATGATTGTGTGACACCCTTCGGGGCATAATTACTCTGATTGATATGTTGCTATTTTAATTGAAATATTTGGGGTATTTTAGAAGGGTGTTACATCTCTCTCTCTAACCTCTTCGTCGGAGAAGAGAGCGGCGGGCGGCCGTCTGCGACGGCGCCGCCTCCATCTCACGGTGGTTCAACCACCCAAAACCCTACCCCACCTAAATCAAGCCCTCTGAGTTCGAATCCAAGCTTGGATTTCCAAAAAAATAACCCATTCGTCCAGATCTTGAATCCCAAACGTAACCCTAAATTCTAATCAAAACAACAACAACCACAATTCGAAGCAAACAAAGAATGAGGGCTTCGCATGCATTAAGGATTCGGTCACAAAGGCAATGCGAGGAGATGGAAATAAGAGCAAAGGAAACCAACCTGACGGCGGCGCTCTTCAATGAACCCTGGTAAGCACTCTCCTTCGCGACTTCCTTCCTCTGTTTTCGTCTTTAGGGTTTTGAGAAATAATATGTTGTTGTGTTTATGATGTGTAAAAAAAATCACTCTGTTATCCTGTGTTCGTTTTTAGGTTTTTTTGAAAATGTTGTTGTGTTGTTCTTGCTGTTTGAAAAAAAAACTGCTCTGTTATCTCGTGTGTGTGTTTTAGGGTTTTCAGAAAATATTGTTGTTGTTGTTCTGATGTGTGAAAAAAAACCAATTGCTCTGTTATCGCCTCCGTCCTCTTTTCTATTAACTTCTAATGATCTCTTATGGTGAATTTCTTGAGTCTCAAAAAAACTCCCTGCTGTTACACTTTTTCAATTTGTCTCATCCCAGATTATGTGGGATTTGATTTCTGTTGATTTGTTCTGCTTTAAGCCATTTTCAAAATGCTTTTTTGAGTATTCATGTTAGCCTTTTGGGTAAAGCATTAAACTGAATGATTTATTTAGTTGTTTTTTCAGTTTCTTAAGCGCTTCTAAAAAGTGCTTTTTAATTAAGCTATTTTTTTTCCTTTGCAGGTTACAGGTGAATTGACTTGATTGGAATGGAAAGTGAGCTGTAAGAGAGCAAATTTGGAGGCGCGCCCAAGTCCAGAGAGTTTTCAACCTGGCTACCTAGTCTTGGTCTTTAGGAACCTGTTTTCCAACAGCAGCACTTTTTTTATTTAATTAAAATGTAGTTACTTAGGTTCCTCTTTTAAGACAAATGTGTGTTTGGACTTATCTGTAACCTGTTGGATTTGAAATCTAATAGCCATTAATAACTATGTATTCAACATGATTTTAAAATTATTTCAAACAATTTCTCCATATTAATTTCATATTATCTATGTATGAATGTAGAACTTTTATGTATGAAAATAAAACAGACCTTGGAAATGGATTAGTAAATTCAAATATTTGAATGCACCTCTTTAATCATGTCCTAATGAAGTATGTGTATGAATGTGAATGGATTTATAAAGTTCAAAGTGCATTCTTAACCAAGCATGAACAAGTAGCATGAAACAAATCTAATTCAAAATATATGGAGTTATAAAGTTCAAAGTGCATTCTTAACCAAGCATGAACAAGTAGCATAAAATAAATTTAATTCAAAAAATATATGGTATGTACGAAGTGAAAAGATGATGATTATGAATGTGGTTGACTTATGATTGAAAATTTCCATGGAAAGTTTGAAAAGAATTGAATCATTACTTGTATAAGACAATGAGATGTGCATTGATTTATGAAAAGAAAGTGAATGGTTTAGCATATTATGAAGTGTAGTTTGGCCTAGAATTGGTTTTTTTTGAATGAAATGAATACCTATGATACATAAAGCATGTTGATTTTGTCAACAAATGTGATGGAATTATATAAGGTGGAATGTGTAAATGGACTAGTAAATAGTGATCATAGAAATAATAACATGGCTCTTAATACTTACTAATAAGAAAATAGATTTTGGATTAGTAATGTAAAAAGATTCAAACCACATTTTAGATTATGAACACACTTATGCAAATGGGTTTTTGAAACAAATGGATCTCATGGGTAACCCACAAATGGCCGGACAAAATTGGGGTATGACAATGTTCTCTATCAAAAATTGCAACAAGGGCACATCTTTCTGCTATCCCTTTATGATTGTTAAGATTCTAAACTACTCTGACATTGGCTTGCCGAATCTTACCTACAAATCTCCTGGTTCGTCTCAAGAATTTTCTCACCGTACATTGGTTAACATGAACTATTTTTGGGACGCAAGTCGTCGAGTTTACTATCTACGCTTGAGTAAGCATGACATGAATGTGTACAACTTTGATGATCCTATTGAGTGTGGTGATGACACAACTAAAGCTCACATGGATGATGAGCAACCTATGGGACTTATCATGATGTTACAAAAGGAGATGTTATAATGCATGATGCTCCTCTTAGTGATGATCATGGTGCAGGTTTTAGTACTAGTTAAGATGATATTGCCTCTATTATGATTATGCTTCAGGATATGCAGATGAAACAAGATGAGAGATATGATGAGGAGTGAAAATGGCGTGAGACCTTTGAAGCTGCACAAATGGAGCAGTTCCTTCTGATGCAGCAACATATGTCTACTCAAGATTCCAACTTTGCTTCATATGTGACTGAGTCTTTGGTGTCCTTACAAACTGATATGAATGTCAATCATGTTGTTGTTCTGGCCAGGATTAATCATTTGATTTCATTCCAAGAAGAGGATTCTTCACATTATGAGAGGTTCTACCATGAAATGTTTGATTTCTTGGATTCTCAGTATCACAATGAAGGATAAGGCTGACGTAGGGGTATGCCAAGAGGACGTGGGAGAAGATAAAGTGGTGCTAGACTGATGTGTTGTGATGATGTATTGGTTTATGTCTTTTTGTCTCTTGTGCCAGTATGCATTTTGTCAAATCATGTGTGGAGTCAGTATGCATTTGTATTTTGATTATGGTTTGTTTGCGTTTGGTTTATGTATTGGCAATTACTACTTAACCGTTTGAAGTTTAGACAATGCTTGATTTATGGTTGTTGTGTTAAATGATTATAGTTATTGTTTAATTTTGCTCTGTTTATTAATCTTGTGTGATTTCATATATGATGAATATATGTGAGCGCATTTCTTATCTTTGCAATTGCCTCTATATTGTATATTGAATATGTGATACTCCTAATAGTGTGTTTTGTCTCTTTTTGATGTTGTCAAAGGGGGAGAAGTATATGATGCACACATTCAGGGGGAGCTTTCCATGAATAAGAACACATCGTCTCAAGTTTTACCATCAATAAAAAGGCGGAGTATGTGAGTGCATTCTTCCATTTATATATGTTTTGAATGATGTAAAAACTAGGAAATAACGTTTATGTACATTGGACGGTATCAACCGAGTCTAGTTGTGCATTTTAGTGTTGTTGCATTAGGAAACATGTCAACATTGTTGGAAATGGTATGGAAAATATTTGTGCATCAAAATATTGTGTTGAGTATGAAAAATATGGTTTTAAGTGAAAAATCCTCATTATAGGTTGACACATATGACTACAAGTTGACCTATAGATGGCTTTTTTAAACTTTAGATCGACACATAGATGGTACAGGTCTACATGTACGGTGCAGTATTAAAGTCTGTAGCTTCTGTCTCATGTGTTGAGTCCTCAGATCGACCTATAGGCAGCACATAACCTTACAGGTCAACACATGCTTCCAAACAAGTCGACAAATGACTTGAATAGGTCGACACATGACTCGTATAGGTTGATCTATTAATTAAAGTTTTTTTGAAAAATTGCATTTGTTTCCATTCCTTTTGCTTCTTATGAGTCTTACACATATATATGATTGGTACATGCATCATTCTCTAGTAAGGATTTCTAAAGTGAGTAAAACCTACATGAATCCAGGATTTCAAAGCATTTCATCATCTTTAATTCAATCTATGCACACACACAATCAAACTATACATAATCATTTTTTGATTGGGTGCCATCTAGATTATGATTGATAACGTCCAATTAGGTTTGTTGCATCGAGAATATTGGGTTGAGATCTTTGAGGGATTCAAATCATAAAATCGAGGTGGGGTTTTACTTCAAGATCTTTAGGGTTTGAAGGTTTTGGACAAGATTGTGAAATTTGGATCCGATCGAGTGAACACCTTGGGACTAGGTGTATCGTACAAGGGAGTAGCGTGAAATAGTGGATCGTGTTGACAAATCTTGGGTTCAACAAGTGTGCGCTTGGGATTAATTCAGTCGGGTGAAATCCTTAAGACAAGGAGGTCGTGCAAGGAAGTAGCAACAACAAGTGAATTGAAGAAGCATTGTTGGTTATATGATCATGCGTTTGGGATTAATTCAATCGGGTGAGAGCCTTGGGACAATGGGTGCCTTGCAAGGAAGTAGCAACAACAGGTGTGAAGCTACGCGAAAAATACAGAGTCGCCGTCGGTTTTTATTTATTCCAAAGGAATGGGAAAATATCGAGAAAATCCCAAAGAATGGTAATCGTAACCACGTACAGGTTCGGAAGTCGTTTATGCAAGGGGAAGGTATTAGCACCCTTCACATCCATGGTACTCCATGGGAACCATCTAGGATGTTTGCGCTTACGTGGATGTTGTTTATCGAATGTTTGCTTACCAAAGGTTTGCGGAGTGGAGGTAGATTTTAAATTAGTGTGCTCGCCAAGGATTGGGTCCTTGTGTCTACGTATGCCCACTTGTTGAAGTGGGAAATCAGAGCCCCGTAGTTCGTGGATTTAAAAATGTTTGTTTGTTTTGTTGATTTTATTACCTTGAAGAAGGGTTTTCGATTGTGTCGCCCTAAGGCTCAAACAAAAGGTTTGAATGCGTTGAGTTGTTTTTAGGTTTTGAGAAAGTGTTATTGACTTCGGATTGCACTAAAGACTATGGATAAATGTGAGTATCTCGAACTACCAAGCCAAACGTCTTCTGTTCAAGATATTCAGAACGAGTGTAGGAAAGCTCCATTCTCATCCCTTCTTTACCACTTAAGGCTCGTGACGTACAATCATAATCGTATTTATTGTGTTTTTGAGTTTGATTTGGAAAAATTCCGTTTGACGTTGGATCAAGAGTTTGTTTATTGTTTGATTTAAAAAAGACCGCTTGACGTTGGATCAAGGGTTTGTTTATTGATTTTGATTTGGTGACCGTTCCTAATGCCTAAGGAATAGCTATCAAGCAATAAAAGATAAAAAAACGAGTAAAACATACATCTGAAAGGGGAGAAGGGTACACGTAAAGTACAAGGGAGTGCGAAAATAGAAGTCATTCAAGTGAAAGTTAATTCTAAAATCTAAACTCTATCTAAACATGAATTAAAACCAGAAATAACCACATGAGAAATAACAAGATGCAACAACCTAAGTTAATAGATCGATTAGAAAATCACTACAAGTCCTAAAACTAAGGGAGCATGCAAGATTAGCCTACTTTTAAGTCTAGGGGTAAAATTGTCATTTTCATATCTCTAATTAAACTTTTAACTATGAGATTTTAATCTAAAGTCAATTGAATTCTAAACTAAATGTAATTATTCTAAAATTTCTAATAATCCTAATTACATCTAATCCTAAAGTTATTTACTTCTAATGGTTTCTAAAAATCTATTACACTAATCTAAACATTTTAATAAACCTAAATTCCTAATTATTTCTAATGTTTCTAATTAAAAATCTAAATTTAATATTGCTAATTAATTTCTAAAAATCTATTTAGACTAATCCTAAAATTATTTTATTCTAATATTTCTAAAAAGTCGATTACACTAATCTAAACATTTTCTAAACATTTTTCCTAATTAAAATTCTATAACTAAGCAAATCCAAAATTCTAATTACTTAATATTTCTAATTATATTTCTAATAATATCTAATTAAAATCCATACCTAATTAACTCTAAAATTAATCTAACCCTAATATTAATTTAATCATCATAATAATCCTAAAATTAACTTAAAGTAAACCTCATTAATCCTAGGATCTAATTAAATTAAGACCTAATCAATAACCTTTACCATAACTAAGTAAAGGGATCAGAAATGGAAGTTGGGCCTTGGGAATAAGGATTAGGCCCGTATTTTTCCATAATCGGCCAGGAGGTGCGAAAAGGAATTGAGGGATACGTAGGAACCAAAACATGCTTGGGCCTAGGCCCAAGACGCCAAGTACCAAACCCAGAGTGAAACTTCACGTTGGGATCATGCTTATTTGAAACGAAGGATAGGTCGAAACGGCGCCATCGACGGCCAAAACACACGGCGCTACCGTCTCCGCTTCGTCTTTGATTCACCGGTCGTAATATTCCAAGTTCCGAACACAATAATTTCATGGCGTTGGTTGTTCCAAAGTGTTCGTCGATGTGGAATTGATATGAAAAATGGATGATTGCATTCGCATCGTGATGAAGAATTGTGTTTGAGTCGCGACGAAGTGCGAAAATGGAATGACGAGATTGAATAAAAAAGGAACTCACCGAATCAAAACCGGTATGGAATTCTCTCTCTGGTCGCGTCCTCTCCTCCTTCCTCCGTGCTATCACTTTTGTTGCAAATGTTCACTTGCGTTTCGCGTTGTCGTTGGACGAAACGTTGCGCGGTTGTGAGAATCTAGAATGGTAGCTTCGTCGTCAACATGTATCGAGCTCCTCCTTTTCTTGTGATTCTGTTTTCAATTTTTGTTATGTTATCCGCTTATGTGTCTATGGATTCCGTTGATGCGGTGTAGGAGCCGCATATTGGAGGTTCGTGTTGGAAGCGGTTGAAGGTGAGGTTGAGTTTGAGAGTGAGGTTTGAAAATTAAGAGGGAAATCGAGAGAGTGGAATGGAAAGTGGTGATTGCTTCTTATAGCGTGAGAGAGTAACAGAAGTTGCTTCATGTCTAGCTACAGGTGAAAATACTTCAAAGTAATCTAGTCCAGGTTTCTGTAGAAATCCTCTAGCTACTAGCCTTGATTTGTGTTTGCTAATTGATCCACCTAGATTTAGTTTAACCTTTTAAACCCATCTGATACTGATGGATTTCTTGTTCTTTGGAAGCTCACTCAACTCTCAAGTTTTGTTTCTTTCTATAGCCTCAAGTTCTTCTTTCATGGTCTTTAGTCGCACTTTCTTCTTAAGAGTTACTTCTATTCTTACTGGTTTAGAGTCTACCAACATGCCACACTGAATGATTTCCCCTTCAAATTCTATCTCAATATCTTGCAACATATCAAACTCTACAAATATTCTTGGTATTTGTATGATTCTTTGTGGTCTCTGAACTTGTGCAAAATCTTCTTCAGATGTTGGAACAATATCAGAGGTTGGACTACCTTCAGAGTCTTGACTACCTTCAGAGGCATTATTACCACCAAAGTCTTGATCATCATCAAAATCTGGATAGAATCAGACTCACCTTCAAAGTCTTCCTCAACATCAGAGTCGCGTTTAAACTCTGACTCATCTTCTGAATCTTCTTCAGACTCAAAATCTCCTTCAGAGACAAATTCTTCTTCAGAGTCTGAAATATCTTCAGAAGTTAATCAGGTGTTAACACTGCACCAGAGTTGGATTGAGACTTGTTCCAATCCCATGCTTCATTTTCCTTCACATTGACATCTCTTCTGAATTCAACTTTGCTAATGACAGGACAATAGAGCTTATAAGCAAATGTAATGTGGTACGCTACAAGCAACATGACTCTGCTTTTGTCATCCAACTTCCTTCTCTTAGCATCTGGGACATGTTTATAACAAACATAACCAAACACCTTCAGATGGATCACACTTTGCTTATCTCCAGTCCATTTCTCAAAAGGAACTATTACTTCAACTTCTTGGTTGGACATCTATTGAGCACATATGTTGCAGTGGCAACAGCTTCTCCCCACAAGGTGTAAGGTAGCTTCTTCTCCTTCAGCATGCTCCTTGTCATATCAAGAAAAGTTTTGTTTCTTCTTTCAGCAAGACCATTGTATTGAGGAGTGTATGGAGCAGTAACCTCATGCTCAATTCATTTCTCCTCACATAACCTTTTGAACTCTGTAGAGTTGTACTCACCTCCACCACCAGTTCTGAGATTTTTTAGCTTTTGATTACTCTGTTTTTCAGCCTTCACCTTGAACTTCTGAAACTCGGCAAACACTTTATGCTTAAACTTTGTGAGTTCTACCCATGTCATTCTTGCAAACTCATTCACAAATGACATAAATTACTTATTTACTCCAAGTGAAGGTACTTCAAATTGTCCACATACATCCGAATGCACTACTCCCAAAGCATGTTTTTCTCTTGGAGCTACTTCTGATGCAAATGGCAATCTAGGTTTCTTACCTTTAATGCATATCTCACGTGACTTATTAGGCTTCAAAATCTTAGGAATGACATGTACCATATTCTTAGAACTCAGATGCCATAGGCTTCTGAAGTTCAGATGCCACAATCTCTTATGATATAACTCACTGTCACCTTTAGTGCTTGCTGCACTAAGGCACTTAGTTTCAGTTGTTTACACATTCAACTTGAATGTTCCGTTGCTTCCCTATTCAAACTGCATAATCAGCTTCTGATCAAAATCATACAACTTCAAGAGATTGTCCTTCATAATAACTGAGAAGCCTTTCTCAATTAGCTGACCTACACTCATCAGATTGTTTTTCATGTCAGGAACATACCAAACATCCTTGATTAGAATAGTTTTGTCATTCTTCACTCTGAGCTTTAAATTTACCAATCCTTCAACATTTAGATACTTATCATCATCACATCTGATTTTTGTCCTCTTTCAAGAGTTAAAATTAATCATTCATTGTTTGTTTCTAGTTAGGTGATTTGTGCAACCAATGTCTATATCCACCAGTCTACCAAATATCTACCATCAGATTCAGAAGTCGTGAATAACACAAGTTCATCATTAGACTTTCCTCTAGCTATGTTTGCTTCTTCTGATTTCTTTTCCTTTTTTAACCAACAGACAACAACAAAGTGATCAAACTTCTTACAACAGTAACATTGAACTTTCTTCTTGTCAAACTTCTCATTTCCCTTCTGATGTTTCTTTTCATTAGAGTTGGATACTTCTGACTTCTGATAGCCATCACAATGTCTTTTCTTGGCCTTAGACCAAGGTTGCTTCTAATTCTTCTTACCAGAAGACGCCTTCAGAGCATGCTCTACCTCTCTTTCAGAGGTTCTCTTAGTCATATGCAACTCTTATGCCTATAGACTGCTTTGCAGCTCTTTAATTCTCATGGTGCTCAGATCCTTAGATTGTCCAATTACTACAACAATGTAATCAAACTAAGGAGTAAGTGATCTCAATACCTTTTCAATGATTACTTGTTCAGAAAGAGTCTCTCCACAAGATTTCATCTTATTTGTGATCAAAATCACTCTGGAGATGTAATATGGTATCTTCTCATCATTCTTCATGTTGAGATTCTCATACTGCTTACGTAGAGACTGAAGTTTCGCCTTCTTCACTGATGCATCACCTCCGTAGCAACGTACCAATATGTCTCACGCAGTCTTCATCGCCATTGAATCAGCGATCTTCTCAAACACATTCACATCCACACAATGATGAATGTAGAACATAACTTTCTGATCCTTCTTCCTCAACTATCTATATGTGTTCCTTTGTTCTTCAGTTGCATCTGCTACAACAACTGCATAACTGTCACTGACGAGATCAAGAACATCTTGAGCACCAAACAACACACGCATCTGAATCATCCATCGATTACAATTCTTTCCATCAAAGACTGGAAGCTTCGTGTTCAAGCTATCGTTTCCACCGTTCATCTTTGATCTTGTGCAAAAATTCACTCATATCTCACTTAACACTCGCGTTTCCCAATCCCCCAGAATTAGAAAATGTGATTCCATTACGATTTCGAACGTAAATTCAACGCGGACTCAAGAAATGGAATTAATCGCATCTCACGTTCATTCGTGTTTCCCTTGATGTTTTCCGTAAACTTGAACAAAAGTTTTAGATACTAATTATTGGTGCACAAGAAGATGAAGATAGAAGAGATAGAAGAGAGAGAGAGAGAGAGAGAGAGAGAGAGAGAGAGAGAGAGAGAGAGAGAGAGAGAGAAATTTCTAACAAATTCTAAAAAGAAAATTGAAAATTGAAAACTATTTCTTAAAATTAATTTATAAAATAATTTTTAAAATTAAAAACTAAAACTTATTCGACCAATCCCTTCAAATTTGAGTTTTTACATAACTCAATTTACTTGAATAAAATCAACTCATAAACTAGTACAAAATTGCCACAATAAATATTATTAAAATTATTATATACATAATTTATATTCTTATACAAAACTATGAATAATCAATATTTTAAATTTTAATTTAATAATAAGTTCAGTAAATTAGATAAACATGAAACGATCATAAAAGTACTGAAAAAATATAAGTTTAGTAAAATTCTAAATTTATTAAAAATGAAACTATCCAATAAAATATGAGTTGATTTTTTTCAAAATCAAATAAAATAGGTTAAACTCAAATAAAATCAAATAAAACTACCTTCAAATGTTCAACTCCAATTTTACTCAAATTCGATTTTAAACGCGATATAACTCAAAATCCATACCTAAAACGTAAAATCAGATGATTTTACGAATTAACACTCGATTTTAACAACCATGCCCACACCACTAGTGAATGCAATCAGGGTTATCCATATTTGACAAAGCCAATCGATCATCCTTCAGTTTATACATCCAAAAACAAACCATACAAATAATAAAACCCGAATAAGTAGGCCATAATTTTCTATCCTTTTCATACATAGATTTCTGGTTAAATTTGGAGGGAGAAGTTACTTTCCAAGTAAACAACATGAATGTAACGGGACATCTTAGTATTTGGACAAACCAACATTAACATACATGTAACCGACAGTGCAAATCACAATCCATGTCCCTAACATGACAAACCTCTGACACTGCCATTTTAACTTCAGGCAAACCAAACTGTTACAGTGTATATACATAAAGGCCTTTATTGATATGGATGCAACAAAAAGAGGAAAATGAAATAGGAGTGTGATTTAGAAAGCTAGTTTCATTTCATTAGCCCCTCCAATTATCTTTCCATTTCCTTAACTCTCCTAAAGCTTCAACGGGTGAACTGCGCCCCACCTTCGCCTGCAAATGTTTACATTTACATTTAAGTCATTAACCATCCAGTAAACGTGAATAACCGCGTTTTTATACATATTATATTTATTAACACCTGAAAATTATGGTTAATTACATTCAAACTTGAAGTTGATGACATTCAGTTGTTACTTAATAAGTTGTGACGCCTTGTTATATTCGCTAATCATTCACTAAATGTGATTGATCAAGTATTTGAATTGTGTCGAAAGATGCATAATAACACCACTCTATTTCTTTCCTCATTCCCATTGATAAGGAATCTTAATTTGTTGCACAATTAGAAGAGGAGTTGAAAAGGTTACTAACCTGGATCGCAGGTAGATCAGCCCTCATAAATGGATTGGTTTCCAACTCTTCCTCAATGGTAGAGGGAATTGTCGGTTGGCCAGCTTGCCGCTGATTCTGAGCCCAGGTTAATTTTTGCTGTATCCTTAAATTGTCTGGCTCAACTGTCAGAGCAAACAGCAAGTTCTTTGCTGTGTACTGTAAAACAAAAACAAACTCAGCCTTACTGTGATTCTGTCAAATGGTAGATAGCTCTTAAGTATCACAAAACTAAATACATGTATTTTCAGAAAACCAAAAAAGTGTACTATAAAGAAGACTTAAATATGTTCAGTCCCCCAAAATAGGGTAATTATAGCTTTTAGTCCCTCATAAATTTTTTGTCAGCTTTTGGTTTCTCATTTCTAGAAAAGAGTGATCAAAAGCTAATGAAAAATTTGAAGGTCCAAAACAAATCATTATCCTATTTTGAGTACTAGAAATATAGTCCACTTTAAGCAATTAAAGAATGACAGGATTTAGATTTTCTTGATCAGGATTGCTGTAACAGAATCACAACACAATTTTTACTTGAAATTCTAGGCACAGTAATAGACAAACTCCAGCAAAGGTAAGGAAATAGTATCCATGAACGCATAATGACCCCAACCTCAGCACTCAATTTGTTTGCAGGACTTGAGTGTCGATCGGTTCCATCTTCTTGAAAGTTATATTCATATCAATCACATTCATCATTTAAAATTATATGACCAGTCATCAAAACATTCCCAATAATATTTTTCATTTCATTGATGGGGACTTGGGTATTATTTACCTCATGGCCACAGTAAACTAGAGTTGGCTTTGGTAATGAACTTAATGTTACACTAAGCGACTGATACATTTGTTCTGCAGTTCCTTCAAAAAACTTCCCACAACCAGCAATAAACTGTATAGAAGAAACACAACAAATAAATAAGATTTAAAAGTAATAGCTCTTCAAAATTCATATACATGAAAACTTTCATATATAGAGAATATAAGCCAGAAATCAATCTCATATACTCCAACATAAAGCACTTAGCCCATCTTTAAATTTATTTACAAGCATTCAATAGAACTACTTATTTCCAGACATGTTTCAAAACAGCTCGTTAAACCGAACAATATTGAGAACTTACCAGTGTATCTCCGGTAAAAACAGCCGGAACCTCATTCTCTTTGCCAGTAACATAATAACTTATGTGACCATTGGTGTGGCTATGAAAGTCAGAAAAATGGTTTAAGTTAAAAAGATAGGTAAAAGGGTGTAGAGAAAAGGCAAAACTGAAACTTAGGTTGAATCACTACATAAAAGAGACAGTATGAAACAATACTAGAGGAATAAGTATTTATAACTAATAATGCACTGAATGAAATTAACAACAACAACCGAAAAGGCCAAGGAAGTAAGACAATATGTTCTGGTTATCTTATAACACAAATATGTAACTTTATTGGTTTTAAACTTATATCATCACATAAGTAGGGCTTAAACTCCAAACAGAGGCCAAGAACAGTTGGCACAACAAGTTGACCAAGCAGTACATAATTAATTCTTTAGCTCAAAGCTTCACGGCAAGAGAAACACAATACAAAAGTTATAGTTTCCCTTGAAAAAGAATTTCGTAACATTTAGCTTACCTAATTACTAACAATATCAGCATTCAAATATTATGTGCGGCAGTTAGCCCTTAGGAAGCTGATGATATCTTCAAAAATCTCCTACTATTTCACTATCATTGATATACAAACGAACACGAGCTAGACTATTTCTTTCTTTCATTATTCTTTATAATGGAGATTACACTATTTTGTTATTTCATTTTAAATGAAGCAAAGACATAGACAAAACATTCAAGTCTCGGTTTATATGTAGTACAATGCACTAATTACAAACCCTCCACTTTTGGACGGGGAAAAAAAGAAAGGGTGTCAAACAAAATCTAAATTGACAAGTTGAACTACCATACCAAGGTGTGTGAAGAGCCAAAACATTAATATCAGCTCCAAGATGCACCTTATCGCCATTTTCAACTGCATTAGTGCAACCCTTTACATTATCAATTGAACCACCGTAGACCTTGATTCCAGGTACCAATTCCTTTATCTTCTCATTTCCACCAGCATGATCCCTGCCACACTTTTACACAAAAAATTACAATATTTTCTCTCCCCTCCTCCTCCAAGTAAAATATTCGAGAAAATGATTTACAACTTATAGTCAACAAATAAAATTAAAAAATTAAGAACCAACACTTAGCACTGTCAAAACCAAGTTAGGAAGGTTTGTATTACAGGTGATTTTTGCCATGGAATTATGAGAGGAAGGATGCTTTTAGCTGGATTGGACTTTTGTCTCGGACAGGGGAAGAATTATGTAGCAGCTTGGCAAATTGATAGTATACTGTCAAGGAAAATAAAAAAAATATGATAATACTAATTTTTGGCTCTGGAGCTATCTATCATATCACAGGGGTTTTGATTTGTATTTCTTTACTTCGCATTGGTGTTATTTGGTTCAAAACACTTTGTAACATTCATTTCGCTCTCAGCCTACTTGAAGCATAACTTATGCTTGGTTTTAGTGTTTTAACAAATTATGCTTCTTCAAAGAAAAAAAAATCTAGATTACGATTGCCTTAGAAAGAACTTATTTTCAGCTTACTTGAGTTCATCTTATGACATAAGCACCTACCTATGTTTGGATATTGGAAAACGAACTGAGCGGAATGTAGCAAAACGAAGTGGAATCCAATAAAAATGTAATTCTATTATTTGGGTATTTCATAATGGAATAGAGAAAGTTTATCATTTCGCCCAAATCAAATGGTACAAAAAATGATGGAATATGTAGAATGCATTCCATCATGTTCCGCTCCATTTCATCATTTTTTAGATAATCCAACAATGGAACATAAGGTTATGAAATGAATGGAGCGGAATTGAGTTACGAAATGAAATTCATACCACTCTATTCCGCTCCTCTCCATCCGATTTTAAATGATCAAAACAATGAAATATCATTCAATTCCATCCCATCTCATCCCATTCCGCTCCATCCAATACCATCAATCCAAAGAAAGCCTTGAACGTATGACATGTACATAAACTATTTTTAACTTATTCTTTTCAGGATAACTTATACATAAACACTTATTGCATAAGCACTTAATTAAGCAATTCATCCAAAGAAACCACATGTATACTTCATTTTGAAAACAAAAAACTATTTTTATAAAATCATTTTATAATCTGTTTAGTAAGTAAAGGAAGAGAAAGTAACCAGTGATGATGGGTAGTGAGGACGAATTTGAGAGTAAGACCAAGTGAATTGGAAACTTGGAGAACCTTCTCCGGTTCAACAGGATCCACCGCCGCAGCTTCTTTGGTACTCTCGTCGACGATTCTGCAGAAAGAATAACCGAAGCAGAATCATTCACAGGTTCACCAAGAGGGAAAAAGTGATTAAGAAAAGCATAATAATCGGAATCAAGAGATTGAGAAGTTACAAATAGGAATAATTGTCTTCGAGGCAAGGAATGTGGAAAATTTTCATTTTGAGTTTTTGGTTTCTGATTGAACACACTCGCAGATTTTTCTCTTTACACGCACGAATCGGTGCTACACTTGGGAAGTACCGATAAATATAGATTTAATACAACAGCTTTTGTCAACAAAAAAAATGGTGAAGCATTTATTTGAGGATTTCGTTGTAATAGTAACATGTTTCGGTTTACTCTTTTAAGAATTTTCTTTAATGTTTATATTATGTTAATATTATGTTTATATTAGTCTTCGTTGACTATTTCAATACAAAATTTTATTTTAATCTTACGTGACTGTATTTGGATGGTTTATGTGGTACTTTTTTTATGATTTTGAATTATATTTATTATGACATATGTGTAAAGTTGTAGGTCATGAGTTCTCCTCATTCACTTCCATTGTTTTCATGCTCGTTTTTTTAGAAACCCTACAGCGTCGTCGTCTTTGTTTTAGTTGTCTTGCAATCGTTTTCGTTACATATATTTCGTCTCATCTTCTGCTATCATCTTCTTCATCGATCCTTTGAAAATAATGGGTGGAAGCAAAACATCATCGGTTGTCATTTCAAGTGGTTCGAATTCAAATTTACCCAAATGTGGATGTGATCAAGCAATGAAGATCTCGGTCGCAAACACAATCAAAAACCCCAATCGAAAATTTTAGAGATGTCGAAATGCTAGGGTAAGATAGTTTCAGTTTCTTGTATTCGTTTTTTTCTAGCTCAATTTTGTCTGTAACTTTTATTTTTGTGTGTAGAGTGTTGAAAGTTATGACCTATTAATCTAGGACGATGAAATTGGACATGATCAGTTTCATGGTAGGAATGAAAATCAAAAGATCCAAACAAGTTGCAATAATTGTGATATGATAATGGCTTATTTGAGAAAGTTTGGGAAGGACATTGGCAAGGAATTTGAGAAGAAATTTGTCAAAGAGTATGAGGTACAAATCAGTTCAAAGAAGCATGAAAAGACGAAGAAGACACTTCAAATTGAGAAGAACAAAAGTCATGCTTTAATGTTTGCACTTATGATGTTTTGGATTATGTTTTCAATTGTCTATAAGTTAATGTAATATGTAGTTTAATGGCCGCACTAATTAGGTATTCTCCGATTAAGAATTTTGTTTTAATGGTTCATGTAACATTTGATGTATGAAATGACGATGTATAAGTTGCAAGTTTCATGTATGAATTGCAAGTTTAGTAATGAAATATTTCATATTTAATCATTCTAGAGTTAAAGTGAAATACTTCGCATTGATAATAAGAAGCACACATATTGCATAATTCATTACAATATGGCACACATAGTGCATAAGTCATTACAATATGGCACACAAAATGCATAATGCATCAGCTGATTCAAAACAGAAAACTATAATTGATCATCACTAATTAAAAATAGAAAACTACTTAGAAGCCTTCTTTGACTTCTTATTACAAAAATTATTTGACTTCTAGAACCAGTTTCTTCTTGCGTTAAAGTATCTGCCTCATTCTCTGGAAAATCCATAGGTTGGTCAATACTTGAACGAGGACCTATAATTAGTTTTTGAAACCATTTGAGCTTCAATCTTTCACTTGCCTTTTTCTCATATTGACACCAACTTTCTGCACCTTGGTGTACCCTTCTTTGTTCTAGCATTTGTGTTAATGTCAGGTATTGTAGCCACAACTTCGCCAAATATATTACCAAACAAATCCTAAGTTGGTTCAACTTGACTTGCATCAGTGAGACATGGTTCAGCTTTAACCTGACTTGCATCATCTGGACTTGCTTTTGCAACATTGTGACATGGTTCTGCATCATCTAGACTCGCTTCTACAACATTGTGGCCTGGCTCTGGATCATCTTGACCTAGTTTTACATAAGTTTGGCCTCCTTTTGATTTCCTCTAAAACAAAAAATTGACAGACTATGATAATCCTGCAACTATGGTGCCCTTATTTATGGGTAGATTAACATCATTTTCATCAAATCCATCAATAATATAAGAAGTTATCTCATTCTCACTATCATCAAAGCCTTCAACACCTTCATCATCAAATCCTTCCATATCTGTCATCTCATTAATCCACTTAAGTGCCCTTAATTTTAGTATGTCATTCACATCATGTTCTAGATAAATATCACCATCAACTTAAAATTATGTTCCTTAGGGGACAAATGTCGAACACGGTGTCTTAGACAAGTGGTTCGGCAATTTAAATCAGAAACACTACAATGGCAAGTACTAAATGATGGAGTACAAAATTAGTAAATAACATAAATAGTTGTTTATCCAGTTCGGTGAAACCACACCTACGTCTAGGGGGGATAAGTCCACAACCCAAGAAAGGAAATTCAATATTAGTAGTTTAGTAAAATTTGTCTCAAGCAACAACAAACCCTATGTTGTTCAATGCCTCTTCCTAACACCTACCAATGACTTTTTATTTAAGGCTCCTCTTAAACATGAGAACCTACTCACTTTCTTCTCAATCACGCAACCCGTGATTGGAGATTACAACTCAATAATCAATTTTGAATACTACCACTCAACTCTAGACAAACCTTATACGCCAAGTTACTGAAACATAGAGGTGTACATACTATAATAACAAGGACTCAAAAACAAACCCTAGCACTCTAAATCTTCAATGTATTACTCGGATTCCAATGTAGGTTTTGATCTCCTTATAGCATCATAACTCTGGGATTTTCTCCTTGGATAATATCTTTAATTTTGTCTAGAATTAATGTAGAATCTGTTGGATATTATCTATTCCACAAATATCTCCAGCAAGATATGATTTGTTTTAATTTAAATTCAAATTTAAGTCTTCATTTAAATCTGAATCAATCTTCTTCTAGTTATCAAATAAATCACCTAATCATATTGCTAAGTCAATTAGAAATAAAATAGAACTGAATATTCTTAAAAGATTCATTCAAAACGCATCAATCTGGCGCTTGTTGATCAAGGCCTAAATGTCGTACCAACATGCTGAAGCATCACGCCCAACATGTATCCCTTATATAGCTTAAGAATGCTAGACCAATCTTGAACACTTGGAAACTTCTCCATGTTGTTGTTTTGCTAATGCAGCCAATCCAAAGGGTCATTCCAATAGGAAATTAAGTATTCCTATTTGGCAAATTATGGTAAAACAACTCTTCAATATAAATAACACTTCTTCCATCAGAACAAGTGACAATCTTCAGAGCAAACAATCAGTAGAAGCGATCATCTTCTAATTATCAGAGTTATGCACCAGTAGCATCAGCAGAAGTCAATATCATCAATAATCAGATGCTTACACGATCCATTTAGTTGCTCCAAAGCAAACAGACAATCATGCATTCATTTACATACTTAGTCATGCATGAATCTAGTTAGCTCATAGTTAGTAGCATACAATCCTACTAACTAATATATATCAGCATGCAATCATTTACATACTTAGTCATGCATACACAAGCAATTAGTACTTAATATCATAATATGAAAGGAATACTACTAACATTAGATCTTTTTTCACATATATAAGGGCCAAATGTCTTTCCAAATGCTCCAACATATAGCACAATACTATCACTTACTGGAGATGGTTAGTACTAAACGAAAACATGTGTTACCTCAGCACTAAGCAACACATCACTCTCCTCTTTTGTCCTAATTTTTCAAAGGGTTAGTTCTTCAAAGAACACCTAGATGTCAATCATTTGAAAGTATGAGATTAACTCGAAAAATCTTGGGGTCAATTTTGTATGAAAACTGTTATTGTGACGTAAGTGTAAAACTTGACTACGAATGTCTAGTTGTAGATAGTATGTAATTATACTTTAAAGACAATAAAGATTAAATTAAAGTAAAAGAAACTTGAAATAAACAATATTAAATGAAATGCAGTAAATGACAAGAAAGAAAAAGGTGTTTAAAATAAGGAAACATAAAAGTACAAAGAAAAGAGCGACGTAGAATCAGATGATTTCTCACTAACTGTTTTGCTCATTGGCTTGGGTACTCTAGTTTTATAGAGAATGTATGTGAAAAATTACAAACCATTATTACAACACATGAGTCTTCTATAAATACTAACTAGGAATAATTGCCTTCGACAATTTATCTCTACAAAAACTTACATGTCATTCACATGCATACAACTTTTGTCTTCACATCTTGACACGTTACCAAGACTTTAAAACTACTGAAACCACTATCCAACGTTCTCTAAGTACTTAGAGGCTAGTAACTGCTCGCTCTTCGAAGACAGTCACTAAGCGCATAAATCCCTTCATCTTTAGTTTCCTCAATCTTCTAAGTATTCAGAGTCTGTCAGAGAGTCTTCTCTCAACATTGTGTCGAGTAGCCACTTAAGTCTATTCCTGAGACTCCTTCAACTAATTTCTCAAGATATCCTCGAGATTCTTCCAAACTACATCTCAAGATGTTATTCGAGAAACTCCAGCCGATGTGTCATCAATGTTGAATGTTGTCCAACACTTGTTACACTTAGTACTTCATCAAATACAGTATTTACTTGATTTTCTTACTAGGCAAAAATGCCCATGTCAACAGATTCCCCCAAAAAATGTCACTTTCGATCATGATGGAATGGAAGAAAGGTGGCTTTTTTGAAGTTCTTCGACATTGTTTACCCCATACATGTCACATCAGTGGAACGTCAAAGTAATTAATTATTATTGTGGTCATTATGACCATTTTACACAAAAATGTCATGTCACGGACATGTGTGCAAATCCATGATGATTATTGTCTTGCCCCAAAATTTCCCCTCCTCTTTTCACTTTTGTCTGACTTTTGGTTTATGGTTCATCTACATACTCATTGGCATCATAAGACATTTATTTTACCATTGCATTTTTTGAAGTAAAAATCATTGATTCAAAGGCCTTTTGATGTTCATGATTAACATGGATCTAGGGTTTCCTTGAGGATCAAATCTAGGGCATCTTGATGCTACATTAACTATTGATGACCATTTCTTTGGGATTCAAAGTTGTGGAACCCTAATTCTTAACCTTTGGCATTTGTGGATCATGTGGTTTTCATCATGCCATTGATTTGATTGTGGATTGCAAGTTTACTTGGTCAACCATGAAAGTTTGATTTTGACTGATTAATATCTTTATGAGCCTTTTTCAATACACTAGTCTTTTAGTTGGTTTTGTTCGGATCATGGCATGACACTTCATTTAGGTGATCATGAGATTCAAATTCAAGTTCCATTTTAGGTCAAGATTCATTCAATTTCAAATGTTCAAAATTTGGATTTTGGAAGGAAAATTCTAAGTTGAAAAAGACAGGATACAATTCATTCAAGAAGGCTATTTCCATTACAAAACTTTAAAAGTTCATTACAAAATCAAGATTACAAAATCATTTACAAAAAAAAATTACTTTGACCTAGGGTTAACTCTGGCCAACTCTTGACTTTTTGGTCAAACAGTTGACCAAAGGTCAAACTAGCTACCTAAACCTACGTTGGTCTTCATCATCATTGATCCTCCATTTAAGCCTTCAACTTTCCTCAAATCCTCCAAGTTCTTCAAAACTTTTTCATGTTCTTGATGCATCCCACAATTCCCTTATGCTGCCACAATGTTAAGCTTTGTCATGCCAAGATGAGCCTTGATTAATCCATCTCATGCCCATCAGCCATGCACACACACAAATGTAAGGCAGTACACATGATTCATACAACAAGGTTCAACCATATATCCCCATAAGAATCCACACAATTACATTTCATGAGCCAAAATAAACCACAATGATGGTGGAATGCAAGGCTCACAATTCAAGCATTCAAGTGTACACCAACATTACAAAAACAATCTATAACAATTTAGGCAAGTCACATTAAATAGTTAGCATAGCATTCAAAACAGCATGTATAACAGAATATTAGTGATAACAGTTTCACTAACAAAGACATCTTAACTAGTTCATTTTCCTAAACATTAAGCATCATAATCAATTGATATCTTAATCCTTCTAAGTGTATCATGCTAATTCACATCACTTCAATCACAATCATGCAAGTTCATAGTAACCCTAACAAGTTCATTTTTCTAAACTAAATATCATGCTCACTAACAGTCCATTCATAAGCACCATTTTCTAATCAAACAATTAACCTACAATTTAACAATCCAATGGGCATGACTGTCTTCTAACAATTTTACCAATTCAGTCACATCTCAATTCCAAACGGCCAAGCATATGTAACAATTGACAATTCCACAAATTCATAAAAACATGTTGACACCAGTTCCTAACAATTCCACTTCAAATCCCAACACTGCATTTCAGTTCTAGTTTGGAACCACTAACAAGTAAACATATGTGACAAGTTTGATTTTAGATATTCAATCAATTCACAAGTTAGGCTAACATCACTGACACGCTCACTAACTCATCTAACAACTCTAACTTCATATCCTTCATAACATTTCTAACTAATCAATTCACAACCTCTAATATAACTAACACTTGATTTAAATTCAAACTAAATTTCAATTTCCTCACTATAACTAACTCATTCACACTAATTGAAACTAATATTTCCAATTCTAAATAACAGTTTCAGTGTAACATACTCATTAATTCAAATTCATTCTAATCAGTTAACCAACCTCCAATTTAATTCATTTCCATTCAATATAACTAACCTCATAATTGAATCCAAAAACTAACCATAACACTAACTAACTAACATAACCTGTCATACCCAAATTTTGCCCCTCATTCAATAAATTGTTGCATTCATCATGACACCTGTATCATTTCCACGTCATAACATGCATTTCATGTTGCATAATTGATCAGTCACCATTTGCATTAAGTTTTCATTACTGATCCGACAAGAAACTGAGGCTTTTGAAACATTGTGCAAGCATTTTTTATACTTTTCGAGTCAATTTTACTTTCGGTATTATATTTAAGCATTTCCATTCATTGTTATATTTTAATTCTATTTTCGTGATTTTATGCGTGAGATATCTGTGTTTTGTCCGATAGGTCCAGGTAGAAGAACCAGGGAACTCAAAACGAGACAATGCGAGATTCCGGCAAGTAAAGGAGCAGAAAACCCCGCTACAAGAGGCCTGACACGGCCACCCGTGTCACCTGACACGGGCCGTGTCAGGCAAAGGAGGACGTGGTGTAAAAGACAGTGGCCTGACACGGCCACCCGTGTCAGTTGACACAGGTCGTGTCAGGCATCATCCCCAACCGTGTCACCCATGCCAGGGCGTGTCAGTTGGGACAGTAGGCTGTCACGACCACCCGTGTCAGCCCAAGCCCAAAATTTCCTTTTTCTTGGGCTTTTGTTCGTTGGACTTTTTCAGAGATATTTTTGGACATGTCCAACTACTGCTTGGAATATTCATTATAAAAAAGGACCTTTTGCCTAAGGAAAAATCATTTGGAATACGGCAAAATACAATATTATGAAGCAATCAAGTATTACAGAGAGCAAGGCATTCAGAGAGCTGAAGGTTTTCATGAGCGGGAGCGATTGAAGATCAAAGTCATCCAATTACTTGTAATGTGTAGTTTTTATCTTGTATTTGTTTTAAAAAATATGAGTAGCTAAACCCCCCAATGTTAGGGGGTGTCCCTGATTTAGAATTGTAACGAATTTGAGTTTACATTTGCATTTATAATATTATTTTTACGATAACCTTTTGATGTGTTTATTGCTTTCTCTTTCGGACTAATCGAGATTGATTTGTGGTTATCAATTAGGCTGGACCGCCATTGGTAAGGTTTTTATAAGGTTACTCTACAGTAGATATCACCTAGGACTAGGGATACCATGTGTGAACCAGAGTATTTTTGATATTATAAAGCTTAACGTCACCTTAATTGCATATGGACATAGAAATTAGGGTAGATTTATTAAAGGTTTTCTCACTAAGGACTTGGGAGAAAATACCCTTGAGAACTGGTAGTAATTGATATTTGTTGATGCAATAGTAACTCAAAGCCGTTACAGGGATAAATAATACACCTTCCCTGGCATTGTTCCTTTTTCCCTGTAAATCTTTATTTTCATCCTTATTTGCTTTTACCTCTAGTCTTATATTTTTACACCTAAAAACCAAATTAATACTTTTTGTTTAATTGAATGATAATTTAAACTCGATATTGACTTGCAGTCCTTGAGATCGACATTCGGGGAATTTCCCCATTATTACTATAAAAGGAAAAATAGTACACTTGTTATTTTCCCGATCAAGTTTTTGGCGTCGTTGTCGTGTACTGCCAAAATATAAAGTTTAATTTTAAATTCAATTAAAATTTTGTTGCTCTGCAGTAAAATTATTTTTTCTGTCATTTGTAATTTACTAATTTGTGTATGCGAGGAGAACCCTCATCTGAATTTCTTTTTGACGCAGAGATCGAGAGAACCCTTCAGCGAAGAGTGGATTCCAAAGAAGAAAGTACCTCTGATCACTCAGAAGTCAAAGAGCCAATGGCTGAAGTTCCTCCAATTCCAACCCCTTCACCTCCGGAAAGACTCCTGGGTGACTATGGAAGTGCAAACGCACCGGGTGGTCGATTGACCATTGTCAACCAACCGGTGAATGTGACAAATTTTCAACTACATCCTAGCACAATCAATCAATTGGAAAGAAAACCTTTCACCGGAAAGGGTAACGAAGATGTCAACAAACACCTGCAAAGATTTATGACCATGAGCACCACGCTGAAGATTGATGGTCATACTGATGAAGCAAAAAAATTGAGAATGTTCCCGTTCACTTTAGTTGAATATGCGGAAGAATGGTTTTATTATCTTCCTGCCGGCAGTATCACATCATGGGAAGAGATGGACACTGCATTCTTAAATGAGTACTTTCCAACATCAGTATTCCTGAGAAAAAGGTATGAAATTCTTAATTTCAAACAGAAGGATGGTGAATCATTGGGAGACGCCTACAAAAGATTCAAAAGGGTCTTAGTAGCGTGTCCAACTCACAATATGGATCAGACCGAACAAATGCAGATGTTCGTTAATAGGCTGAAAATAAAAACAAAGTAGTTGATTGATACAACAGTCGATGGCTCAACAAATTTCTCAACAACCACTGGTATTAAGAGGATTATTGAAGTAATAGTTGTCAATGAGCATCTAGAATTATACGACAGGTGTACTAGTCAGCCAGAGGGGGTGATTGATCTAAAATTAGAAACAAATAAAATTCGTCTGGAAGACACAGTTGCTGCCGAAGTAGACAAGAAATTGAAAGCTATGAATATAGGTACTCAATAGATAGCGCAGGTCTAGCCAGCTCAGGCTAGCACTTGTGAAATCTGTAATGGACCTCATCACACGGTCTATTGCTTTGCTACTCCATAACAAATTGAAGAGATCAAATTCTTGAAGCAGAATAATCCCTACTCTAACACTTACAACCCAGGTTGGAAGAATCATCCAAATTTCTCCTAGAAAGATCAGAGAGGGAATGTTCCACAACAAGGTACATGGCAATATCAGAATCAGTATCAATAACAACAGCAACAACAGGCACCTAAAAAGGCTGAATGGGAAATCACCATTGAAAAATTAGCAGCCAACAACATGCAGTTTCAAGAAGAAACCAAGACTAATCAGAAAAACACCACAACCTCCATTAAAAATCTCGAAGTCCAAATGGGTCAGATAGCATAACAGTTAGCTTCAAATTCTTAAGCCCCGGGCACCCTACCTAGTGGTATGGTAACAAATTCGCGGGAACATAACATTGTTAATGTTATCGTAACCCGAAGTGGAAAGTCAACGGAGGAAAACCGTGCTGAAAAAGATGGATTGTTAGAAGTGGATTTAGAAATCAAGGAAACCAAGGACCAAGATGAAGAAGTGATACCATCACCTGTTAAGGAGAAAGAGAAGGTTTCAAAACCAGTCATCAAACTCCCTTACCCTCCAAGACAGAAAAAGAAAGATCAACATGAGAAAAATTTTGAGAGGTTCCTGGAAATGTTCAAAGAATTGGAAATAAACATCCCTTTTTCTGAGGCATTAGAACAAATGCCAATATATGCCAAATTCATGAAAGACATCATCTCGAAGAAGTGTTCCACTGATATAGACACGATCATCCTAACTGAAACATGCAGTGTCATTCTCCAAGGCATGAAAATCCTAGTGAAAAAGAAAGACAGGGGATCGGTTACTATTCCATGCACTATTGGTGATAGAAAATTCAAGAAGGCTCTAATTGACTTATGAGCAAGTGTAATCTTGATGCCACTGTCCATCTATAAAAAATTAGGCATCGACATTGTTCAAGATACTCGAATGACACTTCAGTTTGCGGATCACTCTGTGAGGCGACCCTATGGGATTGTGGAAGATGTTCTTGTAAAAATTGACAAGTTTGTTTTCCCAGTTGACTTCATCATTCTGGAAATGCCTGAAGATGAGGAAATTCCTCTCATATTGGGCAGACCTTTCTTAGAAACAGGACGATGTATGATAGACATCGAGGAAGGAACTATGACCCTCAAAGTTTATGATGAAGAGTTAAAAATAGATGTGAGGAACACAATGCAATACAAAGATGATATTGGCACAAGCCAAACTATAGAGATGATAGATCAAGTAATTGCTCAAGAAAATGAAAGGCATAGACCCCAGTCACCACTAGAACGGGTCTTAAGTCTATCAATTTTTGAAAGTGATGAAGATGAAGGAGAGTCTGAGGTGCTCGTTAGGATGGAAAAACAACCTGAATGGATTAGATCTAGACCACACCGGTGGGAAGATTTAAGACCACCACCACCATCAGATGTCACTAAAGAACCAAAAACAAGTGTAAATCTGAAGCAGTTACCAACAAATTTGAAGTATGTATTTATGGACACTGAAAAGAAATGCCCAACTATTATCAATGCCAGTCTACAAAGTGTCCAAGAAGCAAAACTCATTCAAGTGCTAAAAAAATACAAAGGCGAGATCAGATGGGTAATTGAGGACTTAAAAGGTATAAGTTCGATCGTTTGCATGCACAAAATCTTAATGGAAGATGATCACAAACCAGTGGTGCAACCACAACGAAGACTTAACCCAACCATGAAAGAAGTGGTACGCAAAGAAGTTGTAAAGTTGTTGGATGCAGGCTTAATTTATCCTATTTCCGATAGTTCTTAGGTAAGTCCAGTCCATGTGGTGCCAAAAAAAAAGGGCATTACGGTGATAAAAAATGAGAAGAATGAGTTAATTCCAACCTGAACTGTTACATGTTGGAGGGTGTGCATAGATTACAGAAGACTAAACATGGCAACACGAAAGGACCACTTTCTGTTACCATTCATTGATCAAATGCTGGAAAGGTTAGCCGAACACGATTACTATTGTTTCCTATATGGGTACTCGGGATACAACCAGATTGCGGTTGCCCCTGAGGATCAAGAGAAGATTGCATTCACATGCCCCCTATGGTATTTTCGCGTATAGAAGAATGACATTTGGGTTGTGCAACGCACCTGCCACTTTTCAAAGGTGTATGATATTTATTTTTGCTGACATGCTCGAAAAGCATATGGAAATATTTATGGATGACTTTTCCGTATTCGGTTCTTCAGTTGATAATTGTTTGACTAACTGGTCACTTGTGTTAGAAAGATGTCAGCAAACAAATTGATCCTGAACTGGGAAAAGTGTCACTTCATGGTGCGTGAAGGAATAGTCTTGGGACACAAGATCTCCAACCAAGGTATCGAAGTGGACATATCAAAAGTGGAGGTAATAGCTAATTTACCACCCCCGATAAATGAAAAAGGCATATGGAGCTTCTTGGGACATGCAGGGTTCTACCGCAGCTTCATAAGAGATTTCTCCAAGATCGCAAAGCCACTAACTAGTCTACTGGTGAAGGATACACCATTTCTATTTGACAAGAAGTGAAGATAAGCCTTCGAGACTTTGGAGAAGGAACTTGTGCCAGCCCCCATAGTTATTTCCCTTGATTGGTCTCTTCCTTTTGAGATAATGTGTGAGGCTAGTGATAATGCAGTAGGGGCAGTATTAGGGCAACGAAAGGAGAAGTTGTTGCATGTGATTTATTATGCAAGCCACGTATTGAACCCTGCTCAAATGAACTATGCAACCACCGAAAAAGAACTCTTGGCGGTTGTGTATGCGTTTGATCAGTTCAGATCCTATTTGTTGGGATAAAAGGTAATTGCGTATACTGACCATGCTGCTTTAAAATATCATTTTGCCAAACAGGAATCAAAGTCAAGGCTACTACGATGGATCCTACTACTACAAGAGTTCGACCTGGAAATCAGAGACTAAAAAGGTAGTGAAAACACTGTTGCTGATCACTTGTCTCAGATGACTCCGGTATCCTAGCCGTTACGCATATCCCATGGTTCGCAGATTACGCAAACTTTATGGTAGGTGGACTAATACATGATGACTTTGACTCTAACAAAAGAAAAAAGTTTTTGCATGATTGCAGGTTTTATGTGTAGGACGATCCATGCCTTTACAAAAAGGGATTAGATGGAGCAAATGGACATCCTAAAAGCCTTTCACAACTCAGAATATAGAGGACATTTTAGCGGAGATAGAACCGCAACAAAAGTCCTCCGGTCTGGATTGTATTGGCCTACACTGTTCAAAGATGCATAAGAGATAATAAAAGAGTGCGACAGATGTCAGAGAACAGGAAACATATACAAGAGAAATCAGATGCCTCAGAATGCCATGTTAGAGGTAGAACTGTTTGATGTGTGGGGGATAGATTTTATGGGACCATTCCCACCATCCTTTGGAAAGCAATACATTATGGTCGCGGTGGACTATGTGTCAAAATGGGTGGAAGCAGTCGCATTGCCCACGAATGACGCGAAAGTGGTAATAAATTTCCTCAAGAATTGCATCTTTGCACGGTTTGGGGTACCAAGAGCACTGATTAGTGACGAAGGTACCCACTTACTTAACAAGCTGATGGAGAACCTATTAAGGAAATACAATGTCAATCATAGAATCGCCACACCGTACCACCCCCATACTAGTGGACATGTTGAGGTATCAAATCGCTAGATAAAGTAAATCCTAGAAAAGATTGTTAGCGCCTCACGAAAAGATTGGTCAATCAAGCTAGATGATGCACTCTGGGCATACCGAACAACGTTCAAGACCCCAATAGGTATGTCCCCGTATCAACTGGTATATGGTAAAGCTTGTCATCTACCGCTCAAACTAGAGCACAGGGCATTCTGGGGTACCAAATTTCTCAACTATGATATGTCAAAAGCGGGTAAATCTCAGATTCTTCAATTACAAGAGCTGGAAGAATTCAGAAATCGAGCATATGAGAATGCCAATATATACAAAGAGCAAACCAAAACATGGCATGACAGGCGCACTTAGAAGAAATAACTTCGGGAAGGACAACTGGTCTTATTATTTAATTCAAGGTTGAAGTTATTCCCAGGGAAACTAAGGTCAAGATGGTCGGGACCCTTTATGATACAAAAATTATTTCCACATGGATCCGTTGAACTAATAAATCCCGCAAATGGAGACACGTTCAAGGTGAATGGACAGAGAGTCAAATCGTACCTACAAGACCAGGAGGGTGGTATAATAGACAAAATCTGTGTCACCTAAACAGACAGAGAACCATCGAGCCATGCGACGTTAAACGAAGCGCTTCGTGGGAGGCAACCCACACATTTTTAATTTAATCAGTTATGTGTGTTTGTAGGTTTACACAGGAGCTCTACAAGGAGAAAACATCACATCAACAGATGTCTAAGTCATGAAAAAGGATAATCAACGTGGCTAGAGGTATCAGAGGTTGACCAGGAGAAAAAGCCAAAAAACGACCAAAAGGGCAGCCTAATACGGCCACCTGTGTCAGCTGACACGTGCCGTGTCAGGAGGGTGCAAATTCAGGCCAAAAAATGGAAAAATAATGGCCTGACACGGGCACCCATGTCAGCTGACACGGGCCGTGTCAGGAACACTGAAAGAGAAAGAGAATTTTTGTAATCAATAGTAGCTTGACACGGATGGTCGTGTCAGGAGCACTGAAGGTAACACCCAAAACATGGTGTTGGGCAGTAGCCTGACACAGCCACCCGTGTCAAGCAGGCGGAAATTTTGATTTTTTTTTTTGAAATCCGAATTTTTCGGTGGCACCCACCCATTTAATCCAACTTAACCATATTTTTCCCCATTTACCTTATAATTATCAGATTTTTATTACACTCTTATCATTCTCTCTTATCATTCTCTCTCATCATTCTATCTCTCATTCTCTCTAAACCTCACAAACCCCATTACTTAAAAGATTTCATAACCATCACTTCCACTCTCCTATTGCCAAAACACCCTTCACAAATATTACTCCACTCGTCGTCCCCGTTCTAACCACGGTTTCGGAATCTCATAACTCCCTATTTCAAATAATTTCTATTTTTGCAGGTCCAGAATGCCCCCGAGGAGAATTCTCACCGGAAAGCAACAGCTCGTGGAGATGGCAAAGTCACGGAAGCGACCAAGCCGGAATCTAAATCCACATAACATCATGTTTGACAATCCGGAACAAGAAAAGAGGTATCAAATCCACTGGAAGCGAAAGCTCACGCCGACAAGGTACATGTGTGAGCATACTCTGAACGCAATGAGGCTCAAATGGAGGTATACCTGATGTTCCATGTTTTAGGAATGCTAGAGTTCATGAGCTTGGAAGCGCCGACATACGAGCGCATCACGCTCGAATTCCTTAGCACGTTGGAGTTCCAGCTCGAAAAGAGGTGGATAGACACGACCATGTATTATTTCGGCATTTTGCGTTTCCGCTTGTTTAATAATTATCATGAATTGTCGGTTGAGGAATTGGAAGAGATACTCCGACTCCCTCTGTACGGACCAGGAGCGGTCCCAAATGGGTTCTTAACTAAGGATTTCTGGATTGCCATCACCGGGAGGACAGATTACACCTCTAAAGGTGCTAAGGCCTCCGACATCCAGAACCCATGTTTTCGGTATGCTCAGAAGGGTTTGGCTTATACCATGTTTGGAAGAGGCGATAACACCGGGGTAGCTACTCAAATAGAGTTATTTTTTATGTACTCAATGGCACAAAACAAAGCCATCAATGTAGCTGCCTTTGTAGCGGACTATCTGGGCAAAGTTGGCCGAGCCGACTCCGGAGGCATCTCCGTGGGTGGCATGATCACCCAAATTTCTGAGCATTTCAGGTATCAAGCTGTGTTACTCGAAGACACGCCAATTGCAGGTGAGACCAAAATTGACATGTCCGCTCTAATTCAACAAGGTATGATTGTTGGTACCCCTACTTACTATTCCGTGCTTATCCATAAGAGATTTATTATAGCTCTGACGGATCCGAACAGAGTTGTTATTACTGACTGTGCCAACTGGTTGTATGTGAGCGCTGACCCCGACGTGGAGGAAGGCCACAACATTGACCATTTTACTGTAGGTGATCAGTTTATAAATGACCAGGTGGATGCCACAGAGGCAGAAGAAGATGAACCTCAAGCACCTCAGGAGCAGTTTGTACCACCACATCAGGAACCTACCCAGCAGGAGGCAAGTTCATCGTCCTGGTCCACTGACCAATGGACCTGGGTACAAACCGAAATAGGTGACTTAAGGAAGGAACAACAACAGCAAGGCATTGAGCAAGGCCGATAGGGGGCAATGTTGGATGAGATGAGCAGCATGATGCGACAGTTGATGCTGCATTTTCCGCAACCACCTCCTCAGTAGGGTACTATGAGTGTCCTCCTTCGCTCTTGTTCGTAAATATTAGGGCCAATGTTTAGTTCAAGTGTGAGGGAGATTTTATGTCTTTTATTGTTATTTTCAGTATTTTGTTATTTTATCTCAGTATTGTGTTATTTTATTTTTATGCATTCTAGATTTGGTTTTTCTGTTTGAAGGTACATTATGCTGCGAGTGTTTCAAGTTTGTGGTGATATGTTGGAAATAGTAATGATCACGATTGAGAGTGGATGAAAGGATCATGCCATTTACCATTGCTTGTTGTGAAGGATCTCCCCAGGAAGTTGACACTGCAGAAAGTAAGATCGGACGCAACGTATACAACTTAACCAACATAAGTGTCCTATACATTCCGAAGTAAGGAAGAAGTCGTACCAGGCTAAGGAGTACCGTGGATACTGTCAAAGCTTAACCAAACAGGGTGAGTCATAAAAGGCCAAACACATTGATCATCATGAGCGATATTCAGGTTTGTCTTTATCACTCTAAATTTGCGTAGATTCTCTGGGACTGTCACTACATGATTACACACACTGAGGCACTTTGTTTGAAAATAACCCCGAGCCTTTCTAGCCATCCTAAATGATTATATCCGTTGTAAGTGTAACACCCCAATTAAAATAAGATAATTATTTAATTTAAATTAATATTTTATTTATTAATTTAATCGAATAATTGGGAGTTTGGATTATTATTATTATTTTGAAATAATAATTATTGGGTTATTATTTATTGGAATAAAATAAGTTGGAATAATAAAAAGTCCCATTTTTGGTAAAAAGGGTTTTCACGTGAAAAGGAAACTCAGAGAAGCTGCTGAAAAGGGAAAAGGGCAAAAGGCAGAGCAAGAGAAGAGGAGAAGCTTGGAGCTCGGAAGCTGCCGGATTAACTCAGGTAAGGGGGGTTTATCATCGATTAACGGGTATTATGGGATGATATGTACTGGGTAGTAATAGACCATTGTTTTACCTCTGATTGGATGATATATGTTGAATTTGTGAACTTTTGAGATGAACGAAAATTTGGATTATAATTGACGAAATTCGTAGGAATTAGAGGTAGAAAGGTTAGAAATTTGTGAAATCGAAAGTGTATGATTCGTGTTAGATGATATGAATGAATTGTGTGTGAAATTTGGACTGTAGGAGGTTGAATTGGATAGGTCTCGTAGCAGAGAAAGCCATTGCAGATCTGAGAGCTCTGGTCTCTGGTCATACGCGTATGGCACTAGGCAATACGCGTATGAGATGTTGGTACGCGTATGGGGGGAAGTCTTACGCGTATGGGAGAGAAAGATGACATTTTGAACGTGAATTGGTCTCTGTTGGTACGCGTAATGGGAAGTTGTTACGCGTAGCGTACGCGTATGGGATAGGTGGTACGCGTATGAGTTGGGCGAGGAAATGCGCAATACGCGTAAGAGAGTAGGCATTACGCGTATGGAGTTGGCCAGGTTTGGGCAATACGCGTATGGCATGGACAGTACGCGTATGGGCAGAGTTGGGATTTTCCTGAACTGTTGTTGTGCAGTTTTTGGTTGTTTAGGCTGAGTGATGTACTTAGCTGAGATATGATGTTGTAGGGATCATTTCCCGTTGTTTTGAGTGGTATAGGTATTAGTAGAGCGGGCTAATACTGTGGTTGATTATGTGGCATGATATGATGTGCTTTTGTGATTAATTATGTTGATAATGTGTGATGGTATACATGATGATGTGAATGTATACGTTTGTGAATAGACTGTATTATGGCTTAGAGTGTGAGCATGTGTCTATTCTTGATTGTTGTTGATGTTGCATTGCTAGGTGATTAGCATGCATGTTGTGGCCCATTTGGGGTGGTAGCTAATTCCCATGGTGAGGAATTAGTGAGTATATCATTTGATTGTTGTTGTTGATGTTTGCATGCTAGGTGATTAGCGTGCATTTCATGGCCCATTTGGGGTGGTAGCTAATTCCCATGGTGAGGAATTAGTGAGTGAGTCCCTATGTCTCAAATGAGTGGGACTAGTGAGCTTGGTAGCCGTGCCTGGATTTGGACGGTGAGGTTGAACTATATGTTCACAAATAGTCGGTACCGCATGCATAGAGTCTCATTGCATAATGAATGTATGGCATATGATATGAATGGATGTATTCCAGTATCATATGTGTGTTGTGTGTTGTGTGTTGTGTTGTTAATAATTGAATATGATGGAGATATGTACTGTTGATTATGATGTTTGAATGGATATTACTGTTGCGGAATGCGTAGTCTAATTAGGGTGAATTAATGTGTTAATTACTTGGCATTACATGTTGTTCTATAATGCTTATTATATTGATTGAGGAACTCACCCTTACGCCTATTTTTCAGGTAACGAGAAATGAGTTGAGTAGAAGCTTATGCTGGGAGTCTAGAGTAGTTTCTTGTGGGTCATGCTCTGATAGATGTAACATCGGGAGGGAATGTTTTAATTAATTTGATATTGGTTGTTGGATGATTTACATGTATAGTGTTACATGTTTTACATTGATGTTGAATTTGATTCCGCTGCGAATTATGCAAAAGAACCTTATTTTGATTAAATAAATGAGCATGACAGGATATTTGATGAATGTAGTGAAATGATTGTGTGACACCCTTCGGGGCATAATTACTCTGATGAATATATGTGTATTTTAATTATAATAATTTGGGGTATTTAGAAGGGTGTTACATTAGTGGTATCAGAGCATAGTCGGTCGAGTCGAGTCGTAATTATTCTGTTCCCCTGTACGGGATAGGTGTTGTGTAACCCTATCAGTACTTATTGTTTAGCTTGTTGGGTTTTCAGAATAGAGATGGCTGGAAGAGGTAGAGATGATGCTGCAATTGCTGAGGCTCTGGGTATGCTAGCTGGAGTACTTGGGGGGAATCCAAATGTTGTGGGAATGGGAGCTGCTCGTCAGTTGAGTGAGTTCCAGAAGAACAATCCTCCAATGTTCAAGGGAGCATACGATCCAGATGGTGCTCAGAAGTGGTTGAAGGAGATAGAGAGGATCTTCAGAGTAACTGAGTGTGCTGATAACCAGAAGGTCAGGTTCGGTACACATATGCTGTCAGAAGAAGCTGATGATTGGTGGGTTGCTACCCGCACTGAGTTGGAAGCTGCTGGAGATGCTGAGATTTCTTGGGTTGTGTTCAGAGAGAGATTTCTGAGGAAGTATTTTCCAGAGGATGTCAGAGGAAAGAAAGAAATAGAATTCTTGGAATTGAAGCAGGGTAACCGGTCTGTTACTGAGTATGCTGCTAAGTTCACAGAGCTGTCAAAGTATTATACTCCCTATAGTGAGGCTACTGGGGAATTTTCCAAATGTGTGAAGTTTGAGAACGGGTTGCGTCCCGAGATCAAGCAGGCGATTGGATATCAGCGGATCAGGGTGTTTTCTGATTTGGTTGACTGTTGCAGGATTTTCGAGCAGGATTCCAAGGCTAGAGCAGAGAGCTATCAGCAAAGGGTTGATAGGAAAGGTAAGAATCAGATTGATCGTGGGAAACCGTATGCAGCTGGCAAAGGGTTCCAGAAGCAGAGTGGGATGAAGAGGCCTAGTGGGGGAGACTCTAGTGCTCCTGTTAAGTGTTATAGATGTGGTCGGGCTGGACATCGTGTTCATGAGTGTACCAGTGCTGAGATGAAGTGTTTCAAGTGTGGAAAAGGTGGTCATTTGGCTGCAGAGTGTCGGTTGAAGACTGTGACTTGTTTCAACTGTGGAGAGTTGGGTCATATCAGTCCACAGTGTCCTAAGCCGAAGAAAGAGAATCAGTCAGGAGGCAAGGTCTTTGCTTTATCGGGTTCTGAGACTTCTGCAGATGATCGTTTGATCCGAGGTACGTGTTATATTAATGGCTTTCCTCTTGTAGCTATTATTGACACAGGTGCGACTCATTCCTTTATATCTTTGGATTGTGCTGTGAAACTTAAATTAGAGATATCTGAGATGTATGGTAGTATGGTGATTGATACTCCTGCGAAGGGTTCAGTGACTACTACGTCAGTTTGTTTGAATTGTCCTTTGAGTATTTTTGGTAGAGGCTTTGGGATAGACCTTGTGTGTCTTCCACTAGTGCAGATTGATGTTATCTTGGGAATGAACTGGTTGGTGTTTAACCGAGTTTCTATTAACTGTTTTGATAAGACTGTGATATTTCCTGAGATTGAGGAAGGGAAGAGTTTATTTCTATCAGCAAGGCAGGTGAATGAGGAAGTAGCAGATGGGGCAGAGTTGTTTATGCTGTTAGCGACTTTGGAAGCTAAAGATAAACTGGTGATTTGTGATCTGGCTGTGGTGTGTGATTTTCCTGATGTGTTTCCTGAAGAAGTGAATGAATTGCCGCCAGAGCGTGAAGTTGAGTTCTCGATTGATTTGGTACCTGGTACTAGACCGATATCGATGGCTCCGTACCGTATGTCTGCTGTTGAGTTAACTGAATTGAAGAGTCAGTTGGAAGATCTGTTGGATAAGAAATTTATTCGTCCGAGTGTGTCACCGTGGGGTGCACCAGTGTTGTTGGTTAAGAAGAAAGAAGGTACTATGAGGTTGTGTGTGGACTACAGGCAACTGAATAAAGTGACGATCAAGAATCGGTATCCTTTACCGAGGATTGATGATTTGATGGATCAGTTGGTTGGTGCGAGTGTGTTCAGCAAAATAGACTTGAGATCTGGGTATCATCAGATACGTGTGAAAACTGAGGATATTCAGAAGACTGCTTTCAGAACAAGGTATGGACATTATGAGTATTCTGTAATGCCTTTTGGTGTGACTAATGCGCCTGGAGTATTTATGGAGTACATGAATAGGATTTTCCATCCGTACCTGGATCAGTTTGTTGTGGTGTTTATTGATGACATTTTGGTGTATTCGAAATCTGAAGAAGAGCATGCTGAGCATTTGAGAGTGGTTTTAGAAGTTCTACGAGAAAAGAAGTTATTTGCTAAACTCTCTAAATGTGAATTTTGGTTAGAAGAGGTTAGTTTTCTTGGTCATGTGATTTCAAGAGGTGGTGTTGCTGTTGATCCTTCTAAGATAGAAGCGGTGTCTAAGTGGGAAGCTCCGAAGTCAGTTTCTGAGATAAGAAGTTTTCTTGGACTTGCAGGTTATTATAGGAAGTTCATTGAGGGATTTTCTAAGTTGGCGTTACCGTTGACGATGTTGACTAGAAAGGGGCAAGCGTTTGTTTGGGACTCAAGATGTGAAGAAGGTTTCCAAGAGTTAAAAAGAAGGTTAACTACTGCTCCTATTCTGATATTACCGAGTTCGTCGGAATCATTTGAGGTTTACTGTGATGCTTCATTGTTGGGCTTGGGTGGTGTGTTGATGCAGAATAAGCAGGTTATAGCTTATGCTTCGAGACAGCTAAGGGTTCATGAGAGGAACTATCCGACACATGATTTAGAGTTGGCAGCTGTGGTGTTTGTTCTGAAGTTGTGGAGGCATTATTTGTACGGATCAAGATTTGAGGTTTTCAGTGATCATAAAAGTTTGAAGTATTTGTTTGATCAGAAAGAGCTAAATATGAGACAGAGGAGATGGTTAGAATTTCTGAAGGATTATGATTTTGGTTTGAATTACCATCCGGGTAAAGCAAATGTAGTGGCTGACGCATTGAGTAGGAAATCATTGCATATGTCTATGTTAATGGTTAAAGAATTGGATTTAATTGAGCAGTTTAGAGATTTGAGTTTGGTGTGTGAAAGTACTCACAATAGTGTTAAACTGGGAATGTTGAAGTTAACGAGTAGTATTCTGGATGAGATTAGAGAGGGTCAGAAATCTGATATGCTTTTGGTGGATAAGTTGACTTTAGTGAATCAAGGTCAGGGTGGTGAATTCCGAGTTGATGAGAATGGTGTTTTGAGATTTGGTAATCGGGTGTGTATTCCAGATGTTACAGGACTTAAGAAGAGTATTCTTGAAGAAGGACATCGTAGTGGTTTGAGTATTCATCCTGGAGCTACGAAGATGTATCATGATTTGAAAAAGTTATTTTGGTGGCCAGGAATGAAAAGAGAAATTGCGAGTTTTGTTTACTCCTGTTTGACTTGCCAGAAGTCAAAGATTGAGCATCAGAAGCCGTCTGGGCTAATGCGACCGTTGGCTATTCCAGAGTGGAAGTGGGATAGTATCAGTATGGATTTTGTTTCTGGTTTGCCAAGGACAAGTAAGAATTTTGAGGCTATTTGGGTGATTGTTGATAGATTGACGAAGTCGGCTCATTTCATTCCGATCAGAATGGATTATCCGTTAGAGAGGTTGGCTGAGTTGTATATTGAGAAGGTTGTAAGTTTGCATGGTATTCCGTCTAGTATTGTTTCGGACAGAGATCCTAGATTTACATCGAAGTTCTGGGAAGGTTTGCAGAAGGCTTTGGGAACTAAGCTGAGATTGAGTTCTGCATATCATCCGCAGACTGATGGACAGACTGAGAGGACGATTCAGTCATTAGAAGATCTTTTGAGAGCTTGTGTTTTGGAAAAAGAAGGTGCTTGGGATTGTTATTTGCCTTTGATTGAGTTTACCTACAACAATAGTTTTCATTCGAGCATCGGTATGGCACCGTTTGAAGCTTTGTATGGTAGGAGATGTCGGACACCTTTATGTTGGTATGAGTCCGGTGAGGGTGCTGTGGTTGGACCGGAAATTGTTCAACAAACTACAGAAAAGATTAAGATGATTCAGGAGAAGATGAGAATTGCTCAGAGTCGTCAGAAGAGTTATCATGATAAGAGGAGGAAGTCACTTGAGTTTCAAGAGGGAGACCATGTGTTTCTTCGTGTTACTCCGATAACCGGTGTTGGTCGAGCTTTGAAGTCGAAGAAGTTGACACCTCGATTTATTGGTCCTTATCAGATTTTGGAGAGGATAGGAGAGGTAGCCTATCGTATCGCTTTACCGCCGTCGCTTGCGAATTTGCATGATGTTTTTCATGTATCTCAGTTGAGGAGGTACATTCATGATCCGTCGCATGTAGTCCAAGTAGATGATGTACAGGTGAGAGATAACCTGACTGTTGAAACATCACCTATGAGGATCGAGGATCGAGAGTTGAAGCAGTTGCGGGGTAAAGAGATTGCCTTGGTGAAGGTAGCTTGGGGAGGACCAGCAGGTGGCAATGTGACTTGGGAACTGGAGAGCCAGATGAAGGAGGCTTATCCGGAGTTGTTCGATTGAGGTATGTTTTCGAGGACGAAAACTCTTTTAGTGGGGGAGAGTTGTAACACCCCAATTAAAATAAGATAATTATTTAATTTAAATTAATATTTTATTTATTAATTTAATCGAATAATTGGGAGTTTGGATTATTATTATTATTTTGAAATAATAATTATTGGGTTATTATTTATTGGAATAAAATAAGTTGGAATAATAAAAAGTCCCATTTTTGGTAAAAAGGGTTTTCACGTGAAAAGGAAACTCAGAGAAGCTGCTGAAAAGGGAAAAGGGCAAAAGGCAGAGCAAGAGAAGAGGAGAAGCTTGGAGCTCGGAAGCTGCCGGATTAACTCAGGTAAGGGGGGTTTATCATCGATTAACGGGTATTATGGGATGATATGTACTGGGTAGTAATAGACCATTGTTTTACCTCTGATTGGATGATATATGTTGAATTTGTGAACTTTTGAGATGAACGAAAATTTGGATTATAATTGACGAAATTCGTAGGAATTAGAGGTAGAAAGGTTAGAAATTTGTGAAATCGAAAGTGTATGATTCGTGTTAGATGATATGAATGAATTGTGTGTGAAATTTGGACTGTAGGAGGTTGAATTGGATAGGTCTCGTAGCAGAGAAAGCCATTGCAGATCTGAGAGCTCTGGTCTCTGGTCATACGCGTATGGCACTAGGCAATACGCGTATGAGATGTTGGTACGCGTATGGGGGGAAGTCTTACGCGTATGGGAGAGAAAGATGACATTTTGAACGTGAATTGGTCTCTGTTGGTACGCGTAATGGGAAGTTGTTACGCGTAGCGTACGCGTATGGGATAGGTGGTACGCGTATGAGTTGGGCGAGGAAATGCGCAATACGCGTAAGAGAGTAGGCATTACGCGTATGGAGTTGGCCAGGTTTGGGCAATACGCGTATGGCATGGACAGTACGCGTATGGGCAGAGTTGGGATTTTCCTGAACTGTTGTTGTGCAGTTTTTGGTTGTTTAGGCTGAGTGATGTACTTAGCTGAGATATGATGTTGTAGGGATCATTTCCCGTTGTTTTGAGTGGTATAGGTATTAGTAGAGCGGGCTAATACTGTGGTTGATTATGTGGCATGATATGATGTGCTTTTGTGATTAATTATGTTGATAATGTGTGATGGTATACATGATGATGTGAATGTATACGTTTGTGAATAGACTGTATTATGGCTTAGAGTGTGAGCATGTGTCTATTCTTGATTGTTGTTGATGTTGCATTGCTAGGTGATTAGCATGCATGTTGTGGCCCATTTGGGGTGGTAGCTAATTCCCATGGTGAGGAATTAGTGAGTATATCATTTGATTGTTGTTGTTGATGTTTGCATGCTAGGTGATTAGCGTGCATTTCATGGCCCATTTGGGGTGGTAGCTAATTCCCATGGTGAGGAATTAGTGAGTGAGTCCCTATGTCTCAAATGAGTGGGACTAGTGAGCTTGGTAGCCGTGCCTGGATTTGGACGGTGAGGTTGAACTATATGTTCACAAATAGTCGGTACCGCATGCATAGAGTCTCATTGCATAATGAATGTATGGCATATGATATGAATGGATGTATTCCAGTATCATATGTGTGTTGTGTGTTGTGTGTTGTGTTGTTAATAATTGAATATGATGGAGATATGTACTGTTGATTATGATGTTTGAATGGATATTACTGTTGCGGAATGCGTAGTCTAATTAGGGTGAATTAATGTGTTAATTACTTGGCATTACATGTTGTTCTATAATGCTTATTATATTGATTGAGGAACTCACCCTTACGCCTATTTTTCAGGTAACGAGAAATGAGTTGAGTAGAAGCTTATGCTGGGAGTCTAGAGTAGTTTCTTGTGGGTCATGCTCTGATAGATGTAACATCGGGAGGGAATGTTTTAATTAATTTGATATTGGTTGTTGGATGATTTACATGTATAGTGTTACATGTTTTACATTGATGTTGAATTTGATTCCGCTGCGAATTATGCAAAAGAACCTTATTTTGATTAAATAAATGAGCATGACAGGATATTTGATGAATGTAGTGAAATGATTGTGTGACACCCTTCGGGGCATAATTACTCTGATGAATATATGTGTATTTTAATTATAATAATTTGGGGTATTTAGAAGGGTGTTACAGTAAGCACCATTTGAGCCTGTATCCATTTGTTTGTTTAAACCCCATAAATGTACCCCTTGGCCAAAACACTTCCTTACCCTGTTCAGAGTCATGTTAATACATTTAAACTATGTTGAAAAGCTAAGTTTGGGGTAAAAGACCCCAAGAGCTCCCAAAGCAAAGAAAGTGCAAAATAGAAATAAAGAAAAAAGTGAAATAGGAAATCATCGAGAGAAAAGAAAAAAGAAAAAGAAAAAAGTATAACTCGAAGATTCAAAAGAAGCACGAAAAGGGCACTCGGTGGAAAAATAGAAAGAGAAATTCGAAAAAAAAACAACACAGTAGGTAACATTGACTCTGAACCAAAAGCCACTTATTTCTCGTTTTGTTTTAATATCCACACCCTAACCCAAGCCAAGTCACAATGGTTTTACGTTCTCTTTATTCTTTACTTATTCCTTATCTAACTATTTTGTTGGTTGATGCAATCCTCTTTTCATTTACCCAGTGGGGGCACTCATCCACCATAAATTTTATCTTTGTACCTTTAACTGACAGGCAATACAAGGTGATCAACGTCTTCATAGATGTCATTTGTTAACAACCGTAGAAACTTGACCGTTTCTGGGTAGCTGCTTGGGGTTATGTCTTATGCACGATCGGTTATGTAGCATCCCTTTTTGGTTAGTCTATTTTGACATAGACCCACATTTCCATAATCCTTGGGAATTCAGCCAACAATGTGTTCATCGGGGATATAAAAATTTATCCCCGAGATATGGATGGATCTGACATGCCTTGGGATTACTACCAAAGGGAGATGAGACTTCTTAAGGGCATCTCCCTTAAGTCTCTTACCAGTCAGTGCGGGTCAAGCTTGGTTTCCTTCTCTATGGTATTACCGTCATACGAATTAGTAAAGCTGAGTGTTCAACTTGATAAGATGGTCGAAAGGAGACGCCTTAGACGATGTATCCTTTTGAGGTTACCAAGGGACCGAAACGTCTCCTTCTCGCATATTCTTTCCTACTGAGGGTGCAATCTTTTTATTCTGTGAGAGTAAGCTATCGAGTTATTAGAGATCAAATGATTTATGCTATTAGGTACGTCCAGATATGACTGTTGGAGTCTTGATTGCTTGCCTCTGACAAATAGGCAGTCATTAAGGGGAATCTGGGGTATACGAGGTATCACGTAAACATTTCACTAATGGTGGTGACTGTAAAAATCGCCGGTAGTGCCATACTAAAGATCCTTTGCATTTTCTCATTTCTCGAGTCTCCTATCATGCTTTTATCTTTATTTCTTGATTCAAAATCACTCTGCCATGTGAAAGAGGTGTTTTGATGACAGATCACAACTAGACTTAACGATGTTGTGAATCTCATTGATGATGATCAAATACGATAAAATATAAACAAAATACCTAATAATTCGCATCACATCAATGTGTCGTGTGATTCACGATAATGATTAACACAATTGTCAGTAAGTTTGCGTTCAAGACCCTGTTTACCTCATTACGATATATGAATCCGGGTACTATGTGATCTTCGCTTATCGCTAAGAGATTATTTACCTTTTGGAGGAAGTACTCAAATATAAAATCTAATTTGGAAGTTGTTACGATATATACCTTATTGATGACGAATAATTGAGGCAATATGAAATTGGAAGGTTGATCGGGGGATCTTCAGCGCAATCTTGGAGGTAAATGCTTCCATTTTTCGGCGATTCTAGTAGGGATTCGATCTTGGATCAAGGACGATCTATTTGTGGAAATTTAACGGGAATTAGGAGTCAATTCCCATAACGACACCACTGTTATGTTATGAAACTAGAATTAGATGTATATTGGTGGTGAGGAATTCTGAATCGATAATGCTGATCTCCGATACAACGGTACGATGATGAACATGTAAGGTTATAACTCCAGCACCAAAGTCAGTTCAGAATTTAAGATGAGTGTAATAAAAAGTGTGCATTGAATTTCTCGTGAGATGACTTTTATATTTTGAGTCATTTGAAATGAATTAACATTAACTTGGGCCTTAACTTTTTGGACTTTTGGCCGACGTAGAAAAAAAATCACTAATTTTTAAACAAAAAATGTAAATAAAATAATACAAAAAGAATTACATATATTTTAATATCTAATTAACAAAATATAGTAAATATATTTTATAATTAACAAAAAAAAATTACATATGATTGAAATGATAAATTTTGTTAATATATTTTTTATCCTACTTTCAAAACATTTTATTCATTTATATTGTTTTCAGTATTATCAAAATATTTTATCAACAACTTTTAAATATAGAATCACGAAACAACTTAAATTTTACTTTTAAAACTTTTTTTTAGTTTTAGGTTTGAAAAAGCTTTTAAATATAGATCAATAAAAAATAGGTGAAACACACTTTACTTTAAAAAATAAATAAATATTTCACTCTTTTGACTAAAAATAAGAAAACGAATAATGCACTTGGGCCCAAAAAATAACATACATTGGGCCCAAAAAACCCAAGCCCTAGCAGTTATCAACTATATATTGTGAAGTTTCATCTCAGACTCATTCCTTGCCGATAACAAATAGCGCCGTCGCAATGGGAAGAAGTAAGTTCAATTTTTCCTTTCAATTTTTCCTTTCAATTATGCTATGTTCATTCAATTCTCTGTTCCTTTTTGATGTTTTTAGCTTGAACTCTTTCTTCAATTGTTTCTGATAATTGATGATTAGGTTTATGTCAAAATTTTCTAATATGATTTACTTGTGAAAATTACGGCATGCCGAAATTTGATTTTATTTTCTTTACTGGTTTGATTTTTATTGTAATTGTTCGTTTTTGATGAATTGAGATTCATTAGGAATCGATGATTATATTAGAACGAATGGTTTGTTTTGGATCTGGTTAACCCCTATCAAGTTAATTTTTTCCCAAATATTTTTTTATTTTATGAAACATGTATTTTCTGCAGATTTCAGATATTTTCCTATGATTTAGGGTTTATCATTTGGTTTTATTTAGGGTTGTGAGATTGGTTATTTGTTGGATTTTTGTAGTGTTAGTTTGATTTTTTTGTGAGATGTGATTTTAATTTTGTTTGGTGTTGAATATAGGACCTGCAAGATGTTACCGTCAAATTAAAAACAAGCCATATCCAAAGTCACGATTCTGTCGTGGTGTTCCTGATCCCAAGATCAGGATCTACGATGTTGGCATGAAGAAGAAGGGTGTTGACGAGTTCCCTTTCTGTGTCCATCTTGTCAGTTGGGAGAAGGAGAATGTTTCAAGTGAGGCACTTGAAGCTGCCCGTATTGCTTGCAACAAGTACATGACTAAGTTTGCTGGAAAGGATGCTTTCCACTTGAGAGTCAGGGTTCACCCATTCCATGTTCTTAGGATTAACAAGATGCTTTCCTGTGCTGGAGCTGATAGGCTTCAGACTGGTATGCGAGGTGCTTTTGGAAAGCCACAGGGTGTTTGTGCTAGGGTGGCTATTGGACAGGTGCTTCTCTCTGTTCGCTGCAAGGATAGCAACGGCCAAAATGCTCAGGAGGCTCTTCGTCGTGCTAAGTTTAAGTTCCCTGGTCGTCAAAAGATCATTGTCAGCAGGAAGTGGTAAGTATTTGTTCTATTGGTAGCTGCATAGTTACTCATCCTTGTTATCTCATATTTGAATACTGATTTATAAATTCTTTGTTCAGGGGATTCACCAAGATTGATCGAAATGATTACTTGAAGTTGAAGTCAGAGAACAGGATTTTGAATGATGGTGTCAATGCTAAGGTAATATGAAGCCCTGTGTGAATTCAGTGTGCCCATATATTTTGGTCTTGCTTAGAACATATTTTTCTATTGATTTATTTATATAGGAATGTAATGTTTCTAGCTTTTGAATATGATCTGTTATGACCAAGTTATAGTGGCCTTTCGACTTATAATTTATCTGTTTGGCTTTGCAGCTTCTTGGGTGCCATGGACCTTTGGCTAACCGTCAACCTGGAAGAGCTTTTATTAATGCTAGCTGCAACGCCTAGATAATTTTGTTTTTGCAAGACCAAGTTTGAATTTTGTTGTTTTGTCTGCCTTTTATTATATTGTTGAACTTGATATATTTATATCTGTTTTGAAGACAATCTGAATTGGTGTTTAATGTGATATTTTGTTATGGTTAACTATTTTTTATCTTTTAGCATTTGATATTTGAGAAATGTTTGTTTTGTTAATTTTAAGTTAGATTTGGGGATTGTTAATGGTTTACTTTTTTGATTTATTCTTCGTCAGTTAGAGTAGAAATTATAATGGAAAAGATGGTGAAAGTTAGATTTAAATGGTTTAAACATGTTGAGCAAAAACTTAGTGAATAATGTGATAAAATCAAATGAAGAATACGTGTTTGATGTATTCATCGTCAGCTTATTAATAGTTAGAGAAGAAATTATAACGGAAACGATGAATGTAGTTAGATTTATATTGGTTTGAAACTATATTATAGTTGAATATCTAACGAGGGTAATGCAACATGCATTATGATGATTAATTAGTTGATCTTCTGAAGCATTCCAAGTTTGACCATTCGGAGCAAAATTCATTGGGCGATATATTTTATTGGAATAATTAGTCATCAACTTAATTTAATATTGACCCGCTCTAGTCTCTTCGATAATTTTTCCAGTACAAGTAAGAGTATCAATTTATGGTCTCTATTGATCTAATGCAGTTTTATGAATAAACAAGTTTTCATTTGCTTTTCATTATTTTTACCCTCGTATAATTCATGAGACCTTTGTTAATGCCACAAGTTAATGTCATATAATTCATGAGACCTTTATTTATGTTCACGAAACCTTTGTTACTGTCATTATAATATGCAATGCAATTTTATAGAATTGTACATAGTTTGGGATATATGCTATGCTTTTGCCACATGTTCTTAATGTTACAACTTTGACATACTTTCATGCTTATTTTCATACTGTCATACTATCGTATAGAATCCTGTCTGGGATACATGCTATAAATCTTAAACTGCTGTCGATTTTAGTTACAAAGTTCTGCTTGAAATTATACTGTCCAAGTTTTATGTAGAATTTTGATTTTCAAAGTTACAAAATCCTGCTTAAAATCATGTCTAAATGAAGAATTTAACGTATAATCACATGCAAAATTATGGTTTTCAAAATTACAAAATACTGTTTAGATTCATGTCTAAATGCAGAATTTAACTAAACATAATTACATGTAGAATTTTGGTTTTCAAAGTTACATATCCTACTTCAAATCACGTCTAACATCCTGCTACATGACAACATCCTGCTACATGACACCATTCTAAGATTTGTCGGAGTTTGTGTTCTAGATAGCATTTGATCCCCTTCAACCTCTTTTCCTCTAAAATCTTGCACAATGCCACAACGAGCTTTCCTTATTCACCTTCGTAAAATGTACCTCCCACGAATAGCCTAAACATCGTTCACTTCAAACACTTTTAATGCATGTGAATAAAATATGTCAAATATTTCAAACTTTCTACAACTACAAGTAATGTCGATTTATGGGATGACTATAATGACAACTTAACTTGTTTCCTCATAAATGACAAAAGAAATCCTTGCTTAAAATCAATTACTTTGCAATCAGTGATGGTTTCAACTTTATGGTTACTAACAAAAGCATCTCTCTTGTCTGCTTGTCGTAGTCCTTCCTTGCAATAAACAAACATGCACGATTATATAGAACCAGTTTTTTTATTCTTGTTCACATGACGTTTTCTAATGCCAAAATCAACGTGCGCATCATATGCGAGTCAAAATTGATAAGTTACCTCAGATGAATCAAATTTCATACCAATAATTAGCGCTAACATCAACAACAGAATGCATTGAAAGTTGTTTCAAGGAGGAAGCCATTGTTTGTTCTGAGGTTTGAGTTGAAGAAGGAAAAATTGTTGAAGGTGAAGATTGCAAGAAATGAGAGTTCTTAGGGTTCTGAGCAGAAGAAGTAGCGAAAGGAAAAATAAATAAGAAAAAGAGGTGTATATATAGCCATGGAAGAAAACTTTCCAGTATCCCTCTAAAAATCTAGACAAGTAGATTTTGACCGTTGGCGTTTTGATTTTTGTGGTAAAATTGAATTAAATGATTTTCTTTTTAATGTGAGTTAATCTGGTGGCCTACAATGGCCTAGGAAATCAGAGTCCTGATGGTTGAGTGCACACACTTTATTGACGCGACGGTTTGGTAAAAGTGACCATGATGACGATGACGTATGCAAACTAATATGTAGAGTGTCTAGATGTTATTAAAAACACCACCTTTCTTCCATCTTATGAATACAATTGAAAGTTGTATTTTTGGAGGACATCTGTTAGCATGTAATTTTTGAAACTGCACCGAAACTCACTAGGCTTGGTTTAAAAGAGTCTCAAGAACATATCCACAAGATTAAGATCACTCTTTCTTTAAAATATGTCTATAATATCGAAAAGGTTCGCAATTAGTTAATATTTTGACATGAAAGTGTGATGTAAATGTATTAAGTCTGACTTTCCTATCAATTGTTTTAGGACTTACTATATTTTGGAGTTCAAAGATTAGGTGGTGCATAGACATTTCGACACTACACTACAAGATTCGACAGAAAATCTCTTCGACAGAGGTAGTTAAAGGTTGTAAAGACAGTTTCAAAGGCGAACAACAGTTTAGAAGAAATTCAAAGGCCAAAGGCACATGGAACCAAAGTAGAGGATATAATTTCACGTAATTGTGTACGCGTCGAGTGTTGAAGAGAAGATCATTATCGATAGTTATGAAAGTGTAGTATATAAGCAGATTTCATTCATGTAAACAAGGTTCACAAATTTTACCATTAATAAAACTCGAGTGTCCAAGTTGCAGAGAGAAAGAGAGAAAAGAGTTTGTGAGAAAACATGTAGGAATGTGTGTTCCTTTTCCTTTCTGTAATCAAAGCATTTATTTACTTACTTTTTACTGTCTTCTTCGTTTATTTTATCTTTTCGAACAACCACTGCATTGTTTTATCGGAAGTTCTTTCCAGTTACTCCATATTCAAACATCAATATCCAAAGCACAAATATACTTTCTCAAATCTTTTGCACAATATGTTCTAGGATTTTCGAGTTTAATCTTGTAAGTGAACGGAAATTTATGATTTGATTTACCAAAAACAACAGTAAACACTAACTTAATACATGGTAGAAATAACTACAAGGAAGAATTTGATAAATAATTTATACAATAACACCTCTCCTCACGCGCAATACTTGACATTTAAAACGTTAAAATAAATAGTGGGTGACGTGATCGCGAAAATACGATAGGCGGTGTCCCACCAAATCTTAAATCAGATTCGGATACCATGTTGAAACATGGCAATGCATTAACTAAATACATTGAAAAAGAGAAAAAATAAACTCAATAAATTTAAGGGTTAATAGGTATTTACCCATGCCATTTATGGGTCTTTTGGTTTTTCCCCCTGTAATTTTTTTAAACTTACAACCTTGCCACTTGAAGATTCCATTGACTTAAACCTTTTAGTAGCCATATTCACTTGAGGAGCTAATGTGGCAAATGGGTGTTGGCTGAATCTAGAAATTCATTGCCACATGTACCAAATATTTGACACATAATGTGACCCTAGTTCATGTAATTCATCTTCTACACTAATCCTCTTTGCAAACCCTAATTCACCCAATTCGTCTTCTACCTTCGTCGTTCACGCGTATTAGAGCTTGTCAATGGCATACATAAAATCATCCTCAATCAGTACTTTGAATGGAAGAAAAATGCCTAGATATGGTTGCAATCAGGTCATGAAGATTTGGGTCTCAAATACGCCGAAAAATCCAAAGAGGAAATTTTGGAGATGCAAGAATTGACAAAAGGTATGAAAATCATGTAACATTGTTACTTATGTTTCGTTCTTCCCTAAATTAATGTTTCCTTTGGTTTTTAAATGCAGGCAGGGACTAGTTGCAATTTATTTATTTGAAATGATGAGCTTGATAAAATTGAGTGGAAATTTGGAATTAAGACAGTTGACAATAACTTAGCAGGTGATTACAATAAAGGGGAAGACATGATTGGTTACCTGAGAGAGTTTGGCAATGAATTTACAAAGAAGTTTGAAAAAGAATTCACAAAGGAGTATGCCAAGGAATCTTGCTCAAAGAAGCTTGAAAAAACCAAGAAGAATCTGCAACATGAAAGGAACAAAAGCTATTGGTTATCTGTTGCACTAATAGTGTCATATGTGTTGTTTGCCATTGTATTCAATATGTTGTAGTTGTTTCATTTCAATTTGACCTTTCAATGTATATGTTGTTGTACTTGTATTTAATTTGAACTAATTGTTCAAATGTATCAGTTGTTCCAATGAATCAATTTGAGTTTTTAATGAATGAATGAATGAGTTTGTTTCAATACGAGTTTGATTCAATACCTGTTTTATCCAATATGAGTTTTGGTACAATATCAGTTTGGTACAAATATCTATTTTATTCAAGATCAATTTTATTCAAAATGAGTTTGATACAAATATTAGTTTAACTGTAGTATTACTTCTCAATATCAGTTTGGTTCAATTGCAATATTACTTGTCAATATTAGTTTGGTACAAATATCAGTTTTATTTAAAATCTATTTTATGTAAAATGAGTTTGATACAAATATCAATTTGATTGCAGTATTACCTCTCAATATCTATTTGGTTCAGTTGCAGTATTACTTGTCAACATCAGTTTGATACAAAATATCATTACATAATAACACCTGTTGTGCAATTGTTATTACATAATAAGGCAGATTAGTCATTCAAAATATCATTACATAATAGCATCTGTTGTTCAATTGTCATATTAATTAAACACAATATACCAACTGTCATACTAATTAAACACATTAACCACATCGTACCAACTATCATACTAATTACACACACTATACTAATCACAACATAACAAGGCAGTAGTTTCTTGTGTTAATGTGCCGTCTCCATCCTCAACAGTTCCACTTATTGCAAGGGTACTTCAACTGCACCAGTTGCAAGGAGTACTTTAACTGCACCGGTTGTAAGGGGTACTTCAATTGCACCAGTAATGACTTTTGCTTTCTTTGCATAGTGTCTAGGTGTCTTTCTCTACAAATGGGAATTATGACAATATTAACATCAAATAATTACACAAGAAAATTAAGTACATGACAATAAGAAATTCTTACATTTCTTTTCAAAGCTTCAGAATTATGAACTACTTCCTTGCATTTTTTTGAGTTATGGCCCATTTTGTTGCATTTGGTGCATCTATAAGTTTTTTAGGTCTTCCATGACCTTTCTTGTAGGCAGGAGGGTGTAATTCATCTGCATCAACTTCAGGCCACATGTCTTTTCCATTTATGGGACTTATTGCAAAACTATAACAAATGGCATACATTTTCCTTGAATAACATTCATCTACAAAGTCCTCTGTTTTTTATTGTCTAGAAACTATTGTTGCACAAGCATGTCTGCAAGGAATACCAACTAATTCCCCAAACCTACACGTGCAAGTTCTCTTACCTAGATCAACAACAAACTGTTGAGTGTTGTAGACATGTTTTAACTCTCATTCATCATTCATATACCATGTTGGGATCCATTGACCGCTTGTATAAACCTCTTTATCGAGCATCTTCCTAGGTATTAGGACCCACCAACTTTAGAGCATAGAGCCAAAAAAACACATTTGCCCTTACATTCTATCCTTACCATGTTACTTTCATTCATGACAAATGTAATTTCCCTTCCATTTACTACTGACCATTCAATTATGGCATCTTTGAAATCAGTCAATGAATTAAACTCTGTTCCCAACTTGAATTCATAGTCTTTCCCAAGTTGCTCCTTTCTAAACTTTTCATATTTAGGTAATTTCTCAGCTTCAGAAGCATCTGGGTCTGAGCTACCTAATTCATCACTCACACATTGGTCTTCTCGATCATCCTTCGATTTATGATCTTTTTCTTCAGTAGCATCTTTTGATTTCTTAGCAGGTGACATCACCTTCACCTTCACCTTTATCTTCTTCTTTGGGGTTAATTTCTTTTTCTTCATAGGTGACTTACTTTCACACATCTTAATCCTATATGACTTTCCATTTATGTCAACTCTGTTTGAATCTTCTTTGGGCCTGTCGACTTCAATATATTCAAATCCATCATTCAATCTAGTTGTTCTATCCTCCCCACTGTCATCAAACCTAACATTCTTTGCATCATCATCACTTTCATCTACATCTTTATCACTTGATTCATTCCTAACAGTAACATCAATACATTGAGGCTCAACCACTTTGACCATGATGTCCTTCACATTGTGTTCAACATACAAATGACCATCAATGGAGTTTCCAACAACATAAGTAGCAACATCAATAACACAATGGTCATTGTTAATTTCAAAATAACAATCACTTATACCTTCAAGTTTGCTCAATACCCTAAACTTGTTTCTTTCATAACCACAATCAAGAACGCTATTCATCACCTCAGATAAATCCCATTTTTTAATATTTTGTTTATGGACAGTGCTTTGAACCCCACCCCTCAAAACATTGTTTTCTCCCTAACGAACTCTCTACTGTGATGGAAAACCATACTGAACATGATCAACTACATAAATGAGAAACCTAACCGAGAAAATTTACCTGCGAATGAAGCTTCGTTTTCAGAACATGAACCCTATCGTCACCTCTTCAATGTCATTTTCACTGCAAGCTTTAAAGCACTTCAATGACGTCTTCCAATTTAGGACAAATGTGAAGGACGAAAATCAAGGATAAAATTCCCAATTATTTAGGATCACATGATGCGTCAAAGGTTTGGTAGATGTGGCAATGTATTTTTAGATTCCGTCAACACCCATTTTTAGATATGGCAATGCATTTTCACGTGGTAAAGTTGTAATTTTTTTAAAAAAATTTATAGGAGAAAAATCAAAAGAAACTTACATGATAGGGGATAAATACATATTAATCCTATATTTAATTATACACTGCATGACTTTTCAAGGTGGACTTAGTCTTATTTATAGGCTAAAAGGTTAAAGAGATGCGTTTAGTTAGACTAAAATTCTCCAAATAATTAACTAACTTGATACATGGTAAAAATAACTAACAAACAGAGAAAATTTGATAAATATTTTACCCTGTAACATATCAAAAAGCATTGAAGAGTTTTTATCGATAATTGAGATTTAGACGGTATACTTGGAATATATTTAGGAAAAACTATGACATCTAGTCAAAATGTGGAAAAATGAATTTGTTTGGATATAAATGTTGAGGGAACAGACAAATAAAGGATGACTATGGGGGCAATCTAAATTGTAAGTGCTATACTACTAGTTGATTGATAAATGTGGAACATGTCCTCTCAACCAATTCTCTTATTATTAAAATTCAATGTTTCACCAATAACTCTTTTTCCATGAAAATGTTAGTCTTGATTTCAATGTGATAAAGTTTATGTAGAAATATAAATGGGCACCAATTGTATTTATTTTTATGGTGAAATATTGAGAATCAGTCAAATGGTGATTGGTGATTCTATTTAATAGGTTGGGTCTACATATACAACACGTATCATCCTATAAATGACAAATCATTTACATATTTCCCTTAATAATTTACCAGATACCACAATTATTTGTAGCTGTTTTGATTCTTTAAGCGCTTCTGATTTCAATTTACAATCTCATATTAAGTTGGAGCATGTTATTGGTATTTGACTTCGTCTAGTTTTCATTTTATTCTTCCTCCCCATGCAATTTGTCTCTTCACCACATTTGAGTCAGTTGGACACTTTAAGATAATTGTTTCTCTAGTCAGTTCCTATAATTTTAACATCAAATTTAGATTATTAATCTCATGGAGCGGAAGAGTGTCCTATCTCTAAAGGAAAAACATAACAACACTGCATATTATCAACTAAGTGGTGCTAAAAATAGCTCATGGAATGGAAGAATGGATGCCCTAAAGAGAAATCAAGAAGCTTTGCATCACCTGTAACAGAAGAACCACTAGAAGATCCTCTAGGAACTCGGTCTTCTGCACAAGGATTTTTAGGTGTTCCATAGTGTATATTTTCTTTGTTTATACTATCAAAGAAGACTACTACGTTATACAACTATCATAAGTAACACGTTGAATATATGCACATGTTAGAATATATGCACGTTATTAGTTTTCTAGTATGCAACCAGTGTATGAACATTGTCGATATAATGTTTCTTCTAATGGCTGTTTATTGGTGTGCAGAAAAATGGCTGGAAGAAATGATCGTGCAATCGCTGATACTTTGGAGGTTATGGCTCATGTGATGGGTCAAGCAAATCAGACGATGCAAAGTTAGAATGGAATGGCAGATCGGTTCAGAGGGCTGGGAAAGTTCCAAAGGAACGATTCAATGCCTTTTAAGGGAAGGTACAACCCAGAAGGTGCTTATGTTTGGTTACAAGAGATTGAGAAGATCTTCATAGTGATGACTTGTTGAGACGCGTAGAAGGTCATGTTTGGTACTCATATGTTGGCTAAGGAAGTAGAATATTGGTGGGACAATACTCATAAGAGGCTTGAAGTCACATGTACTGAGATCACTTCGGAGAATTTCAAGATTGCGTTCCTTGAAAAGTACTTTTCTGCTGATGTTCGTAGAAGGAATGAGATCGAGTTCCTTGAGCTGAAACAAGGAAACATGATTATTGCTGACTATGCAGTAAAGTTTGAGGAGTTGTCTAGGTTCTTCCCGCATTACGATGGGGTATGAGCTAAGGGTTGCAAGTGTATAAAGTTTGAGATTGACTTGCATCCGGAGATCAAACAATTCATCAAGTATAAGGAGATCCGTTAGTTTTCTATGATGGTTAATAGGTGTAGGATCTATGATGAGGATAACCATGCTAGATCTGCTCACTATAACAACGTTATTGAGCAGAGGAGTGGAAGTTAAAACCGTAGAAAACCTTATGAGGCTCCAGCTGATAAAGGGAAGTGGAAGGCATAAGGTGGGAAAGAGACAAGTAAGGGAGGAAATTATGTTCCTCTGAAATGTTTCAAATGTGGGAAAACAGGTCATCGCGCAACTGATTGCATGGGTGCAAACACGATATGTTTCAAGTGCAACAGTAGCGCGATTGCTACTAGGTTTAACGAAACAAGGAATTTGGTTCTAATCCCAACCGGGTCTCCAAAACTAATTATTTTCCAAAGTATGAAAATTAATTGATTTATTCGAGTCTTCTGCACTCCAAATTTGCTTCTGACTTCAACCTAAAACATTTAGCTTATCATTGTAAATTTCTAATACCTATTAGAACACATCAATCTGATTCTCGTAGCCCAAATTATGACATGCGAAGCGAGAGGGTGTAAATAACTGTTTATTCAGAAAATACCATACTAAATTAAAATAAATGTAACAATAAACTAATCTAAGGAAACACACTAAAATAGTATAAATAACAAAAGACACTATAGAATTATTGTAACATAATAGTGAAAGAATGTGCATGAAAATGCACTGATCAAATTCCCCCACACTTGAACTTTTGCACTCCGAACAAAATTCTAAAGTTAAAATTCAAAAAAAAAAATAGGAACAAAATAGAGCATGCAAATTCAGAGACTTTCAAGATCACAAGGTTGAAAGTAAAATCCTCATTCTAAACTTCAAGAAATACGGTGTTAGTGATTAAAATTCAATGTCATTCAAAGGAAGTAAGAAGACAATTTACCAAAAAGTACATCAAAAGTAGCAAGATTCTCATAGGAAAAAATTCACTCAACTCTCAAGTGTTTAGGTTACTGTTTACACTCAAAACGCATATCCTTGCCTCTCAAGTGTTCACTTTACGATCCTCTACTCTCAAGAGAGATGTCCCAGTGGTCAAGTTCTCTCTAACTTGCACATCGTCCACTTAAATCCCATGAGACAGATCAACAATGTACATCTTAGTGGCACCGAGATGAATACTCAGACCACTTTTATGACATTCCTCAAGAATACTCTTCTTGAGTTCTGGTACATCTGGTATACAAAACATATCTTTGAATCTCATCACACCATTCTCGTTGTTCCTAAAATCACCTCCTTTTCCTTGATTTATTAACACTAGTTGGTCAATCAATCCCAAATCTATTTGCTGACCTTCTCTGATTTCTTCAAGGATACCACTGGTCAACCTCAACATCCCCAACTTCACACTCTTAGGAGTCTCTTAACACACCAAACTTATGTATATGAGTTTCTCAATCAATTCCAACTCTCGAACCATCAACATCGACATATGCAATGACTTTCTGCTAAAAGCATCAACTACATCATTGACTTTACTAGGATGGTAACTCAAGCCAAAATCACAATCCTTCAAAAATTTGAGGTATCTCATCTACCTCATATTCAACTCTTTCTAATCAAACAAGTACTTCAACCTATTGTGTTCAATGAACACTTCAAATCTGGAACCAAAAAGATAATGCCTTCAAATTTTTAACACAAACACCACGACTGCCAACTCTAGATCATGAGTAGGATAATTCATCTCATGAACCTTCAACTGTCTAGAAGCATGTGCTACAACTTGACCATTCTGCATCAGCACACCACCTACACCCATCTTCGAAGCATCACAATACACAACAAAGGATTCCCTTGGATTCGACAAAATCAAAACTGGAGTAAACGTCAACTTCCTCTTGAGTTCTTGGAAACTCTCTTAACAATTCACATACCAAACATAAACTTGACCCTTTCGAGTCAACTGAGTTAAAGGAAATGCTAACTTCGAAAGGCCTTTAATAAACCTCATGTAATAACTAGCCAAACCAAGTAAACTTCCGATCTCCGTGACAGATTTCGGAGTCTCCCACTGCCACACTGCACCTATCTTCGACAGATCAACAATAATACCACGACTAGAAATTATATGCCCGAGGAAACTCACCTCTCGCAACTAGAATTTACACTTGGATAACTTCGCATACAACTTATTTTCTTGCAAGGTCTGTAACATAACTCTCAGGTGCTCCACATGCTCTTCATCGGATTTAGAATGTATCAAAATGTCATCGATGAACATCACCACAAACTGATCTAGGTAAGGATGGAAAATCCTTTTCATATACCCCATAAACACACATGGTTCATTAGATACACCAAATGAAATCACATAATACTCATAGTGACCATATCTCGTTCTGAACGCAATCTTCAGAATATCTTCTGGTTTCACACGAATATGATGATAACCCGACCACAAATCAATCTTACTGAATACGCAAACACCAACTAGTTGATCCATCAAATCGTCAATTCTCGATAGAGGGTTCTTGTTCCTGATAGTCACTTTTTCAGTTGTCGATAGTCAACACACAACCTCATGATACCATCTTTCTTCTTGACCAACAACGCCGACGCTTCCTACGGGAAACACTTAGTCAAACAAACTTCTTCTCAAGCAACTCTTCCAAATGCTTCTTCTGCTCATTCAACCGTGTAACAAACATTCTTTAAGGAGCCATCGACACATAAATAGTACCAGGTACTAAATCTACGACAAACTCAACCTCGCACTCCGATGACAAATCACTGATGTCATTTGGAAATACTTCTGGAAAATAGCACACCATTGATAATTAATCAATCATAGTTTTGCTTTTAGCCTTAATAGAAGCTAGTATCATAAACACCTTAACATCATTCTTCATGAATTCATCCACTTGCTTAGCAGACACAAACAACTCGTCACTTGTATCAAACTCTGGAAATGACACTGACTTGTCGAAATAGTTGATATGAATATAGTTGAACTCCAACTAGGTCATTCCAAGGATATCAATTTTATTCAACGGTAGACAGACTAAGTCCATCCCAAAACTTTTACCATAAATAGTCAGCGGACAATTCAAACACACCCATGAAGTAGTCACCGAACCATTGGTTTGGGTATCGATAACCATACTCCCAACCATAGAAGAATATTTTAAATCCAACCTCTCAACACAATCAAGCAAAACAAAAGAATATGTTGAACCCATGTCAATAATAGAAGTTAGCGAAATACCTCTAATGAAACACGTACGTCGAACCAATCTGTCTAAGCTAGTAGTCTCTGACCCAGTCAAAGCAAAGAATTCTCCTCAGACTGAACCTTCTCGGGTTTCTGGTAATGAGTACTAATGTGACCTGGTTCCCCATAATTGAAGCAAGTCAGACTATTACTCTTACAATCAGCAATAAGATATCTCGTCTTTCCACACTTGAAACATCTCTTCTCAGGATTCTTATAGTCATTGAGATGATGACCCATGACCCCACACTTAAAGCACTTGATAGAAGCGGGAGTCTCTCCCTCACTTGGCCTTTTTGTTGGTGTAAGCCCTAGAGACCAATACTTTTGGTACTTGTATCGAATTATTTATTAATAATAAAAGACTTTTTCTTTATTATGTTTGTTTAATAAAGTCCCTAAGATAGCTAGTCAGTTTAATGTATCAAGTATGACTTAATCATGAGATCACATTAAACATAAGGACACTATTCTTAAAGTATCTGTAGTCGAGCTTTATTATGAAGTGGGATAACATTAAAGCATAAAAACTATTATGTATATAGACTGATGATCACATCTCATGGATCATGGATAAAGAGTTATCAAGTCTTAAACATGGGTATGAATATTAAGAGTAATATTTATACTGGATTGACCCGCTATGAGAATACTATATAGAATGTTATGCAAAGTGTCATAAGTTATTCTCATGGTGATAATGGTGTATACCACCCTTCGACCTGAAACCACTATGGATCCTAGATGTAGAGCCGAGTGCCTTGTTGCTGATCAAACGTTGTCCGTAACTGGATGACCATAAAGACAGTTGATGGATATTCCACGAAGCATGCTAAGGGACATAAGTGACCTAGATGGAATTTGCTCATCCCGCGTAACAGGATAAATGCCTATGGGCCCAATATTGAACTGAACAAGGATGACACGGTCTATGCCTTGTGTTCAATATAGACATAAGGGAAAAAGGATAATTATACACATAAGTATTGTCACAGAAGGATTTGTCAGATCACATGACATTTTCGTGTCTTGGGTAGCAGTGATGTGTTGCTAGATACCGCTCACTTAAGTGAATTGTAGAACATCGTAAGGTACGGTGTACTTAAGTAGAATACGAAATATGGTAATGTAACACGTGCTTAAGTGATTTTGGCATATTATAAGATATGGGCCACATACACTTAAGTGGGCTTTTTAGCTTGCAGCCCACACAAGTGGTTCTATAAATAAAACCCTTGTGCAGAAGCATTTTGTAGCAGTTGCAATTTTTCGTTTCTGTCTCTCTCTCTCTCTCTCTCTCTCTTTTTCTCTCTCTCTCTCTCTCTCTCTCTCTCTCTCTCTCACACACACACACACACACACACACACACACACACACACACACACACACACACACACACACACACACACACACACACACACACACACACACACACACACACACACACAAACACACACACACACACACACACACACACACACACACACACACACACACACTCAAAGCCTTCATTCGTAGCAGCTAGCACTGAGATTGAAGGAATCCGTTCGTGTGGACTGAGTAGAGGCGTTGTCATCGTTCAACGTCCGTGATCGCTCCGTAGTTCTGCATCAAAGATTTCAATCGTCACAAGAGGTAACGACTCTATCACTGATCATGCCCATTTGTAAGGATCACTAAAGGAGTAAATTTTAAATTCCGTTGCGTTTTGGATCGCTACTCTCCTTCACTTTTATCATCTGAAGCCTCATGCTTCCTTTTATCAGTTAAATCACTATACGATTTTCCGTGATACTGATTCTTCATGTTCTTCTCACTAAGATTATTATAGTGATCAAAAAAGGCTATGCTATCCTCGCCATATATCCTACACTTATTCACCATCATAGGAAATCGACGAATCTCCTGATACCCAATACTCCACTTGATCTTGGGATGCAATCCACTTTTGAACTTGATACACTTCAACCCCTCAGCAGTCGCACCATTGTAGTATGGACAAAACTTCACCAACTCTTCGAACTTAGCAGCATACTTTGCAACTGTCAAATTTCCCTTCTTTAGCTCGAGGAGCTTGATTTCCTTCTTACTGCGCACGTCCTATGGAAAATATTTCTCTAAAAACTCAGCCCTGAACACAACCTAAGTAATCTCAGTACCAACAACCTCCAACCTCTGAAGTGAATTATCCCACTAGTCTTCGACCTCCTTTGACAACATATAAGTACCAAACTGCATCATCTAAACTTTAGTACAAGCCATCACCCGCAAAATCTTCTCAATATCTCTGAGCCATGTCTATGCACCCTTCGGATCATATCTTCCCTTGAAGGTCAACTGATTGTTTCTTTGAAACTTCCCAAAAATCACCAACCTGATTCTGCTGAACCTGTAACGCTTGAGTCATTGCTTTCAAAGCATCAACAATCGCTCGGTCTTTTCTTCCTCCTACCATATTCTAAACACCAATAAATAGACATTAGAAGAAACATTGCCCTGACAATGTTCACAGACTCGTCACATACTAGGGGACAAACAACATTACCAAAACATGATTGGATGAACCAACAAGGCTCTTATACCACTAATGTAACACCATAAACCTCTAAACTTATATATAAAAAATTTATTCGACAATTTAAGGTGTTACCAATGATAAACCTTCCAACTCATAAAAAACATACGACAACACGCAGCGGAAAGTCATTTCATAAAAACTTCATAAATAACGTACTAAACTTTTAAAACACTAAATTCAACATTTTCTAAAAAAAATAACAAACACCCTATTTCCGATGTTAGAAGATCAGAGCACTAAAACTACTAAGTAGTGATAAAACTAAAAACTAAAAATGAAGAATAGCTCCAACAAGCCACCTTCCACACACTGCAACAACTCTACTCCTGAATATCTACAAGATGTTCATGATGGACAACATAAAACAAAATGGGTGAGAAATAAACTTCAATATCAACGATGCAAAAAATGAAAAGGTATAGAACATACAACATATCACACATTCAATACACAATTAATATAACCATAATCTCACGCCCATTCACAACACTATATAAGTATATGTAATGCGACTCGCGGCACAACGTAACATTATACATGTGATATCAATTCAACATTTGGATCTTACCGGAATCAAATCCCCCTTCCGAGCTCTAAACCCCCTTTTGATAAAGGTATGTAGAGCTAAACATTGAATCCTATTAATATTAATAGATAGAGGTTATCATTTATATACCAAGCAAGTGAAAAATAAATAAATATAAGGAAATAAAAAAAGCATTTTCCAGTCCCTCTAAAATAACACCAATGATTTACAATCAGTGTAATTGTGGCTAAATACAACTGCGATACATCAGAAACTCCAATTTAAACCCTAAAACCTTGACAAAAAAAACTGTAAATGCAAGCAGCAATTTGAAAGACAACATAAAAACAACCATGAACACATTTTTTTATATTAACTAGGAAGTTAGCTTAGGCTGGAAACTGATTGCAGTAACGCCAAGCAGTAACGCCAAGCAAACAATGCGATTTCACAAATATCAATGCATGTTTTCCTTGCTGTAGCTGAATTTCTGATATAGTTAAGTAGCTCGTTATTCACTATGATGTTTTAACAGCTTTTAGAAAGCAATATCGTTTGTCAAAATCCAAAAAGACAAGAAAACATGTTCACATATTAAGTCTTTATAAACTAGCTCTTGTTCCTTCTTTCCTCTCCTGTTCACAAACAATCCATTGTTCAATGCCATGGCCACCAACCAAGGTGTCCTTTCATCTCTTGACAATGCCAAGACACAAAGCTACCATTATATGGCAATAGTGATAGCAGGAATGGGGTTTTTCACCGATGCGTACGACCTCTTTTGCATCACGGCCGTTACAAAGCTTATCGGTCGATTATACTACTCTGATCCGACTGGTCAGGGTCCTGGAAAACTTCCAACAAACGTAAACAACGCAATAACCGGTGTCGCGTTGTGCGGTACCCTCGCAGGACAACTCTTCTTTGGCTGGCTTGGAGACAAACTTGGTAGAAAAAAAGTTTACGGCATAACACTAACCACAATGGTTGGTTTTGCTTTAGCTTCAGGTCTATCATTTGGTTCCACGTCGAAAACTGTGGTCACTAGTCTTTGTTTCTTTAGATTCTGGCTAGGGTTCGGCATCGGTGGAGACTATCCTCTCTCAGCTGTGATCATGTCTGAATATGCTAATCAGAAAACAAGAGGAAGTTTCATTGCTGCTGTTTTCGCTATGCAAGGTGTTGGAATACTGGTCGCTGGAGGCGTAGCCATGTTCGTCTCGAAGCTATTCTTATCGGCTTTTCCAGCTCCTGATTTTGAAACTGATCCTGTTCTATCTACTCAACCAGAAGGAGATTTTGTATGGAGAATTGTGCTAATGTTTGGTGCTGTTCCTGCTGGATTAACTTATTATTGGAGAATGAAAATGCCGGAAACTGCAAGATACACTGCTTTGGTAGAAGGAGATCACAAAAAAGCTGCCGAAGATATGGCCAAAGTTCTTGATAAGAAAATACTTTTAGAAGAATCGAATACCAGAATCGCTATCGCACCACGCGGTTCGCGCTCGTATGGACTCTTCTCTTCAGAGTTTCTTAATAGGCATGGCCTTCACCTTTTAGGAACAACTAGCACATGGTTTTTATTGGATATTGCTTTCTATAGTCTTCAACTAACACAAAAAGATATTTATCCAGCTAGTGGACTTGTATACAAGGCCTCCAAAATGAATGCTATTGAGGAAGTGTTTCAGCTCTCTCGAGCCATGTTCGTGGTTGCCTTGCTCGCCACGGTACCTGGATACTGGTGCACGGTTCTTCTGATCGACAAGATCGGACGGTACAGAATCCAGCTTGTTGGATTTCTTGTGATGTTTGTTTCTATGTGGTTTCTAGGGCACAATTACAGATCATATAGGGGAGAAGAATCTAAATGCAAGAAAGATTCAAAATATGATTTTTGCAACGGAAACCTAATCATGTTTGCTATACTTTTTGGACTTACACTTTTCTTTGCTAACTTTGGACCTAATAGTACTACATTTATAGTGCCGGCGGAGCTCTTCCCTGCGAGGCTCCGTTCGACGTGTCACGGGATATCGGCTGCAGCTGGAAAATCGGGAGCTATCATCGGTGCTTTTGTGGTGCAAAGCCATATAGATAATGCACATGATAAAACCAAAGGAATCAAGCAGGCAATTATGGCGCTTTCGTTTGTCAACTTGCTTGGATTCCTTTGCACATTCTTGGTGCCTGAAACGCAAGGTCGGTCACTCGAAGAAATATCGGGAGAGGAGAAAGAATTCGAGGAAAATAATACTGCAGATGAGGCAATAAATGATGCAAAAGAGGGAATAAGAAACCCCAGTGTTGATAAATCTCCAGGAACTTCAATAGTTTAGTTCCTAGGTCATGAGATTATAATACTCAAGAAGCATCAATATGAGGACCAATATGAATAATGTTGGTATCAGTGACTTGTATCATAACTATATGTAACTACAAGAATAAGTGCTTCTTGGTTAAGTGTGTTTTTCTTTGTTCTTCTTCATTAGTCCATAGTAGCAGATGAAGAACTAAAAATAAGAGTGCAAGTTGTTGTAACCTATACTTTAAGTGCTTCTGTTGTATGTGTATTATTGAAGATAATAAATTTGTTACTTTTATTTGTATCTGTAGATTCTCTAACACGAGACCAAAAAAGAATGATTACTTCTAAATTTTATTTTAGTCCCTTCCTTCTCTAACACAATGAACAAAATATACAAAGGCCAGCCATGTCAGCAACAAATACTATGAGGCAATAATTTAGAACCTCTTTCAATAACCATGAGGCAGTAACAAGTGAATAAAATTGATTTTGAGTGAATAAAGAAAAACACTTAGCGTGTGTTTAGTTCACCTGTGAATAAAATTGATTTTGAGTGAATTGATTTTATAAAATTTGATTCGACTTAAAAGTGAGTTGAAGGTACAATGATTTATGTTAAAATAAATTGTTGTAAAAAAGAGTTAAATAGTAAATTTCAGTATAAAAATCATAATTAGACTCAAAAACTACAAATCGTCAAATAGAATCAATTTTAAAAAGAATAGTCAATTATACTTTAGAGTAGTTTAGAGTAGTCAAACATGTTAAAATCAATTATACACGAACAAAATCAATTATGGGTCCTCAAAATGTTAAACCTAACATACACTTAGAAAAACAAATCATGGTAAATATCATCTCAAGTGGAGTGTCATCATAGTCGTACTTGTCAAAAATGACAGAATGCGTGGCACCCTTATGTTGGTGGCGGTGGCGAGAGACCTTAGTATTTTTCGGTGATTCAGGCTGCTCACGGTGGTGAGAAATCCTACTCAGTGGTGTTTTTGGCTATGGAGAGAGCAAACTCACGTGAGATAAGAAGCTTTGTATTCTCAAAGTGTTTCATGTGTGTTCTGAGTTATCTTTCAGGATAGTAAGGATGGGGTATTTATAGAGGCATATGGGCATAGGTTTAGGGGACTCCTAAGAAGTGGTAACCCATTTCTAGGTGTTTTTCTGTGTAGCTTGCATCTTTAGCCGAGGAAAAGAACTATGGAGAGAAAACTCACGTGAGATACTTAATCCTAACTGAGATACTCGCCTCTAACTGAGGGACTCGTCCTAGGTTTCACTCATTGAGGAAGATTAATAAAAACCCAAGTTTTATTCTATTGCAAGGCCAAAAGTTCAGAGTTCATGGCTTGCACCCAACATTCTTGAGTTTTAGCTTGGTTAGATGTGGCTGGTTCATTTTCAGCAGTTAAAGACAAGACACATTTTTGATTTGCATGTGAGATGTTAACATAAGAATGATAATGTGAAATAGGATAGACGATGGCTGAAGATTTTGATCCAACTGAAGTTAATGAAAGATTGAATATGTAATCATTGAGATGGCTAGATGTGTGTTTGATTCTGGCAGATTTTCTAAGTCCTTGTTCAGAACTTTATTGTGTCAGAACTTGGTCAGGTCTGTCTGAATTATCTGTTATAATTTCATCAGGTTCATCATTTTGTATGATGATAGGTGAAGGTTTAGTATCAATGTTAGGTGATGTAGTATTGTGATCAGATTCATAGTTGGTATATTTCATTAGGTTTTGAGGTAATATGATGAGATGAATGATATGGCCAAGTGAAGGGTGGATTTATATTGTATAAGGTAGAACATGTTCATGATAGGTAACATGTCTAGAAATAAAAATGGATTTGGTGGTCAAATATTGTATAAGGTAGAATATGTTCATGATAGGTAACATGTCTAGAAATAAAAATGGATTTGGTGGTCAAGTCAAATAAAACTGCTCCATTAACACCTTGCTTGTGTCCTAAGTAAACAACTTTTCTTGCTCTTAGGTCAAGTTTTGTCCTATGGTTTTGAATGGTTGATGCATATCAAAGACAACCAAAAACTTTGATATCATTTAAGTCAATGTGTGTATCAAATCTATGAAAATATGGAGACATATTTTGAAGTGTAGGACTAGGAATTATGTTTATGATATATATGGCTTGGAGGATAGCACAGGAGAAAAACTGTTTGGGAAATTTTGACTGAAATAAAATGGCTCCCCCAACATTAAGAATATGTTGATGCTTTCTTTCCACACGACCATTTTGTTGATGTGTCTCAACACAACTAGTTTGGTATTAAAAATTCAGGGGCATTGTTACTCCTTATAATTTTAACATGGTTGTGGTATTGGTTTTCATTCATAATAAGGAACTTTTGAACAAGATCAAATATTTAAATTTTATATTTGCACAAAATGACTCAAGTAAATCGGCTATAATAATCTAGTACAGTCAGAAAATACTTATGTCTATGAATATAAGCAATAGAAAGTGGTCCCCAAATGTCAAAATGAAAAATTTCATAACATTTTGAGTCTTTGTGTGTACTAATGGGAAATTTCAATTTTCTGTGTCTAGCATAATGACAAATGTCACAAACAACATTAGGATCTATATTTACAAAGGGAAAGTTATGATGTAAATATTAAAGTCTAGAATTGGATAAGTGTCCCAATCTAAAATGCCATATAACTTTTTTGGGAGTAATGGTTTGAGATGTGGTTGTGACAGTTGATGTTTCTTGTATGGTAAGGTAGTACACTCCTTCAATTAACTCAGCCAAACCAATCGTCATTATGGTCTTCTTTTCATGTATCAAACATTTATCATGCTTAAAAATCACATTACAATTGTTATGAAGACAAAGTTTTTGTGCAAATAACAAGTTCAATTAAAAGTAAGGTACAAATAGAACATCTGATGTGATCAAACCAGATGAAAATTTGACAGTTCCAACAATTTTTAGCTAAAGAGACATGACCATTCAACATTTTGATATGGATGGGAACTATGTTATGATATTGGATAAAATGACTTGAGGAAGAGAAAATATGGTTAGTAGCACCTGAATCTACTATCCAAGAGCCTAAGGATGAGTGATTCATAGAAAAGGACATGTGAGTGATACCTGATGTGAGATGATTACTAGTATGATTGATAATATTCACCATGCTAGAATTTTGCAGTATGCCTACCAATTGTTCATATTGTTCCCTTGTGAAGCCAAAAGAATCATTTTCTTTGGAGCTTTTGCAGTCATCAACATCCTCTTTTTCATTTATTTATTCAGCAGAGGTATTGTTAGCAGAGTAAGTTTTGCCATAGTTTGGGGGGAAACTATGTTTCCTATAGCAAACATTGATAGTCTGGCCTATCCTACCACAATGAGAGCATTCTTTTTCCTTATAACTAGAGGACTTTCCTGACAGATTAAATCCACATGTGTAACACCCTAAACCCCACACGTAATTTCAACGTATAATTTAATTAAAAATACAACTACAAGGGTGTCACACACATCAAAACCAATCCTATTCCGTAACACGGGTTACAAACCTTATCATACAACACCTGTCATCTCCTGATCACCTTCACTTAGGGTATCATTGCAGCGGAATCAATCAAAAAATTTATAATTGTAATTTAAGGTATAAAATCTCAAAACTACAAACTTCATAATGCAATAACAAATATAATGATGTTCACATTGTCGCATACGCGAAAAACAACCGGCGGGAAAAACAAACAAACAGAGCCGCCACCGTGCGTTATTTATCCCAAAGGAGGGAAAGGAAACGCTCGAAGTAAAACTGGAAAGGAACGGTCTTACGACTGGAGATTGCAAGGATCGGGAGTCGGTTACGCAAGGGGAAGGTATTAGCACCCCTCACGTCCGTCGTACTCGACGGGATCCACGCTCAGAAGGAATAGAATAAGGTTGCTGATAAAAATTGCTCAAAGAATGCACACACACTGGAATAAACAGGCGGAAGAAGACGGAAGCGGACTCGGCAGGATATCGCATCCTGGGCCTACGTAGTTTGTCAGAAACAAACATCAGAGTCGACGTAGTTCGGGGAAAACGGGAAACAGGATCGCTAGGATATCGCATCCTATGCCTACGTATCTCATATGGAATGAGAATCAGAGCTGCCGTAGTTCGGCTAACGCATGCCGAAACAAAACACCAAAACTGGACGCTGAGACGTCAGAAGAAACACCCAAACACAAATAGGAAACAGAAAGCCAATCGCTGGGCTTACATCCAACTCCACAAAAGAAACAGGAAACAGATAGCCAATCAATGGTCTTACATCTGACTCCACAAACGACAACAAACGGGAAACCGAATGCCAATCGCTGGGCTTACATCAGACTCCAAACACCCACACAAACAAGGAAACAAGTTAACAGGTTGACAAGCTAATAGGGAGTCTGGTACTCGAGCCTACTAGTTGTCGCACAAACAAACAGAGACGCTGAGTCGTCAAAAGAAACAGAAAGGTTGAACAAACAGACTAAAAGGGAGTCAGGAACTCGGACCTAATAGCTGTCAAGCAAACACACACAAAAGGTTGAAAAAGCAAAAGGGTGCCCGGAGAGATCTCGCACGATCTCCTGCCTACGTACCTCATCTGGTATGAGGATCAGGGCGACGTAGTTCCCCTATACAGGGGAGAAACTCTCTCCTAACCAGAGACCGGGGAATAACAAACTAAAAGGGAGACTGACTCGAGCCTAATAGTTGTCATACAATCCACAATAGCCCTAGGTTGAAGTATCTAATCAAGAGTTTGACTCGCACAGGAAGCGAGTCAACTCAAGTCCTAACTCTACATACGTTCAACTTCCTCGAAAGTTAAACGTATGACTCCTACAGAAAAGGAGGTGAGAAGTGGAAAGCAGGTAAACACCAGAAGCAATCACACAAGCAATCATCACGCTCTATATGCAAACAAGAGGCTCAGACACGGTTGGGCTTTAGTCAAGGGGTCATATCAACCTCGACAAACAAGCCGGGCTTTAGTCAAGGGGTCATATCAACCTCGACAAACAAGCCAAACGTATGGGTACTGAGGCTCTTAATCACTGACATTGACCGTCAGGATGAGCAGATGAAAGGTACTGAGGGTTAGACCTCATAGCTCTTAACCATGGCCTGGGTGAGCTTGAATCAATGAAGGTGTGGGAGTCCAGAAAGGGGGACTCTACTCCACATGACTGACACTGTACAAGATCTGGGGGACGTGTCCAAGAGCATTAGCACGTAGTGCGAGCATAATGGACGACTCAAACGATTAGCAGGGGACTGGCTACTAGCCCCTTCTATCTTCCAATTGCCTCTTCACTTAGGAGGACTTGAAGTACATGGCACAAACATAAACAAACACAGACATTGCCTCTTAAGGAGGACTTCAGCCAAACGCCTGCCAAAAAAGCGACAGGGCTTCCAGACTACATGGAGTTAGAGGATGATTACCTAGTGGTATACCAACCACAAGCAAAGCAAATTCAAGCAATGAGCTAAAGCTACTAAAGTACCTGTAAGAAAATCAAACAAGTCAATATTCACATTCAGACAAACCAAACAGACACAACAGTGGTTCCTCAATATATACACAATACAAGTCCTATGCAACTCAAGTGAGTTCATCACCAAGGAACCTACAATACAACCAAGGTTAGTATACAAAGAATTTGCATCTCAAGTCATGAGATCAACATCAATCATTAGGACTAGGAGCTTGAACCTGAAATGCAAAACTCAAAAGATGAGTACAAACCCACTAGCACCAAGGCTAGGGTCAAAGGCAAAGAAAAAAACCAAAACAACAACCAATATTCAACATGAAGCATCTTTATTTAAGTAAGAACATGTCCTAAAAAGGACCAAGTCAAAAGCATTAAGCAAAGTCATTACATGAGCAAGAGAAGGCAAAGGCAATTTCAAAGCACACAATTGGACATCAAGAATCAAAATTCCATATTAAAACAGAAGTGAATCAAACAATCATGAAAACAATTATGTGCATACAAAATGTCAAACAGAATCATCATGCCAAAAATTAGAATCAACAGAGCTCAATTGACCTAGAAATAAAAATGAACAAGATCAACATCAAATTGTGTGACACACATTGTCACACCATGCATTCATGTGTCCAAAACAGAAATGAAAAATGATAAAATGCACAACCAAGCCTCAAAAATCATGCAACATGTTGGGAATCAGCATACCAAATTTCACATTAATTGGCCAATGTATGAGCATTTCACAATAGAATGAATGAAGCATGTCACATTTGCATACATGTTCAAATAACAATTCACCATTAAAAATCCAGAAATGATAAAATCAGGAAAGTCACATCATAAAATACTAGACACTTAAATGAACATGTGAGAAAAAATTTCATTCAATTTGGATTAATTTTCAATTTGTTATGAATTTTGGAAGTTGGATAAAAAAAATATGAATTAATGAAGAAATCACATGATGAAATGGAGGGAAATAGAAATGAATTTGGTTAATTCGAAATAAGTGCTGGAGCGGAGGATCGAAGTGAGGTTGCGCGCTAGGACAAAAACGACGCCGTTTTGGGCTTGCCCTAGCACAAGTTGCAGGTGGCGGCGCTACTATTCACAGCGGTGGTTCATGCGGTGGTTTCCACCGTCTTCTTCGTGAAGACGGTGGTGCTACTGTTCATCTTTTTTGTGTGTGCAGAATTTTATAAAATTTATATCGTTGGAAAAGTCTTGATGAGTATATTCCAAATATCATAAAAGCTAAGCCTAATTCATCATCTATTTTCTGGATCAAAGGAAATAAGTTTCTAGATCTAAACTTTAATTCAACATAACTTCTTCATTTTTCATCCAAATTTCATGAAATTTATATCAGAATAACCAGTGATGAAGGCTCTACAAGTTTATGTACATAAAATCAAGATTTATGAGATTCGAATTTCCAATCTCTTGAAGAGTAGTGGATGAAAACAGTGTGTTCAAGCTTCCTAAGCCTCCAAATCTCCTTATCCACTCTTGTTATGAAGCTTGATGTAGAAGTGGATGCTTGCCACGACCTAGATCTTGCTTAATTTGCACTTGCCATTGATGTGTTCATGTGTTGAAGGTGCACAAATCTTCACCAAAAGTTTCAATCCAGAGCTTGATCCTTCATCAATAACACTTGCCGAACATGATTATGCAGTAAAATCAAGGTGTTGTGTGGAGAAAATTCAAATTTGAGATGAGAGAAAATTTTGAAGGGAAAAAATTTTCTAGATCTAGAACTTGTGATTATGAGCAATTCTGTTACAATTAGGCTTTTATACCACATGTTAATCACTTTGCTAATGGTAATTAGGCTTGGTTAAATGAGATTAAGGAAATGAGAGATGTTTTGCAAATTTGGAAAAGTGAGGGTGCATGGCCTAATTTGGACGTGAACAGTAGCATGCAATCATCCAATTCCACTTAAAATCATCTAATAAACCCAATGGAAGTGGTATTTTTCATGTATGATCAATAGAATTTGAATTCCCCAATTTCCCTCCAAAATGCACTTGAATTAACACATGATCATATAATGTTCTTTTATGCAAGGCCATGATGGATTTTGAAACTATAGGTCATGAGAAGCAAATTGCCAAAAGAGTGGCTCAATTTGGAGTTTTGAGCCAAAAGTTATGCCACCTTGAAGTTTCATGCACACTTTGTCATCCTTTGATCATAACTCCTGAACCATTCATCAGAAATTCATGAAATAGGAATTTTTGGAAAGAGGAGAGAAAGATATTCAACTTTCATGTTGGACAAAATTTCATTTGAAGCTTCTTTGATGATGTAAAATCAAGTTGAATTTGGACCAAAATCTTTCCATTTTTGGAAACTTTCAATTACAGGTCACTTTCCATTTTTGGAAACTTTTGATCTGACCTCAAATTCTTCAAGATATGTATTTGACATGATGAATAAGCCTCTTTGGGGACATGAATGAAGTGTCTCCAACCATTTCTCCACCTCCTAGCCCTCAGTTGACTTTCAGTTGACTTTTATGGGCCCTAGATGACTTGGCCATGCACTGATGACTTTGAGCCTCTAACACTTGGCCAGTTTGCTTCAAAATGAACCTTGGCTCATATAAGCTCAATAGAATGATCATATGACCTCCATCTCAATAGAATACCTCATCTCCTTGAAAATCCCTGGTTGAAAGAATGGCACTGCTTAGGGTTGACCAGAGGTCAAAACCCTAATCCAGAGGAATCTGAGCATGAAAAATGAACCCCTTGAGGATGACATAACCATGATGATGATGATGTACCCTTGCAATCAAGATAATTCTCAACCTCCTTGAAGAACCAAGAAAACCCTAATTGAAGCACAAACCCTCAGATGCTTGATCAGGCATTCATCAAGACCTTCAGGCTTGAACCTCTTAAACTCTCTATCTTCTGAGAAAGACTTAGGAGGACAACTTGCTTGTTATTTTCACATGATATGCAATATTCAATGACTAATGCCCTAAATATGAAATGCAATATGCTAAGCTAGTCCCAAGAAGAGGAGGGCAAATGTTGAGGTGTTACAGCTGCCCCTATTCAATCCACTATGAACTTGTCGATTTGAACAGCCTCAACCTTCAGGTGATCAGGGTGAAGAGTGATTGAATACCAAGAACAGACGAACAATTTGCGCTCCACTGGGGATTATTATATTTTCTTTTTCTTTTCTTGAACCCCGAAACATATTTGATTTTTTTTTTGCTTTTTCTTCAACCCCGAACAAAGATTTTCTTTCGCGCGGATGATCCCGGGTCACCGCATTTGAACCCCGACACCTTCATATTACTCTTGTTTGCCAAACAATGAACCCCATTCTCCATTTGAACCCCAGCCGCCTGACGATAGCTCGTGATCGCCGTTGTGAACCTCGCTCTCCAGAAAACACCCCGTGTCTCCTTTTCTCCATTTGAACCCCGCTCTCCAGAAAATGCCCAACACTTTCTTTTCTCCATTTGGACCCCGTTCTCCATTTTCTTGTGATAATTCCGCTGGCAACGTCGGAAATAACACCAAAACACCACTCTGATGGCGACATATCAGAGGGTACACCTTCACAACCGGAAGGTAATCATGTGCATTTCTTCCTCCGAAGATACCCATAACGACTTCTGTTGGCCTTGCCAAAGTCTAAGGTGACACATGATCAGAAGACAATCCTGAGGACCTCATCCTGGATATAATCTTCAACTCCAATCTCCATTTGAACCCCGTTCTCCAAAAAATGCCGCAACACTTCCTTTTCTCCATTCTTCGATTTTCACGCTGATCGCGTAACGTTCTTTGATTTTATTTCCATCTCCGCCCGACGGAAAATTTTCCTCCAATATCGCACTACTGGGGAACATTGTTGCTCTAACGTCATGATGCTAAACTCCTTAGAGTAACATCTTCTAACTTCTATCTCGCACGACATAAATCTCCTCCAGTATCGCACTACTGGGGAATACCGTTTGACCCAACGTCACGATGCTAAGCTCCTCGGAGTGACATCTTCATCATCCAGCGAAACCAATCCTCAAACGGTAACCATGGCTTGAGACTAGTTTATGCTTGCAATGCTGATGCACGATTTTTTTTACAGCGTAATGCTCCATAACCCTGGAAATGCTACGCAATTAGCTATGCAATATGCTATGCTTATCTAAATGATGAATGCCTAAAAAAAAGTATCCCCCTCAAGGGACTCTACTGGGAAACTCGAGGCACTCTGCTGAGGAACTCGCTATCGCTCCAATCTCCACCCTGCTGGGGAATAACACTGCCGCTGGGGAAAGGACAACCCTCAACAGGGATTAACTCCACTGAACCCGATCCGCTTGGGGACTTCGCTGGGAAACAGCTACCAACGCACTCTGTGGGGAAAAAAGCAATCTTCGACTTGCTGGGGAAATAACAACCTCCACCCTGCTAGGGAAACAACCTCAGGCCTGGTTATCGAAGAAACACCGATCTCGAATCTGCTGGGGAGATACGGCATATCTGATACGGAACACCTGTCGACTCGTCGAACACTGGCATTCACTATTTAACCACAGTGTCAGCTTTCCACTTTTGAGAGCTCCCAGACTCGTCTGGACTTTTCTGATTCATCACCTTGTATTCTTGACTTCTCCGTACTTTACCGAGATTGAACCCCTCAAATTGGTATCAACTTTCCAATTCTTCAAACTTTGAAGAGTCTTCTTGATTAATCCTCAAGGATCGTCGTACGTTCTTCCGTCGTCTTTTCACCGTTCCTCCATTCCTCGTCCCTGATTGGACTCCACGGGGATCTTTTGTCAAAAAGCTTCCTATCACAACCTGCAAGGGAGTGAAGACAACCAACAGCTCCTGCAAAAGAGATCGTTAGATAAAAACGTGCCCCAAGCGTGCCAAAATTTCAACACCTAGGTCACTCAACCTTCCGAATAAGATTTCAGGTTTTCAAACCTATAAACATGCATTGGAAGGGACCTCCATGTCTCAAAATGCAAAGATTCTTTATCGAAATAAACGGATGTTTTTGCAATCAAAGCGGTAATGAAAACAAAAACAAAATTATTTGACTGAATATGCATTTTATTGATTGAAAAAGGTGGCTCAAAACTGAGCAATACACAGGAAGCAATCCCTGAAAAGAGGTAATTGCGCACAAAAGGAAAATCTATCCTAATGGCAATGCGGAACCGTGATCTCATCGAGTTCCAACTCGGTTACACCCCATATGTCCTCAGACTCTCCGTGCTTTCTGCCTTCTGAACAAGACGCTTCTGACCGATCCCTACCGGGGATTATCCACGTGTCTTAACCAAAGCATAAACGATCATGCCAGATGCAGCTGTTCGTTTCAATCCCTCTTTTGCCTGGACCGCCCTTTCGGGTTTTCAGTCCACCGGGATACCCTTTTTTGCCCAAGCCGCCCTTGTGGGGTTTTCGACTTGCCGGGTGTACAACTTTTTCCTCTTTATCCCTAATTTTTGCCCGAACCTTTTTCATTTTTTTTCTGGCTCGCCGGGATGCCCATTTTTGCCTGGACTATTTTATTCTTTTCGTCCAGCGGGTCTCTTTATACGAAGTATTTTTTAAATGCGTCCGCATTCACAGGGGATGGAAAATCCTCGCCATCCGTGGTCGTCAACAACAAGGCTCCGCCAGAGAAAACCTTCTTGACCACGAATGGACCTTCATAATTGGGTGTCCACTTGCCCCTACGATCGTTCTGAGGAGGAAGGATCCTTTTCAACACCAGATCTCCCACATGATACACACGAGGCCGCACCTTTCGGTCAAAAGCACGCTTCATCCGCTGCTGGTACAACTGCCCATGACAGATGGCCGCCAGCCTCTTCTCCTCAATCAGGCTCAACTCTTCGTACCGAGTCCTTACCCATTCAGCCTCTTGCAACTTCACGTCCATCAGGACTCTCAAAGACGGAATTTAAACCTCAACCGGTAGCACGGCTTCCATCCCATACACAAGTGAGAAAGGCGTTGCCCCAGTAGACGTACGCACCGAGGTACGATACCCATGCAATGCGAATGTCAACATCTCATGCAAATCCTTGTAGGTCACGACCATTTTCTGCACAATCTTCTTTATATTCTTATTAGCTGCCTCGACCGCCCCATTCATCTTCGGACGATAGGGAGAAGAATTGTGATGCTCGATCTTGAATTCCCGGCACAGTTTTGCCATCATCTTATTGTTGAGATTAGAACCATTATCAGTAATGATTCTTTCGGGAACCCCATATCTGCAAATGATATCTCTCTTCAGGAACCTGGCCACGACCTGCTTCGTTACATTCGCATAAGAGGCTGCTTCCACCCACTTGGTGAAGTAATCAATAGCCACTAATATGAATCGGTGCCCATTCGAAGCCGTAGGCTCGATCTTTCCAATCATATCAATTCCCAACATAGCAAACGGCCACGGAGACGACATTAAGCTCAACGGATTTGGAGGCACGTGCACCTTGTCAGCATAAATCTGGCATTTATGACACTTCCGCACGAAATGGAAACATTGGGCCTCCATTGTCATCCAATAATATCCAGCCCTCAGTAGCTTTTTCACCATTGCATTTCCACTAGCATGGGTACTAAATGACCCTTCATGCACCTCCTTCATCAATTGGCTTGCTTCTTTGTCATCGACACATCTAAGCAAAACCCAATCGAAATTCCGCTTGTACAAAACCCCATCCTTATTCAGATAGAACACCATGGCCAACCTCCTCAGAGTCTTTAGGTCCTTCTTGGATGCTCCCTCAGGATATTCTTGGATTTCCAGATAGCGCTTGATATCGAAATACCACGGCTTTTCATCATCAGGCGCTGTGTCAACAACAAACACATAAGCCGGTCTATCAGACGTCCCACCTCAACACTAGGGAACTGATTCCACCAGTGCACCTTAATCAAAGCGGCCAGAGTAGCCAAAGCATCTGCTAAAGGATTCTCTTCTCTTGGCACATGATGTATTTCCACCTTGGTGAAAAACGTCAACAACCTCCTCGTATAATCCCGGTATGGAATTAAATGAGATTGATGCGTATACCATTTTCCGTTAACCTGGTTCACAACCAAAGCTGAATCTCCATATATAACAAGGTTCTTGATTCTCAAATCAATCGCCTCTTCAATCCCTAAGATGCAAGCTTCGTATTCAGCCACGTTGTTGGTGCATTCAAATGTTAGCCGGGCAGCAAAAGGAATGTGGGATCCTTTCGGCGTAACCAAAACAACACCAACTCCGCTACCATTCACGTTAACGGCCCCATCAAACATCAGAATCCATTCGGATTCAGGGTCAGGCCCCTCCTCCGGGATCGGTTCCTCACAATCTTTCGATTTGAGAAACATGATGTCCTCATCAGGGAACTCAAACTTCATCGGTTGATAATCCTCAATGGGTTGCTGGGCGAGGTAATCAGACAATACACTCCCCTTGATTGCTTTCTGAGAGGTATACTGAATATCATATTCAGTCAGAATCATTTTCCATCTCGTAACCCGTCCGGTCAATGCTGGCTTCTAAAAAATATACTTGATTGGATCCATCTTGGAAATCAACAAAGTGGTATGAACCAGCATATACTGTCTTAGTCGGCGAGCAGCCCAGGCCAAAGCACAACAAGTTTTCTCGAGCAGTGAATATCTTGTTTCACACTCGGTAAACTTTTTGCTAAGGTAGTAGATGGCATGCTCTTTTCGACCAGACTCGTCATGCTGCCCTAGTACACACCCCATAGACCTCTCGAGGACCGTCAAGTACAGAATTAACGGTCATCCCTCCACAGAAGGCATCAGAATCGGAGGCTCCTGCAAATATTCTTTTATTTTTCAAATGCCCCTTGGCAATCATTTATTCCACCTGACCGTTGGATCCTTTTTTTTTAACATGGGTTCACACGTGGCTGTTAGATGAGATATGAACCGTGAGATGCAGTTCAATCTACCTAAGAAACCACAAACCTCTTTTTCCGTTCTCGGTTCAGGCATTTCTTGTATTACTTTTTTTTTAGCAGGATCAACCTTGATTCCTCTTTCGCTTACAATAAGCCTCAGCAACTGACCGGACCGCACTCCAAAAGTGCGCTCACTCGGATTCAACCTTAGTTTGAATTGTCTCAACTAGTCAAACATCTTGGCCAGATCTACCAGGTGTCCCTCTTCTGCTTGGGACTTTGCTATCATGTCATCAACATAGCATTCAATTTCATGCTGAATCATATCATGAAACACAATCACCATGACTCTCTGACACGTGACAACGGCGTTCTTGAGACTGAATGGCATCACCTCCACTCTTGACACTCGCCTCCAAGGCGGCCCCAACCTTTACTTCCTTTCAGACCTCCTCGGTCCCTGGATTGACAATCTCAACTCGCTCCTCGTGCAGTTGAATCACCTTCTCCTCTTGTCTCAACAACCTGGCTAATCTTCCAGCACATCATGATCTTCTTCGCCTCCTTCTTCGGCATGATAGATCGAATTGTCGAAGTCATACAAAGGTGTAACCGAATTGTTATCAATGAGATCAGGAGAAAAGTTGCATCTACATGAATGCGGATTCATGCATTGCTTTTGAGGTCGGAACGAGACAAATCAAAAAGAAAAAAAATGAAAACAAACATTGCCATTTTATTATATTTTTAAAACTGCAAAAATGAATGAAAAACAGGGAACACCGCTTTTAATGTGAAAAACATCCATTTATTACTGATGCAAAATATTGCAAAATGAAACACATGAGGTGGCCCTTACAATGAACCATTACGTTTCGGGCAAAACGTATGGCTTTCATGCAAACAGAATTGAAAAACAGAAATATTACTCTTCACGATGAGTGACAATGATGATCTTTGAGGCCTTCCAGTTCCCTGGTACGCACGATTTTATCCACGAGTCAAGTTCGCAGTCACTGTCAATCTCTTCACCCACCGCACAGGCGTGACCTGGATCCAGCATTCCAGCACTGATGAACGTGAACGGTTGACGACGTCCTCTGTTTTGCCCAGACGAGTCTTGGCCCGGCTGATAGCCAACCCCGAACCTATCTGCTTTCACCGCAATGTCTACCATTCTTCCCCAGCCTTGGGCTTTTCCATTCTTCACCACTTCCATGGCTTGTTTGTAAGAAGAAATGAACGACCTTTTATCTTATTCAGCAAAGATGACATTCTTCATCTTGACGGTTTCAAAAGCCTGACAGGGTGTCCTAAATAGTTCACCGTCCACTTCCGCCTTCATCATTCTCTGAATCATTTCCCTCATCAGTGCACACCCATTTGTGGCGACAGCCGCACATAAATTATCACAACCCGGAAAAACCCCATTCTTCAACAGTTGTCTCTGGACCTCAGCCAATGGAGTTCTCACCTGATCTACATTCATCAGTCCAATCGTCCTCCTATCCTCAGAAATTGCATTCACCCCCATCTGACCATGCGCGGGCATGGGATTAGTATTAACGTTTGGAGATTGTGCAAAATTGATGGCCTTGGAATCCACCAGGTCCTGGACAACATGCTTAATGGCTTTACAATTCTCCACATCGTGTCCAGGGGCACCAGAGTGGAATTCGCACTTGGCGTTCTCATCATAATTGGCAGGCCTCTGGTCAGGTCTCAACGGAGCCAACATCCTTGGCTGCACCAATCCAAGATCCTTCAACCTCTTCAACAGAAGAGCATACGTCATGGGCGGCTTATCAAACTGCCGATCTGTCTTCCCTTTTCTCACTTGGCACCCGGCTTTCTGTACTCTCTGTTGAGGTGGCTGCTGTTGCTGTAGTACAGATTGATTACCAGCAGTAATATTTACTGCAGCAGCATACGGGTGGTAACGATCCTTACCCCTTTTGGCATGCACATCACTTGATTCAACCTCCTTCTTGTGCTGACTACTGCCAGAGGGCTTCTTTACTCCAGACGACGGAGCATTTCCCTGTATTTCCCCAATTCTCAGCCAGTTTTCAATCTTCTCCAACCTCTCAGCGATTGCTTTCTGCCCCACGGCGAGCCCTTGCATGATGTTGAACAGCTCACCCATCTTCTCTTTCAGGTCGAGAACGTCGGCGTTGGGTGGATTCATCATTCCTATGTCAATCAAACATGTTAGAAACTGACACCTGCAAAACAGAAGACAAGTTATTATGACTCACGCATGAATGCAATGTCTATCCATATGAGGAACATTCTGTCTTTCGATCCTGGTTTCATCGAGATAGATAATAATCCGACAGCACCATTCTGACATCAATCATCTGGCTTCACCATACAGAGCAGAGAATTATGATTTAGCAAAGATATCACCCGACCATGTGTGTGCTATGTGAGTGCATACAGGAAAGCAAATAAAGCTTGAAGATCAATCGCAGAATGATAACAACCACTGTATATCAAAAGTGCACTATACGTGCAAGAATCATACATCAGGCTGATACAAATCAAATAACAATTCTCCAGTATCAGAAAGAAAATACAAGCAAGTGAATTCCGTCAACAGGCCTGACGGTAATCCAAGACATGATAACAAAAGTCTACACTGAAGAAGGCCCCACAAAAGGCTCCGCATTGTCAACCATCTTGGTAAACTTCACGGCGAACTTGAGCTCAGTGTTCTCCTGCTGCAGTCTTCCTATCTCCTTCTGGTGAATCTTCATCTGTTGAAAGTAATGATCCCTCTCAGCAAGATAGTGATCTCTCTCAGCAATAATCTTCGCTTTCTCCGCTTCCCATTCTGTGGTAAGGACTTTAGCTCTAGCTTCCCTCTGCGTCTTCACAAGGATCTGCCTTCTCTTCTCATCTTCAATGACTTTCAAAGCTCTAGCCAACTTCTCCTTGGTAACGTCGTGCTCCTTTGTATATGACTCTAACGCTTGGCTGATCTTGCAATAATAAGCGGTGTCTATCTCAAAGCGTTTTACCACAAGAGCATGTCTCTTATCCTAGTCTTCTATTTTCCCTTTGATTTCCTGATTAGCCATCTGAATTCTAGCAACACTCATCTCCAACTCAGTCTTCTCTGCCTGCAGCTGATCTCTGGCCTTCTTCATCTCAAGGAATTCTTCCATGCTGACAGAAGAACATGGCCCCTCAATCAATGGACACCAAGGATCACCCCCAGGAAATGGTAGATGCGTGAGCTCAATCCTCTTCCTAAGCCAATCATCAAACGGAGGAAAAGACCTGCTATTAACCTTACCAAAAGGAACCTTTCCCTTCCTTTGAACGTCGCGCCACTCATCAGACACTTGCCTCAACTTTGGCTGATTACCCTCAACTGGGAAATAGAAAGACTCCCGAATCTCGCGCCCAAGGGGAGGACCCTCCACAGCAAACCCCATTTGTCTCCTAAGAAGCACCGGGTTGTAATTAATGTAACCTTGAACTCCTATAAGAGGCACATTGGGAAGACTCCCACAACTGTAAATGAAATCTCGTCCAGCCATACCATTGTGAGTCCAAGCTATGTCCTTGGCTCGCAAACCCATCAACCTGATTGACCATTTGACAGCAGGATCAAGAAAGACAAAGGCACCTCTGGAAGGCAAATATCCCATGAACCATTTGTACAACAGTGGAGCACAACATCTGATCAAACCTCCACGCCGCTTCTCGTTCCGATTATGGACCGAGTAATAAACATCCCCAACCAGGGTAGGAATAGGATTCCTCTGCACAAACAACCGGATGGCATTAATATCTACAAAGTTCTTCTGGTTAGGGAACATGATGATTCCATAGATGCTGACAGCAAGCAAAGCACAAACGGCCCTCCAGTTACCCAAAACAACATGCTCCTTGGCTTTGGCCTCCAAGAAACTCAGATGGAAACCAGGCAACTTTCCCTTCTCCTTCAAACCCCCTTTAGTCACCTCTGGGCTCAAATAAAGAGCACGGGAGATCTCAACAACATCAGGTTCCCCCTTAGTGACATAGAATGGAATCTGATCTTTGATCTGAATCCCCAGGATGCTGGCATAGTCCTCCATCAAAGGCCCCAACAAGTAATCCGGGAAAACAAAGCATCTCAAACCCGGGTCATAAAACTGGAGAAGAGTATGGATGGCACTCCTATCTGTATTTGTGAGCCTGAAAACCAACTTCAGAATACCTCCATAAGTCTCACGGAACATCCCCACACGGTCAGGTGTAATCAATGCTATCATATCTCTCAGCACACCAATCTCTGGGTCGAAGAAACTGTAGACGACGTCATCTTTCAAACCGGTCCTCATATCTGGAACAAAGGTGCCTCTCAACCAGGATTTCAATCAAGAATGTCCCCTGCATATGGATAAACATGAGTTAGATGCAGATAAATGCAAAATGTGAATGATGCTGATGTATGAATGCAATGCACTGTGCCATCCTCCAAGTCATCTGAACATCCACTGCACTGGGTTACGGCCTCTGAACTGATCACAACCATCTGAGGTACTGAGTAACCATAAATCCCACTCAAGAGTTCCGAAATAAACGGAACCTAAGGATGCATCACTATCAACACCAGAAAGTCCTCTGAACAGATAACCACAAGATCCTCTGAACCAGCCCAGGGAATCCTGAAATAAACGGATCCCCACTGATAAATACCACGGACAGAATTCCGGTGTCTCGGAAATAAATATCCATAAATCCAACTCATAAATAGGACCCAATAGTCACCAACAGAAAGTCACCATCAGAACATGCATCTGTAAGAATCAACCCTCCCCTCACAGGTGAATTCTAATCAGGTCATCCTAAGGCGGATAATGGTCTCGACAATCGGACAAGATACTCAACGGGTTTGCCCTTTCGGGTGTGCCATTGCAGCTCTCATAAGACCGTCTAAACCAAAGATCCGGGAAAGAACGGTCACAGAAGTCAACAGCTCAGAAGAGATAACCCAACCAAAGTGGATACTCCACAATGGAAGGACTCTCTCAGATGAACCTCGTCCGGCTTGTGGTATGTCTGTTGCACCCCAAAATTTGCCCTCTATTTTTAACTCTAACCAATTTTTTTTTGTTTCACATTCATTTGCATCATCTTCATAGCATAACATTTTTTTTCTGTCTTAATATTAGCCGGAATAATTTCTCGGAATTTACAAACAGACTGGTCAAATTAACTTTTTAACTGTGCCTAAAATTAGTCAACGAAAAAATGTCAAGTTTAAGTTTGCAAATGTCGATAACATTAATCTGCGGTTCACGTGGTTTAATTTGACATGCTAAAAATATTTTTACGACTATTTTTGGTCATATGTTGATCAGTCTGAGCAGTTTAAACGGTCATAATTTTTATTTCAAAATCCGACCAAACGCTGTATTTTTCCGAGTCATTTATTTCGCGCTGATTATTTTGACGTGTTCATTTTATTTTTTCGAGCATTTTGGTGCCCGACTTTTTTTTTTGAGTCTATTTATTTTTATATTGGGTCTAGAATAAATAAATAGGTTAATTAATTTTTATTTTAATTTTAACTATTTTAATTATTTAACTTTATTCAGTTTTTATTTTAATATTGGGTTTCAAAATAAACTTAGGCCCATTATCATTAACCTAATTTGTTCCTATATATATTTACTAGCATGACTGATAGAGGGAGGCCAAAAAAGACAGAACAAAAAAGAGAAACTGAGAGTGGCTGATCTATACTATCGTACACACAGTTTGGTAATAGTTTATATATGATATATACTTTATCTATTTTGTTGATATATTTGTTACTGTGTTTCAAATACATGTTCATATGTGTGACTGTGTTATGTATTCCAGATACATGCGGTTTGGTTAAATATATCAGGATATCGCCGTTTTGCTTTTTTTATGCACATAAGTATAACATGTATAATAATTTGGTTCATTGTATTATGTATTTGATGTGTTTGTTTTTATATAAGTTTTACATGTCTCATAATATATAATATAATATAATAATAATTTTTTTGTTAATAAAATGCATATGGATCATATAATATATAATTTATAATATGTAACTAGTGTGTTAAATATATATATATTTCTATTTTATGTTATAATTTGATTATGTTTTCGGATCGGATCGTGTCAATACGCCGTTTTCACATATACGTGTATGAGGCGTGACATTTGTGTTATCCGATCCAGTTGCGATGATCGCAATTTTGCGCTAGCAACGCCGTTGTTTTTTTTAATTCATATTTTTTTTTATATACATATATTTAGATCTGCACACTTTTTTTTCATAACTAACTACCCTGATTTTTCCTAAACCCTGACAATTTCGCCACAAACTCTAAATTTCAAACCTAAAACTTTAACCGTGTTATTTCCTCTAAACCATAAACCTTTTCTTAAACCTTAACAAACCTTATTATTATTTCCTATTTTCGCTCATATTTATGTTATTCATACACTGTAACTGCTTCGCCCTTGTAATATTTTAAGTTTTAACTTGTAATATTTTCAGTTTTACTTTTCGCCATCTTTATTATGTAACTGCACCAAAGCGTTGTAATAATTAGGGTTTTATTTTCTGCCATTTTATTTTTCTGCCATTTAAATTCCTGCCATTGATCCTATATTAACTGCGTGGTTTAGTAATGTAGGGCGTGAAAACCTACTAAATTAATTATTTAATATTTTTCTATAACCTTTATATTTTTTGTAAATAAATAATAAATACTAACTATTTTAATAACTTTTTTTATTACTTACTTATAATAATAAATCCCTATATATTTTGTAAATAAAATCTAATTGACCATTTTTCTAATTGAATAATAATAATAAACCTATTAATCTAATAATTTGATATTTTCTATAATCTTTATTTATTTTGTAAATAACTAACTTAATATTTTTCATATAACTCTTTTATTTTATAATTTGTACATTAATGTATTTTAAATTCTTTTATTATTACTAATTTATTTTAAACTCATATTTTTCTAATAACTTCTAAAAAAATCTAACTTGTTTAACCTAAAATAATTTCTTTTAAAATTCTAACCTTTTTATTATCACTTTATTATTATTGTTATTTTATTATTGCTTTATTACCATTGTTTATTTATTATTTGCTTTTATCTATTCTATTTTTGCTTCATTATTTTCCTTATTTTAATTTTGTTTTATTTATAATATTAGGAACAAATGTATAGGTTGTAAATTTATTCTTTCTCGCCTGATTATTATGTATCTGTCCCATAGCCATGTAATAGTTTAGGAATTTATTTTTCTTGCTTTTATTTTTGTAAATATTTATTGCGTGGTTAGTAATTTAGGGAGTGCAAAAAACTAACTGTAAATAATTGAACTTAGAAAATTAAATTCAAGACAAATATCTGAAAAATAACACTCACACACGTAAGTCGATCTTTGATCGCCATCTGTACTTCCTAGGGTATTCCTCTTGGTTGCCTTCTTTAAATGGTCAAGTCCCTCGAAAAAAAGGGGTGTCTTAAGCAAAGTCCCTTCAAACAGAAAAATCATCAAGTCCCTATAAACTTAAAAGATCAAGTCCCTATGAGGTTGCCTACGATATAATGATCTTGTCCCTTCGGTAGGGTAGGTATCTCATAGTTACTTGCTCACACTTTTCAAAATTACTTTTACACCTCACAATTTCTAAACTAGGCTTTGTATACACCCGATACGAGGGTCATTACTAAGTACTTAAAGAAATTTTTCTAATCACACACTACACTCTTGCAAACAAACAAAGTGAGCTAAGTAACTAAGAGCCCATGGATAACCATGGATATAAAGGGTGCTAATACCTTCCCTTTGTATAACCTACCCCCCGAACTCAAAATCTTTTTAAGGTCTTTCCTGTTCTTTTATGTCCTTTCCTTTTGGATAAAATAAAAGTCGGTGGCGACTCTTGCTATCCGCAACATTTAACTAAAGTCAGTTCTCCCACCGTGTTACAATGTCACGTCGCCAAAAACATGTTGACCTAACATTAGAGGCAACATGAGACCATGCTAATCCTAGGTGTATACTCGGGCCTGGGTTTTAGCCCCACTCAGAACACCCACCCCAAATCAGAGGAACCAACCTGTACAGAGTCCATCACAATGATAATATGATGCTTGCAAACACATATGCAAATATATACAGTACAATAATCATAAATGCAATAAATAAAGCAGCAAAAGCAACCAAAACTATCCTAGAGAGCGCTAGGAGTGACTCGCTTAGGGAAGGTGGACCAGCAAGAGGTCAACTTCTAAGTCCCCAGCAGAGTCGCCAGCTGTCGCATACGCGAAAAACAACCGGCGGGAAAAACAAACAAACAGAGCCGCCACCGTGCGTTATTTATCCCAAAGGAGGGAAAGGAAACGCTCGAAGTAAACCTGGAAAGGAATGGTCTTACGACCGGAGATTGCAAGGATCGGGAGTCGGTTACGCAAGGGGAAGGTATTAGCACCCCTCACGTCCTTCGTACTCGACGGGATCCACGCTCAGAAGGAATAGAATAAGGTTGCTGATAAAAATTGCTCAAAGAATGCATACACACTGGAATAAACAGGCGGAAGAAGACGGAAGCGGACTCGGCAGGATATCGCATCCTGGGCCTACGTAGTTTGTCAGAAACAAACATCAGAGTCGACGTAGTTTGGGGAAAACGGGAAACGGGATCGCTAGGATATCGCATCCTATGCCTACGTATCTCATCTAGAATGAGAATCAGAGCTGCCGTAGTTCGGCTAACGCATGCCGAAACAAAACACCAAAACTGGACGCTGAGACGTCAGAAGAAACACCCAAACACAAATAGGAAACGGAAAGCCAATCGCTGGGCTTACATCCAACTCCACAAAAGAAACAGGAAACAGATAGCCAATCAATGGTCTTACATTTGACTCCATAAACGACAACAAACGGGAAACCGAATGCCAATCGCTGGGCTTACATCAGACTCCAAACACCCACACAAACAAGGAAACAAGTTAACAGGTTGACAAGCTAATAGGGAGTCTGGTACTCGAGCCTACTAGTTGTCGCACAAACAAACAGAGACGCTGAGTCGTCAAAAGAAACAGAAAGGTTGAACAAATAGACTAAAAGGGAGTCGGGAACTCGGACCTAATAGCTGTCAAGCAAACACACACAAAAGGTTGAAAAAGCAAAAGGGTGCCCGGAGAGATCTCGCACGATCTCCTGCCTACGTACCTCATATGGTATGAGGATCAGGGCGACGTAGTTCCCCTATACAGGGGAGAAACTCTCTCCTAACCAGAGACCGGGGAATAACAAACTAAAAGGGAGACTGACTCGAGCCTAATAGTTGTCATACAATCCACAATAGCCCTAGGTTGAAGTATCTAATCAAGAGTTTGACTCGCACAGGAAGCGAGTCAACTCAAGTCCTAACTCTACATACGTTCAACTTCCTCGAAAGTTAAACGTATGACTCCTACAGAAAAGGAGGTGAGAAGTGGAAAGCAGGTAAACACCAGAAGCAATCACACAAGCAATCATCACGCTCTATATGCAAACAAGAGGCTCAGACACGGTTGGGCTTTAGTCAAGGGGTCATATCAACCTCGACAAACAAGCCAAACGTATGGGTACTGAGGCTCTTAATCACTGACATTGACCGTCAGGATGAGCAGATGAAAGGTACTGAGGGTTAGACCTCATAGCTCTTAACCATGGCCTGGGTGAGCTTGAATCAATGAAGGTGTGGGAGTCCAGAAAGGGGGACTCTACTCCACATGACTGACACTGTACAAGATCTGGGGGACGTGTCCAAGAGCATTAGCACGTAGTGCGAGCATAATGGACGACTCAAACGATTAGCAGGGGACTGGCTACTAGCCCCTTCTATCTTCCAATTGCCTCTTCACTTAGGAGGACTTGAAGTACATGGCACAAACATAAACAAACACAGACATTGCCTCTTAAGGAGGACTTCAGCCAAACGCCTGCCAAAAAAGCGACAGGGCTTCCAGACTACATGGAGTTAGAGGATGATTACCTAGTGGTATACCAACCACAAGCAAAGCAAATTCAAGCAATGAGCTAAAGCTACTAAAGTACCTGTAAGAAAATCAAACAAGTCAATATTCACATTCAGACAAACCAAACAGACACAACAGTGGTTCCTCAATATATACACAATACAAGTCCTATGCAACTCAAGTGAGTTCATCACCAAGGAACCTACAATACAACCAAGGTTAGTATACAAAGAATTTGCATCTCAAGTCATGAGATCAACATCAATCATTAGGACTAGGAGCTTGAACCTGAAATGCAAAACTCAAAAGATGAGTACAAACCCACTAGCACCAAGGCTAGGGTCAAAGGCAAAGAAAAAAACCAAAACAACAACCAATATTCAACATGAAGCATCTTTATTCAAGTAAGAACATGTCCTAAAAAGGACCAAGTCAAAAGCATTAAGTAAAGTCATTACATGAGCAAGAGAAGGCAAAGGCAATTTCAAAGCACACAATTGGACATCAAGAATCAAAATTCCATATTAAAACAGAAGTGAATCAAACAATCATGAAAACAATTATGTGCATGCAACATGTCAAACACAATCATCATGCCAAAAATTAGAATCAACAGAGCTCAATTGACCTAGAAATAAAACTGAACAAGATCAACATCAAAATTGTGTGACACACATTGCCACACCATGCATTCATGTGTCCAAAACAGAAATGAAAAATGATAAAATGCACAACCAAGCCTCAAAAATCATGCAACATATTGGGAATCAGCATACCAAATTTCACATTAATTGGCCAATGTATGAGCATTTCACAATAGAATGAATGAAGCATGTCACATTTGCATACATGTTCAAATAACAATTCACCATTCAAAATCCAGAAATGATAAAATCAGGAAAGTCACATCATAAAATACTAGACACTTCAATGAACATGTGAGAAAAAATTGCATTCAATTTGGATTAATTTTCAATTTGTTATGAATTTTGGAAGTTGGATAAAAAAAATATGAATTAATGAAGAAATCACATGATGAAATGGAGGGAAATAGAAATGAATTTGGTTAATTCGAAATAAGTGCTGGAGCGGAGGATCGAAGTGAGGTTGCGCGCTAGGACCAAAACGACACCGTTTTGGGCTTGCCCTAGCACAAGTTGCAGGTGGCGGCGCCACTATTCACAGCGGTGGTTCATGCGGTGGTTTCCACCGTCTTCTTCGTGAAGACGGTGGTGCTACTGTTCATCTTTTTTTTTTGCAGAATTTTATAAAATTTATATCGTTGGAAAGGTCTTGATGATTACATTCCAAATATCATAAAAGCTAAGCCTAATTCATCATCTATTTTCTGGATCGAAGGAAATAAGTTTCTAGATCTAAACTTTAATTCAACATAACTTCTTCATTTTTCATCCAAATTTCATGAAATTTATATCAGAATAACCAGTGATGAAAGCTCTACAAGTTTATGTACATAAAATCAAGATTTATGAGATTCGAATTTCCAACCTCTTGAAGAGTAATGGATAAAAACAGTGCGTTCAAGCTTCCTAAGCCTCAAAATCTCCTTCTCCACTCTTGTTATGAAGCTTGATGTAGAAGTGGATGCTTGCCACGACCTAGATCTTGCTTAATTTGCACTTGCCATTGATGTGTTCATGTGTTGAAGGTGCACAAATCTTCACCAAAAGCTTCAATCCAGAGCTTGATCCTTCATCAATAACACTTGCTGAACATGATTATGCAGTAAAATCAAGGTTTTGTGTGGAGAAAATTCAAATTTGAGATGAGAGAAAATTTTGGAGGGAAATTTTTTTCTAGATCTAGAACTTGTGATTATGAGCAATTCTGTTACAATTAGGCTTTTATACCACATGTTAATCACTTTGCTAATGGTAATTAGGCTTGGTTAAATGAGATTAAGGAAATGAGAGGTGTTTTGCAAATTTGGAAAAGTGAGGGTGCATGGCCTAATTTGGATGTGAACAGTAGCATGCAATCATCCAATTCCACTTAAAATCATCTAATAAACCCAATGGAAGTGGTATTTTTCATTATGATCAATATAATTTAAATTCCCCAATTTCCCTCCAAAATGCACTTGAATTTACACATGATCATATAATGTTCTTTTATGCAAGGCCATGATGGATTTGGAAACTATAGGTCATGAGAAGCAAATTGCAAAAAGAGTGGCTCAATTTGGAGTTTTGAGCCAAAAGTTATGCCACCTTGAAGTTTCATGCACACTTTGTCATCCTTTGAGCATAACTCCTTAGCCATTCATCAGAAATTCATGAAATAGGACTTTTTGGAAAGAGGAGAGAAAGATCTTCAACTTTCATGTTGGACAAAATTTCATTTGAAGCTTCTTTGATGATGTAAAATCAAGTTGAATTTGGACCAAAATCTTTCCATTTTTGGAAACTTTCAATTACAGGTCACTTTCCATTTTTGGAAACTTTTGATCTGACCTCAAATTCTTCAAGATATGTATTTGACATGATGAATAAGCCTCTTTGGGGACATGAATGAAGTGTCTCCAACCATTTCTCCACCTCCTAGCCCTCAGTTGACTTTCAGTTGACTTTTATGGCCCCCAGATGACTTGGCCATGCACTGATGACTTTGAGCCTCTAACACTTGGCCAGTTTGCTTCAAAATGAACCTTGGCTCATATAAGCTCAATAGAATGATCATATGACCTCCATCTCAATAGAATACCTCATCTCCTTGAAAATCCCTGGTTGAAAGAATGACACTACTTAGGGTTGACCAGAGGTCAAAACCCTAATCCAGAGGAATCTGAGCATGAACAATGAACCCCTTGAGGATGACATAACCATGATGATGATGATGTACCCTTGCAATCAAGATAATGCTCAACCTCCTTGAAGAACCAAGAAAACCCTAATTGAAGCAAAAACCCTCAGATGCTTGATCAGGCATTCATTAAGACCTTCAGGCTTGAACCTCTTAAACTCTCTATCTTCTGAGAAAGACTTAGGAGGATGACTTGCTTGTTATTTTCACATGATATGCAATATTCAATGACTAATGCCCTAAATATGAAATGCAATATGCTAAGCTAGTCCCAAGAAGAGGAGGGCAAATTTTGAGGTGTTACACACATCATCACTATTTAAACCTCGTCGAAAAACACAATGACAAAAGAAGTTAAAACAAAACTTTCCCAGCCCGATGTTACATTGATCAGAGCAAGATCCTACTAAAAGAAATGATAACTATGGGAATCCACTCCGAGATCTACCTTCCACTCATGCAGCAAAACTACTCTTGGGTATCTGCACGATGCCCGTGTAAAGGCAACATTCAAATAAAAGAGGTATGAACACATTTCAATAGTCAATTGTGAAAAACAAGTGGAAGTAAATTATTTCATAATATCAACATACATAATGCTCAATCAACACCAACACATCAAATATTCTCATCCAATAACACATCATTAACATCTAACACAATACAACGCTTATGCAATGCACTCAACACCGACTCGGCATGCATGTGGTACCAAATATGAACACTCGGGTTCATCTCACTCCATGATACCCACCATAGGATCAATTCCCTCTTGAAACCAAAGCACACCAAAAATCGCTGCAATCACCCTAGGTAACACTTCATTAATCCCCCATAATAGGAATTACCTACTCGCACCCGATACATCACCATAGGATCGAGGCTCACTAAAACTGGACCGAAGTACGTACACCATGATACACGACTCTAAAAAAATTATGCAATTAGTACATCAAGGTTCACCAAAAAGGATTCCCTTATGCCCATCTCATCATTCAAGTATCGCTTCATTATTCATGCAATCATCAATTCATGTTATAATGCTATTAACATCAACAAAGAACAACAACACATCACACATTATTACATGGAACTCATTCATATCATGTTACCCAAGAATAACAACACATCATTGCATTAACTATAACGATTCACTACATAACCAAACAAATCATCATAAAACTTTATACGATTGACGATTCACTACTATGAGTGTAACTTAGCCTTAGGAAGTCTATAAGCCCTTTGAAATACGTTAGAAAAGGTTTTGTGCTGAAAAAGTAAGTTTTTAAGCAAAAAAATAGTCTACGTTTCAACACATACGATCCATAGGTCGACAAATATCAGAACTTTTTTGCTTATGTTTCGACACATAAGATTATAGGATGGCAAATGTGTTGTGTTTTTAAAGCCTATACATTCTGACTCATGTGCCACTTGCATGTGTCGATGCATGACCTTCATAGGTCGACACCTGACATATATAGGTCGACACATGACCTTCATAGGTCAACACATACAACAAATTTTCCCAAAAATTAGATTTTTGACCATCCAAACACTCCCAAATGCACCAAAACTCATACCACGAAAACCCATAAATTAAAACTCATTTTTCTATGACTATAGCTTTCTAAGTCAACATCTCACTTATGGTTTTCAAGGGTCAACATAATGTTACCATACATCCTCACTCGTCATCATCTTCAAATCATCAAGAACACAATCAAGGTTAAAAACCTTAAAAATAACAATCACTGACATATCATGATCAACAACATCAAAACAACATATACACACATATAATACCCAAATTTCACCCTAATTCATCATACAATCAAAATTGATAACACAACATCAGATTTTAGATCTACAATACCCAATCATAAGGAGGTTAAGAGTTCCTCCATCTACCCCACATGTTTTAACACCCATTAAAGAAGCATATCTCCCCCTTACCTGATTTCCATCCAAAAGCCCCTTTGATATCCTAGAGTTCTTCAACCATAAGCCTTTGTTCTTCCTCTTTTCCTATTTTGATCAAAATCCCAAAAAAAACACGTTTTAATTCTGTAGATTCTCAAATCTCTATTTTGTTCCAAGACTTATTTCCTTCCAAAATAGACTCTTCCTATAGTACCCTTCAACTTACCATTGTAATCCTCATTCTATCCTCCATATCTTCCTTATTCTCAACCTTGCCCCCACTTCTTCTACACGTATAATTTTCCTCATTATTTTAATTATAAAATAAATATAAATATTATTCTAAAATTCATTAAAACTCTTAATAATTCTAAACACCAAGACCCAACTCATACTCTCCTTATACCTCTATTTCAAGGACACTTACCTCACAACTACATCTACACAATTTAACATGCCAACAATTTGAATAAAATCTTAAATAATTTGATTAAATCAAATAATGAAACTCGGGGTGTTACAACTCTCTACCACTTAGAAGAATATTCTCCCTAGAAAAGTACCTGAAGGAAATATAGTCAGATACGAATCTCTCATCTGACTCTCCAGCTCCTAAGTTATGCTCCCACCAACTGGTCCTTCGCACATTACTTTCACCAATGCAATTTCCTTACCACACAACTGCTTCACTTCCCGATCATCTATCAGCATGGGTGTTGTCTCCACAACCAATTTCTCTCTCACTTGTATATCGTCCACTTGGATCACATGAGATGGATATGGAATGTATCTCCTCAATTGAGACCCATGAAACACATCATAAACATTAGCAAGCGACAGTGGAAAGGAAATCCGATATGCCACCTCTCCTATCCTCTACAAGATTTGGTAAGGACCAACAAAACGTGGCGTGAGCTTCCAAGACTTCAAAGCTCGACCAACACCGGTTACCTGGGAAACCCTAAAAAATACATGGTCCCCCTCTTGGAACTCAAGTTCCTTCCTCCTCTTATCATGATAACTCTTTTGGAGACTCTGCGAAGCCTTCATCTTCTCTTGTATTAGCTTGATCTTCTTAGATGTTTGTTGCATAATCTCTGGTCCAATCACCACACTCTCACCAGATTCGTACCAACAAAGAGGTGTCTTACACCTTATGCCGTACAACACCTCAAATGGGGTTATCCCAATACTCGAATGGAAACTGTTATTGTAAGTGAACTCAATCAGCGACAAGTAGTTATCCCAAGCACTTCCTTGTTCCAACATAGAAGCCCTTAATAAATACTCCAAGGATTGGATAGTCCTCTCCATTTGACCATCAGTCTTCGGGTGATAAGCGGAACTCAACTTTATCTTAGTACCTAAGGCTTCTTTCAAACTCTGTCAAAACCTTGATGTGAACCTTAGATATCTATCTGATACAATGCTTGACGGAATACCATGCAAACTAACGATCCTCTCAATATACAAATCATCTAACTTCTGTAAGTTGTAATTGATCCTAATCGGTATGAAAAGAGATGATTTAGTCATCCTATCCATAACCATCCAAATAGAATCACATCCCTTCGCTGTCTTCGGTAAACTGGTTATGAAATCCATGGAAATGCTATCCCACTTCCTATTTACCTCTTTTGATCTAAATTCCCCCAAAAGCACATTCTGACTCTCTAGGTTCTCAAATCTCTATTTTGTTCCAAGACTTATTTCCTTTCAAAATAGACTCTTCATATAGTACCCTCTAACTTACCATTGTAATCCCCATTTTATCCTTCATAGCTTCCTTATTCTCAACCTTGCCCCCACTTCTTCTACACATCTAATTTTCCTCATTATTTTAATTATAAAATAAATATAAATATTATTCTAAACTTTATTAAAACTCTTAATAACTCTAAACACAAAGGTCCAGTTTATACTATCCTTATACCTATATTTCAAGGACACTTATCCCATAACTGCATCATACAAAATTTAACATGCCAACAATTTGAATAAAATCTTAAATAATTCGATTAAATTAATTAATTAAACTTGGGGTGTTACAACTTGCGCCACAATTTCCTTTAACAAAAAAGTTTCTTGCATCACTAACATGGATGAACACTTTAGATTCATCAGCATGAGTGGCATTATATTGTCTTAAGAGTTTTGAAGAATTCAAAGACTGTTCTTAAATGCTGCTTCAACCAAATATCTCGCATTGAAGCTCAAAAATTCTGATGTAATCTCCTTGAGAAAAACGCTTCTTGAGTTCATGTCATACATCAACAACATTTTCAAGAAACACAATGCTTTGTGCTATGGAGTCTTCATCGGAGTTCATTATCCACGAATGAACCAAGATGTTACAACTGAAGGATAATAGCGATCCAAAACGCAACGGAAATAAATATTTTTCTCCTTTAGTGATCCTTACAAATGGGCATGATCAGTGATAAAATTGTTACCTCTTGTGGAGATTGAAACCTTTGATGCATATCTAAGGAGTGATCATGAACGTTGAATGGTGACAACGCCTCTACTCAGTCCACACGAACGGATTCCTTCAATCTCAGTGCTAGCTGCTACGAATGAAGGCTTTGAGTGAGAGAAAGAGAGAAACAAAATTTCTACTGCACAAATGCTTCTGCACAAGGGTTTTATTTATAGAACCACTTGTGTGGGTTGTAAGCTAAAAAGCCCACTTAAGTGTATGTGGCCCATATCTTATGATATACCAAAATCACTTAAGTGCATGGTACCTTACTGTAGCGGTAAATTCATGATCATCGAGCTATGGATAAGCAAGACATCAATAAAACCAGAGTCGTCACCACTCTTTTATTAATTGCAAGGGAAAATGGAAAAGTACGAACAAAATCCAAAAGTAAGAAGTTTTCAAATCAAAACTAATAAAATGTCAGAGATTACAGGTAAGGGGGTTGGTTACACAGAGGGAAGGTGCTAGCACCCAAAGTGTCCTAGGTACTCCTAGGGAGCCCTTTTTTGTGTGCATATGTATTTTATACAAAGTGATGTTTACAAACAATCAGAATGGGGGATGAGAAAAGAATTCATTAATTATATTTTTGTGTTTGACAAGACCTTCAGACTTGTGCCTACGTACCAACATAAAAATGAGGGATCAAAACCTCGTAGTTCGTGGTATAAATTTCAAAGTGTATGCATCGCTTTTAACAAAAAATAAGTTTGAGAGGCACAAAGGCCTAAAAATGGTTTGAATGAGTTAGTTCTTTTTGGATTTTTGAAAGTTTAAGTCAAGTATAATTAAGTCTATTTATAAGTTTGTTTTAAGAAAATAAGTTTGAAAATGCAATGGCATAAGGCCAAAGTTTCTAGTTTGCAAAGTGGTCAAAGTTTAGAACAAAACTAGTTCAATCAAAGAAGATTTTAAAAAGAGGGGGGGGGGGGGGGTGGGAGATTTTTAAATTAAAGAAATAGGGAAGAGATGAAGAGACTAATCCTATGCACAAAATTAAAAGTTAAGAGTGGAAAAGATCTGACCGATGGGTAGCAATCCAATAGACAAGAATGTCTTATAGAAACCCAAATTCCCTTGGACATTTAGAATCAAGCAACACACAATACACAATTATATCAACTTGAAGAGCAAGGTATCAAATTAAGATAGCCACATCCAAGCTTAGCCACTCCATGATCTTCTTCTAAATTGCCCATGTAGCAGATGAATTCCACAAGTCACAGGTTCAAAATAACAGTTTCACAATGATCATGTTGCAGATGAACTCAAGGGGATCTTCAAAGATGTAATAGATAAAGTTTCAATTTGTAAGCACTTAGTTTCACAAAAGTTGGCATTGTCCAAGTTTTTTAGCATGGGGAGGTTGCCTAGATTCTAAGTCCAATTGTCCAAGACCAAGTCAACAGTCTCCACAAAAGTCTTTTAGGGATTTTTGTTGTTATTATGTACATTAATGTGTAACACCTCAAAATTTGCCCTCCTCTCTTGGGACTAGCATTAACATATATTACATTTTTAGGTCATTAGGCATTGCATATTGCATATCATGTGGTTACATTGTGCGAGCCATTCTCCCAAGTCTTGATCAGAAGATGAGGAAGTCTAAGTGCAAGCCTAGGGTTTATTGACTGATCATGGGCCATCTGAGGATTGGGCTGTGAATTAGGGTTTTATGATTCTCCAAGGATATTGGTCTTCATCTTGATTGAAGTGATACATCATCATCATCATGGTTGGATATCATCAAGTGTTGGATCAGATTCCTTGAGATTAGGGTTTTGACCACTGGTCAACCCTAATCAGTTGCATTGGGCCAGTCAAGGCATAATCAGGAGATGGGGTCTATGATGGATGTGGGGTTCATAATGTGATTGTATTGTGTTTATTGAGGCTAGGGTTTCACCCTTGAGCCATTTCAGTTGAAGATTGGGGCTCAGATTGATCTATGCATTGCCTGATTCATCTATCAGATGAAAAGTCAACTGTGGTCAACTGTACATGATCTGATGGATTTGGAGGTGAAAATGATTTGGATACACTTCATTCATGTTGGAATAAGTGTTAAATGACATTGCAAAGCTTAAGAATGAAGAAAATCAAGTCAAGACAATAACTGCCAAAAATAGAAAGTGACTTGTAATTGAAGTTTCCAAAAATGGAAAGTTTTTGACCTCAAAGCCACGTGTCCAAGGAAGCTTCAAATGAAAATTTGTTCAACATGAAAGTTGTAGATCTTGTTCTCACCTTTCCAAAAAGTCCAAGAACTTGAAAATCCCATGCATGGTTGGAAAGTTATGGCTCAGTGAAATTCAAAAATGACCCGTAATCAGGAGGCCATAATTTCCACATGCTTTGTCCAAATTGCAAGTTCTTTATATGCACAAACTCCATTTGACATGTACTTTAAGGGTGCATAATTGGATTTTCCCAAAAGTGGTCAATGCAGAAAGTCAATTTTCAACTGGACAGTTAAATTGGACCAAGGGCAAAATTGTCCAACTTTCAAAATAATTGGAATTTTGAGATGGGACTTTTTGCAACACTTTCCAAATGGAATTTAAAACTTGTTGGAATCATCATTTCATGGCAAAGGCTTTTAATTTGAGAATTGGCTTGAAAAGTGAAATGGCTAAAATTGGACAAATGCAAACACATAGTGAAATTGCAAATCACACAACCAATGAGAGTGAGACAAGTTTCTACAGCTCACACATGGCATTTGGAAGGTGTGTGAGCTGTCATTGAGGTGGCATGAGCTGTCCTAGTGAAATTCCCATTTTGCCCTCACTTTGAAAATTACCATTTTCACTAATACACTCCAAATGCATAATTACATGGTTAAGCATGGTTTAGTGCAACATATATAAACTTAATCTCCTTCTAATCACAACTGAATTTCACATTTCCCAAAATTGGATCAAGAACTCATCAAATTCTCTCAATTCTTCAAGAACACCAACACCTTCAATCTCATAAAACTTCATCAAATCTCAACCAATCTTCGAGATTCCTCTTGCATTCAACTCCTATCATCATCATCTCCAACTGTTTGTGGAGTTTGGAGTGGAAAAAGCTTTGCATCGTGACTGTTCCAAGAAGCATCATCCATGGTAAATTCGGATTTCATGCTCTAGAGACCATTACAATTGAAACTGGATGCATCACTCACCTTCCTGAGGAGTAGGTTGTACCTGTTTGAAGTCAAAACGCGTGAATTCATTCAATTTCCACACTGCCATTCCAGGTATGTGATTTTTCGAATGTCACGGTTCTTCAAATGTTTAGATGCGTTTTGAAGAGTGATGAACGTAGATTATCATGATGTATTTGTTTTTAGAAACGGATGAACCTAGGGAGAGATATTCGGATTCGAAGTTTAGATTCAAAACCCTAACCTCTTCGATTCGCATGATATAGGAATTGTTAGGTTGCAATAGGTTGGTATTCGTATTCCACGTGCTTAGACGGTTAGAACGGCTATCCATTTGTGAATTTCTGTGATGCTTTGATGTTCTTCGATTTTTGAGAGTTCTGGAAAAATGTTGAAGGAAAATGATGATGAATGTTCATTTGATCTTCAAAAACTGTTTGAATTTTCAAATCATGTGTTTCCCGCTCCCGCCATTAAGTATTTACAAAACTGCCACTGAATATTCTATTTAATTTTAAATAATTCATAAAAAATTACCATGACCTTAAATAATTCATAAAAAATCATAGAAAAATCAGAAAAATATGGAAATTGTTGTGTTGATTTTGTTGTTGAGTGTAGAATTTGTTTGACCTATTGGTCAAAGTTGTGCATGGCAAAAATATTATTTGACCTAGGTTTGTTTCACATGTGCTCAACATTGATACATTTTACCATTTGGTTCATGAAATGCTCATAATGTAAAATAAATTCTTGACAATTTTTGTGATGATTGTTGACTGGCTGATGTTCATTTATATGTAAATTTCATGAGTTTTTGATACCTGGCCATTGAGATATGAATTTTGGAACTTAGGTGTGACAATTTGTGTCACACCTCTTGATGTCAACTTGAGGGATTTAATTGAGTGGTCTATACTTGTTAGAATGAAGTGAAATTTTGCATGGTGGATCATTAACATGTTAAGATGTTGTATGAATTTTTGTGGAATTTTACATTGCATTTTCAAATTGATTGTGATTTTTCATTTCTGTTGGTCAAATATGCAAGTCCATGTGGTACATGTTTGTAATTTGAATGAGAAATGCTCATATGGTATTGGATTGTCATGAAATTTGATATGCTTGTAATAGACACATAATGTGACATCCCTGTTTTGGTCCCATCCATTTCTTTATTGTCTTCATGGATTTATGAATTTTTGAAGTGGAAGCATGTGTTGATGTTGTGATTTGGAGCATATAATTGTGTCTGTTTTTGTTGATTTTCATTGACATGGTTCCATTTGCCCAATTGAGCTCAAATTTGACATGGTAGACCTTGAATATCCCCTGTTTAGGTGTAAATTATTTGAGAATTTTTAGAATTGTTTTGATAGGGATTTGAATGCAATAGTTCTGTTTGCATGTTTGATGCTTCATTTGAACCAATGTGGATTGCTTTGTGCATAACATGAGCATGATGAATGATATAAACATGAGACCAAGGGTGTTGACTCTTGTTTGACATTAATTTGACTTTGGTTGGTGAATACCTTGCTGTTTAGGAAATTTTTCTTGCTTTGGACCCTAGGCTTAGCCTAGTGGTCTAGTTGCTAATGTTTGCTTGATTTTTCAGGATCAAAAGCATAATGCACATGGATAATGAACCAAGTTAAATGCAATTGATGTTGTTTGATGTTTGTACACTAACATAACATTGTTTTGCAGGTTGTGAAGTTTGGGCTTAAGCTTTGGGCTTGCCTTGTTGTGCATTGATCTGTATAGATTAACTGATTGAAATTTTGCTGTTTAGTTTTGTCTGTCTGAGTACTAACTGTGTTTGACTGTTTCCAGGTACTTTTAAGTTGCTCAGTTCCTTGTGAACTTTTGCTTTGCTTTGCTTAAGCAATTTGCATTGAGGTAGGTCCTCTTGACTTCATGTAGTCTGGAGACCCGGCTGTTACCGGGCCGGGCAAATAAATGTCTGAAGTCCTCCTTAAGAGGCAATGATTGTGATTGTTTAATTTTGTGCCTAAGCAGGTAAAGTCCTTAATCAAGGCAATTGGTGGAAGTTAGGGATAAGCAATCTATCCCCCACTATTCTGTGAGTCTTCTCCTTGCTCCCATTACATGGTTGTAGCATTGAGATCACAAGCCCAAGATCTTGTGCAGTGCACATTGTGTCAGAGTCTCTGAGTATAGAAGGGTTCCCCCATTCTGGACCCATGCTCATTTGTCAGAAGCTCTCCCGGGTTAGGGATAAGAGCTGTGAGGTCTGATCCTCACTTCACCTTTCATCTGCTTCACCTTAGCCTCGTAATGGCAAGGTTAAGAGCAAACACAGCCTGTACAGATGACTTGCTTCGGCAGTCAAACCTATTGATTGAGCCCCCTTGTTTGGCTATAGTGCGTGCTATGTGGGTATCTGATTGACATGCTTGTTTGAGATGCTTGTTCTCATTCGATTATTCTGTATGCTTGTATGTTTGCTTCTTTCCTGGTTAGGAGTAGTTTGCTTATGCAAGTAGGATAGAAAACTGAACTTAGGGTAAACGATGCATGACAACACTAGGCTCGAGTCCAGCTCCCTAGTAGTGTGTCTTTCCCTGGTTTCTGGTTAGCAATTCAGTCCCTTTAGGGGGAACTACGTCGCCCTGATCCTCATGCCAGATGAGGTACGTAGGCAGGAGACCGTGCGAGGTCTCTCCGGGCACCCTTTTCTTTTTTTGCGTGTGTTTTGTTTGCCAGCTATCAGGCTCGAGTTCCCGACTCCCTGTTAGTCTGTGTGTTTTCTTTCCCTTTAGGGGGAACTACATCGCCCTGATCCTTGTTCCAGACGAGGTATGTAGGCAGGTGGTCGTGCGAGACCACTCCGGGCAACCTTTTTCTTTTTTGCGTGCGTTTACTTGTTATCTGATTGTGTGTTGGGTTCGGATGCCGACGTAAGTCCAGTAAGTGGCTGTCGGGCTCCACGTTTGCCCTTTTGATTGTGTTTTGGTTCGGATGCTGACGTAATTCCATCAAGTGGTTGTCGGGCTCCATGTTTGCCATCTGTTGGTGCGTTTTGTGTTGTTTGGCGTGCGTAAGCCGAACTACAGTGGCTCTGATTCTCGTTCCAGACGAGATATGTAGGCATAAGGTGCGATACCTTATCGAGCTCCCTTCTCCTAACCCCACCTGCGTTCCCTTGTGTGTGTGTGTGATGTTTAGCAACCTTTTCTTTATTTTAGAACGTGGATCCCGTCGAGTACGACGGACGTGAGGGGTGCTAATACCTTCCCCTTGCGTAACCGACTCCCTTACCCTTTCTCTTTGGTCGCGAGACCATGCTTTTCCAGGTTTCTCTGAGCGTTTCCTTTCCCTATTTTTGGATAAATAACGCGCAGTGGCGGCTCTGTGTTGTGTTTTTATTTGAGCCTCGCCGGTTGATTTTCGCAGGATGCGACATAATGGTCCAAGACCACACAAACAAATAAGATATACACAAGCAAGATATATCACACAATATGGTCCAAATGGACAAAGGGAAAATGACATTAACATAAACAATTAGAATGGAACGAATAATGGCAAATGAATAGAGCTTAAAGATTAAAGTGCATTAAAATAAAGGACTTAAAATTAAATGTTAGTTGTTAATAAGTTAGAAGTTAGTATTGTTTTGCTTTTGCTTTTGTTTTAAGTCATTCTTTGGAGAACACTCAACCCACTTATCACAAGCATGGATCCTTGAACCAAGACATCTTCCAAAGGAAGGAAAAAAGGCCAAGTTTCCACACAATACCATGAAAGAGGGGAGACTTACAATCTCACTAACTAGAATGCTATGCCTTTTGTGTCAAAAATTTAGCACTATGTTAAGCAATCATAATTGGACTTATGTAGAAGTCACAACTATTTGAGGCCGGGCAATAGAATTTTGGTGTTAATGCATGTTAGAAACATAATATAATGGACTATTCTCATGAAACATACCACACACAAAAAGAATATGTAAAAGAGGTGGCCTAATCTCATTCATACTTATGTCAATTTTGCAATCAACTAGCCTTAGGATTTAGAGACATCATAGACCAAATAAAATGGATGCATAAAGAAGGGTAATTAGATGAAGAGGGAGGGGAATGGATCAAAACTCAGATTGGTCAAAGGAGGACTTTTACCAAGTTAATATCATTCATTTATTTTGGGAGATGGAATGTACATTCCATCAATCCCATAAATCCAATGATATTAACCTAACAAAGTCAAATCAACCTTGACCAAGGCCCAACAACACAAGTCAAACTTATACAAATCATCACAAAAGGTCAATACAATTATTTGGAATTTATTCAAATTAAAAATACTAAAATAAGGCATTTAAATTAAATATGGTTTGTCAAATTCCTAAAACCTCATCAAAACACCAAAGAAATGGCCATGAGATTTATCATAGGTCAAACAAGGTCAAAGGACCTTGGAGAAAAAAATTCAGAATTTTTAAAGACTTAAAAGTATTTTTAAACAATTAAAAATAATCAAAAAATCAATTAAATCATGAAAAATATTAATAATGATCCAAAAAATAATTTTAATTCAGAATATGAAAGAGGAATTTATTTAAATTTTTTTGGTGAAACTCTCAGATTTTTTGGATCAATATTAAAATTAATATGGATTAACGAATATCAAATGAAATAAAACAAAAATCAAAAAATCAAAAAAACGTGAGCCACTTGATCTCCCTCATTAATTGAGGTGGCAGATCAAGTGGACACAAATGCGCGTTCCATGATGGAACCTAGTCAGCGCGTCACACGCGTGGTAATCAAAACCAACGCCTAAGATTAAAATAATTTGAATGGATCCTATGGCTGGGAGACGTGCCAACGCACCGCCGGAGCCAGAGCTCCGGTCTTCTTCTCCGGTGGACCTCACCGGACTGGTCCACCCTCAACCATCACCAAAATAAAAAAGAAGGACATGATCTGAAAGAAAAAATGGTGTAGAGCACGAATCTGACCTCAAATTCAATTAACTCCAAATATATAAAAAGATATGAGGAGTTGAATTTTAAGGCGTATCAACTTAGTTGCTTCGATTTGACCTCTAAGCAACTCAATCATTTTGCCTACATTGGTAGGACTTCAGATAGCCAAAGATCCAAGAGATTTGATTAGAATTGAGTGAGAATCGAAGAGATGAAGTTTTCTAAAATTTACCTTCAATGCTGTGCAGAACTTGATGTTGCTTGCTTCAAACTTGATCTGATCACACTTGAGAAGCTTGCAGGAGAGGTTTGGCAATGGTACAAAGCTTTGGATCCTGGAGTTTTTGAATCTCAAAACAGTGAGATTCAAACTCAATTTTCAAGTTGAAAATTCTCAGGTTTTCCTTTGAATTGTGAGGGTTTCAATTGGGGGGCAAAGATGGCGTGCAAGGTGTCTTTGAATTGAGCTCCAAGGGCCTGTATTTATAGCAATTGTGACTGATATTTGCACACTTGAAAAATTGTTAATTTTGGACATTTCATGCACAAGCTTGCATGGGCGTGTACAGGCCCATGAAGCAATCCAATTTGGTCCACTTGCATCTGTTCTGAAGTTCAAATCATGCTTGGATGTCAAGGCAATGTGAAATGTGATTTTTGGTAAATGATTTCTTTCAATCATGCAGCTCTGTTAAAGCCATGTGCAGACCTAGCAAACCTTGTCCAAAATGCATGAAATTGGGTTCTTTGGAAAGCTTAGATCAAGGGGAATAAGTTTTATGTTTAACACTCTTTCATTTGGAGCTTGGATCATGGTGAACTTTGAGGTGGAAGTTTGGAAATTTCAACATGTTGAAATTTTTTCTAATTGTCAAGCCATATATCTCAATATTCCATCTTGCTTAACTTTTTATGTGAGCTTCAAATGAGAAACGTGTCTTCATAAAAGTTGTATATCTTTCAAAGACCTTCAAAATGGTCACAAATTTCATGTCATTTGTGAGATTCTGGTGTAGTCAGAGTTCAGATGTTCTACTCCAAGTCATGACATCTGACCCAACATTGTTACTACTACAGCAAGACATTTATACAAATTAAAACCCAGTACTGATATGCACACATTCACAGATGTCACAACATCTGCTACTATATCATCATAGTATGGAAGAACACCCAGTTCTGTCCATCTGGTACAAAGACACAACAGAGATCAACCATAGCACTTGCTTCTGTTGAGCCTGCACAGTTATCAGCATGATGTCTCAACATTAATTTGAACATCACCTGTTACAGCATTACAGGTTTACCTTATTTTATGACAGACAGAATTATAACGTGCAGAAGGTAAAAACACAAGTAATTGTTAACCCAGTTCGGTGCAACATCTACTACTCTGGGGGCATACCAAGCCAGGAAGAAGATCCACTATCAGCAATATTAATTCAGAGTTAAACTCCCCCGTTTACAACTCTTCACTTAATCCCTACCCAATGCAATCTATACCTAGGAACTCCTAGATAGAAACCTCCAGTTTCCATTCCTATCACTACAAGTACACTGTAATGCTAAACAACTTGAACTTGCTTCACAACTTCGTTCAAGATCATAACAAACTCTCACCTACAGGCTTTGAGTTACAAATAATCTCATGCCTTCGAGCACTGAGAAACACATGGTAACCTTCCCACAGGTTGGGAGGTTTACCTCACACACACCCCTAATTTTTACATTCTTTGAGGCTTGCAAAACCTAGGTTACAATCTGCTATTTATAACCTAACCACCCAACTGGATTTGGGCCTTCAGAAATCGCAGCAAATCTCTCCTTTGTTGTTACAAAGCTGGCAGAAAACTTCTGCTACAATTAAGGGCTTCAATCTTTTAGTTCCTAAAATATCCTAACATATCTCCATATTTAGAAACTGTATATTCACCAAATATTTTGATTGAGTCTTCAAGATCTCCACATAGAAGTTAGGATATTCACCAGATATCCTAACTAATCCCAGAATACATGCTAGAATTAACTCATTCAGTTTTAAACACAGGCGTGATGTCACAGTCACGATGTTGTGACATCCTATATGACATGTTGGTCCAGATGTTGAACTTCTTCAACTCAACATATTAAAACAATAGACCCAACATATTAAAACAACAGAGGTGATAACATTATTTGTTTTACAAAATTAATGCCAATCCTAAGGTACTAACAATCTCCCCCTTTGGCAAATTTTAGCTAAAACAAATAAACATTACACTAGACACCACTTCCTCTGTGTCATTGTCAGCACCATCACAAAGACCAACTCTGGTGTACATGAGGAAGAGGTTGAACACGGATCAGCTGCATCACAACCCTTCCCCTCAACAGTAGTGCTTCCTGAAGAATATGTAATGCTGAGTACATAGATAATGTAACTCAGATCACAAGACACAATTGTCTTCTTAACTCAGATCACAAGTCACAAGTGATATACCCAGTTAGTGACTTTTGTGCCTGAAACCAACTTCTGCTTGCTACCACATTTTGCTTGCTTCTGGTACATCTTCAGGATAATGTTTCTCTCCCCCTTTTTAGCTAAACATTTATAAATGAAACCTTCACAAAACCAGATCTAGACGCAGTATGCCCAAATCTTAACAAACCCCATGGTTTAGAGGGAATGGAATGTCGCTCTTGTGAGAAGAGGAGTGCTGATACATCCTTTAAATAGGCCAGACCGTGCTTAGGAATTAACGGCAGGAGTAAATACTTGGTCAAGATTCATAAATATTTGCTGAGAAACAGTCAGAGAATCACCAACAATATCCCAGACTATCTTTGAATACCTTTTATAGCTCTTGACTGTTTCTTTTCAGGAACAACAGTTCCAATGCATATACACTATTCCATATATGCTGTCAGACACGTGGCAGGCGATGTCTTAACATTCAATACGGCTTTTGTCTGTATTCTTCATGTATTCTCCCTATCACCATTTTCTGAAACCACTTTCTTACATCCAGTGGTAGCTTGACATCTAGCCCCACTACAACCAAAATCACAAATAACAGTAGATGGTTACTCCCCCTGTACCAGACAACTGTAACACACAGGCTCATTCTAATATATCATAATGAGACACACCACATCCATATTTCCTTTTATAACTTCCAGCAGGTACATAGGATATCTTATGTTAAGACATCACATATGACATCTTGTGAACACTCTGTCCTTTTTGTTTATAAGGTAAACTATCAGCAGTTAAACAACATAACAGAAGTTTAATCAGCAGCAGAAGCAAAACAATTACTAGCTATGGCTACTAGTAATACACACATGCACAAGGGTACTTCTCCTCCCCCTAAATCTGTGCACCAACAACAGAATTACTAGTTATGGATGCAACTAGTAAGACACACAAATTGTCCAAGGCAATGTCATGACATCCGGTCAGACATTCTTCTGCTCACTCAGCCTTGACACACCCCACTTCATCCCAATCACTAACAAGGTGCCATACCTTGTTATCTGAGAACACATAGATCACAAGCTTGATGATTACTTGCATCACAAAGACAGAACTCCCCCTGTCATGAACAACCAACTCTCCTCTTGAAACTTGGAGATTACACATGAACATATCCAACACCCCAGAGTTGGACATTCACATACTTCCTGATTCAAAGAGAACCCAGACCACTTGATGAATGGAAAACATAAGACGTATCTTCATGTCTTCAAGAGCACACCCTCTGTTCAACCCTCTTGGCTGAACACATCCACATTCTGTGTCAATCTCTCTTCTAACCAGAACAGAAAACCACTTCACAGAATGTCCTAACATTAGTTAGGACATCCTTCATAACATAACAAAGAACACCATCTGATAATCTTCAGATAACACTGCGTCACCAGCTTGATCCAAAAAGCCTAGGCATAAATTGGGACATATACATTATCATCCCATTATAAGAGATAATCTTCCATAGATAGCTCATAACTCCTACCACAAGCTCCAAGAGATGAATAGAAAACACATCCTATTGTCTTCAACTTGCTACTTTTCTGCTCAAAAGTAATTTGTCTCAGACTTTCCTCAAGAATAATCAGCTGCCATATGTTTATTGTCTTGATTCTTCGAATTCACTTCTGGGATAGACCAACTACCACTGGTTGATTACCTTCTTCATGAATCCTCATATGAAAAAAAATCAAATGCCACTTTTTGACTTTTCCATGTTTATCAGACTTCTCTCAAAGATATTCTGACCTTCCAAGTGAGACTTAAACTTCACGCTGCATAGGTCCCATTAACTCCATGTGCAAAAGTTCCAGAGTTTTGGATGTTGTAGTATGTCCCAGCTTAGGATGTGACATCTTGGTTTGCTTACCAACCTGGCATTCTCCACAGACTCTGCCTTCATCAATAAGCAGTTTTGGAGTTCCTTTAGCTACCTCCTTGGCTGAGGAGCAAATTGAGGAGTAGTTTGAGACGTTAGGTTCCCATAGATAGCAGTTATCTTTGGACCTAGATCCTCTCATAACCTCCTGATTATCTCCATTAGTCGCAACACAAAATTCCTTAGTGAACTGAACATAGAGACCTTGATCACACAGCTGGCTTATGCTGATGAGATTAGCAGTTAGTCCTTTTGCTAACAACACATTATTCAGTTTTGGAATTCCAGAGCTGTCCAGCTTACCAACACCTTTGATTTTTCTTTTAGAACCATCACCAAAGGTCACATAACTGGTAGTGTGAGGTTGTAGATCCACCAATAAATTCTCCATACCAGTCATATGTCTTGAGCAGCCACTATCAAGGTATCAGTCTTCTCTGGTAGATGCCTTTAGAGCTGTGTGAGCTAACCTAGCAACCCATTGTCGTCTCTTGATGGGGGCATTATGCTTAGATGCCTTATGCTTAGGTCTGACATGAGGGGTTTGGTTAGGATAACCATGCATCCTGTAGCAGAAGGCTTTTATATGACCAAATCTACCACAGTAGTGACATCTCCATCTAGCACCTCCAAAGAACAGCAATGAGTACGATCTTTTCGAAGTATCCAATCTACAACTCTGTAGACCTTTCTATCTCAATTTGATGTCCCACTTCGCCAACTAAGATTCTGATGTTGAACCAAATGTCACAACATTGTGTTTTAACATCTAGCTGTTGAATTCAGCTCCTTCTTCTGCCACTTGAAAGAACTTCCTTCCTTCACAGAACCAGAGTTCAACGCTCTCATAGACTTGATTGTGGAACCAAGTTTGAGTAAACAACCTCCATCCTGCAGGTTTGCAGTTAAGTCATCCAAGCTCACACCTTGATGAATCCCTGCTTCTTCTCCAAAGACATCAGACACTCTGATGCATGAGTCTTCAGAAGGACCAGTTAGAGACTAACTCTTCAGCTATACCAAGGATTCCACTTCCTAAAGTAAGGCTGTTTCCATGATGTCAAGAATGCCGCCACTTGTTCTTAACTCCATAGGGTGCATTAGCCAATGCACTTCCTTACCTAGATCAGAAATGAACTGCTCCAAGTAACCACCATCAAGACTATGATGTCTTCTTCATCTTGTACACACCCAGGCTGAACATGTTCCTTGCCAGGAAACCTTTTCAGAGATCATATGCTTTTGCTGCCACCAAAGAGATAGATCATAAACCAATGTACTATCCTTCTTGTGATTCTGCACAGGGTCTTGAAGAAGGGATGTTCCAACATCTTTAAGAACATCAGTTATCTTGAGCTCCAAGGATAATAAATTAAATACTTGTTCTTGGCATAAGTAGACATTGATCTTAAATCCTTTCCCAATTATCCTTTTAGATACTTCCACCATAAGAATATTTCGAGAATACTCTTCTTGTGTCAACATCTTCTGCTTGCAAGCACCTCAACAGATTTGAGAATCTTTCCAGATTAGATTCACCCTTAGGAATGAGAGAGATGAATCCTTCCTTGCAAATGTCTCACACAACAACCAGAACCCATTTGACACAGATCAACAGCCAACCAGACCCTAGGCTGACCAACCGTGAGGAGGTTAACCAAAACTCCCCCTCAAATTAACAATCATGGAAACTCCACACCAATATCCATGCATTGTACACAAATGTCTCAACATGATAAACACCATCCCTACCAGTGGCAACTAACTCTATGAGTTATACCTCAACTAACCTCTGAATCTTCATATTCTCACTCCTTGAAAGAACTGCCACTTCTGAGCGTGGTATTTGAATTACAAGATTCATGGTCCCAATCCTCTTAAATGGAATAGCAATCAGGTTACCCCATTATTGATTTCTAACCTCCAGGGGACTTGTCTCCCAACACTACATGGTACTTCAGGGAACGACTATCCAACCCTGATCAATCTACAGGAATATGACAAACAGCATGAGATTGAACAATGTCACATCTCAACTAGCTCCACTTCTAGAGATCAGACTTCTAAAAGTGACCTTCTTGAGCACACACACAGTTGACCCTACCCTTGTCAACTTAGCACACACAGATGTCTCCTCTTCCAGGTCAGGAGTAGGTTCCAAACAAAAGTATCCCTTTGTTTGACACCTAAAAACATCTGCTCTTCAACCAGTAGCTGCATACTTGTTGAACAACATGTTCTAACATCACATAGAACATTAATTCCACCTCCTTGGAACAAACCCTCCTTAAAAGTCTTCAAGGTCTTCCTATATACTACCCAAGAGAGTATAAGAATCAGTGATCAGGTGATTCTTACCATCCTGAAGTGAGAACGTCATGATGAGTGGACTTGAGGAGACTCAAGTATCTTTGACATCTTCAGTAGATTATGATGAAATCTTGAATACAACAGCCTTTCATCCACATGAGGGGAAACTACATCAGAGTTTGAGTTTTGCCAGGTATTATGCAGCGGAAATCATAATACAACTCAACCTATGAACACACACTTCACCAGATCAGCCTCCAAGAACATACCAAGTTTGAGTATGATTCAATACTAGCACAGCTGTCCCACACAAAAGCCAATTGCCAACCTCCAGAGACAGGTACACACAGTTCCTGTCATGAATAGTCCATCCACCTACTTCAAGGAACCATTCAGGGAAATTACAGAACCTTCCACAGGTTCCAACATCAGTACTAACATAACTCCTTGCAAGATACCAGAAAGTATCACCCATGGATCTCATCCAGAACCAGAACAGGATGCCTGCTCTGATACCAATTGAGATCCTGGTGTAGTCAGAGTTCAAATGTTCTACTCCAAGTCATGACATCTGACCCAAAATTGTTACTACTACAGCAAGACATTTATACAAATTAAAACCCAGTACTGATATGCACATATTCACAGATGTCACAACATCTGCTACTATATCACCATAGTATGGAAGAACACCCAGTTCTGTCCATCTGGTACAAAGACACAACAGAGATCAACCATATCACTTGCTTCTGTTGAGCCTGCACGGTTATCAGCATGATGTCTCAACATTGATTTGAACATCACCTGTTACAGCATTACAGGTTTACCTTATTTTATGACAGATATAGTTATAACGCGCAGAAGGTAAAAACACAAGTAATTGTTAACCCAGTTCGGTGCAACATCAACTACTCTGGGGGCATACCAAGCCAGGAAGAAGATCCACTATCAGCAATATTAATTCAGAGTTAAACTCCCCCGTTTACAACTCTTCACTTAATCCCTACCCAATGCAATCTATACCTAGGAACTCCTAGATAGAAACCTCCAGTTTCCATTCCTATCACTACAAGTACACTGTAATGCTAAACAACTTGAACTTGCTTCACAGTTTCGTTCAAGATCATAACAAACTCTCACCTACAGGCTTTGAGTTACAAATAATCTCATGCCTTCGAGCACTGAGAAACACATTGTAACCTTCCCACAGGTTTGGAGGTTTACCTCACACACACCCCTAATTTTTACATTCTTTGAGGCTTGCAAAACCTAGGTTACAATCTGCTATTTATAACCTACCACCCAACTGGATTTGGGCCTTCAGAAATCGCAGCAAATCTCTCCTTTGCTGTTACAAAGCTGGCAAAAAACTTCTGCTACAATCAAGGGCTTCAATCTTTTAGTTCCTAAAATATCCTAACATATCTCCATATTTAGAAACTGTATATTCACCAAATATTTTGATTGAGTCTTCAAGATCTCCACATAGAAGTTAGGATATTCACCAGATATCCTAACTAATCCCAAAATACATGCCAGAATTAACTCATTCAGTTTTAAACACAGGCGTGATGTCACAGTCACGATGTTGTGACATCCTATATGACATGTTGGTCCAGATGTTGAACTTCTTCAACTCAACATATTAAAACAACAGGCCCAACATATTAAAACAACAGAGGTGATAACATTATTTGTTTTACAAAATTAATGCCAATCCTAAGGTACTAAAAATTTGGATTTATAATGGTAGAGTTATGCATTTTTGAAGTTAGGAAAAATCACGTGTTCAATGGTATAGGTAAAAAAATTACCTATAATGTATCCTCATATCACATGCTCATAAGAGTTGAATTAGCTCTGACTGCAAACATAAAAGTTGAAGTAGACATCTTGAATTTGGTTGTTCATCTTGGAGATCTTTCATATCATAAAAATTGAACAATTTAGGGCCTTGGGAAGTTGACTTTCAAATTAGGGTTTAGACAAAATGATCTATAATATTTCAACATAGAAAATGATTTTCCAAGCAAAAATAGCTCTAGGTATCAACATGAAAGTTGTTTGGAATGTCATTTAGAGTAACTTTGATCTTGGAATAATGTTCATATGGTGAGAATTGTAGGAGATATCACCTAGGGAGACCCAGTTTTGATCAGATGAATTCATCTGGCCAACCACCATCAACCAACTTGCTAAACTTCAATTATCTTGACTTTATTGGTTCATGGTAGATAATATATGCATAATATGATGGATTTTGTAGTGTCCCTTGAGAAATTTGATCAATTGGTGAGATATCTTGTTGGAAAAGTTACTTAAGATACCCAGTCAAACTAGGGTTTCCAAGGTAAACCACCTTCAAACTCTTGAAGAATACTTGATAAATATAACAGTAGGAATCATTGGGACTAATATATGATGCTTATAATCATTTGTGGATCAGTCCTTGGTTGTGCTCTTAGCCATGAGGGTCTCAAACCCTAGGTATGAACTTGACAGATCAATGAGAACATGCCCTACCTTCAAAAAAAGTTAGGCAAATGAAAAGAGATATTTTTCGTATTTTGGTTAGTAAAAATGATAATATACAAGTATGATACAATCACATGGTGCTTGGTGATCTCTCCCAATACAAACCCAATGAAAGAGGGGTAAGGAGGATGCTAAGGTATGATCCCAATGCTAATGCTTATGATGAAATTGCATGAGGGATCTTAGGGTCAAAATTGGGGTCTTACACTTACCATATTTCGTATTCTACTTAAGTGCACCGTACCTTACGATGTTCTACAATTCACTTAAGTGCACCGTACCTTACGGTGTTCCTTATTTACTCTATCTCTCATAAATTCGTCCTTTTGTGTGTGACCTTGTAGGTTTTCGCGACATTGACAATTATATTAAATCATGTATTTAACATAATAAACAGTGAGCGGTATATAGTAACACATCACTGCTACCCAAGATACGAAAATTTTATGTGATCTGACAAATCCTTTTGTGATAATACTTATGTGTACAATTACCCTTTTGCCCATATGTCTATATTGAACACAAGGCATAGACCGTGTCATCCTTGTCCAGTTCAATATTGGACCCTTAGACATTTATCCTGTTACATAGGATGGGAAAATTCCATATAGGTCACTCATGTCCCTCAACATGGTTCGTGGAATACCCATAAACTGTCTTTATGGTCATCTAGTTACGGACAATGTTTGATCAGCAATAAGGCACTCGACTCTACATCTAGGGTACATAGTGGTTTCAGGTCAAATGGTGGTATACACCATTATCACCATGAGAATAACTTATGACAATTTTCATAACATTCTATATAGTATTCTCATAGCGGGTCAATCCCATATAAATATTACTCTTAATATTCATACCTATGTTTAAGACTTGATAACTCCTTATCCGTGATCCATGAGATGTGATCATTAGTCTATATACATAATAGTCTTAATGCTTTAATGTTATCCTACTTTACAACAAAGCTCGACTATAAATACTTTAAGAATAATGTCCTTATATTTAATGAGATCTCATGATTAAGTCACACTGTATACATTAAATGAACTAGCTATTCTAGGGACTTTATTAAACAAACATAATAAAAAAAGCCTTTTATTATTAATAAATAATTCGATACGAGTACCAAAAGTATTGGCCTCTAGGGCTTACACCAACAATCTCCCACTAGCACTAGAGCCAATCAGGCATACCCCTAGTGCCCATAGATCTAGTATGTCCATCATGCTTATGCTGTGCAAGAGGCTTTGTTAGTGGGTCAACAATATTGTCAAGTGTAGGTACTCTTCATATTTCCACATCTCCTCTGTCTATTATCTCTCGAATGAGGTGATAACGCCTAAGTATGTGTTTGGATCTTTGGTTAGATCTAGGCTCCTTAGCTTGTGCAATAGCACCATTGTTATCACAATAGAGACCAATGGGATCCACAATGCTAGGAACTATGCCAAGTTCACTAATGAACTTTTTGATCCAAACGGCTTCCTTTGCTGCACTTGAGGCAGCAATATACTCGGCCTCGATTGTAGAATCAGCAACTGTATCTTGCTTTTAACTTTTCCATCTCACAGTGTCACCGTTTAAGCAAAACACATAACCATATTGTGATCTAAAGTCATCCTTATCTGTCTGGAATCTAGCATCGGTGTATCCAATTACATCAAGCTCTTCCTGACCTCCATATATCAAGAATGAGTCCTTAGTCCTTCTCAAATACTTAAGGATATTCTTGATAGCTACCCAATGAGCATCATCGGGATCAGATTGGTACCTACTCGTTGCACTTAAAGCATACGAGACATCTGGTTGAGTACATAACATGGCATACATGATAAATCCTATTGCAGATGCATATGGAATCTTATTCATGCGATCCCTTTCTTCCTTAGTTGAAGGGGATTGTGTTTTTGATAGACACAAGCCATGTTGCATAGGTATGAATCCTTTCTTGGAATCATTCATATTAAAGCGTCTCAGCACTTTGTCTATGTATGTACTCTGACTTAGGCCAAGCAGTTTTTGTAATCTATCTCTATAGATCATGATTCCTAATATATAGGATGCTTCACCTAGGTCCTTCATAGAAAAGCATTTCCCTAACCAAGACTTTACTTGTTGCAGGGTAGGGACATCGTTTCTAATGAGTAATATGACATCTACATATAATACCAGGAAAATGATCATGCTCCCACTAACCTTCTTGTAGACACAAGGCTCATCTTCATTCTTGATGAATCCATATTATTTTACTGTTTCATCAAAACGAAGATTCTAGCTTCTGGAAGCTTGCTTCAATCCATAGATTGATCTTTGTAACTTATGTAACACCCCTTTTTATATCCCAAAATACTTAACATATAATCAGAGTGAATAAGCACGCATATAACAAAAGGGCGTCACATCGACGTTTTCAAAAACTAAAAGCTTTCAAAAACCAACATCATTCATCATCAATATACAACACACCTGGTCAATTAAAATAACACATTTCAAATATCATGAATATTCAAGAGTATGCGTTCGAAGCGGAAAATAATGAATACTCATGTATTTCATAAAATGATTCATGTCCCATACCATAATCATCTCTCAATAACTCAAGATAAAATAAAATCATATCCAAAATATTTGGCATTATGGCCTCTCAAACAGCAATTGCAATTAAACATGTTCACAAGTAATAACATGATACATATCCAAATAAGATATGAGTTCAATACTACTAATCTACCCAGAGTTACATGACCAGAGCATTGACTCACTACCTAGTCTCTAAGCTAAAACACGGAAACTCTCCGGCTAAACTCGAGTGAGCTACCTTCCACCTACTTCAGCAATACTACTCTTGAGTATCTGCACGATGCCCATGTAAAGGCAACATTCAAACAGAAGGGTGAGAATTCGAATCATTATGAAGAAGTATAATAAAGCACAATGATTAAATCAACAATTAAAGGAATTCATCACACCTTGTATAACCATGTAATTAATACTAACCAATGTTTATTTCACATGTTCCAAGCACACATCAAAACTCAAGGAATATAATATTAAAATCCAATGCTATATTCCCAAATATACACATAACCATAATTATCACATAATCACATATTTTACCAAGTTATGTATCCAAACATCACCAAATTCAATTACCATATCTCATACACACATAACAATCACATCAATGCATATATTCAATTATCACATAACTCTAATGTGACTCAATGCAAGACATATGACTCTATGCATGTGGTACCGCAATGTGAACCCAACGTTTCACCGCTTTCCGATTCAATATCTAGAATCCAAGCCACGCTTCCGATCCGGACAAGATCAAAGCCACTACGTCTATTTCCCATTTAAGGATCAACGTCTACTACGCCCATTTCCATTTAAGGGTCAACGTCTGCTACGTCTATTTCCATTTAAGGATCAACGCCTGCTACGTCTATTTCCATTTAAGAATCAACGTTTGCTACGTCTATTTCCATTTAAGGATCAACGTCTGCTACGTCTATTTCCATTTAAGGATCAACGCCTGCTACGTCTATTTCCATTTAAGGATCAACTTCTGCTACGCCTATTTCCATTCAAGGATCAACGTCTATTACCATGTGAACCCACAGTTTCACCACTTCCACCATAAAGCCGACTATGCCATGAATGAACGTACAAATACCAATAATATATGCAATTAAGATCATCTCTACCATCTTAACATTCCACATATAACCATAATTCAACTCTATGAATTATCCACCAATGGTACGTATACACATTCATAAAAAAATATACTATTCACATATATAGGCTCATCATCAAACACGCACACTTAGATTTTATTCAAAATGCTTACATCATTTAAAATCCTCAATTTTTCCCTTTTTCAACAGTGGTAACCGGTTAACACTTTTAGGGTAACCCGTTAACCCGAAACAGAATTCAATTCCTGGGCAGATTTTTCAGCATGTAACCGGTTAACACATTTTGGTTAACCCGTTAACACGAAAACATAATTCAATTCCTAGGCAGATTTTCAGCAAGTAACCCGTTAACACATTTTGGTTAACCCGTTAACACGAAAACATAATTCAATTCCTAGGCAGATTTTCAGCATGCAATCCGTTAACGCAATTAATCATCACAAATCAAAGATTACTCATCAAAACCTAACAATTCCAAAACCATAAAAATTAGGGATTTCAACCTAAACATATTTCTACCCATTGACCCAATTATACTAACCCATAATAATAAGGATTCTCCCCCTTACCTCTTCAATTTTCTGGAAATCCTAGCTTCTCCCTTGTTCTTCCCCTCTTCTCCTTACTTTTTCCTCTTTCTTTCTCTGTTGCCTTGAAAATGACCAAATGAGTGCTACTTCTCACTCTCCTCACCTCTTACTATTCTAGTATTATGTTTGGGCTTAAGAAATGATACCTTTAGTTTAATTATTAGGCCCAATAAGACATTGTGCTCGCAAGAAAGCAAAATTATATTCATTAGGGTGATATCAATGCCAACATATAATTGATTGAGATACGATACCGACACATTAGAATTCAACTTAAACACACATAAATAAAACACTATATCAAAAAATATGTGTATTTTCTTTTAAATTAGTGAATGACAAAAGAAGAATTTGTACCTCAAAAATGAAACTATGGATGGTGCTGCCAATTTGAGCTATCAATTTTCCAAACAATGAGTCATGTATGCACGGTAACATCGAACCCAAACTATTGTTTTGTGGGGTTTACTCAAAGTCTTCTAAGGCAGAACATGCATCATCTGCAAAACTGCATTCATAGTGAAAAGAGAGTTTAATGAATCAAAATTTTGCTACTCGTGTAACTTAAGCATGGAAGAATAAGTTTACTTACATCAAAGTACTCTTATGCAAAAACCAAACATGTTGTTGAAACAAAATTGTTCACATCTTGGATTTTGATGATAACAAAGTACTTAAAGAATAATTGGATATACTAACATATGTTCAAGTGTCAAGAGACATAAGCTTAAAACTCAACTCAAAACTGACCCTGATGAAAGCATAGGTAGAAAAGCTAAAAGTCTAAGATTATGAAGGATCAGAATCTGATGAATATGAACATGGTATTTCAGCTTCTGAAGGATTAGAATTTGAAGGTTGTATCTCTTCTTTTGGTAACAGCTCAGACTCTAAAGATCTTAGCTAAGGTGCTCAAATTTTTATCCGACCCTGTCTCCATAGCAGACCAATCTTGTCACGCCAGACTTATGGAAAAAGTCAACTAGAGTTTCTTAGTGCAAGACTTAAGGAAAGTTGATGTGACCTCTTAAGTCCGCCCCAACGTCTGGTATATATCTAGTGTGAAAAAGAAGCAATGGGTAATGTTATTACACAATGAATGAAGATCTGAATCATATTTTCTTCCAGCATCTCTCTTGGAATTTCATTTTTTCAAAGATCTCTTGTGCAAGTCACCTTCCAACAACTCTTTTTCTGCTATCTTTATAAAAAAGAGTTGGAGATTTAGTGAAAGTTTACCAAACTGTCGAACAATCTATCAAAATACATTGAGCACAAACTTTGAGCTAAAGTTTTATCTGTTTATTGCACAAGCTCTTAAGATTTATTATCTTTGTATATCTTAGAAATCTTAAGTGTTTAAGTATCTTTGTGATTGTTGTATCACTTATATACCTCTGATTTACATCAAGTATAGTTGTAAACTATTCTCCTAAAATTATTTGTTTAAAGAGTATAGGAAATCTCTTGGTAGTTTACTTGAGCAATGGAAATCTCTTTCTAGTTTGCTTGAGCAGTGAAAGATTCTTGCCTGTGTGCTTGAGCAAATGTCTCTTGTTGGATTGCTTGAGCAGAAGTCTCTTTCTGGTGTGATTGAGCAGTTGAAGTCTCTTGCTAGTTTGCTTAAGCAAAGAGTAATCAGTTTGATTATAGTGAAAATATCTTGTTGGACAAGGGGACTGAACTACTCTCAGTTTATGAGAGGAACTAGGATACATTTGTGTATCGATTTATCTCTTGCTTCTTATTGTTATTCATTCCACTGCTAACTCTGAGTTCAGATTTTGAACTTGTTCAGATTCTGAATTTTATTTTTCAAAATTAGAAAAAGAATTAACATACATAATTCAACTCCCTCTCCTTTTGTATTTTTCTCATCTTCAATTGACATAAGAGCATAATCAGTGTTAAACACTTTACAGTGGTACTTTAAAAGATCCTGAGAAAAATACTTGTTCCTTCATGTCAGATGCATCTGGAACGAACGATACTGGTGGTATACCTATGACTATGATACTACTGAGAAAAGTCATTACTCGGCTAAACCACCTACATTTATGGTGACTCTACTCATTTTGAATGGTGTAATAATAAAATGTATACTTATATCATTGAGCTTGATGATGAGTTGTGGGATATCCTTGAAAATGGCATTAACTTTGAAGTTAATGGTGTTGGAATGACAAAGGGTAGGAAAACTCTTACACCGGCTCAAAAGAAAATTTACATAAAACGTCATAGAGTTAGAGGCATTATGATAGAAGCTCTACCTCATTTTGAGTACATCAAGATCATTTATAAGTCAACTGCTAAGACTATCTCTGAGTCTTTGTGTTTTACTTATGAAGGGAACCAACAAGTCAAAGAGGCAAAAGCCAACCTTCTTGTACAACATTATGAGTTATTTAGAATGAAGGGTAATGAAGAAATTGAAAACATGTTTTCTAGGTTTCAAGTTCTTGTACCAGTCCTTCAGGTTCTGAGCAAAAGTTACATTACATATGATCATGTAATGAAAAATTTGAGAAGTATCCCTACTAGATAGATACCTAAGGTCACAACTATTCAGGAGGTTAAAGATCTGAATACACAGAGTCTTGAAAGTATGCTAAGAAACCTTCAGTGCCATGAGATGGAACTAAATGGAGATGAGCCTGTGATGAAATCTAAAACACTGACTTTGCAGTCAGTTGCTGAAAAATTTGGTGGTAAAGCTGTCAGATCCTCAAAAGTCGATAAATCAGAAGAAGCTTCTGATGAAGAAGTTTCTGATGGTGACTCCGATGATAAGGAAATAACCCTTATCATCAGGAGGTTTCAACAACTGACAAAAAGGAACAAGAGATTATGTGGTATAAGAAGTGGATCTAGAAGATCTAGTTCTCAAGAAGAGTCTCATGACAACATGGAATGAACTTTATAATGAAGACAAATCAGATAAATATAAAAGAGAAGCAAATCTGACACTGATGACTCTCACAACATCTGTCACAAAATATGAATCAACTTCTAATTCAGAGTCTGAAGAAGAAGATGAGGAATTTTCTAATTTATCTTGTTATGATCTAATCTTTGTTATTCAAGAACTACTGTGACCACCATTTTGCCCACTTCTTATGTTTCATATGTTTTTTTGTTTCAAAAATATTTCTTAAATTGATGTAAAGTCCTTGAATTCAAAAATGGAAGATTAGATGATGTCAAGGCCTATGTAAGAAGTAATTTTAACATAATTTAAAAATCCAATTTTAGTCATTATGATAATCCGTATTTTACAAGAATTCTAGAATTTGTGATTGGGATGTTTTGCATCTATTATACACTGGTAAGGGTGAAAATTTACCCATTCTTCTACAAGAAATGTGTATTCTTTTAGTTTTTTGGGTTGGGAATATACCTGTTGCATGAAATAAAGGTGTACATGGGTTGGGCAAATCTACAAAATTCGGTCATACCCACTCAAACCGATAATAAAAGGGTTTGAATGGGTAAGTAAGTCAATATGGTATTCAAAAATGGAAGACCATTCAAAATATATGGGTTTCAAATGAACTAAGACCCCACCCACTGTCGCATCCGCGAAAAACAACTGGCGAGAAAAAGCAAACAAACAGAGCCGCCACCGTGCGTTATTTATCCCAAAGGAGGGAAAGGAAATGCTCGAAGTAAACCTGGAAAGGAAATGGTCTTACGACCGGAGATTGCAAGGATCGGGAGTCGGTTACGCAAGGGGAAGGTATTAGCACCCCCTCACGTCCGTCGTACTCGACGGGATCCACGCTCAAAAAGAATAGAATAAGGTTGCTGAATAACTGCTCAAAGAATGCACGCACACATGGAATAAAACACAGATGGAAGAAGAGGGGAACGGGCTCGCTAGGACATCGCATCCTATGCCTATGTATCTCATCTGGAATGAGAATCAGAGCTACCGTAGTTCGGCTAATGCACGCCGAAACAAAACACAACACCAAGACGCTGAGACGTCAAAAGAAACTCGCAAAGTGGAAACAGACTGCCAATGGCTGGTCTTACTTCCGACTCCAAACAAAATAAACACACACAGGAAACCGAATGCCAATCGTTGGACTTACATCAGACTCCAAATGCACAAACACCCACAGGAAACCGACCGCCAATCGTTGGACTTACGTCAGACTCCACACAAACAAACACAGGAAACCGACTGCCAATCGCTGGACTTACGTCAGACTCCAAGCAAGCAAGAGGTTAACCGGACGCTGAGTCGTCAAAAGCAACAAAAAAGTTGAACAAACAAGCTAACAGGGAGCCTGGTACTCGAGCCTGCTAGCTGTCAAGCAAACACACACAAAAAAGGAAAAGGGTGCCCGGAGAGATCTCGCACGATCTCCTGCCTACGTACCTCATCTGGTATGAGGATCAGGGCAACGTAGTTCCCCTTAACAGGGAAGAAACTTCTATCCTAACCAGAGACTAGGGAGATAACAACTAAAAGGGAGACTACGACTCGAGCCTAGAAGTTGTCATGCAAATGATCCCTATATTGAAGTTTTTAACAAGAGTTTGACTCACACAGGCAGTGATTCAACTCAAGTCTATCTCTACGTACGTCAACTTCCTCAAAAGTTGATCATACGACTCCTACAGAAAGGAGATGAGAAGCTAAGCAGATAAACATCAAAAGCAAATAGCACACACTATACACAACCAAGGGGGCTCAAGCAAGGTTGGGCTTTAGTCAAGGGGTCATATCGACCTTGACAAACAAGCCAACTGGAAAGAGTGGTCAGGCTCTTAACCTCTAACATTGAGAGTTAGGGTGAGCAGATGAAATAGAGATGAGGGTTATGCCTCATAGCTCTTAACCCAGGCCTGGGTGAGCTTGACTCAATGAAAGTGTGGGAGTCCAGAATGTGGGACTCTATTCCACATGACTGACACAACAAGATTTTGGGCTCTTATTTAAAATGCATCAACACAGGGTGTGAGCAAGATGAATGACACAACTGAATAGCAGGGGGTGGATTGCACACCCCTTTTATCTGCCAATGCCTCTTCACTTAGGAGGTCTTTGAATGTACAAGGCACAAAGATAAACAACCACAAACATTGCCTCTTAAGGAGGGCTTCAGACAGGTGCCTGCCAAAGTAACATGACAGGTCTTCCAGACTACATGAAGATCAAGGAATTATACCTAAGTGGTATGCCAACCACAATCACAGCAAAGCAAAGTTCAAGTGAACTTAAAGCAACTTAGGTACCTGTGTAAACAACTAAACAAATCAGTACATTATTCAGATAACAGACAACAGTCAATAAGCAACAGATAATCCCAATGTACAACACATAAGCCATAAGGCAAACTCAAGTGACTTATCATCAACCTACAAAACACACAAATGTTAGCAATCAATATCAAATATCAACATTCAAATGATGAAGCATCATCAACCATGGAGATTAGATGCTTGGTCCTGAAATTCAAAGCTCACTTGTAAGTCCAAACCCCTAGGTCAAAGCCTAGGGTCAAAGGTGAAGAAAAAAATTCAAAACAAGAGCTGAAATTCAACACAATGCAACTTCAAACACATATTAACATGTTATAAAAAGTGTCACATCAAAATCATCAAGCAAAGGCATTTCATGTGCAAATGAAGTCAAAGACAATTTCAAAGCATTCAAATGGACATTGAGAATGAAAAATCCAAATCAAAACATAAATGATTCAAATAATTCTGGAAAAATTCATGAGCATTCAACACATCCAACATGATTATCATACCAAAAATCATAAACAGAGAAGCTCATTTGATATGGAAACGAAATTTCACAAGTTGATCATCCAATTGTGTGACACAAATTGTCCCACCATGCTAACATGTACATAAAACAGAAATGACACATGGAAAAAATGTCAAACCAAAACCAAAATGTCAATTAACATGTCAAGAATCATCATGCAAAATTTGGTAGCAATTGATCAATATCAAGCATTTCACAATAGAAAGAGTAAGGCAAGGTCACACATGTATACATGTTCACATAATTCAACATAATTCAAAATCCAGGAAGTGTAAAATCATGAAATCAACATCAAAAAATTCTATACATTCCAAGGATCACTTTTCAAAAAGAATTGGATTAATTGGATGATTTTTCAATTAGTTATGGATTTTTAAAGTTGGAAAAAAAATTGAATTAAAAATGGACATATGTACATGAATTTGGAGGGAAATGCCAAAAGAGGAATTGATTTGAAAAAGCGCTGCCGGCCAGGATCGAACCTGGTCCGAATTCAAATGGAGCGCGCCATGCATTGAAACGGCTCCGTTTTGCAGCGAGCCCAAGCGCATCACTTAGCGTCGGAAAAACGGACGCTAGCATGAAGATCTTCATCTTCCTCACGAAGATGAAGATGAACAGTACATGAAGTTCATCACCAATTTCCAAAATTTTTCCAGATTTTACAGAATTCAAATTTTTTTACATCATTGGAACGGTTACATCATGAGGATCACAGATCAAACAATCTTTCATGCTAATTCATCACCAATCATGCAAATCGAAGCAAATAAAGTTTGACATTCAAAACTTCAATCAAGCATATCTCTCTCAATTTTTATCCAAATCGCACGAAATTTATATCAGAATGATCAGGGAGTAAAGATCTACAACACTAGGCACATAAAAACAAGAATTAAAAGATGCGAAAATTTGACCTCTTGAAGAACAGTTTCTGAATTCTGCAGATCCAAGGCCAAGCAAGCATGCAAATCCACTCCTAACCACTTGTGATGAAGCTTTATGAAGAATTTGAGGCTTGGAAACGTGTAGGTCTTGCTTAAATCTCAAATGCCATAGTTATGTTCTTGAGCTCCACATGCACAATTCTGGTCCAAACTTGATGATCCAAGGCTTGATCTCTGCTAAATCAACACTAGAGAACCAGAATATGGAAGAAGATTCAAGGCTTATGTGAGAAAATTTTAAATTAAGATTGGGAGAAAATTTTGGAGGGAAATGAAAACTAGATCTAGAAATGGTGAATTATGATTAACCTCTTGAAATTCTGTTATGATTTAGTATATATACCATGTGCTAATCCTATTTTAATTAAAATTAATCAAGGTTTAGTTGAAGTTAAGCAAGATAAGGTGTGGTGACAAAAATTGAAATTTTGTGGTGTATGGCAATTCCCAACGTGAACAGTACCAAACCAATGATCAAATGCACTTAAAAACACTCCATGCACATATTAGCAATGGTCATTTGTTCCCATGATGCATCAATTTTAAAATTTCAAGTTTCCCTCCAAAATTGACTTGAATGCACAAATGATCATATGTTAAAATTTCATGCAATGTGATGGATGTTTTAGAAACTACATGTCATGAGAAGCAAAATGCAAAAAGAACCACCAAATTTGGAGTTATGAATCAAAAGTTATGCCCTTTTGAAATTCCATGTACACTTGGCAATGATTTGATCATATCTCCTCAACCATTCATCATAAATTCAGGATCTCGGACTTTTTGGAAATGGGAGAGAGAGATCTTCAACTTTCATGTTGGAAAAAAATTCATTCGAAGCTTCCTTGATGATGTAAGATCAAGTTGAATTTGAACCAAAACCTTTCCATTTTTGGAAACTTTCAATTACAAGTCACTTTCCATTTTTGGAATGTTTTGATCTGGCCTCAAATTCTTCAAGATATGCATTTGACATGATTAATAAACCTCTTTTGAACATGAATGAGATGTTGAAACTCATTTCTCCACCTCCTAGCCCTCAGTTGACTTTCTGTTGACTTTTTGGGTCCTCAGATGACTTGAACATGCTCAGATGACTTTGAGCCTCAACCACTTGATGAAATGGCTCCAAAATGAAACCCTAGCCTATACAAGCTCAATAAAATCATATGAGGATCTCCTTCTCAATAAAGACCTCATCTCCTTGAAAAACCCTGACTGGTAGAATACAACTGATTAGGGTTGACCAGAGGTCAAAACCCTAATCCCAAAGAATCTGAGCATGAATTCTGAAACCTTTGAGGATGACATAACCATGATGATGATGATGTACCCTTGCAATCAAGATAATTCTCAATCTCCTTGAGGAACCAATAAAACCCCAATTGAAGCACAAACCCTCAGATGGCTAGTGATCAATCCATGAGACCCTCAGGCATGAATCTCTTAACCTCTCTATCTTCTGAGAAAGACTAAGGAGGATGACTTGTTTATTTCCACATGACATGCCATATGCAATGACTAATGCCCTAAATATGAAATGCAATATGTTAAACTAGTCCCAAGAGAGGAGGGAAAATTTTGAGGTGTTACAGCTGTCCCTATTCAATCCACTGTGAACCTGTCGATATGAACAGTCTCGGCTTTCAGATGATCAGGGTGAAGAGTGATTGAATACCAAGAACAGACGAACAATTTACGCTATGCTGGGAAATAATTAATAGTGCCTGCCAGAATCAGCAAAGAAGTGATCTTAAAAGAAGAATCCGTCTGGTACGGAGAAAGTCGGCCTGAGTACCGAAAAGGAACGTTGACCTGGATACCAAAATAAATGGTAACACAGGAATACCCATGGCCTGAACGCCGCATCCGCTGGGGATTATTATTTTTTATTTTTTATTTTTTCTTGAACCCCGAAACTTTCTGATTGATGATTTTTTTTGCTTTTTTTGGACCCCGAACAAATATTTTCTTCGCGCGAATGATCCCTGATCACCGCATTTGAACCCCGACAACTTCATAGTAGTCTTGTTTGCCAAACAATGAACCCTGCTCTCCAATTGAACCCCAGTCGCCTGACGATAGCTCGTGATCGCCGTTGTGAACCCCGCTCTCCAGAAAACACCCCGTGTCTCCCTTTCTCCATTTGGACCCCGATCTCCAGAAAATGCCCAGCATCTCCTTCTCTCCATTTGAACCTCGCTCTCCATTTTCTTGTGATAATTCCGCTGGCAACGTCGGAAATAACACCAAAACACCACTCTGATGGCGACATATCAGAGGGTACACCTTCCCAACAGGAAGGTAACATGTGCATTTCTTCCTCAGAAGACACCCATAACGACTTCTGTTGGCCTCAGCCAAAGTCTAAGGTGACACATGAACAGAAGATAATCCTGAGGACCTTATCCCGGATATAATCTTCAACTCCAATCTCCGTTTGAACCCCATTCTCCAGAAAATGCCGCAACACTTCCTTTTCTCCATTCTTCGATTTTTGCGCTGATCGCGTAACGTTCTTTGATCTTCATTTCCATCTCCGCCCGACGGAAAAGTTTCCACCAATATCGCACTACTGGGGAACATTATCGCTCCAACGTCATGATGCCGAACTCCTCAGAGTAACATCTTCCAATTTCTATCTCGCACGACAGAAATCTCCTCCAGTATCGCACTACTGGGGAATACGGTCGACCCAACACCATGATGCTAAACTCCTCGGAGTAACATCTTCACCCTCCAGCGAAACCAAATCTCAAGCGATAACCACGGCTCGAGACTAACTGATGCTCGCAATGCTGATGCTGATCTTCCAACTAGCGAAACCACCTCTCAAACGGTAACCACGACTTGAGACTAGTTTATGCTTGCAATGCTCATGCATGATTTTTTTTCCAGCGTAATGCTCCATAGCTATGGAAATGCTACGCAATGAACTATGCAATATGCTATTCTTATCTACATGATGAATGCATAAAAAGTATCCCTCTCAAGGGACTCTTCTGGGGATCTCGAGGCACTCTGCTGAGGAGCTTGACAACACCCCAATCTCCACCCTGCTGGGGAATATCACCGCTACTGGGGAAAGGACCACCCTCACCGGAGATGACCTCCACTGAACCCGATCCGCTTGGGGATTTTGCTGGGGAAGAAACCACCAACGCACTCTGTGGGGAAAACAACAATCTTCAACTTGCTGGGGAACTTAACAAGCTCCTCCATGCTAAGGGAAACAACTACCCACAAACACCTCCACCGGGGAAATAGCAACCTTCAGGCCTGGCTGCTGAGGAAACACTGATCTCCAACCTGCTGGGGAGATAACCATCCCGACCCTGCTTGGGAAGACACAGACCTTGAGCCTACTGGGGAGGTAACAATCCCAACTCTGCTTGGGGAAATAAGGAAAGTCTGGCACAGAACACCTGTCGACTCGTCGAACCTTGGTATTCACCATCCAAATCCAGTGTCAGCTTTCCACTTTTGAGAGCTCCCAGACTCGTCTGGACTTTTCTGATTCATCACCTTGTATTCTCGACTTCTCCGTACTCTACGGAGAGCGAACTCCTTAGATTGGTATAAACTTTCCAATCCTCAGACTTTGAAGAGTCTTCTTGATTAATATCCAGGATCGTCGTACGTTTCTCGCCGTCTTTTCACCATTCTTCAATCCCTTGTGCCTGATTGGACTCCACGGGGATCCTTGGTCAAAAGCTTCCACATCACAACCTGCAAGTGAGCGAAAATATCTAACAGCACCTGCAAAAGAGATCGTTAGATAAAAACGTGCCCCCATGCGTGCCAAGATTTCAACACCTGAATCACTCAAACTTCCGAATAAGATTTCAAGTTTTCAATCTTATAAACATGCATTGGAAGGGACCTGTATGTCTTAAAATGCAAAGATTCTTTATAAAAAATAACTGGATGTTTTTGCAATCAAAGCGGTAATGAAAAACAAAAACAAAATTATGTGGCTGAATATGCATTTTATTGATTGAACAAGGTGGCTCAAAAACTGAGCAATACAAAGGAAGCAATCCCTGAAAAGAGGTAATTGTGCACAAAAGGAAAAATCTATCCTAATGGCAATGTGAAACCGCGATCTCATCGAGTTCCAACTCGGTTACACCCCATATGTCCTCAAGAATCTCCGTGCTTTCTGCCTTCTGAACAAGACGCTTCCGACTGATCCCTGCTGAGGATTATCCATGTGTCTTAACCAAAACACAAACGATCATGCTAGACGCAGTTGTTCGTTTCAATCCCTCTTTTTCCTGGACCGCCCTTTCGGGTTTTCAGTCCACCAGAATACCCTTTTTTGCCCAAGCCGCCTTTTCAGGTTTTCGACTTGCCGGGTGTACAACTTTTTCATTTTTATCCCTAATTTTTGCCCGAACCTTTTCTCTTTTTTTTTCTTGGTTCGCTGTGATGCCCATTTTTGCCTGGACTATTTTATTCTTTTGGTCCAGCGGATCTCTTATACGAAGTATTTTTTAACTGCGTCCGCATTCACAGGGGACGGAAAGTCCTCGCCATCCATGGTCGTCAACAACAAGGCTCCGCCAAAGAAAACCTTCTTGACCACGAATGGACCTTCATAATTGGGTGTCCACTTGCCCCTACGATCGTTTTGAGGAGGAAGGATCCTTTTCAGCACCAGATCTCCCACATGATATACCCGAGGTCGCACCTTTCGGTCAAAAGCGCGCTTCATCCGCTGCTGGTACAACTGCCCATGACAGATGGCCGCCAGCCTCTTTTCCTCAATCAGGCTCAACTCTTCGTACCGAGTCCTTATCCACTCAGCCTCTTGTAATTTTACGTCCATCAGGACTCTCAATGACGGAATCTGAACCTCAACCGGTAGCACCGCTTCCATTCCATACACAAGCGAGAATGGCGTTGCCCCAGTAGATGTGCACACTGAAGTTCGATACCCATGCAATGCAAATGGCAACATCTCGTGCCAATCCTTATAGGTCACGACCATCTTCTGCACAATCTTCTTGATATTCTTATTGGCTGCCTCAACTGCCCCATTCATCTTCGGACGATAAGGAGAAGAATTGTGATGCTCAATCTTGAATTCCCGACACAGTTCTACCATCATCTTATTGTTCAAATTAGAACCATTATCAGTAATGATTCTCTCGGGAACCCCATATCTGCAAATGATGTCTCTTTTCAGAAATCTGGCGACGACCTGCTTCGTCCCGTTTGCATAAGAGGCTGCTTCCACCCACTTGGTGAAGTAATCAATTGCCACTAATATGAATCGGTGCCCATTCGAAGCCGTAGGCTCAATCTTCCCGATCATATCAATGCCCCACATCGCAAACGGCCACGGAGACGCATCAAACTCAACGGATTTGGAGGCACGTGCACCTTTTCAGCATAAATCTGGCATTTATGACACTTCCGCACGAAATTGAAACATTGGGCCTCCATTGTCATCCAATAATATCCGGCTCTCAACAGCTTTTTCACCATCGCATTCCCACTGGCATGGGTACCAAACGACCCCTCGTGTACTTCTTTCATCAATTGGCTTGCTTCTTTGTCATCGACGCATCTGAGCAAAACCCGATCAAAATTCCGCTTGTATAAAACCCCATCCTTATTCAGATAAAACACCATGGCCAACCTCCGCAGAGTCTTTCGGTCCTTCTTGGATGCTCCCTCAGGATACTCTTGGGTTTTCAGATAGCGCTTGATATCGTAATACCACGGCTTCTCATCATCAGGTGCTGTGTCAACAGCAAACACATAAGTCGGTCTATCCAGACGTCCCACCTCAACACTGGGGAACTGATTCCACCACTGCACCTTAATCAATGCAGCCAGAGTAGCCAAAGCATCTGCCAAAGGATTCTCTTCTCTCGGCACATGATGTAATTTCACCTTGGTGAAGAACGTCAACAATCTCCTCGTATAGTCCCGGTATGGAACTAAATGAGATTGATGCGTATACCATTTTCTGTTAACCTGGTTCACAACCAAAGCTGAATCTCCATAAATGACAAGGTTTTTGATCCGCAAATCAATCGCCTCTTCAATCCCCAAGATGCAAGCTTCATATTCAACCACGTTATTGGTGCATTCAAATGTTAGCCGGGCAGCAAAAGGAATGTGGGATCCTTTCGGCGTAACCAAAACAACACCAACACCGCTACCATTCACGTTAACGGCCCCATCAAACATCAGAATCCATTCGGATTCAGGGTCAGGCCCCTCCTCCGGGATTGGTTCCTCACAATCTTTCAATTTGAGAAACATGATGTCCTCATCAGGGAATTCAAACTTCATCGGTTGATAATCTTCAATGGGTTGCTGAGCGAGGTAATCAGACAATACACTCCCCTTGATTGCTTTCTGAGAGGTATACTGGATATCATATTCAGTCAAAATCATTTGCCATCTAGCAACCCGTCCGGTCAATGCTGGCTTCTCAAAAATATACTTTATCGGATCCATCTTGGAAATCAACAAAGTGGTATGAACCAGCATATACTGCCTCAGTCGGCGAGCAGCCCATACCAAATCACAACAAGTTTTCTCGAGCAGTGAGTATCTTGTTTCACAGTCGGTAAACTTTTTGCTAAGGTAGTATATGGCATGCTCTTTTCGACCAGACTCGTCATGCTGCCCCAATACACACCCCGTAGACCCCTCGAGGACCGTCAAGTACAGGATTAACGGTCGTCCCTCCACAGGAGGCATCAGAATCGGAGGCTCCTGCAAATATTCTTTTATCTTTTCAAATGCCGCTTGGTCTTTCCACCTGACCGTTTGATCTTTCCTCAACAACTTGAATATAGGTTTGCACGTGGCTGTTAGATGAGATATGAACCGTGAAATGTAGTTCAATCTACCTAAGAAACCACGAACCTCTTTTTCTGTTCTCGGTTCAGGCATTTCTCGTATTGCTTTTACTTTAGCAGGATCAACCTCGATTCCTCTTTCGCTTACTATAAACCCCAGCAATTTACCGGACCGCACTCCAAAAGTGCACTTATTCGGATTCAACCTCAGTCTGAATTGTCTCAACCGGTCAAACAACTTGGCCAAATCCACCAGATGCCCCTCTTTTGTTTGGGACTTTGTTATCATGTCATCAACATAGCATTCGATTTCATGATGAATCATATCATGAAACAAAGTCACCATGGCTCTCTGATAAGTAGCACCGGCGTTCTTGAGACCAAATGGCATCACCTTATAACAAAAAGTGCCCCACGGTGTGATGAACGTTGTTTTCTCCATATCATCTGGCGACATTTTGATTTGATTATAGCGAGAAAAACCATCCATGAAGGAAAACACCGAGAATTGAGTTGTATTATCTACCAACACATCGATGTGAGGTAATGGAAAATCATCCTTCGGACTAGCTCTGTTCAAATCCTGGTAGTCCACACACATTCTCACCTTCCCATCCTTCTTCGGCACTGGCACAATATTCGCGACCCAAGGTGGATAATTAGTGACAACAAGGAAACCAGCATCCAACTGCTTTTGCACTTCCTCTTTAATTTTCATGGCCATTTCAGGTCGAGTTCTGCGCAACTTCTGCTTCACTGGAGGACAATCTGCTCTCAATGGTAACTTGTGCACAACGATATCGGTATCCAACCCTGGCATATCTTGATAAGACCAGGCGAAGATATCAACATATTCTTTCAACAAGGCTATCATTCTGCTCTTAACACTTTCCTCCAATGCGGCCCCGATTTTCACCTCTTTTCTGACCTCTTCGGTACCCAGATTCACAACCTCAACCTGCTCCTCATGCGGCTGAATCACCTTCTCCTCTTGTTTTAACAACCTGGCTAATTCCTCCGGCAGTTCACAATCTTCTTCGCCTTCTTCTTCGGCATGGTAGATCGGATTGTCGAAGTCATATGAGGGTGTAACAGGATTGTTATCAATAAGATCCGGAGAATGATCGCATCTGCATGAATGTTGATTCATGCACTGCTTTAGAACCGGAGCGAAGCAAATTGAAAAAGGAAAATGAAACATACATTGCCATTTTTATTTTTGTTTTTATTAAACTGCAAAAATAAATGAAAAACAGGGAACATCGCTTTTAATTGAAAAACATCCTTTTATTTATGATGCAAATATTGCAAAATGAAACATGAGGTGGCCCTTACAATGAACCATTACGTTTCGGGCAAAACGTATGGCTTTCATGCAAATAGAATTGAAAAACAGGAAATATTACTCTTCAAGTAGAGTGACAGTGATGATCTTTTCGGCCTTCCAGTTCTGGACTTCCATCCCTGGTACGCACGGCTTTATCCATTGATCTAGCTCACAGTCACTGTCAACTTCTTCACCCACCATACAGATGTGATCTGGATCCAGCATTCCAGCACTGGTGAACGTGAATGACGTACGACGTCCTCTGCCCTGTCCAGACGAGCCTCGGCCTGGCTGATAACCCACTCCAAATCTATCTTTCTTGGCGGCGATGTCCATCATCTTCCCCCAACCTGGAGCTTCCCCATTCTTCACCACCTCAGCAGACTGCTTGCATGAAGAAATGGACGGCTTCTCCTCTTTAGCAAAAATAACATTCTCCACCTTGACGGTTTCGAATGCTTGACTTGGCGTTTCCCATATCTCACCGTCTATTTCAACATACTTGAACGATGATAGGTGGCTGACGAAGATATCTTCTTCCCCACAAACCGTGACGACCTGCCCGTCCCAGATGTACTTCAGTTTCTGGTGCAAAGTCAAAGTCACTGCCCCTGCAGCATGTATCCATGGGCGACCCAACAGGCAACTGTATGCCGGCTGAATATCCATGACATAGAATACGGACTTAAACACCTCAGGCCCGATCTTCACGGGGAGCTCCACTTCCCCAAACACAGCCCGCTTCGAACCATCGAAAGCCCTAACTATCAGGTCCGTGGGCGTCAAGATCAACCCTTCACAGTCCAACTTCGCCAGGGCTTTCTTTGGCAACACACTTAAAGAGGAGCCGGTATCAACCAACACGTGCGAGAGCACGGCTCCTTTACACACCATAGCAATGTGTAAAGCCCGATTATGATTACGCCCATCCACCGTCAGATCCATATCAGTGAAACCCAGCCCATGGCTGACATTGACGTTTGACACCACCGTCTCCAACTGATTGATTGTTATCTCCTGGGGAACATAGGCTCTTTTCAGTATTTTCAACAAAGCCTCTCTATGCCCCTCGGAGCTCAGCAACAATGACAAGATTGAGATCTTGGATGGGGTCTGCTGCAGATGGTCAACAAGCTTGTACTCTGACTTCTTGATGATCCTAAGAAATTCTTCAGCTTCATCATCAAGTTCTTTCTCCGACCCACCAGGCGCCGGTGTCACCACAGGAGTACCCTCGCTCACCACCTGCTTCCCTCTCGCCTTGGCTAAAGCCTCGACCTTATCTTTCTTTTCTCTCTCTCCCTCCCCACTCCTCAAAGTGTCCGGTGCGAACAACCTTCCACTACGAGTGAAACCACTGAGTCCGGCATTATCCACCTTTGAAACGATGGTTTCACCTGCAGTCTGATCCTCTAACTTCTCCCCATTGCAATAAACCTCTCCACCATAGTGCCATGGTACAGCATCGTCATTGTCATAAGGAATTGGCCCATGTACCGTGATGGTAACTGGAGCCGCATCTGCCAGCGCTGACAAATCGACCGGATCGAAATAGATGGTTATGGTGGAGATATCTTCCTTCCCCGAATCAATCTTTTCAAATCTGAGGCTCCCCTCATCCATCAGCCTCTGGACAACCTCCCTCAATAATATACACCCATTAGGAACAACGGTGCACGCAGCACAACAGTCATCACAACCCGGGAAGACCCCATTCTTCAATAATTGTCTTTTGACCTCAGCCAACGGAGTCTTCAACTGGTCTATACTCATCAGCCCAACTCTACCCTCATTCTCAGAGATTGCATTCACCTCCATTTGATCATGCGCAGGCATGGGATTAGCATTCACATTTGGAGATGGTGCAAAATTGATTGCCTTAGAATCCACCAAGTCCTGGACCACATGCTTAAAAGCTTTACAATTTTCTACATTGTGTCTAGGGGCACCAGAGTGGAATTCGCACTTGGCGTTCTCATCGTAGTTAGGAGGCCTCTGATCAGGTCTCAAAGGAGCCAAAGTCCTCAACTGAACCAACCCCAAGTCCTTTAACTTTTTCAATAAGAATGAGTAGGTTACAGGTGGTCTATCAAATTGACGATCATTCATTCGCCCTCTCACCTGATACCCGACCCTCTGCGGTCTCTGTTGAAATGGTTGTCGTTGCTGTTGTGGTTGTTGTTGTTGTGCAGGTTGATTGTCAGCAGGAATTGTTACCGCAGCAGTGTGCTGGTAGTAACGATCCCTACTCTGTCCTCTTTGGGCATATACAACACTTGTATCACCCTCCTTCTTCCTCTGACCATTCCCAAAGGGCTTCTTCGATCCAGACGACGAAGCACTACCCTGAATCTTCCCCATCTTTAACCAACTTTCAATTCTCTCTCCGGCCACCACAATATCAGCAAAGTTGGTAACCGGGCATCCAACCATCCTCTCTGCAAACGTCCCCTGAAGGGTACCCATAAACAGATCAGACATTTCTCTATCCACCAACGGAGGTTGCACTCGAGCAGCCAACTCCCTCCACCTCTGTGCATATTCTTTAAACCCCTCATTAGGCTTCTGAGACATACCCTGCAGCTGGGTACGACTAGGAGCCATATCAGCATTGAACTGGTATTGTTTAAAGAATGCATCACCAAGATCCTGCCAGCTCTTGATATCAGACGACCTCAGCTTGGTGTACCATTCCAAAGACCCCCCCAGACAGACTGTCCTGGAAGAAATACATCCACAACTTCTGGTCCATAGTATAGGCAGAAATCTTTCGGACAAAAGCCTGGAGATGAGTTTCCGGGCAAGAACTCCCATTATACTTGTCAAACGCAGGCGCTTTAAACTTTTGCGGGATCACAATCCCCTCAACCAGCCCCATATTCGACATGTTAACAACCCCCGGAGTAGCATAGCTTTCAAGAGCCCTGATTTTCTCCGCCAGCACCTGAATCTCTCTATTTGGTGGTTGAACACCGTATTGACCGAATTGCTCATTCAGCATGGAGAACTGGTCTGCTTCTCTGTCTTCCTCTCTATCCTCCTCATCCCCAAAGAAAGGAGGAAACAGACTGTCCTTCATATTATTGCCCATTAGACCTGGTCTACCGCCTGTGGCAACACCAAAACCACCCCCATTGTTGATCACCACGCCAATAGTTATCTTCTTTCCGAGATCTCCTCCATCCCTGGAACCACCAAGGCCATGGTTGGAGACACCCTCTAAATTAATACCATTGTTGGCAGCTGAAGCCCGCTCGAGCTTCTCCACTTTATCAGCTAGTGCTTTTTGCCCCACGGCAAACCCTTGCATGATATTGATCAGTTCGTTCATTTTCTCCTTCAGCTCGAGAATATCTGCATTGGGTAGATCCATCAGCCTGGATGTGTTGCGTCTAGTAGGATATCGGTGCAGACGTGCTGCGTGCAAAGGAATGATTCTACGTGCGTGAGCAATGATTCCTGAAACAATCAAGCACGTTAGAAACCGACACCTGCAAAATAGAAGACAAGTTATTATGATTCATGCATGAAAGCAATGTCTATCCATATGAGGAACACTCTGTCTTTCGATCCTGGTTTCATCGAGACAGATAATAATTTGACAGCAATATTCTGATATCAATCATCTGGTTTCACCATACAGATCAGAGAAATATGATTTAGCAAAGATATCACCCAACCATGTGTGTGCGATGTGAGTGCATACAGAAAAGCAAATAAAGCTTTGAAGATCAATCACTGAATGAAAACAACCACTGTATATCAAAAGTGCACTATACGTGCGAGAATCATACATCAAGTCTGATACAAACCAACAATACAATCCTCCAAAATCAGAAAGAAAATACAAGCAAGTGAATTCCGTCAACAGGCCTGACGGTAATCCAACACAAATGAGAAAGGTCTAATCTGACGAAGGCCCCACAGCAGGCTCTACATCATCAACCATCTTGGTAAACTTCATAGCAAACCTGAGCTCAGTATTCTCCTGCTGCAGTCTTCCTATCTCCTTCTGGTGAATCTTCATCTGTCTGAAGTAATGATCCCTCTCAGCAAGATAATGATCTCTCTCAGCAATATAATGATCTCTCTCAACAATAATCTTCATGTTCTCTACTTCCTTAATCTTCAGCTTTGCTTCCCACTCGGCGATAAGGACTCTAACTCTGGCATCTCTCTGATTCTTCACAAGGACTTGCCTCCTCTTCTCATCTTCAATGACCTTCGAAGCTCTAGCCAACCTCTCCTTGGTGATGTCATGCTCCTTCGTGGATGACTCCAAAGCTTGGCTAACCTTGCCATAATAAGCGGTGTCTATCTCAAATCGCTTCACCTCTATGGCATGTCTCTTATCCTGGTCTTCTATTCTCCCTTTGGTTTCCTGATTAGCCATCTGAATCCTAGCAACACTCATCTCCAATTCAGTCTTCTCTGCTTGCAGCTGATCTTTGGCTTTCTTCATCTCAAGGAACTCTTCCATGCTGACAGAAGTACATGGCCCCTCAATCAAAGGACACCAAGGATCACCTCCAGGAAATGGTAGATGTGTGAGCTCAATCCTCTTCCTAAGCCAATCATCAAACGGAGGAAAAGACCTGTTATTAACCTTACCAAAAGGAACCTTGCCCTTCCTCTGAATATCACGCCACTCATCAGACACTTACCTCAGCCTTGGCTGATTACCCTCAATTGGGAAGTAGAAAGACTCCTGAATCTCTCGCCCGAGAGGAGGACCCTCCACAGCAAATCCCATTTGTCTCCTAAGAAGCACCGGGTTGTAATTAATGCAACCTTGAACTCCTATAAGAGGCACATTAGGAAGACTCCCACAACTGTAAATGAAATCTTGTCCAGCCATACCATTGTGAGTCCAAGCTATGTCCTTGGCTCGCAAACCCATCAGCCTGAATGACCACTTGACAGTAGGATCAAGAAAGACGAAGGCACCTCTGGAAGGCAAATACCCCATGAACCATGTGTACAACAGCTGAGCACAACATCTGATCAATCCCCACGCCGCTTCTCGTTCCGATTATGGACCGATTAATAGACATCCCCAACCAGAGTAGGAATAGGATTCCGTTGCATAAACAACCTGATGGCATTAATGTCCACAAAGTTCTTCTGGTTAGGGAACATGATGATCCCATAAATGCTCACAGCAATCAAAGCACAAACAACCCTCCAGTTACCCATACTAGCTTGCTCCTTGGCCTTAGCCTCCAAGAAACTCATATGGAAACCGGACAACTTTCCCTTTTCCTTCAAACCCCCCTTAGTCACTTCTGGGCTCAAATAAAGAGCACGAGAAATTTCAACAATATCGGGTTCTCCCTTAGTGACGTAGAACGGAATCTGATCTCTAATCTGAATGCCCAAGATGCTGGCATAGTCCTCCATCAAAGGCCCCAACAGGTAATCCGGGAAAACAAAGCATCTCAAACCCGGGTCATAAAACTGGAGAAGAGTATGGATGGCGCTCCTATCACTGTCTGTAAGCCTGAAAACCAACTTCAGAATACCACCATAAGTCTCACGGAACATCCCCACACAGTCAGGTGTAATCAATGCTATCATATCTCTCAGCACACCAATCTTTGGGTCGAAGAAACTGTAGACAACATCGTCTTTCAAGTCGGTCCTCATGTCTGGAACAAAGAAGTCTCTCAACCAGGATCTCAATCAAGAATGTGCCCTGCATATGGATAAACATGAGTTAGATGCAGATAAATGCAAAATGTGAATGATGTTGATGTATGAATGCAATGCACTAAGCCATCCTCCAAGTCATTTGATCATCAACTGCAATGGATCACGGTCTCTGAGCTGATCACAACCATTTGAGGGAATGAATAACCATAAATCCAACTCGGGAGTTCCGAAATAAACGGAACCGGAGAATACATCACCATCATCACCAGAAAGTCCTCGGAACAGATAACCACCAGATCCTCTGAACCAGCCCAGGGAATCCTGAAATAAACGGATCCCCACTGATAAATACCACGGACAGAACTCCGGCGTCTCAGAAATAAATATCCATAAATCCGACTTATAAATAAGACTCTGACCAATGGCTGAATCATTAGTCACCATCAAAGTCACCATCAGAACATGCATCTGTAAGAATCAACCCTCCCCTCACAGGTGAATTCTAATCAGGTCATCCTAAGGCGGATAATGGTCTCGACAATCGGGCAAAGATACTCAACGGGTTTGCCCTTTCGGGTGTGCCGCTGCAGCTCTCATAAGATCGTCTAAACCAAAGATCCGGGAAAGAACGGTCACCGAAGTCAACAACCCTAAAGAGATAACCCAACCAAAGTGGAATACCCCACTAAGGAAGAGCTCACTCAGAAGAACCTCGTCCGGCTTGTGGTATGTCACGTCGCAACAACATGCTGATCCAACATGTGAGGAAACGTGAGACCACATTAATCCTAGGTGTATACTCGGGCCTGGGTTTTAGCCCCACTCAGAACACCCACCCCAAATCAGAGAAACCACCTGTACAGAAGACAACACAATGATAATATGATGCATACGAACATATATGCAAATATATACAAAATATAATGATCATAAATGCAATAAATAGAGCAGCACAAGCAACCTAAACTATTCTAGAGAGCGCTAGGAGAGACTCGCTTAGGGAAGATGGACCAGCAAGAGGTCAACTTCTAGAGTCCCCAGTAGAGTCGCCAGCTGTCGCATCCGCGAAAAACAACCGGCGAGAAAAAGCAAACAAACAGAGCCGCCACCGTGCATTATTTATCCCAAAGGAGGGAAAGGAAACGCTCGAAGTAAACCTGGAAAGGAAATGGTCTTACGACCGGAGATTGCAAGGATCGGGAGTCGGTTACGCAAGGGGAAGGTATTAGCACCCCCTCACGTCCGTCGTACTCGACGGGATCCACGCTCAGAAAGAATAGAATAAGGTTGCTGAATAACTGCTCAAAGAATGCATGCACACATGGAATAAAACACAGATGGAAGAAGAGGAGAACAGGCTCGCTAGGACATCGCATCCTATGCCTACGTATCTTATCTGGAATGAGAATCAGAGCTACCGTAGTTTGGCTAACGCACGCCGAAACAAAACACAACACCAAGACGCTGAGACGTCAAAAGAAACTCGCAAAGTGGAAACAGACTGCCAATGGCTGGTCTTACTTCCGACTCCAAACAAAATAAACACACATAGGAAACCGAATGCCAATCGCTGGACTTACATCAGACTCCAAACGCACAAACACCCACAGGAAACCGACCGCCAATCGCTGGACTTACGTCAGACTCCACACAAATAAACACAGGAAACCGACTGCCAATCGTTGGACTTACGTCAGACTCCAAGCAAACAAGAGGTTAACCGGACGCTGAGTCGTCAAAAGCAACAAAAAAGTTGAACAAACAAGCTAACAGGGAGTCTGGTACTCGAGCCTGCTAGCTGTCAAGCAAACACACACAAAAAAGGAAAAGGGTGCCCGGAGAGATCTCGCACGATCTCCTGCCTACGTACCTCATCTGGTATGAGGATCAGGGCAACGTAGTTCCCCTTAACAGGGAAGAAACTTCTATCCTAACCAGAGACTAGGGAGATAACAACTAAAAGGGAGACTACGACTCGAGCCTATAAGTTGTCATGCAAATGATCCCTATATTGAAGTTTCTAACAACAGTTTGACTCACACAGGCAGTGAGTCAACTCAAGTCTATCTCTACGTAGGTCAACTTCCTCAAAAGTTGATCATACGACTCCTACAGAAAGGAGATGAGAAGCTAAGAAGATAAACATCAAAAGCAAATAGCACACACTATACACAACCAAGGGGGCTCAAGCAAGGTTGGGCTTTAGTCAAGGGGTCATATCGACCTTGACAAACAAGCCAACTGGAAAGGGTGGTCAGGCTCTTAACCTCTAACATTGGAGTTAGGGTGAGCAGATGAAATGGAGATGAGGGTTATGCCTCATAGCTCTTAACCCAGGCCTGGGTGAGCTTGACTCAATGAAAGTGTGGGAGTCCAGAATGTGGGACTCTATTCCACATGACTGACACAACAAGATTTTGGGCTCTTATTCAAAATGCATCAACACAGGGTGTGAGCAAGATGAATGACACAACTGAATAGCAGGGGGTGGATTGCACACCCCTTTTATCTGCCAATGCCTCTTCACTTAGGAGGTCTTTGAATGTACAAGGCACAAAGATAAACAACCACAAACATTGCCTCTTAAGGAGGGCTTCAGACAGGTGCCTGCCAAAGTAACATGACAGGTCTTCCAGACTACATGAAGATCAAGGAATTATACCTAAGTGGTATGCCAACCACAAGCACAGCAAAGCAAAGTTCAAATGAACTTAAAGCAACTTAGGTACCTGTGTAAACAACTAAACAAATCAGTACATTATTCAGACAACAGACAACAGTCAATAAGCAACAGATAATCCCAATGTACAACACATAAGCCATAAGGCAAACTCAAGTGACTTATCATCAACCTAAAAAACACACAAATGTTAGCAATCAATAGCAAATATCAACATTCAAATGATGAAGCATCATCAACCATGGAGATTAGATGCTTGGTCCTGAAATTCAAAGCTCACATGTAAGTCCAAACCCCTAGGTCAAAGCCTAGGGTCAAAGGTGAAGAAAAAATTCAAAACAGGAGCTGAAATTCAACACAATGCAACTTCAAACACATATTAACATGTCATAAAAAGTGCCACATCAAAATCATCAAGCAAAGGCATTTCATGTGCAAATGAAGTCAAAGACAATTTCAAAGCATTCAAATGGACATTGAGAATGAAAAATCCAAATCAAAACAGAAATGATTCAAATAATTCTGGAAAAATTCATGAGCATCCAACATGATTATCATACCAAAAATCATAAACAGAGAAGCTCATTTGATATGGAAATGAAATTTCACAAGTTGATCATCCAATTGTGTGACACAAATTGTCCCACCATGCTAACATGTACATAAAACAGAAATGACACATGGAAAAAATGTCAAACGAAAACCAAAATGTCAATTTACATGTCAAGAATCATCATGCAAAATTTGGTAGCAATTGGATCAATATCAAGCATTTCACAATAGAAAGAGTAAGGCAAGGTCACACATGTATACATGTTCACATAATTCAACATAATTCAAAATCCAGGAAGTGTAAAATCATGAAATCAACATCAAAAAATTCTATACATTCCAAGGATCACTTTTCAAAAAGAATGGGATTAATTGGATGATTTTTCAATTAGTTATGGATTTTTAAAGTTGGAAAAAAAATTGAATTAAAAATGGACATATGTACATGAATTTGGAGGGAAATGCCAAAAGAGGAATTGATTTGAAAAAGCGTTGCCGGCCAGGATCGAACCTGGTCCGAATTCAAATGGAGCGCGCCATGCATTGAAACGGCTCCGTTTTGCAGCGAGCCCAAGCGCATCACTTAGCGTCGGAAAAACGGACGCTAGCATGAAGATCTTCATCTTCCTCACGAAGATGAAGATGAACAGTACATGAAGTTCATCACCAATTTCCAGAATTTTTCCAGATTTTCCAGAATTCAAATTTTTTTACATCATTGGAACGGTTACATCATGAGGATCACAGATCAAACAATCTTTCATGCTAATTCATCACCAATCATGCAAATCGAAGCAAATAAAGTTTGACATTCAAAACTTCAATCAAGCATATCTCTCTCAATTTTTATCCAAATCGCACGAAATTTATATCAGAATGATTAGGGAGTAAAGATCTACAACACTAGGCACATAAAAACAATAATTAAAAGATGCGAAAATTTGACCTCTTGAAGAACAGTTTCTGAATTCTGCAGATCCAAGGCCAAGCAAGCATGCAAATCCACTCCTAACCACTTGTGATGAAGAATTTGAGGCTTGAAAACGTGTAGATCTTGCTTAAATCTCAAATGCCATGGTTATGTTCTTGAGCTCCACATGCACAATTCTGGTCCAAACTTGATGATCCAAGGCTTGATCTCTGCTAAATCAACACTAGAGAACCAAAATATGGAAGAAGATTCAAGGCTTATGTGAGAAAATTTTGAATTAAGATTGGGAGAAAATTTTGGAGGGAAATGAAAACTAGATCTAGAAATGGTGAATTGTGATTAACCTCTTGAAATTCTGTTATGATTTAGTATATATACCATGTGCTAATCCTATTTTAATTAAAATTAATCAAGGTTTAGTTGAAGTTAAGCAAGATAAGGTGTGGTGACAAAAATTTAAATTTTGTGGTGTATGGAAATTCCCAACGTGAACAGTACCAAACCAATGATCAAATGCACTTAAAAACACTCCATGCACATATTAGCAATGGTCATTTGTTCCCATGATGCATCAATTTTAAATTTTTAAGTTTCCCTCCAAAATTGACTTAAATGCACAAATGATCATATGTTCAAATTTCACGTTATGTGATGGATGTTTTAGAAACTACATGTCATGAGAAGCAAAATGCAAAAAGAACCACCAAATTTGGAGTTATGAATCAAAAGTTATGCCCTTTTGAAATTCCATGTACATTGGGCAATGATTTGATCATATCTCCTCAACCATTCATCATAAATTCATGATCTCGGACTTTTTGGAAATGGGAGAGAGAGGTATTCAACTTTCATGTTGGACAAAAATTCATTTGAAGCTTCCTTGATGATGTAAGATCAAGTTGAATTTGAATCAAAACCTTTCCATTTTTGGAAACTTTCAATTACAAGTCACTTTCCATTTTTGGAAAGTTTTGATCTGGCCTCAAATTCTTCAAGATATGCATTTGACATGATTAATAAACCTATTTTGAACATGAATGAGATGTTGAAACTCATTTCTCCACCTCCTAGCCCTCAGTTGACTTTCTGTTGACTTTCTGGGTCCTCAGATGACTTGAACATGCTCAGATGACTTTGAGCCTCAACCACTTGATGAAATGGCTCCAAAATGAAACCCTAGCCTATACAAGCTCAATAAAATCATATGAGGATCTCCTTCTCAATAAAGACCTCATCTCCTTGAAAAACCCTGACTGGTAGAATGCAACTGATTAGGGTTGACCAGAGGTCAAAACCCTAATCCCAAAGAATCTGAGCATGAATTCTGAAACCTTTGAGGATGACATAACCATGATGATGATGATGTACCCTTGCAATCAAGATAATGCTCAATCTCCTTGAGGAACCAATAAAACCCCAATTGAAGCACAAACCCTCAGATTGCTAGTGATCAATCCATGAGACCCTCAGGCATGAATCTCTTAACCTCTCTATCTTCTGAGAAAGACTAAGGAGGATGACTTGTTTATTTCCACATGACATGCCATATGCAATGACTAATGCCCTAAATATGAAATGCAATATGTTAAACTAGTCCCAAGAGAGGAGGGCAAATTTTGAGGTATTACACCCACTCAATCCAAAAAATTTACCTTTAACTACTATATATTTTTGTTTTTAGGTCTCTTAGTGACTTGATATATGAACTAATACTTATATATTTATTATCAAAATCTGGTTGAAGATATTAATTAATGTTGAATTCAATGTTTCTTTTTGAATTGTAGAAGATATTTGAACAATATTCTTCACTCTTTATTTTTATAATTTGATGAATCGTGACTTTGATGTACTCATACTTGGTTTCTTCAATTTTAGGCTCTTATTTTATGAGTTATGATTTTGAATTATTTATGTTAGAGAATCGGGTATGATAATCCTGGATAACTTCGAAGAATCGTGTTCGTACACTTTCCGAACAAAGTATTTCGATCCTATTCTTGCCTCGGTTCACGAAATCTTTGTGGGGATAATTCTTGAAGAACAATTTGTTTCTGGAAAAGAGAAATGTTCAGGAATGTAGAGAGAAAGTTTGGTTTCGTTCACTTTTAAACTGAGGCCAAATGACTCCTTATATAGGAGATCAATAACAGAAACCGAAAAGACGCAACTGTTCAGAAACGGTTACGTCGGTTGGGAAAGGGTTCAACTGTTCAAAAGAAAATTTCGAACGGGGCGCTGCCCCGCACCCCGCCAGGGGCTTTGCCCCTTGGAACCCCGTTTCAATTATTCGCATTCAATTATACGTTGACTCGACGAGCGTGCACTCCGCACTACCCCTAACTCGTTTCCAAGCTTTAACGCATAATTGCATCAGCCTATAGTAAATCACATTACTACTAAATACATTGATGATACTAAAATCACGAACAAATCCCCCCATTTTAGTGTAATCCTTGATTTACTCAGTATATACAATAATATATACAAGGGTATAACACACAGGTATAACGATCAAACAAATGCATAAATGAAAATGTCTTGCGATTGAATTTTCATCTTAGTACAAATACACATTCCAAATACTCGAAAATCGGGGTGTCATAGTGATTGAACCCGTCAATCCATTTGAGTGTCTGAAGATATAGTACACATATGTTTCTTACAATACTCTACTATTCATACTTGACACTTTACAAGCCATGTGTCCTTATCCATTAATAAGCATATAGGAAGCCAAGTCCAAGCTTCTTGAAGCGGCAAAACTTCATGCTCACATATGTGATTCTTTTAATCTTGCACCTGCATTTGCAATTTTCCAAAAGAACCATTAAGAAGATATAATTCAAGCTAGCCATCACTTGCAGGTCTGAGCACATACCTTGGGAAGATAAACACAATTGCTCCAATATCTAACTATGATCTTTCCACATTGAATTCTGCTTCTAATGTTGTATTAGAAGGGAATTGGGTATACCATAGCTAATAGATTTAAATGGACTTTAATCCCATCCCAATTACCGACTTTTTCACTAAGTCTCTAGCTAACCCCTTCGTCAAGTGGTCAGCTAAGTTTTGTTGCGACCGAACAAACTCAATAGATATCACCCCATTCATGATTAATTCCCTAATCATACTATGTCTAACACCGAAATGTCTAGACTTTCCATTGTATATTTGACTATAAGCTTTAGCCAATGTGGCAGTACTATCACAACGGATAGAAATTGGTGATATCGGTTTAGGCCATATTGGAATCTCATATACCAAATTCCTTAGCCATTCCGCTTCTTTACCAGCAGCAGCTAATGCTACAAACTCAGATTCCATTGTGGAACCAGTTATACATGTTTGCTTCTTGGAAGCCCATGAGATGGTACCTCCCCCAAGCAAGAACACCCATCCACTTGTAGAGGATGAATCTTCAGCATTATTTATCCAACTAGCATCCGAATGACCCTCTAACACCGAAGGAAATCCCATATATGACAATCCATAATTCATTATACCCTTCAAGTACTTGAATACCCTAGTTATCGCATGCCAATGATGTCTACTAGGATTACTAGTAAATCTGCTCAACTTTCCAACCGCATAAGCAATATCCGGTCTAGTGCTAATCATAACATACATCAAAGAGCCTATAGCTTTTGAATATTTGAGTTGATCCACAGGTTTACCTGTATTTGGCATAAGCTTTTCTCCCGGATCCATGGGAGTACTTACTAGAGAACAACTTTCATAATTGAACTTCTTGAGTATTTTCTCAATGTAATGAGATTGCGTAATTACAATCCCCTTATTCTCCCGTTTAATCTTAATACCAAGAATAACGTCCGCTTCTCCCATATCCTTCATGGAGAACTTTGATGACAAGAAATTCTTCGTTTTATCAACTTGATTTTGGTCGGTGCCAAAGATCAACATGTCATCAACATATAAACAAATGAAAACTCCTTTACCGGAAGTATCAAATTTGCTATATACACATTTGTCAGCTTGGTTTAGAATGAAACCATTAGACAAAACAACCTCATCAAACTTTTTATGCCACTGCTTCGGAGCTTGTTTCAGCCCATACAACGACTTAACTAGCTTACACACTTTATGCTCATTACCAGGCATTACAAATCCTTCAGGTCGCTTCATATACACTTCTTCCTCCAAATCACCATTCGGAAATGCTGTTTTGACATCCATTTGATGAATCACTAGATTATGAATAGCCGCCAAGGCAATCAACAATCTAATAGTAGTGATACAGGCAACAGGAGTATAGGTATTGAAATAATCAATCCCTTCCTTTTGTCTGAAGCCTTGGATAACTAATCTAGCTTTAAACTTGTCAATTGTACCATCGACTTTCATCTTCTTTTTGAAGATCCATTTGCAACCCAATGGTTTGCAACCTGGTGGTAAATCAGATAATACCCAAGTATTATTTTCCATGATAGAACCAATCTCTTCGTCAATTGCTTCTTTCCAAAAAACAGAATCTCGAGATTTCACAGCTTCATCATACGTTCTTGGATCCTCCTCTATACTATAGCAATAATAGTATTGAGTGTCAATCTGATCCTTTGATCCCTCAATTAAATATAGTTGAAAATCAGATCCATAAGATCTAGATTTTCTAGCTCTTTTGCTCCTACAGGGTTCAAGTGTCTCACTTGGCACATCATTTGAATGATCATCCCTTAGAGATTCATCTGAATTAGGTATAGAGTCCTTTGGTCTAGGTATAGAAGAGAAACAATTCTCATCAAATATGGCATCTCTCGATTCTATAATCGTGTTAATAGAAATCGAGTCATTAGGTTCTATAACATAAAACCTATAGGCCTTGGAGTGCTCAGCATATCCAACAAAGATGCAAGCTACACCCTTTTCACCCAAAGTTTTCCTTTTTGGGTCCGGGAGTCTAACCATGGCCCTACAACCCCAAACACGTAGAAATGTTAAGTTGGGTCGTTTCTTATACCAAAGTTCATATGGGGTAGTCTTGTTCCTTTTATTAGGAACCCTATTAAACAAATAGCCAAGCCGTTAACATAGCTTCTCCCCAAAACCCTTCACTCAAACCAGAGTAAGATAACATGGCATTCACCATTTCCTTAAGCACTCTATTTTTCCTTTCAGCCACACCATTTTGTTGAGGTGTATAAGGTGCCGTAGTCTCATGAATGATTCCTACGGATTGGAAAAATACAGGATCATAATATTCACCACCTCTATCTATACGTAATGTTTTAATCAACACATTCTGTTGCACTTCAACTTCAGTTTTATAAATTTTGAATTTATCTAAGGATTCGTCCTTAGCGTGCAGCAAATAAACATAGCAGAATCTAGATGCATCATCTATGAAAGTGACAAAATATTTTTTATGTCCTAATGATGGAGTAGCATGCAAATCACATAAATCACTATGTATCAACTCAAGAATGACAGATTTCCTTGTTATACTTTTAAAAGGTTGCCTAGTGATCTTTGTTAACATGCAAGTTTTACAATTTTCTACATTTTTATCAAAAACTGGAATTAAATCATCTTTAGACATTTCATGCATTCTTTTATAATGTAAGTGTCCTAGACGAGCATGTCATAACGATGAATTGATAACATTCGAAGAGGACATAAATACAGAACCAGAATCATTAGGAACTCCATTCAAATTCATCATAAACATACCATTATTATAATATCCAAATCCTACAAACACACCAGACTTCGATAAAACATATTTATCGGATTCACACACTTGCTTGTATCCAAGCTTATTTAATACAGGACCAGAAATTAAATTCTTACGTAATTTAGGAACATACAAAACATTAAACAAAGTAATAGTCTTTCCAGAACTGAATTCTAGCACCACGTTTCCTTTGCCTTCAACGGGAGCGAAGTGATCATCTCCCATGTAGAGGACAGAACCATCTTCCACTAGAACAAGAGTCTTGAACCAGAAACGATCCTTGCAAACATGTGTTGTAGCGCCAGAATCAATCCACCACGCGATAGCATCATCCTGCACATAGAATGCTTCAGAATTTAGTGAAACCGAATGTTTAATCAAACTATTCAAATCATGAATTGATTTCTGACCTTGGTTTTCGGATTGGTCCTTAGACCCCTTTCCTGAACCACTTGCATTCGCGTTATCATGCTTTTTGCCGGAACGACAATCCTTCTTGAAGTGGCCTGTTTTGCCACACTTCCAGCATTCTAGTTTCGGTTTCTTGTTAGCACTAAAACTGCCCTTATTGTTCTTGAAAGCACGCTTCTTTCCTTTGTTTTTGTTGTTACCTTTCTTACCACCCTCTTCGACCATATTAACCGAGGGTCCAACAATTTCTTTGCCTTTTCCTTTGTCATCCTCCTGCGCACTTAGAGATTCTTCTATGCGCAAGTGACTTCCAAGTTGGATCAAAGACAATTCGTCTTTTCCATGCTTCAAATTGTGTTTGAAATCCTTCCACGAAGGAGGCAACTTGTCTATGATGCTTGAGACAGATATTGTTTCATCCATCTTCAATCCGTGTTGTGTGAACTGTCCAAGGATTCGGAGGAGTTCATTGAATTGTTCCATGACAAACCTCGATTCAACCATTTTGTAATTGTTGACATCGGTTACCAGGAACTTTTTACTGGATGAGTCCTCTGCCATGTACTTGGATTCGAGACAATCCCACAATTCCTTTACAGATTCTATGTTTTGATAAATATCAAATAAGGGATCAGACATACCGTTAAGAATGTGCCCTCTGCATATGTAGTCGTCGTTCTCCCATTTTGATCTGCGTCTCAGATTTTCAACCGTGTCTTCCTCCAGAAGTTCTGGAATCGGTGTAGACAGGACGTGCACCACCTTCAACGTTGTCAACATGAAATGCATCTTCTTCTGCCAACGCCTGAAGTCTTGTCCTTGAAACTTGTCCAATTTTCCGAAGTTTGTAGTCATCTCCTTGACGGTGCTTCCTCCAGCCATGATTATCAGAAAATACTTTGTTCGTTTGTTAGAGAATCGGGTATGATAATCCTGGATAACTTCGAAGAATCGTGTTCGTACACTTTCCGAACAAAGTATTTCGATCCTATTCTTGCCTCGGTTCACGAAATCTTTGTGGGGATAATTCTTGAAGAACAATTTGTTTCTGGAAAAGAGAAATGTTCAGGAATGTAGAGAGAAAGTTTGGTTTCGTTCACTTTTAAACTGAGGCCAAATGACTCCTTATATAGGAGATCAATAACAGAAACCGAAAAGACGCAACTGTTCAGAAACGGTTACGTCGGTTGGGAAAGGGTTCAACTGTTCAAAAGAAAATTTCGAACGGGGCGCTGCCCCGCACCCCGCCAGGGGCTTTGCCCCTTGGAACCCCGTTTCAATTATTCGCATTCAATTATACGTTGACTCGACGAGCGTGCACTCCGCACTACCCCTAACTCGTTTCCAAGCTTTAACGCATAATTGCATCGGCCTATAGTAAATCACATTACTACTAAATACATTGATGATACTAAAATCACGAACAAATCCCCCCCATTTTAGTGTAATCCTTGATTTACTCAGTATATACAATAATATATACAAGGGTATAACACACAGGTATAACGATCAAACAAATGCATAAATGAAAATGTCTTGCGATTGAATTTTCATCTTAGTACAAATACACATTCCAAATACTCGAAAATCGGGGTGTCATAGTGATTGAACCCGTCAATCCATTTGAGTGTCTGAAGATATAGTACACATATGTTTCTTACAATACTCTACTATTCATACTTGACACTTTACAAGCCATGTGTCCTTATCCATTAATAAGCATATAGGAAGCCAAGTCCAAGCTTCTTGAAGCGGCAAAACTTCATGCTCACATATGTGATTCTTTTAATCTTGCACCTGCATTTGCAATTTTCCAAAAGAACCATTAAGAAGATATAATTCAAGCTAGCCATCACTTGCAGGTCTGAGCACATACCTTGGGAAGATAAACACAATTGCTCCAATATCTAACTATGATCTTTCCACATTGAATTCTGCTTCTAATGTTGTATTAGAAGGGAATTGGGTATACCATAGCTAATAGATTTAAATGGACTTTAATCCCATCCCAATTACCGACTTTTTCACTAAGTCTCTAGCTAACCCCTTCGTCAAGTGGTCAGCTAAGTTTTGTTGCGACCGAACAAACTCAATAGATATCACCCCATTCATGATTAATTCCCTAATCATACTATGTCTAACACCGAAATGTCTAGACTTTCCATTGTATATTTGACTATAAGCTTTAGCCAATGTGGCAGTACTATCACAACGGATAGAAATTGGTGATATCGGTTTAGGCCATATTGGAATCTCATATACCAAATTCCTTAGCCATTCCGCTTCTTTACCAGCAGCAGCTAATGCTACAAACTCAGATTCCATTGTGGAACCAGTTATACATGTTTGCTTCTTGGAAGCCCATGAGATGGTACCTCCCCCAAGCAAGAACACCCATCCACTTGTAGAGGATGAATCTTCAGCATTATTTATCCAACTAGCATCCGAATGACCCTCTAACACCGAAGGAAATCCCATATATGACAATCCATAATTCATTATACCCTTCAAGTACTTGAATACCCTAGTTATCGCATGCCAATGATGTCTACTAGGATTACTAGTAAATCTGCTCAACTTTCCAACCGCATAAGCAATATCCGGTCTAGTGCTAATCATAACATACATCAAAGAGCCTATAGCTTTTGAATATTTGAGTTGATCCACAGGTTTACCTGTATTTGGCATAAGCTTTTCTCCCGGATCCATGGGAGTACTTACTAGAGAACAACTTTCATAATTGAACTTCTTGAGTATTTTCTCAATGTGATGAGATTGCGTAATTACAATCCCCTTATTCTCCCGTTTAATCTTAATACCAAGAATAACGTCCGCTTCTCCCATATCCTTCATGGAGAACTTTGATGACAAGAAATTCTTCGTTTTATCAACTTGATTTTGGTCGGTGCCAAAGATCAACATGTCATCAACATATAAACAAATGAAAACTCCTTTACCGGAAGTATCAAATTTGCTATATACACATTTGTCAGCTTGGTTTAGAATGAAACCATTAGACAAAACAACCTCATCAAACTTTTTATGCCACTGCTTCGGAGCTTGTTTCAGCCCATACAACGACTTAACTAGCTTACACACTTTATGCTCATTACCAGGCATTACAAATCCTTCAGGTTGCTTCATATACACTTCTTCCTCCAAATCACCATTCGGAAATGCTGTTTTGACATCCATTTGATGAATCACTAGATTATGAATAGCCGCCAAGGCAATCAACAATCTAATAGTAGTGATACAGGCAACAGGAGTATAGGTATTGAAATAATCAATCCCTTCCTTTTGTCTGAAGCCTTGGATAACTAATCTAGCTTTAAACTTGTCAATTGTACCATCGACTTTCATCTTCTTTTTGAAGATCCATTTGCAACCCAATGGTTTGCAACCTGGTGGTAAATCAGATAATACCCAAGTATTATTTTCCATGATAGAACCAATCTCTTCGTCAATTGCTTCTTTCCAAAAAACAGAATCTCGAGATTTCACAGCTTCATCATACGTTCTTGGATCCTCCTCTATACTATAGCAATAATAGTATTGAGTGTCAATCTGATCCTTTGATCCCTCAATTAAATATAGTTGAAAATCAGATCCATAAGATCTAGATTTTCTAGCTCTTTTGCTCCTACAGGGTTCAAGTGTCTCACTTGGCACATCATTTGAATGATCATCCCTTAGAGATTCATCTGAATTAGGTATAGAGTCCTTTGGTCTAGGTATAGAAGAGAAACAATTCTCATCAAATATGGCATCTCTCGATTCTATAATCGTGTTAATAGAAATCGAGTCATTAGGTTCTATAACATAAAACCTATAGGCCTTGGAGTGCTCAGCATATCCAACAAAGATGCAAGCTACACCCTTTTCACCCAAAGTTTTCCTTTTTCGGTCCGGGAGTCTAACCACGGCCCTACAACCCCAAACACGTAGAAATGTTAAGTTGGGTCGTTTCTTATACCAAAGTTCATATGGGGTAGTCTTGTTCCTTTTATTAGGAACCCTATTAAACAAATAGCAAGCCGTTAACATAGCTTCTCCCCAAAACCCTTCACTCAAACCAGAGTAAGATAACATGGCATTCACCATTTCCTTAAGCACTCTATTTTTCCTTTCAGCCACACCATTTTGTTGAGGTGTATAAGGTGCCGTAGTCTCATGAATGATTCCTACGGATTGGAAAAATACAGGATCATAATATTCACCACCTCTATCTATACGTAATGTTTTAATCAACACATTCTGTTGCACTTCAACTTCAGTTTTATAAATTTTGAATTTATCTAAGGATTCGTCCTTAGCGTGCAGCAAATAAACATAGCAGAATCTAGATGCATCATCTATGAAAGTGACAAAATATTTTTTATGTCCTAATGATGGAGTAGCATGCAAATCACATAAATCACTATGTATCAACTCAAGAATGACAGATTTCCTTGTTATACTTTTAAAAGGTTGCCTAGTGATCTTTGTTAACATGCAAGTTTTACAATTTTCTACATTTTTATCAAAAACTGGAATTAAATCATCTTTAGACATTTCATGCATTCTTTTATAATGTAAGTGTCCTAGACGAGCATGTCATAACGATGAATTGATAACATTCGAAGAGGACATAAATACAGAACCAGAATCATTAGGAACTCCATTCAAATTCATCATAAACATACCATTATTATAATATCCAAATCCTACAAACACACCAGACTTCGATAAAACATATTTATCGGATTCACACACTTGCTTGTATCCAAGCTTATTTAATACAGGACCAGAAATTAAATTCTTACGTAATTTAGGAACATACAAAACATTAAACAAAGTAATAGTCTTTCCAGAACTGAATTCTAGCACCACGTTTCCTTTGCCTTCAACGGGAGCGAAGTGATCATCTCCCATGTAGAGGACAGAACCATCTTCCACTAGAACAAGAGTCTTGAACCAGAAACGATCCTTGCAAACATGTGTTGTAGCGCCAGAATCAATCCACCACGCGATAGCATCATCCTGCACATAGAATGCTTCAGAATTTAGTGAAACCGAATGTTTAATCAAACTATTCAAATCATGAATTGATTTCTGACCTTGGTTTTCGGATTGGTCCTTAGACCCCTTTCCTGAACCACTTGCATTCGCGTTATCATGCTTTTTGCCGGAACGACAATCCTTCTTGAAGTGGCCTGTTTTGCCACACTTCCAGCATTCTAGTTTCGGTTTCTTGTTAGCACTAAAACTGCCCTTATTGTTCTTGAAAGCACGCTTCTTTCCTTTGTTTTTGTTGTTACCTTTCTTACCACCCTCTTCGACCATATTAACCGAGGGTCCAACAATTTCTTTGCCTTTTCCTTTGTCATCCTCCTGCGCACTTAGAGATTCTTCTATGCGCAAGTGACTTCCAAGTTGGATCAAAGACAATTCGTCTTTTCCATGCTTCAAATTGTGTTTGAAATCCTTCCACGAAGGAGGCAACTTGTCTATGATGCTTGAGACAGATATTGTTTCATCCATCTTCAATCCGTGTTGTGTGAACTGTCCAAGGATTCAGAGGAGTTCATTGAATTGTTCCATGATAAACCTCGATTCAACCATTTTGTAATTGTTGACATCGGTTACCAGGAACTTTTTACTGGATGAGTCCTCTGCCATGTACTTGGATTCGAGACAATCCCACAATTCCTTTACAGATTCTATGTTTTGATAAATATCAAATAAGGGATCAGACATACCGTTAAGAATGTGCCCTCTGCATATGTAGTCGTCGTTCTCCCATTTTGATCTGCGTCTCAGATTTTCAACCGTGTCTTCCTCCAGAAGTTCTGGAATCGGTGTAGACAGGACGTGCACCACCTTCAACGTTGTCAACATGAAATGCATCTTCTTCTGCCAACGCCTGAAGTCTTGTCCTTGAAACTTGTCCAATTTTCCGAAGTTTGTAGTCATCTCCTTGACGGTGCTTCCTCCAGCCATGATTATCAGAAAATACTTTGTTCGTTTGTTAGAGAATCGGGTATGATAATCCTGGATAACTTCGAAGAATCGTGTTCGTACACTTTCCGAACAAAGTATTTCGATCCTATTCTTGCCTCGGTTCACGAAATCTTTGTGGGGATAATTCTTGAAGAACAATTTGTTTCTGGAAAAGAGAAATGTTCAGGAATGTAGAGAGAAAGTTTGGTTTCGTTCACTTTTAAACTGAGGCCAAATGACTCCTTATATAGGAGATCAATAACAGAAACCGAAAAGACGCAACTGTTCAGAAACGGTTACGTCGGTTGGGAAAGGGTTCAACTGTTCAAAAGAAAATTTCGAACGGGGCGCTGCCCCGCACCCCGCCAGGGGCTTCGCCCCTTGGAACCCCGTTTCAATTATTCGCATTCAATTATACGTTGGCTCGACGAGCGTGCACTCCGTACTACCCCTAACTTGTTTCCAAGCTTTAACGCATAATTGCATCGCCCTATAGTAAATCACATTACTACTAAAATACATTGATGATACTAAAATCACCAACAATTTATGATATTGCACATTGCACATTTTGATGTGAATACTATTAAATTTTGAGTAATTTATGTAATTCTAGTTTTATATACTACCATAATACAACTTTGATTTTTGCAAATATTTTTATTATAAATTTTACAAAATATTTAGATATTTGATGTTAAAAGAATAACACTAATATGGCTATTTTTTTTCAAACGAAGAGCATTTTTTGAAAAACAATATAACATATAATTTATAATTGCATAAGAAAAAAAAGCAAAAAAAAGTGATGATCCACTATCCAACCCAATCCAACCCACAAATTTAGGGAGTTTCTTAATGCACTCTATATGTTACTTACAAACCATATGAAAATACTAAAATTCCCTTCAGATTCTGGAGATACATCTCCAGATGCACCCAATACACATACACTCATTCGTTTTTGAGTCACATCCAAATTTTATGAATAAATTTTTTCCGGAAATGCATTTTCAAAAAATTTCCAGAAATGCATTTCTGCAAGCTGTTGAGCAAAAAAAAACAACAAGAAAAAGGAAAAATGTCCAACAAAATTTGCGTTTCACAAAGAAAATGGATTTCTATCATCATACGTATATCTCCTCGTGTAATTGTTACACGCCGACATTAAATTGGACAAAGACGCTATAATAGAATCTAGACTCCTTATTGCTCATTAGTTTTGATCCAATTAAAAGCTCAAATATGGTATGAAGCATGATGTAAATTATAACACCTCAGCATTAAACTAAAATGAATTTATTGTCCATTAAACTGAAATTCTACTAACCACTCAAAGGGAGACTCAATGGAACATTGTACAAACATGTATTATCGACTTTTGTAGCGAAATTAAGAAGGCTTAGACATAAGTTTTTGCAAGATGTCAAATAAAATATATAGAAGTGTCGAATGCTACCTGAACCGTATGTCTATTTTTATCCAGGATGTCAAGAAATCTAATCTAGAGGTTTTGGTTTTGTGACTTTTGCGGCGAAATTGAGGAGGCTTAGACATAAGTTTCTGTTTTTTTTTGTTCAGCGGGTTCCGGAAATGCATTTATAGAATAAATTTATTCATAAAATTGGGACGTGACTCAGAAACGAAGGAAGTTTGTGTGTTTGAGGTGCGTTTGAAGATGCATCTCCGGAATTTGTAGCATATTTTAGTATTTTTTGCATGGTGTGTAAGTAACATATAAGGTGCATTAAGAAATTCCCTAAATTGATGGTTTTATCCAAACCGACCCAATGACGTCGTGGGTGGTTATTTTACCTTACCCAACTAACCCATGTGGGTTGAGTTTTGATTTTAGTCAAATCCAATCCAAACTGACCCATGTACACCTCTACCATGAACTGTATTCAAGAAACCTATGTTATTTTTGTCATAGTTCCATTGTGTGATAAATTATGTGTGGAGTTTTTTTTGTATTAACATTTAATATTTATTTGATGTGTTCTTCACAATACAAAATTGGAGAAAAATTAAATAAAAGGTAAACTAGATAATGTTCTTAATTACTTTATATGTTGGGTCAAGTTCGACGAAGTAGTATCACATTTTAAGGAGATAGGCGAATTAATTTCCGTAAAGGAAAGAGTTCATAGTCTTTCACTGTCAATTAGGGATGTCCAAAATTGAATCAACCAAATAAAAAATTGCAAACCAAACTAAACGAAACCGAAACCACAAAAAATCGCAATTTTGTTTTTATGTGTTTGGGTATTTTTTTTAACAAAACCGTGCGGTATAGTTTAGTTTGCGGTTTTTATTTTGCAAACCGAACTAAACCAGCCAAAACCATATTATATTTCAACCCAAACACCACTTATCTCACATCCAACTCAAACTCAAATCTATTATGCTTTAACCATGCAAATACTTACTCTGTATATACTGTTTTCCGTATTTATACGGTGAAAAATATATTTTAAAAATAAAATAATATTGTTATAAACAGTGCATGAAACATGAACAATGTCTATGAACAGTGCACATGAACAATAATTTAAAATAGTGAAAAAAATTGGTTAATTAAATATAAAAAATTGGTAAATGAAGTGACAAAGTTAGTTAATAAACGTTTAAATATTAAAAATATTTTTTTTAGTGATAAATAATGAAAAGTAAAAGATTGGCTAATAAAACTACTTTAACCTAATTATCACAAAAATATTCATTTAAATATCATAAGTTTTAACAAAATCAAGGTGAGGTGTGAACACCAATTGAATTTTTATGTTAGAGATTGTTAATCGACAAAGAAGAGAGAGAGAGTAAGAAGAATATAAAATTAAAAATATAAAATTCATATTTTGGATCGTAGGTTTTGAAAGAGAGTTAATGTTCTTCCACATTATTTTAACTCTTAAAGAATCCTATCATAAATTTTTTTTCTTATATAATTTCCTATCGCCCATTATAAACATGAATATATGTTTCCTATTTAAACTTTTGAAAGGATTTTACAATAACTTTAATACTATTTTTTAATATAAAATTTAATCTCTTAAATATTGTTGTTTTAAAGTTTTAAAATTTCCACTAAAAAAATTAATTAGATTCAAGATAAAAAAACTCAGTTTTGCACAATAATCACTTCAAGAATAGATAATCAATCATAAAATAACCTCATGATAATAGGAAGATTAATCAAAGACGAAAGAAAATTTCAAAAGAAATTTTTGATATGATTTTTATTGAAATATGTGTCTTCCTTATATAAAATGAATTCGTTAAGATACAATATATAATATAAACATTGTGAAACTAAGAAATTATTATGATTAACAAGAAAGAAATGAAATGAGAAGGGAAAGAAATAAAAACATTGTGAAACTAAGAAATTATTATGATTAACAAGAAAGAAATAAAATGAGAAGGGAAAGAAATAAAATGAGAACGAAAATTCATACTATATGTTAAGAACATAAATCAACAAGACGAAAACTACATGGCTAGAGAAAATAACAAGTATTTCAAAACCATTAAATCAAAATTATTCTGGAATTTCATTAAACCTAGAATAATCAATAGCATCGAAGTCTATCCTTGTCATAATATTATACTGCAAATAGTTCATGAAATTAACACAATCAAATTTGTTATATATAGATTCAGCTGGAAATCGTAATTCCTTGATCTGGGCATTGCATCTTTTCCCCAAACTTCCATCCAAATCAACATAAAGACATCCTCGAATGTCAAGAGATTCAAGAAAAGGACATCCATCTAAAATAGCTTGTAATCCATTGGTGAGTTCATTATTCAAAATTGTAAGGTGTCTGAGGTTAGACATTGTTTTTCCAAGAGTAACTGCTGCATCATCACAGTTATTGTGGCTTACTGCCTCAACACACGGACTAAATTTGAGTGACTTTAAAAATTGACAACTTCCTCCTATATGCCCAAAAGAATCTTCCCTTAGTTCAAAACAATGCCAAAACTCAAGCTCTTCTAAGAATGGCTGCTTATTCACAACTTCCTCCAATACTTTATTTGAAATTTCATGGCATAATTCAAGTTGTATGCATCTCAGTTTACTTGCACTGAAAATATGAAAACATATAATGCAAAGATAAGCTTAAACAAATGCAAAAATAAACCAATAAATGATACTAATACCTGTTAGCTATGAGAAGAAGGAGCTCATCAGTTCCAAATATTTTGATATAAATGTCCTTGAGATGACCACAACTTCGGTTGACAGCATAGCGACAAATCTTCTCTAATGTACTGGAATATTTAAAGTCAATGTTTGAAAGAGAGACGCTTCTCAGGTCAATGGTGGTCCAGATGAGAGGGTCCTTGCAGATGTTCCACCAGACAGGACACACAACAGATGCACTTGTCACTAAAGCAAGAGTTTCAAGTCTCTGCAGTATGTTCATAGTTATGTCTCTAGGAAGTTCAAGCCAGTTTGGCTTTGGTGAGATCTCGAGTTTCTCAATTTCAAGCACATGACTCAAACAAGAAGAAGCCATAACGTTGAACTACTATAATACTAACTACTTCGTATTTATTTATAGTGATTTTGAACTGTTTTCAAGTTAAAATGTCGGGAATAGGAATGGTCGCAAGCTTTTGAATTAACTTCAAACCATTTGGCTACCCAATGGAAATTACTTCACCTAATCAATGCTTCAATCGGCAAGCCTAGATGGGTGTGATTGAGTAAATTTGTATTGAGGGATGTGTTTTTATTGACAAAATACTGACATACCAAAAATATCAGTTTTTGTTGCTCATGGACCAAAAATATCTTTAAGTGTTATTTTTTTATTTTTTACACATACCAATGAAATTAATAGTTACTTTTTCAACAATAATTTTTATTTTACCTATAATATCCTTAACTATTTATTATATTCATTTTTTTTCTCTCTGTAATAATTATCTAACGGTAGTTTTGACAAAATGCAATTAATAATACCTTAAATTTTGTAAGTGACAATTAAAAATGAACAAATATTTTTCAAAAACGAAACACTTAAAAAGGAACAAATTAGTACTACCTTTAACAAAAAAAACTTCAATCTCATATGGATTGCTTCGGTTCCTTCAATATTTATATCTCCGTCATCTTCAAGCAATTTTAAAAGCGACCATTTAAATCTCTTAACTTTTAAAAACGTGTCACATTCATGGATTGATCCAGGTTGAGGCAGAGTGTGGTTTTAGCCACACCAAATTTTTCCATATATAAAATATGTCACATTCATGGACTCATCGAGGAAGTTTTCATTCATCTAAAATATTTGCACCACAGAAGAACTACTCCATGGTAGAATACACACGGTTTGAATTTCTGATACATCCATCGTTTAAAAAATGGTGAAACTATGCTTTTAATAGATGTGCTTCAATCCTTTAATTTTATGTCAATGTTATATCTGATGAAAAATGATATATCTAATATTTAACAATGATGTTATTTTAGCTCATTTTCAAGAAATGGATGGTAGACGATTTTCAATTTAAATGTATTACATTAAATAGTATTATTTATTATTTCAATACAATTTAGCCCATAGTTTCTTTATGTTTAGCCACACCATTAGATAATGTTTGGATCCGCCTCTGATCACGTTAGTCATTTCCGTCAAAATTTCACTAACGACGTCAATTTTTTTGTTGACGTGTAATCTTTAATTTTTCCTTATCAAGGAATGATCGTAAAATATTGTTAGAGGTGTTTGTTGTCATGGTAATATACATGAAAATAATGAAAATATAAGTATCAATAAATATTTAATTAGACCTTTAATTAAATATGCTCTCACTATTTTACTCAAAACAAATGACATTCACAATTTGATTCGGAAAATCTCGTTGGAAGATTTTCTAGTGGGTCGAGATCCACATTTCACTTTGTTTTAAGTTCGTGTAGGTGGATTACATAAAACTAGGTTATTTATGTAGGAACTCCTTCCAATTGTATCTAATATAACTTCGAATATTTTAGTTGGGTGAATAACTCCTCATTCAAATCCATCATATGGATCATTTCCAACTATTGTTTATAAACATATATAATCTTGTTATAATTTGTTTAGTTAAGTTTGACTCATTGTTTTAGCAATTGAATATTACAATTATTCCATCGCACCTTACTAATATAGAACATGCACCTCGTGTAGGTGAAACCTACATTATTCGATACTAGTCTTGATGAGTGCTAAAACTTGGAATGCATAAACTTAATATTTAATTTGAGGGAATTTACAATAATTATGATCTCACTGGCTTATTTATCATATAAATCGTCTCTCAAATGCATCAACATACATACAAAATGAAACAGTTATAACCCTAGCGCAATTGTTCTCTCAAGCCAATGAGAGAACCTAAGCTATCCTAATAACGATTTAAGCTTCTTCAAGCAAGATCTTCAAGGTTGTCCTCATTTGATATTGAATTATTCTCTTTCTTCATAATATTACATTACATAAAAGAAACTCGTTTTACATACAAGGAAGTGAGATGAGAAAAGAAGTTACATTAAGAGATTAAAAGAGAGGCACGACACGTAGGTCGTATTTTAAAATTCCAAAACAAAATAAAGAAAAAATAAGGTTGTAACCGATCACCACAAGACAATAATAAACACATTATTATTATTATTAATTAAATTTTGTTAATTAAATAAACCAAATTAAATTCCGGCGACCAATCACACTACGCAGAGTTAGCCGGGGGTTCCGCTGCCCCGTCAGCGCCCCTTGCGGGGATGCTAGGGGCAACGCCCCGACGCAAAATTTTAATGAACAATTCATTTGAAATCGACATCGTTTTTCGCATCAACACTTGATACTTTAAAACACAACTCTTGTGCAGTCACAACCCTAATCGCATAACTCTTTGACAGCACAACCCTTGTACCGTCATGAACCCTAATGCACTAATTTCAAACCGTCAAACACACCTCGGTTGTTAATTCAGTATGATTGATCAACACGTCATTGCTTCACCATACTGATGCCGGATCAAGAAGCAAATGACCATTGATCGCTCAAAGGAAAACAACCATTAAGTGTTTGAATGAACGAAACAGAAACAATATATCATATATAACGTATTTTGCATCAGGATTACTTATATCATATATATAACTTGATCGATCTCAATTGTGTAACCTATGGACGATCGATGTATCTCTGCTTCATCATACTAACGTCGGATTCCGAAGCATAGTCAACATCAATCATTCAAATCGTACACACATGATGCCAAATTTAATTACTCGTTTATTCTTTGATTCATTCTGTCTTTTAATCGTATTAATAGAGAAAATACAAAAAATAAACAGCTATCAGATCCATGGTTTCGTAAGTGGCTCTGATACCACTGAAGGAGAATAACGATCCAAAACGCAACGGAAATAAATTTTTTTCTCCTTTAATGGTCCTTACGAATGGGCATGACCAGTGATATAATCGCTACCTCTTGTGGCGATTTAAACTTTTGATACAGATCTAAGGAGTGATCACGAATGTTGAATGGTGACAACGCCTCTACTCAGTCTAAATGAACAAATTCCTTCAATCTCAGTGCTAGCTGCTATGAATGAAGGTTATGAGAGATAGAGAGAGAGGGAGAGAGAGAGAGAGAGAGAGAGAGAGAGAGAGAGAGAGAGAAACGAAATTTCAACTGCACAAATGCTTCTATACAAGGGTGTTATTTATAGAACCACTTGTGTGGGTTGTAAGCTAAAAAGTCCACTTAAGTGTATGTGGCCCATATCTTATGATATACTAAAATCACTTAAGTGTGTGGTACCTTACCATATTTCGTATTCTACTTAAGTGCATTGTATCTTACGATGTCCTACAATTCACTTAAGTTAACCGTACCTTACGGTGTTCCTTATTTACTCTATCTCTCATCAATTCATCCTTTTGTGTGTGACCCTGTAGGTTTTCGCGGTATTGAAAATTATATTAAATCACATATTTAACATAATAAACAGTGAGCGGTATCTAGCAACATATCACTGCTACCCAAGACACGAAAATATCATGTGATCTGACTAATCCTTTTGTGATACTACTTGTGTGTACAATTACCCTTTTGCCCCTATGTTTATATTGAACACAAGGCATGGACCGTGTCATCCTTGTCCAGTTCAACATTGGGTCCTTAGATATTTATCATGTTACGCAGGATGGGCAAATTCCATCTAGGTCACTCAAGTCCCTCAACATGCTTCGTGGAGTACCCATCAACTGTCTTTATGGTCATCCAGTTACGGACAATGTTTGATCAACAATAAGGCACTCGACTCTATATCTAGGGTCCATAGTGGTTTCAGGTCGAAGGGTGGTATACACCACTATCACCATGAGAATAACTTATGACACTTTGCATAATATTCTATATAGTACTCTCATAGCGGGTCAATCCCGTATAAATATTACTCTTAATATTCATACATATGTTTAAGACTCAATAACTCCTTATCCATGATCCATGAGATGTGATCATCGGTCTATATACATAATATTCTTAATGCTTTAATGTTCTCTCACTTTACTACAAAGCTCGACTACAAATACTTTAAGAATAATGTCCTTATGTTTAATGGGATCTCATGATTAAGTCACATTTGATACATTAAAACGGACTAGCTATTCTAGGGACTTTATTAAACAAACATAATAAAGAACAAACCTTTTATTATTAATAAATAATTCGATACAGGTACCAAAAGCATTGGCCTCTAGGGCTTACACCACCAACAACGACTCCAAGCTTTGAAATTCGAATCAGATCAATGGGAATTGAAATTGATCCATCATCAAAATCAAACTTGTTCTTGCTGCCTAGTGCACGATGCATTGAACGAGCCCAAGCATGATAGTTAGAATGGTTTAGAACAAGTTTAACCGTTGCAGACAACGGTCCATCGGAGGAGTGCACATAGTAAACATTTCTCGGAGTTTGTGAAGGATCAAGAATCGATGGAGGAAGAGGAAGGAGATTCACGTTTTCATTGCCTCGAACCATGATGAAACAACAATGCGCGTCAGAGTTCGTAAGAGCTCTGATACCCAAGGACGTAGGCATATATAGTGCAATGGGGGCTGCTGCCCCCACTTACTTTTAAAAATTAATTATATTAACATTTTTTATATTATTTAATCAATAATATTTTAATACTTTAATATTTGTTTTAAGTATAATTTAAGATATTTCTTCTACTAAATTTATATTTTATTAAAAAAATATTGGTAAAAATATTTTGTATTTATTGATATATTTATTTTTTGATATTATAAATCAATAATTTAACAAAAAATAATGATATATTTATTTTTAAAATTAGTTTTTGTTTTGTGTACAAAAATCATGAGCAATAAAAATATTTTTTAATAGAGATTAAAGATGGTGCATTAAAATTATAAAATAGTTTTACATTATTATTCAATAAAAATTTATTAATATGTCATGCCATCAATGTAATTTTAAAATTAAGTGTGATTTGACGGAATATAAGTTATTAATTGATTGATATTTTAAATTGTCCATATATATTCTTTTTCTCTGTTTTAATAATAATTTTGTGAAAATTTAAATATCTAACAATATAAAATATTAAATGTTAAATAAAAATTTGATCATATCATAAAAATATATATTTTTTATAACATTAAAAATAAATTAATCATATAATAATTTAATTAAGTTTATTAGCCCCACCTGTTAATATTTTTGACTCAATATTTCCGACTCCGTCCCTACCGAAAAAGTATATTGAATGAACACATTTTCTTATTGTATGGACTCAAACATGAAGAAGCCATAACGTTAATATACGATAATGCATCCACTTTTATATATGGTCATATGCTTTTAAATTAACTTCATTAACGGTTATAAAACCATTTGGCTACCTACTAAATAATGGTAGCTTTGGAAATTACTTCACTTCCTCAATGCTTCAAATCGGCTAGCCTATATGGGTGTGATATGGAGTAGTACTAGTAATAAATTTGTATTGAGATATGTGTAATTTAATTATTATAAAATCAATATTATTATATTTTGTTGACTGGGATAATTTATTTGAATGTAATACAAATTAATAAAAGTATTTTTCTATCCTTTAATTTGATTATACGTATTAACTCTTAAATAAAATTGTACGAGTCCTAAGAGCATCTCCAACCGTGAACTCATTTTTGGGTTTTTTGTGGGACCTATTAAGCCACGTCAGCTTGAAGCAACTCAACTACTTTTTCACTCCAATGGTGTAACTCTGAAGAACTCAGATTGGATCTCACAACTTTATTTTATATATTAATATTTTATTCATATTAAATTTTATATTAATTAAAATAATAATTTTAGTGTTTTAAATTAAATTTGATATAAAATAAAGAAAATTTAAATTAAACTTATAATTTAAAATGATAATTAAAATTAATCTCAAATACATGATATATAATTAAAAACAATAAAAATAAATAACATCACATAATTAATCAAACTTAAATTTCATCATCTTCATGTCCAAAACGTTCCCAAATATATTCGACTAGATCTCCTTGAAGTTTACGATGAACTTGTTTTTCTTGAATACTTGCTCTTCTTTGTAGTCTTGTTGCAAGATTCGAATGAGGACCGCTAAATGTTTCAGTTGTTGAGTTATTGATATCCACATTATCATAAGAGTAATCAAAATTACCTCCATACGTATGTCGTTCGTCTTCCACTATCATGTTGTGCAATATGATGCAGGCATATATGGTATGCTTGAGAGTGTCCATGTGCCAAGCACGCGCTGGGCCACGTATAATTGCAAATCGAGATTGAAGCACTCCAAATGCTCGCTCCACATCTTTTCTAGCCGATTCTTGATGTTGAGCAAATAATTTTTTCTTTTCTCCCTGTGGCATTGAAATAGTCTTGACAAATGTAGTCCACTCGGGATATATACCATCTGCTAAATAATACCCCATATTATATGGTGTCCCATTGATTGTATATTGCACATTGGGAGCACGTCCTTCCAAAATATCGTTAAACACGCTGGATTGGTTTAGCACATTAATGTCATTGTTTGAACCTGCAATACCAAAAAAAACATGTCAAATCCATAAGTCTTGTGATGCCACTGCTTCAAGCATGATTGTGGGCTTACCATGATCACCTCGACAAAATTGTCCTTTCCATGCAACAGGATAATTTTTCCATACCCAATGCATACAATCGATGGAACCTGTCATACCCCGATTTTGGTCCTGAATTTGTCCATTTTTTTATTTATTATTTTTCATTTGGCACTTGGCCTAAAGTTCATTTGCATACATTCATGACCAAAGGCAACCGTCCATTCCCAAATCCATATTTTTTGATAAACATTGGTCATTATCTAGGCTTTTTGGTCATGGTGTTTTTTTTATTATAAAATGGGTTCTAATTATTTGACTTTTTATTTTCAATTTGATTTTAATTTTAAATTAAGCCTAAATTCCGAATTTCAAATTAATCTTAATTGTGTTTTTACTAATGATTCAAATTCTAATTGATTTTTAATTTCCAAATAAATGTTAGAATTTGACATCAAAGTAGTTTTAACAAATTATAGATTAATTTGATTTTAATTGGTTTTTATTGTTTGTTTTGATTTTTTAATTGACATTTAGATTAGTCTTGGATTATTTCTAAAAAAATCCAAATCCATTTTATAACCAAAACACCCATTTCATAAACCAAGGTCTCCCCATTCTTATTCTTTACAATCACTTCAATCAAGTTCAAACTATAACCATAACCTTACCATTCATTCAAACTTTCAAACTTTCATTCAATATATCCAATTCCATTCGATACAATTCAATGAACATTCATTACATAATCCCAAGTCACAATTACATGTGGGATCCTATTACATAAACCATTTCAGTTCACATGTTCAAAACCACCGCTCAATTCCAAAGTTACAAACAATTTCACACATATTACATAAACCATTCAAATTCATGGAGCTCTTTGTCCATTCAATCTCATTTTTCCCAAATTTCCTAACCTTCAACCTACAACTAACTTATACATTACAACCAATTCCCAAATTTCATCAAAAAAATCACAACCAAAATATAACCATAATTCACATCTAATCCCAATTCCAATCCAATCCAACATAGTCAATGACAACCCAAAATCCTACACTAATTTAAGCATCAATCCAATTCCATAAGACAAGTTGCTTCCGATTTCAATGTCATGTTGCAAGCCCTTTGTTCCAACATCATCTTTCATGTGCTCATGACCAAGAAGCCTAACAAAGCATGAATGAAGTCAGAGCTGCTGTTACAATCTCCACGAACCAAATTGTTTCTTCTATCACACAAGTGGAGCAGACTATTGATCAGGTTCAGGTGGTAGGTTCTGGTTTTTTGGACACAACACATCGTGTTGCTGGAGCTATTGGGAATGTTTTGAAGCCTGGCCTCGATACGGAATTGCCAATTGTGCAGCAGGCTGGTGAAGAGGCTCTGAAAATTGCTTCACCAGTTTTTCTGAGGCTTCCAGGAAGGCTCAAGAAGCACTTCAAAGTTCTGGTGTTGATACCCAACCTGTTTTCACTGCTGCTCAGACAGTGGCAGATGCTGCACAACAAACAACCAAAGTGATTGAAGGTGCCAAGCCAATAGCCTCTCCAACCTGAACCAATCTGCAATCCGGTTATTTAACAGACCTCAAACCTGCAGTGGAAACGTGTTACAAAAGTATAACCAACCTACCAAATCGATAAAGGAAGCGAAGTGTCAAAATAAATATTCAAGCAAAGCTTACTTCAAGAGTTTTCAAGTCAAGTTTCAGAGAAGAGAGGCTTATGCGCAAGAACTTCCTTACTATGGTCTGAAAGTAGGTCTTACCAACTATGTTGCAGCCTATGACACCATGTCTCCATGCCCTTCAAGCCATAGTCCTGCAAAACCAAGACAATCCAGCAGCTGCAAGTGAGAGCCTTCATGATAATTCTTTCCATGCGTGCGTGACCTGCAAAGAACCAACCGAAGATGTAAATCTATCCTGCATAACAACAATTGCATTTTGAATTCCTGCACGAAAAAATTGATCAGGATAATAATTTTAGTCAAGTCATTGTTTTGGTCCCAACACGTGAGTTGGCTTTGCAAACATCTCAAGTGTATAAAGAACTTGGAAAGCATTGGGAAATCCAAGTTATGGTCACAACAAGAAGAACCAATCTAAAGACATTATCCTGCAATTGATACATTGAAGAAGTATTCTCCAGGAAACTTACAGTATCCAGGTGGATGGGAGCACGACTGGGCTTTACAATGAATTGGAGGAATTTGCAGCTAGTTTCATAAGGAAGCCAGTTGCTTTGGTTTATTTTGGAATTGGCTATGTGACTAACTCTGCTATCCTTCTGGTCTTTGTGTGAATGGAAGTTTGGTTATTAGTGATTCACTCAACCACGACTCCATTGTCAATGGTGCAGCAGCCTCGGGTGAACTATACGGTATATGTAACAGCCCATTTTTTTTAGTATTTATTTATTATACTATTATTATGATATTTTAATTTAATTATGTGGAGTGCTAATTAATTAATTGGTGTATTAATTCATTATCTAGTGGATATGAGAAATAATTAAATAATTGAATTAATTAATTAACTTGGTTGCATAGTGAGTGGTTAATTATTTAAATTTAAATAGAGGTATTTAAATATTAGGTATTATTGGACCTAGTGATTAAATTAGATGATTTAAGCCCAACTAGAATACTATTATAAATAGTAAGAGTGAAGGGAGTGAGAATTAGAATTCACTTGAGCACTGAAAGCAATAGAGAAAGAGGAGAGGAAAAACGAGAGGAGTCAGGGTTTCCATCAAATTAACAAGGTAAGGGGGGAAATCCTTATTATTATGGGTTAGTATGATTGGTCAATGGGTAGGAACATGTTTTAGGTTGAAATCCTTAATTGGCATGGTTTGGAATTATTAGGTCTTGATAAATACTCTTGAATTGTGATGATTAAATTATGTTAAAACTGTGAATGAATATATAATTGGATGAGTCATAATTTTCTGAACGTGTAGCTTTTTACGGAATCGAAATCGGAGGTCCGGAAGTCCTCCAACGATGAAAAATGCGGGGAAATCTGCATTCTGTTTCGTGTTAGCGCAGGAACAGCATTCTGTTTGTGTTAACCGGTTAACCCAGGGCGTTAACCGGTTAACACTGTTATAATATTGAGAAAATTGAATTTTGTCTTGCGTTAACCGGTTAACCCAGGCCGTTAACCGGTTAACACTGTTAAAAATTGCCAAGAAGCGCATTCTGTTTTGCGTTAACCGATTAACCCAGGGCGTTAACCGGTTAACACTGTTTGAAAAGTGAAAAATTGATATTTAAATGTTGTGTGCGTTTTGGAATGAGATCTATGTGTACATATTTGATGATTGGCCTATATTGGTGAATAATATATTGTATGAATGTGTATGTATACCATTATTGAATTGTGAATGATTTATGGTTATGGATGTGTATATGTAATCGTAATTGATGTGTTGTGATGAATGTGTATATGTACCAATTATGAGTCATGGTGATATGTGGGATGTTAAGACGGTATATAGATGGTCTTAATTGCATATGTGTTGGTATGTGTGCATTCATTCATAGTATGGTCGACTTCATTGTGGAAGTGGTTAAGCGGTGATCCTTCATTGGAAACAGACGTAGCAGACGTTAATCCTTAATTGGGATTAGGCGTAGTATTTAAGCGGTGATCCTTCATTGGAAACAGACGTAGCAGACGTTAATCCTTAATTGGGATTAGGCGTAGTATTAAGCGGTGATCCTTCATTGGAAACAGACGTAGGGCTTTGGTCTTGTCCGGATCGGAAGCGTGGCTTGGATTCTAGATATTGAATCGGAAAGTGATGAAACTTTGAGTTCACATTGAGGTACCACATGCATGGAGTCACATTGTCTTCCATTGAGTCGTCTATAGTTATGTGATCATTGAATGCATGTATTGATGTGAATGCGATGTGCGTTTGAAATATGTGAGATGATTGTTGATTAATATTATTGACGTGATTATACCAAGTGTGATGAATTCTTAAATTGTGTTTTAATTCACTGTGCCTTATTATGCTATTTCATAATGATTTGAATTCTCACCCTTTCTGTTTGAATGTTACCTTTACATGGGTATCGTGCAGATACTACAGAGTAGTATTGCTGGAGTAGATGGACGGTAGCTCGCTCAAGATTAGCTGGAGAGTCCGTATTTAGTTAAAATTAGGTAATGAGTCAATGCTCTGGTCATGTAACACTGGGTAGATTAGTGGTATTGAACTCATATCTTATTTTGATATGCTTTTTGTCATTAATTGTTTTATTTTATTTGAAGTGATTATTGAGAGATGATCATGGTATGGGACATGGATCATATTATGAAATACATGAGTATTCTTTATTTTCCGCTGCGAACGCATATTGCTTGAATATTCATGATGAGTGAAATGTGTTATTTTGAATGACCAGGTGTATTGTTGGTTTTGAAAGTTTTAAGTTTCGAAAACGTCGATGTGACGCCCTTTTCTTTATATGCGTGCTTATTTACTATGATTATATGCTAAATAATTTGGGGTAGAAAAAGGGGTGTTACATTAGTGGTATCAGAGCCTGGTTGGTCCGTCCGGCCAGGTTGTTTAATTATGTTTGTTCCCTAGTATGCGACATGTGTGTGAGAACACTGTCGATGCTTGTTTTATTCTCCATTGCAGGTTGGGAATGAAATAAGTGGGGGAGAAGCGTCTGCTTCTCTTGGATGTTCCAATTGTATCGAACTTGGACATTATGTTGTTGCCTGCAAGAGTGCAGTGGGCTAGTTAACCTGTTTTGAGAATGTTGTGCTTTTCCTGAACCCGAAGAGAGGTCGGATTCGAGGATGGTGTTGGTTAGAAGTTAACCGGGTGTATATCAACTGTTTCGTGAAGACGGTTAGTTTTCCCGAGGTTGATGCTAAGGAAGATTGGTGTGTGTCTGCTAAGCAAGTTGATGAATCGGTGCAAGATGGTGCCGAGTTGTTTATGTTGTTGGCAACTTTGGATATTCGGGAGAAGAGGACGATCGAAGAACTGCCAATAGTTTGTGAATTTGCGGAGGTATTTCCGGAAGATATAAGTGATTTACCGCCGGAACGAGAGGTCGAGTTTTCGATTGATTTAGTTCTTGGAACTAGTCCTGTATCGATGGCTCCCTATCGAATGTCCGCTTCTGAGTTGAAAGAGTTGAAGAGTCAACTTGAAGACTTACTCGAGAAGAAGTTTATTCGTCCTAGTGTGTCGCCGTGGGGTGCACCTGTGCTATTGGTCAAGAAGAAAGAAGGTTCTATGAGATTATGTGTTGATTATAGACAACTGAATAAAGTGACGATTAAGAACAAGTATCCACTTCCGAGGATTGACGATCTGATGGATCAGCTGGTTGGAGCTTGTGTGTTTAGCAAAATTGATTTGAGGTCTGGGTATCATCAGATTCGTGTAAAGGCTGAGGATATTCAGAAGACTGCTTTTAGGACAAGGTACGGTCACTACGAGTACTCCGTGATGCCGTTTGGGGTGACGAATGCACCTGGTGTATTTATGGAGTATATGAATAGAATCTTTCATGATTATCTGGATAAGTTTGTAGTTGTGTTCATCGATGATATATTGATTTATTCCAAGGGCGAAGAGGATCATGCGGAGCATTTGAAGGTTGTGTTATCGGTGTTGAAAGAGAGGAAGTTGTTTGCTAAACTCTCTAAATGTGAATTTTGGTTGAGTGGAGTAATTTTTCTTGGACATGTGATTTCGAGCGGTGGGATTTCTGTGGATCCTACGAAGATCGAAGTTGTATCTCAGTGGGAAGCTCCTAAGTCTGTTGCTGAGATTCGAAGTTTCCTTGGTTTGGCTGGTTATTATAGGAAGTTCATTGAGGGATTTTCTAAGTTGTCGTTACCCTTGACGCAGTTGACTAGGAAGGGTCAAGCTTTCATTTGGACTTCGCAGTGTGAAGCGAATTTTCAAGAGCTTAAGAGAAGATTGACTACAGCTCCTATTTTGATTTTACCGGATCCGTTAGAAACCTTCGTTGTGTATTGCAATGCTTCTTTGTTGGGTTTGGGAGGTGTTCTGATGCAAAAAGGGCAAGTGGTATCTTATGCTTCAAGCCAACTCAAAGTTCATAAGAAGAATTATCCGACGCATGATTTAGAGTTGGCCGCCGTTGTGTTTGTGTTGAAGCTTTGGAGACATTACTTGTTTGGATCGAGGTTTGATGTGTTTAGTGATCACAAGAGTTTGAAGTACTTGTTCGATCAGAAAGAATTGAATATGAGGCAAAGGAGATGGTTGGAATTCTTGAAGGATTATGATTTTGGTTTGAATTATCATCCTGGGAAGGCGAATGTTGTAGCCGATGCATTGAGTAGGAAGTCATTGCATATGTCTATGTTGATGATGCGAGAGTTTGAATTGTTGGAGCAATTTAGGGATTTGAGTTTGGTTTGTGAAGCGACGTCTTCGTGTGTTAAGCTTGGGATGTTGAAGCTTACGTGTGACATTCTTGACGAGATTAGAGAAGGTCAGAGGTCAGATTTGAAGTTAGTCGATGTTATGACATTGATTAACCAAGGTAAAGGTGGTGACTTTCGGATTGATGAGAATGGTATCATGAGGTGTCATGATCGAGTGTGTGTTCCGAATGGTATGGATTTGAGAAAGAGGATTCTTGAGGAAGGGCATAGAAGTGGTCTGAGTATTCATCCTGGTGCTACTAAGATGTATAAAGACTTGAGGAAGATGTTTTGGTGGCAAGGTATGAAAAAAGATGTAGCGGAATTTGTGTATTCATGTTTGACTTGTCAAAAGTCAAAGATTGAACATCAAAAGCTGTCTGGTTTGATGCAATCGTTATCTATTCCCGAGTGGAAGTGGGATAGCATCTCTATGGATTTTGTTTCGGGCTTACCAAGAACATCGAGTAATTGTGAGGCGATTTGGGTTGTTGTGGACAGACTGACGAAGTGTGCTCATTTTATTTCGATGAGAATGGATTATTCGATGGAGAGACTTGCTAAGTTGTACGTCGAGAGAATTGTGTGTTTGCATGGTATACCGTCGAGTATTGTTTCGGATAGAGATCCGAGGTTCACTTCGAGATTTTGGGAAGGTTTGCAAAGTGCTTTGGGTACGAAGTTGCGTTTGAGGTCAGCATATCATCCGCAAACTGATGGTCAAACGGAGAGGACTATTCAGTCACTTGAAGATCTTTTGAGGTCTTGTGTTTTGGAACATGGAGGAAATTGGGATAGTTTCTTGCCTTTAATCGATGTCGCATTACGCGAAAAACCGACGGGAAAACAAGACAACAGAGCCGCCACCGTGCGTTATTTATCCCAAAGGAGGGAAAGGAAACGCTCGAAGTAAACCTGGAAAGAACATGGTCTCGCGACCAAAGAGAATGGGATCGGGAGTCGGTTATGCGAAGGGAAGGTATTAGCACCCCTACGCATCCGTCGTACTCGACGGGATCCACGCACAAAAGGAGGGAAAATGGTTGCTAAGATACTGCTCAAAACACACACACTGGCTGAAAGAGACACAGGAAACAAACAAGACTGACTCGACAGGATATCGCATCTGGGCCTACTTAGTCTATCAAGCATAGACATCAGAGTCGAAGTAGTTCGGACCGGGGAAAAACACATGCTCGCTTGGATGTCGCATCCCATGCATACGTATCTTCTTGGACTAAGAAGAATCAGAGCATCCGTAGCTCGGCTCACGCACACCAAACACAACAGACACAGGCAAACATGGAATCCGAATGCCAATCGCTGGACTTACATCAGATTCCGAACCAAAACAACACACACTGGAAACCAGATGCCACTTGATGGACTTATACCGGACTCCAAGCACACAACAAGAGGATATGGAATGCCAATCGCTGGTCTTACATCCATCTCCTAACACACACAAAGACAAAACAAAAGGGCGCCCGGAGAGATCTGCTCATCTCCTGCCTACGTACCTCATCTGGTATGAGGATCAGGGCGACGTAGTTCCCCTACGCAGGGACATAGGACTAGCCTAACCAGATAACAAAGGGAGACACAACTAGGGAGACTACGACTCGAGCCTAGATGTTATCATGCAAATCATCCCTAAGTCAAGGTTGCTACCTAACTTGCACATGGAGCAAGCTATCCTAAAGCACAGGCAATAGCAAAGCAAACAATCACAGATAGCACACACTATATACACACCAAGTGGGGCTCAAACAAAGGTTAGGCTGCAAGAGCAAGCCAACTGTATCAGGGTGATGTTAGCTCTTAACCCTAACATTGAGAGTTAGGGTGAAGCAGATGAAAGGTGAGTGAAGATGAGACTTCACAACTCTTATCCCTGGCCTGGGAGAGCTTCAGACAATGAAGTGTGGGTTCAGAAAGTGGGAACCCTTCTACACTTATGACACTGAATCAACTGTACAATTGTACAAGGATCTTGGGTTGCTATCCACAATGCATCAACACAGTGGTGTGAGCAGAGGGATGACTCAACTGAATAGCAGGAGATGGATTGCACATCTCTTGTATTTGCCAATTGCCTCATCAAAGGTCTTTGATATGTACAGGGACAAATATAAACAAGCACAAACATTGCCTCTTAAGGAGGACTTCAGACAGGTGCCTGGCCAAGTAACAGGCCAGGTCTTCCAGACTACATGGAGTTAGGATGTTATACCTCAGTGCTCAAGCTAGCAAGCAAAGCAAAACAAGTTCACAAAGGAACTATAGCAACTAAGGTACCTGAAAACAATCCAACATAATCAGTATGCCAGACAAACACAAGTCAAACAGAAAATTATAAGTCCACAGCACAAACAGATAACAAGCATCAATGCACAAAGGTGCAAGCCACAAGGCACAAACTTAAGTTTCAAAACCTACAAAACAAACTCAAGGTTAGTCATAAACAAACAATAAACCAACTCCAATTGAGTGCACATCATCAAGCATAAGCAATTGTGCTTTAACCTGAAACAAAGCTCAAATATGAGAGCACAAACCAAAACAGAACATGAAACTTATCAAAAATCAAGATCAATCAATTAGGAAACAAGTCCAAGTGGTTTCACATTCATATCATCAATCAATATCATTTCATGAGGCAAAGAGTACAAAGCATGCAATTTAGAACTCCATAGGACCAAACAGAAAGATCCCATTCAAATCAACTCACAAACCTTTCAATAAATCCCCAAAAAAATCATGGTCAAACAGAATTCATAACATGATCTACACACCAAATTTCAAGCCAATTGGATAAGAGGAAGCAAGTCAATTAAATTCATAAAGTCAAGCCAAGTTCAAACAAGCTCATACAAGGCACCAAAATATGCATCCACTTCAAGCAAGCATAAAACAGAAACCAAACATGATAAATGAATGAGACTAAAGCTATGTCAAATTTCAAGATGTCTAGAATGCACATGCCAAATTTCAAGTCCATCCAATAAACCACAAGAATTTCACAAATCAAATAAAATCATGTCTCACAAGAAGTCCACATTTGGTCAAACAGGGGAGAAATTATCAAACAAATAGGAAATGCATTCAAAAATTCCAGGAAAATTCACAAGCATTCTCAACATTCATAAGTATCAACATGCAAAAATCCAACTCAATTCATGTTCAATAAGCATGTCACATAAAATCAAGAAGTTGGACATGAAATGGTGTGACACAAATTGTCACACCTCCAAAGATCATAGCATATCTCACAATCCAGAAACTCAAAAATCACAAACCACATATCAAAATGCTCCTCAAGGTGTCTAGAATATGCATACAAAATTTCAGCTCCATCCAATTAAGCATCATTATTTCATGAGCAAAATAGCAAGCAAGGTACATAAAATGACATGTATGAGAAAACCCTAGCCAAAATAGAAATCCACATGTGCACAATTTTCATAAAAATCATCAAAAAAAACTAGACATGGCAAGGATTATCATGGAAAAAATCTCATATTAATTGGACAAATATTGAATGAGATATGAATTTATTAAGGAAAATAAAAAATAAAAAAACATGTGAACAAGTGATATGAACATAGAAGCATGTGGAATAAAAGAACTAAAGCCAAAATTGAAAACTGCTGGAGCCTGGATTCGAGCCGTGTTTACATTCAAAACTGGCGCGCCATACAGTGAAACGCTGCGTTTCACTAATACATGTGGCGCAGCGTGATTGGCTTCATGGCTCAAAAACATCAAAAACATGCAAAAGCACGGGCAAATGGATCTAGCACGATCTGGAAACGAAATTGGCTAGGGTTCAACACTCCTTCATCGTGTTCATCATCAACATGAACTTTTCTCACAGAAATTGAAAGTGAATACACCAATCGGTTCATCTCATCATGCACAACAACAATCCAAACATGATTTGTCTTAATTCTAACTATATTGTTTGGATCGAACATAATAAGTTTTGATAATCAAACTTCAAATCACAATATCTCTCTTAATACTCAATGAAAACTAAAAGTGTAAAGTTCAGCATGCTCCACAATCAAGGATCTATCAAATGCATAGCTTAATTTCAACAATTATAAAGATCGAATTCCAACCTTCAAATTGATGCAGCTTTGGATTTGATGTTTTCAGGACTTGTAAGCACGAAACAGAAGTTCTATGGTGCTTATGTTGATGAATGGAAGGAGCTTCGAAGCTCAATTATGCTCGATCTTGCTCTAAATTCAAGCTGCCATTGATGATGCTCAATTGTGCAGTTCTTGATTCTGCATGAAATGGATGAGTTCTTGCTTGCAGAAGTTCCAACAATGCTTGTGAATGATGGATCCTTGAAGAACTATGCAAGGCTCTTTGAGAATTTGCAGAAAAAATCAAGAAGAAAAGTTGAGAGAATTTGCTATTTTTGGATCTAGATCTGTTAGAATGAAGTGTTAATCCGAAATTCAGTTAGGATTAGTAATATATAGGTGTTGTTAATCAACTTTGTTAATCACACTTAACCAAATGTAATGGAAATTAGGGAAATGAAGTGTTTATGTTAATTTGGTCATGACACCTTATGCATATGATAACCTTGCTACAGTGCACGTTTCCACATTCAAACACACTCCAAATATGATGTAATATCTAAATGTGAAGCTTGAAAATGTGAAAAATGCTTATTCTTGAAAATCACCTTTTTCCCTCCCTTTTTCAAATTCAAATCACCTTGAAAATGCCATTTTTATATGATGAGTTTTGGTGAAATGCAATGAATGATTTGGATAGAGCATGTCAAATGGAGATTGTAGCAAGAAACCCCACTCAATTTGGCCAAATGGTGTGAAAGTTATCCCACTTTGAAGTTCAAAAATTCTTGACAATGATTTGATCATAACTTGCCAACCACACATGAGAAATGGATGTTCTTGGACTTTTTGGAAAGGTGAGAGCAAGATCTTCAACTTTCATGTTGGACAAAATTCCATTTGAAGCTTGTATGATGATGTAAATTTGAGGAGAAGACCTTTCCGTTTTTGGCAGTTTGAAATTACAGGTCACTTACTATTTTTGGAAACTTTTCATCTGACCTCAAATTCTTCAATGTTGATCTTTGACATGTCAAATGAGACTTGTATGGACATGAATGAAGCCTTTCAAACCATCTCCCACCTTCAAATCCATGATTTTATGCACAGTTGACCACAATTGACTTTCTAGGGTTTCAGATGAAATTCAGCTTGACTGATGACTTCTGAACATCCAATCTTTGTCCAAACCACTTCAAAATGATCCCTAGGTCATATGAACTTGTTGAATCAACCATAGGGCTTTGCTTCCTTGAGAAATGCACATGTTTGCTTGCTTGACTGATTCTCCTGACCAGTCTTGACCTAATCTTGTCTGATGGCTTGCACTTGGGCAAATGACAATGCAATGCTATGCAGTGGACTATGTAATGTTAATGACCTAATATGAGAATGAATGTACAAAATGGGAGGTGCAAATTTGAGGTGCTACAATCGAGTTTACATATAATAACGATTTCCATTCGAGTATTGGAATGACACCGTTTGAGGTCCTTTATAGCAGAAGATGTAGAACTCCTTTATGTTGGTACGAATCGGGAGAAAGTGCTGTGGTTGGACCCGAGTTGATTCAAGAGACTACAGATAAGATTAAGATGATTCAAGGGAAGATGAAGGCTTCTCGGAGTCGTCAAAAGAGTTATCATGATAAGAGGAGGAAAGCTCTTGAGTTTGAGAAAGACGAGCATGTGTTTCTTCGAGTTACGCCAATAACGGGTGTTGGTAGAGCTTTGAAGTCGCGTAAGTTGACGCCGCGTTTCATTGGTCCTTATCAGATTTCCGAGAGGATAGGTGAAGTGGCATATCGGATTGCATTACCACCATCACTTTCTAATCTTCATGATGTATTCCATGTGTCTCAATTGAGGAAGTACATTGCGGATCCATCGCATGTTGTTCCATTAGATGATGTGCAAGTACGGGATAATTTGACGGTTGATACATCACCTATGCGGATTGAAGATCGAGAAGTGAAGAAGCTTCGTGGTAAGGAGATTGCTTTGGTAAAAGTGATATGGGGCGGAGTCACCAATGGAAATATTACGTGGGAACTCGAGGATAAGATGAGGGAATCATATCCGGAGTTGTTCGTTTGAGGTAAATTTTCGAGGACGAAAATCTTTTAAGTAGGGGAGAGTTGTAACAGCCCATTTTTTTTAGTATTTATTTATTATACTATTATTATGATATTTTAATTTAATTATGTGGAGTGCTAATTAAATAATTGATGTATTAATTCATTATCTAGTGGATATGAGAAATAATTAAATAATTGAATTAATTAATTAACTTGGTTGCATAGTGAGTGGTTAATTATTTAAATTTAAATAGAGGTATTTAAATATTAGGTATTATTGGACCTAGTGATTAAATTAGATGATTTAAGCCCAACTAGAATACTATTATAAATAGTAAGAGTGAAGGGAGTGAGAATTAGAATTCACTTGAGCACTGAAAGCAATAGAGAAAGAGGAGAGGAAAAACGAGAGGAGTCAGGGTTTCCATCAAATTAACAAGGTAAGGGGGGAAATCCTTATTATTATGGGTTAGTATGATTGGTCAATGGGTAGGAACATGTTTTAGGTTGAAATCCTTAATTGGCATGGTTTGGAATTATTAGGTCTTGATAAATACTCTTGAATTGTGATGATTAAATTATGTTAAACCTGTGAATGAATATATAATTGGATGAGTCATAATTTTCTGAACGTGTAGCTTTTTACGGAATCGAAATCGGAGGTCCGGAAGTCCTCCAACGATGAAAAATGCGGGGAAATCTGCATTCTGTTTCGTGTTAGCGCAGGAACAGCATTCTGTTTTGTGTTAACCGGTTAACCCAGGGCGTTAACCGGTTAACACTGTTATAATATTGAGAAAATTGAATTTTGTCTTGCGTTAACCGGTTAACCCAGGCCGTTAACCGGTTAACACTGTTAAAAATTGCCAAGAAGCGCATTCTGTTTTGCGTTAACCGATTAACCCAGGGCGTTAACCGGTTAACACTGTTTGAAAAGTGAAAAATTGATATTTAAATGTTGTGTGCGTTTTGGAATGAGATCTATGTGTACATATTTGATGATTGGCCTATATTGGTGAATAATATATTGTATGAATGTGTATGTATACCATTATTGAATTGTGAATGATTTATGGTTATGGATGTGTATATGTAATCGTAATTGATGTGTTGTGATGAATGTGTATATGTACCAATTATGAGTCATGGTGATATGTGGGATGTTAAGACGGTATATAGATGGTCTTAATTGCATATGTGTTGGTATGTGTGCATTCATTCATAGTATGGTCGACTTCATTGTGGAAGTGGTTAAGCGGTGATCCTTCATTGGAAACAGACGTAGCAGACGTTAATCCTTAATTGGGATTAGGCGTAGTATTTAAGCGGTGATCCTTCATTGGAAACAGACGTAGCAGACGTTAATCCTTAATTGGGATTAGGCGTAGTATTAAGCGGTGATCCTTCATTGGAAACAGACGTAGGGCTTTGGTCTTGTCCGGATCGGAAGCGTGGCTTGGATTCTAGATATTGAATCGGAAAGTGATGAAACTTTGAGTTCACATTGAGGTACCACATGCATGGAGTCACATTGTCTTCCATTGAGTCGTCTATAGTTATGTGATCATTGAATGCATGTATTGATGTGAATGCGATGTGCGTTTGAAATATGTGAGATGATTGTTGATTAATATTATTGACGTGATTATACCAAGTGTGATGAATTCTTAAATTGTGTTTTAATTCACTGTGCCTTATTATGCTATTTCATAATGATTTGAATTCTCACCCTTTCTGTTTGAATGTTACCTTTACATGGGTATCGTGCAGATACTACAGAGTAGTATTGCTGGAGTAGATGGACGGTAGCTCGCTCAAGATTAGCTGGAGAGTCCGTATTTAGTTAAAATTAGGTAATGAGTCAATGCTCTGGTCATGTAACACTGGGTAGATTAGTGGTATTGAACTCATATCTTATTTTGATATGCTTTTTGTCATTAATTGTTTTATTTTATTTGAAGTGATTATTGAGAGATGATCATGGTATGGGACATGGATCATATTATGAAATACATGAGTATTCTTTATTTTCCGCTGCGAACGCATATTGCTTGAATATTCATGATGAGTGAAATGTGTTATTTTGAATGACCAGGTGTATTGTTGGTTTTGAAAGTTTTAAGTTTCGAAAACGTCGATGTGACGCCCTTTTCTTTATATGCGTGCTTATTTACTATGATTATATGCTAAATAATTTGGGGTAGAAAAAGGGGTGTTACATTAGTGGTATCAGAGCCTGGTTGGTCCGTCCGGCCAGGTTGTTTAATTATGTTTGTTCCCTAGTATGCGACATGTGTGTGAGAACACTGTCGATGCTTGTTTTATTCTCCATTGCAGGTTGGGAATGAAATAAGTGGGGGAGAAGCGTCTGCTTCTCTTGGATGTTCCAATTGTATCGAACTTGGACATTATGTTGTTGCCTGCAAGAGTGCAGTGGGCTAGTTAACCTGTTTTGAGAATGTTGTGATTTTCCTGAACCCGAAGAGAGGTTGGATTCGAGGATGGTGTTGGTTAGAAGTTAACCGGGTGTATATCAACTGTTTCGTGAAGACGGTTAGTTTTCCCGAGGTTGATGCTAAGGAAGATTGGTGTGTGTCTGCTAAGCAAGTTGATGAATCGATGCAAGATGGTGCCGAGTTGTTTATGTTGTTGGCAACTTTGGATATTCGGGAGAAGAGGACGATCGAAGAACTTCCAATAGTTTGTGAATTTGCGGAGGTATTTCCGGAAGATATAAGTGATTTACCGCCGGAACGAGAGGTCGAGTTTTCGATTGATTTAGTTCTTGGAACTAGTCCTGTATCGATGGCTCCCTATCGAATGTACGCTTCTGAGTTGAAAGAGTTGAAGAGTCAACTTGAAGACTTACTCGAGAAGAAGTTTATTCGTCCTAGTGTGTCACCGTGGGGTGCACCTGTGCTATTGGTCAAGAAGAAAGAAGGTTCTATGAGATTATGTGTTGATTATAGACAACTGAATAAAGTGACGATTAAGAACAAGTATCCACTTCCGAGGATTGACGATCTGATGGATCAGCTGGTTGGAGCTTGTGTGTTTAGCAAAATTGATTTGAGGTCTGGGTATCATCAGATTCGTGTAAAGGCTGAGGATATTCAGAAGACTGCTTTTAGGACAAGGTACGGTCACTACGAGTACTCCGTGATGCCGTTTGGGGTGACGAATGCACCTGGTGTATTTATGGAGTATATGAATAGAATCTTTCATGATTATCTGGATAAGTTTGTAGTTGTGTTCATCGATGATATATTGATTTATTCCAAGGGCGAAGAGGATCATGCGGAGCATTTGAAGGTTGTGTTATCGGTGTTGAAAGAGAGGAAGTTGTTTGCTAAACTCTCTAAATGTGAATTTTGGTTGAGTGAAGTAATTTTTCTTGGACATGTGATTTCGAGCGGTGGGATTTCTGTGGATCCTACGAAGATCGAAGCTGTATCTCAGTGGGAAGCTCCTAAGTCTGTTGCTGAGATTCGAAGTTTCCTTGGTTTGGCTGGTTATTATAGGAAGTTCATTGAGGGATTTTCTAAGTTGTCGTTACCGTTGACGCAGTTGACTAGGAAGGGTCAAGCTTTCATTTGGACTTCGCAGTGTGAAGCGAATTTTCAAGAGCTTAAGAGAAGATTGACTACAGCTCCTATTTTGATTTTACCGGATCCGTTAGAAACCTTCGTTGTGTATTGCAATGCTTCTTTGTTGGGTTTGGGAGGTGTTCTGATGCAAAAGGGGCAAGTGGTATCTTATGCTTCAAGGCAACTCAAAGTTCATGAGAAGAATTATCCGACGCATGATTTAGAGTTGGCCTCCGTTGTGTTTGTGTTGAAGCTTTGGAGACATTACTTGTTTGGATCGAGGTTTGATGTGTTTAGTGATCACAAGAGTTTGAAGTACTTGTTCGATCAGAAAGAATTGAATATGAGGCAAAGGAGATGGTTGGAATTCTTGAAGGATTATGATTTTGGTTTGAATTATCATCCTGGGAAGGCGAATGTTGTAGCCGATGCATTGAGTAGGAAGTCATTGCATATGTCTATGTTGATGATGCGAGAGTTTGAATTGTTGGAGCAATTTAGGGATTTGAGTTTGGTTTGTGAAGCGACGTCTTCGTGTGTTAAGCTTGGGATGTTAAAGCTTACGTGTGACATTCTTGACGAGATTAGAGAAGGTCAGAGGTCAGATTTGAAGTTAGTCGATGTTATGACATTGATTAACCAAGGTAAAGTTGGTGACTTTCGGATTGATGAGAATGGTATCATGAGGTGTCATGATCGAGTGTGTGTTCTGAATGGTATGGATTTGAGAAAGAGGATTCTTGAGGAAGGGCATAGAAGTGGTCTGAGTATTCATCCTGGTGCTACTAAGATGTATAAAGACTTGAGGAAGATGTTTTGGTGGCAAGGTATGAAGAAAGATGTAGCGGAATTTGTGTATTCATGTTTGACTTGTCAAAAGTCAAAGATTGAACATCAAAAGCTGTCTGGTTTGATGCAATCGTTATCTATTCCCGAGTTGAAGTGGGATAGCATCTCTATGGATTTTGTTTCGGGCTTACCAAGAACATCGAGTAATTGTGAGGCGATTTGGGTTGTTGTGGACAGACTGACGAAGTGTGCTCATTTTATTCCGATGAGAATGGATTATTCGATGGAGAGACTTGCTAAGTTGTACGTCGAGAGAATTGTGTGTTTGCATGGTATACCGTCGAGTATTGTTTTGGATAGAGATCCTAGGTTCACTTCGAGATTTTGGGAAGGTTTGCAAAGTGCTTTGGGTACGAAGTTGCGTTTGAGGTCAGCATATCATCCGCAAACTGATGGTCAAACGGAGAGGACTATTCAGTCACTTGAAGATCTTTTGAGGTCTTGTGTTTTGGAACAAGGAGGAAATTGGGATAGTTTCTTGCCTTTAATCGAGTTTACATATAATAACGGTTTCCATTCGAGTATTGGAATGGCACCGTTTGATGCCCTTTATGGCAGAAGATGTAGAACTCCTTTATGTTGGTACGAATCGGGAGAAAGTGCTGTGGTTGGACCTGAGTTGATTCAAGAGACTACAGATAAGATTAAGGTGATTCAAGGGAAGATGAAGGCTTCTCAGAGTCGTCAAAAGAGTTATCATGATAAGAGGAGGAAAGCTCTTGAGTTTGAGAAAGACGAGCATGTGTTTCTTCGAGTTACGCTAATAATGGGTGTTAGTAGAGCTTTGAAGTCGCGTAAGTTGACGCCACGTTTCATTGGTCCTTATCAGATTTCCGAGAGGATAGGTGAAGTGGCATATCGGATTGCATTACCACCATCACTTTCTAATCTTCATGATGTATTCCATGTGTCTCAATTGAGGAAGTACATTGCGGATCCATCGCATGTTGTTCCATTAGATGATGTGCAAGTACGGGATAATTTGACAGTTGATACATCACCTATGCGGATTGAAGATCGAGAAGTGAAGAAGCTTCGTGGTAAGGAGATTGCTTTGGTAAAAGTGATATGGGGCGGAGTCACCAATGGAAATGTTACGTGGGAACTCGAGGATAAGATGAGGGAATCATATCCGGAGTTGTTCGTTTGAGGTAAATTTTCAAGGACGAAAATCTTTTAAGTGGGGGAGAGTTGTAACAACCCATTTTTTTTAGTATTTATTTATTATACTATTATTATGATATTTTAATTTAATTATGTGGAGTGCTAATTAATTAATTGGTGTATTAATTCATTATCTAGTGGATATGAGAAATAATTAAATAATTGAATTAATTAATTAACTTGGTTGCATAGTGAGTGGTTAATTATTTAAATTTAAATAGAGGTATTTAAATATTAGGTATTATTGGACCTAGTGATTAAATTAGATGATTTAAGCCCAACTAGAATACTATTATAAATAGTAAGAGTGAAGGGAGTGAGAATTAGAATTCACTTGAGCACTGAAAGCAATAGAGAAAGAGGAGAGGAAAAACGAGAGGAGTCAGGGTTTCCATCAAATTAACAAGGTAAGGGGGGAAATCCTTATTATTATGGGTTAGTATGATTGGTCAATGGGTAGGAACATATTTTAGGTTGAAATCCTTAATTGGCATGGTTTGGAATTATTAGGTCTTGATAAATACTCTTGAATTGTGATGATTAAATTATGTTAAAACTGTGAATGAATATATAATTGGATGAGTCATAATTTTCTGAACGTGTAGCTTTTTACGGAATCAAAATCGGAGGTCCGGAAGTCCTCCAACGATGAAAAATGCGGGGAAATCTGCATTCTGTTTCGTGTTAGCGCAGGAACAGCATTCTGTTTTGCGTTAACCGGTTAACCCAGGGCGTTAACCGGTTAACACTGTTATAATATTGAGAAAATTGAATTCTGTCTTGCGTTAACCGGTTAACCCAGACCGTTAACCGGTTAACACTGTTAAAAATTGCCAAGAAGCGCATTCTGTTTTGCGTTAACCGATTAACCCAGGGCGTTAACCGGTTAACACTGTTTGAAAAGTGAAAAATTGATATTTAAATGTTGTGTTCGTTTTGGAATGAGATCTATGTGTACATATTTGATGATTGGCCTATATTGGTGAATAATATATTGTATGAATGTGTATGTATACCATTATTGAATTGTGAATGATTGATGGTTATGGATGTGTATATGTAATCGTAATTGATGTGTTGTGATGAATGTGTATATGTACCAATTGTGAGTCATGGCGATATGTGGGATGTTAAGACGGTATATAGATGGTCTTAATTGCATATGTGTTGGTATGTGTGCATTCATTCATAGTATGGTCGACTTCATTGTGGAAGTGGTTAAGCGGTGATCCTTCATTGGAAACAGACGTAGCAGACGTTAATCCTTAATTGGGATTAGGCGTAGTATTTAAGCGATGATCCTTCATTGGAAACAGACGTAGCAGACATTAATCCTTAATTGGGATTAGGCGTAGTATTAAGCGGTGATCCTTCATTGGAAACAGACGTAGGGCTTTGGTCTTGTCCGGATCGGAAGCGTGGCTTGGATTCTAGATATTGAATCGGAAAGCGATGAAACTTTGAGTTCACATTGAGGTACCACATGCATGGAGTCACATTGTCTTGTATTGAGTCGTCTATAGTTATGTGATCATTGAATGCATGTATTGATGTGAATGCGATGTGCGTTTGAAATATGTGAGATGATTGTTGATTAATATTATTGACGTGATTATACCAAGTGTGATGAATTCTTAAATTGTGTTTTAATTCATTGTGCCTTATTATGCTATTTCATAATGATTTGAATTCTCACCCTTTCTGTTTGAATGTTACCTTTACATGGGTATCGTGCAGATACTACAGAGTAGTATTGCTGGAGTAGGTGGACGGTAGCTCGCTCAAGATTAGTTGGAGAGTCCGTATTTAGTTAAAATTAGGTAATGAGTCAACGCTCTGGTCATGTAACACTGGGTAGATTAGTGGTATTGAACTCATATATTATTTTGATATGCTTTTTGTCATTAATTGTTTTATTTTATTTGAAGTGATTATTGAGAGATGATCATGGTATGGGACATGGATCATATTAGGAAATACATGAGTATTCTTTATTTTCCGCTGCGAACGCATATTGCTTGAATATTCATGATGAGTGAAATGTGTTATTTTGAATGACCAGGTGTATTGTTGGTTTTGAAAGTTTTAAGTTTCGAAAACGTCGATGTGACGCCCTTTTCTTTATATGCGTGCTTATTTACTCTGAATATATGCTAAATAATTTGGGGTAGAAAAAGGGGTGTTACAGTATCTGACACGTAACCTGCAACATCACAGCAGTCCATGTTTCGGTTACAAAAGCCACAACAGAAATTGAAAAGAACATAACAGCATCGAAAAACTCACCTTAACCTCTTGAATTAGTTTGGTTCCTCCAAATTCCACAACAATGTATCGAAAAACCGCAACGGAACCGGCATCCAAAAAGCAACAAACTACAACAGTCCATAACACTTCAGTTACTTCCAATTGAACTTGCCATCATTAAAACCAAACAAGCAGGCTACAACAACAACACTAGATCAATGTGAATTTCGAAGAAAGAAATGTGGCAGAGAGAGATGGAATGGCTTGTTAGCATTAGTGATCACATTGTTGAATTGATACATCCTTGACAAACCTTTCCGGATGGAAAGAAACTCGAGAGGGTTCAGTCTCTTTTCGCAAGTCAATTCCACAGCAAGAAACGGAGATGTTATATCTGGTCTCTCATTATAGCGCCATCCTGCAACATTGCCAACATTTTTGCATCCATTAAACACTGCTACATGATAATCAATGGAAAATCGTGATGCACCAAAACACACAATAGTCAAAGACTCAGGTTGCAAAGGCCTGTACCTGTAAACGTTTCACATGATGTAGTCAGGTTAAGATTAGGTGGAAATTTCCTTGACAGGAGAAGTTCCTTCGAGTACCTGCACAAAAACACACCAAGTTGGAATAAAGTTGCAACCTGATCCAAGTCAAAATGTGAAACGACTTACAGCAAATACCCTGGACAAAGATCAATACCAGCAAGCCTATGTTGAGCCTCAACCTCATCCACAACCTCCAGGTTACAAGAATTTTCACTGCAGTAAAAATACAGGTAATTAGCAAGGCTGTAGAAAATTCAGAAAAATACCCAAAACAGAGTTGAGACAAAATTCAAAGAGAAAGCATAGGTTCAGATTACCTTTTCCAAGTCCAAGTAGCAAAGAAGGAAATCCGATTCTGAGCACCTAAAAGCACTTCCAGGAAGTTTCTTTTTTGAATCTCTGGATACCCATCCAAAACCCTAAAGTTGTGGAGATAAATAGAGGCGAAGGAGAGACGGAACGGAGACCTTAAAAATTCGGAGGCGGCCGCGATTTCGAGAGAAGAAGGAACCCTAAATTCGGAGACCACGAAAACCTGAAAGCTAGCGAAGGGAGGCAGTTGCAAGCTCGTCATTACCGCCGCCGAAGGTGAGTTTTTGCTTGAATCTCTCTGAAGTGTTTGATTTCTGGAGTAAGAACGAAAGGTTGAGGATGAGTGAAAGTGAGACGAAGAGAGGAACGATTGAGGTTAGTGTGTGCGATTGAGAGAGAGGGTTTTAATGAGAGAGAGCGAGATTGGGAGAAGCGATTTCGAGAGAAGCGTGGTTGAGAGGCGTAAGAGGGAGTTTTAAGACGATGAACTCTTCTGGGTTTTGTTACAGTACCTCTCACCTTTTTTTTCTTTTATTCATTTTCTTTTTATTTTTTCAACAAAACCAACATTTAAAACTATAAAAGATTCTACGTTTAGTCTTCCTGTGTTTTTAGTTAATAGTGTATATTAGTATATTATTTTGATATTCCCAATCCATTAGCCTCTAGAACCCAACAGCCAGGCGGCTGAGTTTAATTTCTTGTTTTTTTCTTGGTAGTCCAACAGACTATTTTATCTTAGTTTTTTATTTTTAATTCTAATATTAATCCATTCTGGTTTACTTATCCGAATTAGCATTAAAATAACAAATAATCATGAATGGTCTAGTGGAGAGAGGGTGGTTCCATTGTCTTTAGTGGAGGGGGTTCGATACTTGGGGATAGCCAATTTTTGTGTTTATATTTGTTATGTTTATTATTTTATTTAATTTCTTTTTCTATATAGTACCTTGCTATTTATTTTAATTTTAGGTTATTAATACTCATTTCCATACCCTTGTAAGTCGATTGCTTTTTAAGCATCGCCATCAACCTCACATAGCTTACTCTTGGGCTTTCTTACAATGAGCCAGTTCTCTTGCACTTACACCCATACATTGCATTATTTGTTGTTTGGGCCCGATTTAATTATTTCATGATTTTGAATCCCCATTTGACAAAATGTACCCCACTCCCCCGATGTGTAATAATTTTGTACTGTTTTATTTCTTTATTGTTTGACTGTTTAGTTAGATACTAACACAAGAATAAAATCAACCATTTCCAAAAGATCAAAAATAATGACTCGATCCAACGTCGAGTATTTTCTCAATAAACAAATCAATTCATTTCTCCCTCCTATTCTATTCCATTTCTTTCAAACTTTCATCAAACGCTTGATTCAACGTCAAGCCAGTTTTCCTAATAAAAACTCAAAAAATACTAATTCATAGTTAAGACCTTTTCAATAAGATGGAAGTGGAACGTGGTGTATACCGTGCACTCCTGAGATTAAGATTCGAGACGTATGCCTCGCCTATCTTAGCTCTCGCCATCATCCAAATTTATCCACTTTGTTTTCTCTCAAACACTCATTCAAATTTCTCTTAAACGTCCATCAATACTTGATCTAGGGTTAAGTCATTTTCACAACAAAACTCAAAATACCTAATTCTTATTTAACACTTTTTCAATAAAGGTGGAAATGGAATATGGTGTATACCGTGCACTCCCGAGATTAAGATTCGAGACGTATGCCTCGCCTATCTTAGCTCTCGCCATCGTCTAAAATTGTCAATACGGTTTCTTCAAACCCTTTCTCAATCAAACCTAAAATACCTAATCTTTATTAAACACTTTTGCTAATAAAGATGGAAATGGAACGTGGTGTATACCGCGCACTCCTGAGACTAGGACTCGAGATGTATATCTCGCTCATCCAAGTTCTCGCCATCACTCAAAATACATCCAACCAATCAAATTCTTTTCTCGCCGCCGTGCGATTAATCAAAAAAAACCTTTTTCATAAACGAAAGATATATTGTCTTAAGGTGATGCAAAACAATGTTTCGACCACGATTGTTGAGTAGAGATAAGTGACGCTTTTCCGAATGTAGATTTATAAATCCGTTCGATGTGTGGTATGCGTCCACTCCTCATCCGTTTTGGGTAAAACAATGTTTTCGTCGATTAATACAATATAGCTTTCGCTAAAATTGACCAACAAACAAACATTTTTCTACCCAGAACTACGTAAGCCTTGATTTCTCTTTTGAGATACGTAGGAGCAGGATTTTTAAATCTTGTCAGGTCCACTAATAAAAAAACTTAGGTTTAGTCCTTCGTCAAAAATCCAAAAACTTTCCTTTCTCATCCTTTCTTTCTTTCCCACCTAATAATTCGAAAAGCCTAATATTTTAACTAACACTAACGCACACAACTAACCTAATGGTTCCCGTTGAGTACAACGGACGTGAGGGGTGCTAATACATTCCCCTTGCGTAATCGACTCCCGAACCCTGATATTGGTTGCGATGACCATATCTTATCCTTTCTTTTGTCTTGGGTTTTATCGATATTTCCCCTTTCCTTTTTAGGAATAAATAAAGTTCGGTGGCGACTCTGTTCAGTCCATCATTGCGAGCGTGCGATCGCGCTTCACTTTGTAGTCGTATCCCCATTTTTTTCGAGGTGCGACAGAACCCAACATACCTGGAAAGCCACGTGACACCCCCATTTGTAAAAGATGTTCAACATCAGTGTTGTTAGGCTTTCTCAAATACTCAGCGCCAAATACAACATTGACACCCTTAACAAATCTTTCTAAGCACTCGATTGAAGTGCTTTCACCGATTCGAACATATTCGTCTACAAGGTCAGCAGGAGACCCATACGCCAGCATACGAATAACAGATGTACATTCCTGCAATGGTGAAAGATCCATTTTACCAGTTGCATCGACCCTCATTTGGAAATATTCATCATGATTTCCAAGGGCATCTACAATCTGAAGAAATACATGCCTATGCATTCTGAACCTTCTTCAGAATTGAACATCTGTGTATACTGGGTTTTCCGAGAAGTAGTCATTGAATAATCGATTGTGCCCTTCTTCACGACCTCGATCTACCGTTGTTCTTCTCTTTGGCCTAGAGGAACTTCCAGATCGACGTTCATTCTGAAGTTGTTGTTCTTCATCACTGTCGTCCATAAATTCTTCTTCAACCAACTCCCAAAATTCTTGATCGTAATTATCTAAATTGTCTGAATCCATTTAATGAGTAAAGAATGAGAGAAAAATGAGAAGAATAAGATGAGAATGAGAGAACAATGACATAAGTGGTAGTATATATAATGGTTTGAATAACGGCTAGTTTGAATAACGGCTAGTTTGAATAACTGCTAGTTTGAATAACGGCTAGTTTAAATTAAAGTGGTACTAATGACCATTTTACATAGGTGTTGATAAATTAAAGTGGTACTAATGACTATTTTACATAGGTGTTGATAAATTAAAATGATACTAATGACCATTTTACATAAGTGATACTAACTACATTCCATTTTTTTTTCATCTTATTACAATATTTTTCATGAATATCTCGTTGACTATCGTTCATAGTAGAAGTGTCTTTCATCATCATTTGCACTACCCTTAATTCTAGCTCGTCCTCCTTAGCTTGCGTAAGTCTGTCCATTGTTATTGCTCTTTTATTCTTTGCATCTTGCGTTGCATTTGGAATTTCTGATGCCTTACCCTTCCTTTTTGCTGCTTTTTGTCCCATTGGACGCTCCATTGGTGATGATGAGTTAAACTCATAACTTGAAGTTGTATCTGGGTTCTCCGATGATGCCCCACTAGCATAAGTCTTTGTTATTTTTGCAGAACTTCCAATCGATTCTTCGACGATGCGCCATTTAGCTTCATCTTTTAACAATCTCCATGCATACTCAAGATTGAATGTTGTACCTTGATCCTGAGCAAAAATAGCATGTGCATCTGCCATGACATCGGTCTCGGATGTCCCACTTTTCTTTCCTTTAAGAGCAATTTTGTAACACCCAACAAATTTTTGAACCATGCCATTTATTCTATGCCATCGACATTTTAACTGTCCCCCTAACTTTTCCCGCAATTGCCCACGATATTGGTTATAACTAGCAGCAATTCTTAACCAAAATCTCTCAGCCTTTTGATCAACTCCCACAATTGGATCCTTTGAAACATTGAGCCATGATTGGATAAGTAGTATATCCTCTTCCCTTGTAAATTGCTCTCGAGATCTTTTCTTAACGACAACCCTTTCTTCTTTTTCAGTACCAACATGAGTAGAAAATGGTGGGACTTGAGTAAAAAATGGTGGAACTTGAGTAGAGAATTCCATACTATTAGAATTCATTTGAGATATAGGATACATATTTGGATTGTTTGGTGACGGAAGAAATATGGCGGGGTTTGTTGGCACCGGTGGAATTTGAGAATTTTGAGGATTAGGATTTTGATAATTTTGCATGTAATTGAAAAAAGCTTGTTGATAATGAAAATGATTAGGATCCATTTGGCCTAAACAATTGTAATTTGAAGTAAAAGGATGAAATTGTAAGACAAAATTTTACAAATGAAGAGTAAAATGATAAAATTGTGAGAGAAAATAGAAGTGTGAGAAAAAATTTGTATGTACAATTTTTCATATTGGTTTATTTATAATTAACTAAAGTATATATAAAAAAAAGTAGCTGTTGGGAGCAACAGCTGCAAAAGAGCCGTTGCAGGAATTTAACATTTAATTTTCATTAGCATTTATTTTGAATTTTATTATTATTTTATTTAATTAACTTTTCATTATATTATTATTTTAATCAACCAACAGTTGCTTGCCTTTAAAAGGTTTGACATGCTGTCAAACTTCATCTAGCATAAAATTGAAAAATGCTGCCTTTTCATTGCCAGACTGGAGTTCCAAGGTGAAGAACCAACCGTTGGAGTTGGTCTAATAGGAGTATATACTTTTTGTGTAGTTATTAATGATTTTAAATATTTCTTAATATATTTTAATTGCTTTCGACATTTGCAAATTAAAGAGATAAATTGTTTGAAATTTTAATATTTTTTTAAAAGGGAAAAAAAAGTAAAAGAGTATGATAATTGTTTGTCTAATGGTTGCTTCTCTTGTGCTGGATGGATAAGTTGTTATATTTGGATAATTTCTAGTTTTTCTTTTGATATACTAAGATTTATATTACATGTTGGAATATTTCATTTGTCAATTTTAACTTTGTTTTATAGTTTATAAATATTCATAAAAATTTAAATATAGACTAATAATATGCATCAATTATTATTCATTGATCCAAGTAGTATTATATAAAATAATGAAAATATGACTTAACAAACTATAGAAGCGTACTTATGATAAATTTGAAAAAGATGTTACTTATATTATATTGTAAAGTTGTGATTTCTTACATTTAAAATGTTAAAATAAAACATGTTTAAACATCTCAAAATGAATTTGTCAAATAACTTAGTTTGTGGCTTCAACATCAGACTTCATCATTGCAATAATAAACTAAATAATCACTTTTACATCCTACAATTACATAAAGAAATATATTAGAGAAATTACAATAATTGAATATTAAAAAAAACTTGTTTAAGTGAATATACATATTCTTTAACTTAAATTATATAATACAACAACAAAAAGAGATTTTAAAGATGAAGATTAAAATGAACAATCTACTACCGTTATCCTATAGATATGTTTCACATTTGATGTTTATTTCATACATAACCTTCACATTTATCTGTCGATTTATGCATGTAAATAGGGTCTGTTCTGACTTTTTAGAGACTCAGTGCAAATAATAAAAATGGACTCTTAATAAAAAATATAAATTTTTTAAAAAAATAACTTTATATTTATTAAATAAAAATATATTATTGCACTCACTTCTTTACCAAATTCTTATATTCCTTAATGTTAACATTAGCTATAATTACTTCCTCATCCAACTCGAATATATCAAAAACCTTTTCACAAATCTAAATAAATAGTATAAACTGTATTAGGATCAACCTTGATATAAACTTTTTTACAAGTGAAAATTATCAAATTAAGATTCTAAGCTAGCTATGATAGAAATTTTAGACAAGAAAATATCCTTAGATAAGCAAGAGTCTTGCAATTATCACACCTAAAAAAATATAACAAGGAGGATTAAATTCATAACTTTTACCACCATGTGTAAAACTAAAACTCCTACCACTTGACCAATGACAAACTTTTATCTATTTTCCATTTTATAATTTATTTAATAGATTATTAAATAAATATTTTGCTTTTAAAAAAACAAAATGAGATCCTTTAATTTAGAGACCATGGACTAAGGACCGTCTTACCCTTACTCAGGATCGATCCTACGTGTAAGTGATTTCATTATGATAAACAATTTACTGTGTATCAACTTAAATTAACTTTAAAAAGGGCTATTAAGTATCTATCGTTCTCTTTCATTCTATAGTATTTATCCATTATAAATAATTTTTACTTTTATTATCCGCTATCTCATGAGGTTCTAAATAATTCTTACTTTTATTATCCATTATAACTTTTTTATATGCGTTCAAATCAATGTTATGTATACTATTTTTAAGTTATTAAACCGATATTTAAAAGTTATTATCGGTTTGAATTTCTTCAGATTTTTCAACTTCAAACATTTTAAATTGAAGTGCTGCATGGTAACCTACACTAATCTGACACATCTGCAAATTTCCATTTCTCCACCCTATCTAAGATATCTCTTCTACTTAGAGCTTGCTTTTTGGCCATTTTGATTTGATCATCCATGCCTTGAAGCAATTCAGACATATCGATATTACTTGCAAACCCATTAAAGCTTATTAAATGAAAACTGATTCCTCTGTAAATTTATTCAAGTTCATTTTGTCTTTTAAACACTAATTCCTTCATCTAACTAGCTTTCAAAACATTTAACTGCTGAACTTCAACCTCAAACTGCATTAATATAAATAATCAAGCTACTAAAATTTAAACTATGCAATTAAAATTGCAATGCAAGTTCAAGTCATTGAAAGTTTCACTTATGCTTAATGAGATAAGCAGAAAGGCATCCTCGGATTGACACTTCGTCAATTGATGCTGAAATTAATCTAGTAACATGACAAAAGGCTTTTTGCTCATCATTTGGCATCTCCGTAAGCTCCCATAACTCTACCAAGAACTTAGTAAGTTATTGTGCCCGCAAGAAAGCAAAATTATATTCATTAGGGTGATATCAATGCCAACATATAATTGATTGAGCTCATACGATATCGACACATTAGAATTCAACTTAAACACACATGAATAAAACACTATATCAAAAAATCTGTGTATTTTCTTTTAAATTAGTGAATGACAAAAGAAGAATTTGTACCTCAAAAATGAAACTATGGATGGTGCTGCCAATTTGAGCTATCAATTTTTCAAACAATGAGTCATGTATGCACGGTAACATTGAACCCAAACTATTGTTTTGTGGGGTTTACTTAAAGTCTTCTAAGGCAGAACACGCATCATCTGCAAAACTGCATTCATAGTGAAAAGAGAGTTTAATGAATCAAATTTTTGCTACTAGTGTAACTTAAGCATGGAAGAATAAGTTTACTTACATCAAAGTACTCTTATGCAAAAACCAAACATGTTGTTGAAACAAAATTGTTCACATCTTGGATTTTGATGATAACAAAGTACTTAAAGAACAATTGGATATACTAACATATGTTCAAGTGTCAAGAGACATAAGCTTAAAATTCAACTCAAAACTGACCCTGATGAAAGCATAGGTAGAGAAGCTAAAAGTCTAAGATTATGAAGGATCAGAATCTGATGAATATGAACATGGTATTTCAGCTTTTGAAGGATTAGAATCTGAAGGTTGTATCTCTTCTTTTGGTGACAGCTCAGACTCTAAAGACCTTAGCTAAGGTGCTCAAATTTTTATCCGACTATGTCTCCATAGCAGACCAATTTTGTCACGTCAGACTTATGGAAAAAGTCAATAAGAGTTTCTTAGTGCAAGACTTAAGGAAAGTTGATGTGACCTCTTAAGTACGCCCCAACGTCTGGTATATATCTAGTGTGAAAAAGAAGCAATGGGTAATGTTATTACACAATGAATGAAGATCTGAATCATATTTTCTTCCAACATCTCTCTTGGAATTTCATTTTTTCAAAGATCTCTTGTGCAAGTCACCTTCCAACAACTCTTTTTCTGCTACCTTTATAAAAAGGAGTTGGAGATTTAGTGGAAGTTTACCAAACTGTCGAACAAACTATCAAAATACATTGAGCACAAACTTTGAGCTAAAGTTTTATCTGTTTATTGCACAAGCTCTTAAGATTTATTATCTTTGTATATCTTAGAAATCTTAAGTGTTTAAGTATCTTTGTGATTGTTGTATCACTTATATACCTCTGATTTACATCAAGTAAAGTTGTAAACTATTCTCCTAAAATTATTTGTTTAAAGAGTATAGGAAGTCTCTTGGTAGTTTACTTGAGCAATGGAAATCTCTTTCTAGTTTGCTTGAGCAGTGAAAGATTCTTGCGTGTGTGCTGAGCAAATGTCTCTTGTTGGATTGCTTGAGCATAAGTCTCTTTCTGGTGTGATTGAGCAGTTGAAGTCTCTTGCTAGTTTGTTTAAGCAAAGAGTAATCAGTTTGATTATAGTGAAAATATCTTATTGGACAAGGGGACTGAACTACTCTCAGTTTATGAGAGGAACTAGGATACATCTGTGTATCGATTTATCTCTTGCTTCTTATTGTTATTCATTCTACTGCTAACTCTGAGTTCAGATTTTGAACTTGTTCAGATTCTGAATTTTATTTTTCAAAAGTAGAAAAAGAATTAACATACATAATTCAACTCCCCCTTCTTTTGTATTTTTCTCACCTTCAATTGACATAAGAGCATAATCAGTGTTAAACACTTTACAGTGGTACTGTTACCACAAGAAATCTATAAGGCATGTTGAAGACGTAATTAATGAAAGTGCCTTATGAATTTAAGGTTTATACCCCATCAAGGGGTGGAGATGTGCCTAAGATAAGAAAGAGTTGAGAAAAACATAAGTCATCAGAGGATGAAGCCGACGGAAGAATTATGTTTGGTCGAAAACCCATTTTGTCGACTAAAATGAAGATTGGGACTTAAGGAATTTTGGGTTGTGTCAAACACATAGAAGACAGGGTCGACCTAAATACCTGGGCGGGAGAAGTTTGAAATTGAAAATGACTAGCAGTTACAAGAAGAATAAGCCCCAGAATATGGATCAGTTTGCAGGACGTGTATAGAGCATTTTGCAGATCGTGTGGCACGACGTCTGCTATTTTTTAGAAGTCTTTGGCCTGTAGGAAGTTTCTTTAGTTTATTATAAATAGGATATCCCACGAGGGGCTCGGGGTGTTCACCTTGTACTAAAATCACTTGTAAAAAACTTCTCATTCCCAGCGCGAGGAAGTAAGAGTTTTTAAGAGTGCTATGTACGTGAATCACCACATTTATTTCAATGCAACTTCCTTACTTTTCAATTGTTCCCGTTGAACATTTTATTTTAAATTAATTTACTTTTGAGTTATCACTTTACGTTGTCGTCTACGTTGTCGACACTGATTCTATTACGATAATAGAGTTCACCAAAAACGTGTCTGTCGTGTACGTCTTTTGAATGTTGTAGTACTGTCAGTCACGAGTCACCGATAGGCTATAGCATCATTTAAACCTTTCGTGTGGAAAAACCTGCGCTTGTTCAATACTTTGTCAGGAGCCGTTCTTCACAAAGTTGTTCTGTCGAATTGAATAAGTCACACTTGCACTAGCACATGTCTTAGGATCAACTGGTCGATCCTGCAAGTAACCCTTAGTTTTAAGGCCTAGGGAGGACCAACGATTGTTTACCAATTTCCACAGTAAACAAAATGGCACGTCCAGTGGGACAGTGCTAGTGCAGTTACGAAATTGCATGAAACTTAGAAGTGGCAAACTATATAGTAAGCCACAAGAAACTTTGAAAATGTCAAACTCCAATACAGATGAAGTGCCACAACGGACTTTATCCACTACGGAAACAGTAATCTCACAGGTTGCCACTTTGCCGCCGATGACAAGTGCAACCTCAACGATGTCAACTACGGGTGCGGTTGGAACATCAATTCCTTTACCTCCACCGGGAGGTTCAGGATCAACGATAATGACGTTCAGACTTTATGTGTCTCGCTTTGGCACCACATATCCTCTTTATGGAATGCCGTATTCCTTAACGCCAGGATACCAGTCGACATCAAGTGTGGCATTGTTTTCAGACAACGCTCAAAATACTAATCCCTCCCTGCAAGGATCAGCGCAAGGGGCAATGTTAGGAATAATACTCAAAATAGAACCATGCCGCTGTCGAACACTCAATAGCGGTGTTGAGGCAGCAAATGGATGATAGTAACCATGGGTTGGTTAATATGTTAACCAATCAAATGGGTACAGTTTTTAATCCAGTGATACAGGAATCTGCTGAAACAAATAGGCAGGTGGCGAATCAATTGACGCGCTTGTGTAATTTTCTGGGGGCACCGGCTCGACAGATGGCACAAGTGGTTAGACAAACCGTTCCTGTTCAGATGGAGATAGGGGCAGCAGAAGATGAGACCGCCCACGAGGGACAAATCCTTAGACCCCAGCAAAATCAAGGCGTTGAATCAGGAGTAGCAGGACGTAACCAAATGATGTTGGTTAACCGACACCAAGACGCTGATCAAATTGTCGATCAACATCGACAAGAAGACTTAGCGGTAGAAAATAATTTGACAACTATTGTCGAAAGGATTATGGCTAGGAATGGTATGAGTGCCACATTGCAAAGGTCACTATATGCTTCCCCGTTGGCTGAGTTTATTCTCCAAACTGAGGCACCTAGAGGAATGAAAGTGCCTAAGTACACTAAGTTTGGGGGAGAATCTGGTGAGTCGACAATAGAGCATATTTCCAGATATCTAACAAAGTCAGGAGATTTAGTTCATAATGAGTGTTTGAGAGTCAAAAAATTTCCTTCCTCTCTGACTAAGGCTGCCTTCACATGGTTCACTTCTTTGGCCCCAAGTTCGATTGATTCGTGGGCCAAGTTAGAAAAGAAGTTCCATGAAATTTTTTACGAACGACACTCCAAAATTAGTTTGGCAGAATTGTCTAGTATCAAGAGAAGGTTTGCTGAGAGCATCGACGATTATCTGAATAGATTCAGATCATTAAAGGCCAGGTGCTTTACGCAAGTACCAGAACATGAACTTATTCAGATGGCTGTTGGGGGTTAGATTATTCAATTAGGAAGAAAATAGACCCAACTTTTGTGAAAAGTATGTCACAATTGGCTGATAGAGTTCGACATCTCGAACGGCTAAGGTTAGAAAAGGTTAGACAAAATAAGGCTAAGAAAGAAAAAGTAGCGTTTGTCGACTATGACGCGACATATCCAATATATGAGGCTGATTATGCCTCATCGACCGAATTAGAAATTGACGTGGCTGAGTTAAAGCCAGGATCTGCCTATGAGTGTCGATTATTACTTCTTGCACAAGGAAAAAATCCTGTCGAAAACAATCCAAAATTCCCTTCGAAAACTTATACTTTTGATGTGACAAAGTGTGAGGAAATTTTTGATTTGTTAGTTAAAGATGGCCAAATGGTGGTGCCACCTGGTACTAAAATACCACCACTAGAACAAAGACAGAAAAGAGGATTTTGTAAGTATAATAATTATCTTGGTCATAATACCTCTAATTGTTACCTTTTCAGGGATCTGGTTCAAAAAGCGATTCAAGAAGGCAGGATGAAATTTGTTGGTCGTAGAATGAAGATCAATGCTGACCCTCTCCACCAAGAAGAAGCTCTATTCGTGGAGCCAGTCGAGATCAACATGGTTGAGATCACCGAATACGATGAGGCCGACATGCTGGAGCAAACTGGTGAAAGCCCAGATATCGACATAGCTGAAGTCTACCCAAGGGTTGATAAAGATTTGGTAGATTTCCTGTTTCGCTGCAAGAATAAGGGTTCACAAGTATGCTTGTGCCCTAGATGTGGTGATGTCACCGATAAAATAGATGCTGAAAATTTCCAGAAGCTACAATTGGGCAAAAACAGAAGAAGTGGGCAAAATAGAGAGCGCCAGATTGAAAGAGTCCCAAAGAAGGCTGTGGAAAGTGCTCATGCGAGGCCTAGGAGCTTCGTACCGTCGGCAAGTGTTCCTAGAGGCACTTGGGTCAAGCCTCGGGAAAAACAAGAAACCCCACAAGGGGTTGCTGCTGCTAGAGGAGGTCTAGCAATTAATTATAGGCGTGAGTTCAAGTCTGAAAAAAGGACTCATGTCTCTGAAAATTACTTGGGGAAGAACCCCATGTCGAGGAATCAATGGAGACGCTTTCAGAGGCGTAAGCAGGCCGAAAGAGAGGCTGCTACAGGAATAGCTGGAAAAGGCATGGCCAGTGGGGCGAATGCTGGAAAGAAAGTTGTTGTGAAGGTCGACACGACAGCAAAAGAACGGATCAGGGAGTATGTTCGTCGACCAACTGATAAATGTTCTGATGAAGTTACTGATGACATCAATTCAGAATCTGAAGCAAGTCTAGACATCTTAGTCAACGTGGTGTCAATTCTACCACAAGAATATAATTGTGTGACTGAGGTGGAGGAGTCGGTAGACGATGCCGACGCTGAAGAAATGGCTTTACACCAACCAAGATGCTACTTTGTGTTAAACGATGGTTCTATTGAGAGCCAAGAAGCAGTTTTCGAAAGGCCCACGATGACTATGAAAAATCATTTGAAACCGTTGTTGATTAGGGCCAAAGTGGAAGGCGTGACTATCAACAAAGTGTTGGTAGATTGTGGCGCCACTGTTAACATCATGCCACACCATATTCTGAGGAAGATTGGCAAGTATGATACCGACATTAGATCCAACAACGTGGTTTTGTCTGACTATGGGGACAAGACGAAAAGAACCATGGGCGTGATCATGGTGAATATCACCGTCGGTTCAATAACCAGGCCGACACTGTTTATGGTGATAGATGCCAAGTCAAGTTACAACTTGCTATTCGGAAGAGATTGGCTCCATGGTGTCGGAGCCGTACCATCTTCAGCACATCAAAGATTGGTGATTTGGAGAGAAGATGGAGTGGTCGAAAATATCGAAGCTGACCAAGGGTACTTCATGGCTGACGTGAACAATGTCAGCAAGAAGGAATTCGAGAGAAAGTTGGCCAACATTTCTCCCTGTTTTCCAGCTGAGGATGTGTATGCTAATCTGAGTGAAGCTTTTGTTTCTCTAACTCTGCACGAGACTCATGGCTTCATTTGGGATGTGGAACGTTTGGATGATCCACCCTATACAGGTATCCGACTGATAGGCTGGGCGGATGTGACTGATGATGACTGAGCTAGAAGCTCTAAAAAGGATTTCGACATACGTTTCCGAGAACAAAATAAAATCGGCTTTAGAGGCTGAAGAAAACATGGTTGTCGAAGCCTATGTGTTAAAGAAAGAAGGTAGTTTGGCTATTGAGCCATAGCCTCCAGATAAGCCAGTTTTGGCTAAAGGAAACGTCAACATGCAGCGTTTGGACTGTATTTATGACGATGAACCTTTAGGGTTTGAAAAATACCCAAAGGCGCCAGAGAAGATGCAACCAAAAGACCCCTTAGAAGAAGTCGACCTTGGCGAAATTGGCGATAAAAGGCCAACATACATCAGCGCTAACATCGACAAAGAGTTAAAATCTGAGGTAATATCGTTACTTAAAGAATTTAAAGATTGTTTTGCTTGGGATTATAACGAAATGCCTGGTTTAAGTAGGGATTTGGTCAAACTAAAACTGCCAATAAAAACTAGAAGAAAGCCAGTAAAGCAGACACCTAGGCGTTTCGCACCGGAGATCATGGCAAAGATAAAAGTTGAGGTAGAAAGGCTCCTAAAAAACAAGTTTATACAAACTGCAAGGTATGTCGAATGGTTGATCAATATTGTGCCAATAATTAAGAAAAATGGGTTTTTAAGAGTATGTATTGACTTCAGAGATCTAAATGTTGTTATTCCCAAAGATGAGTATGCCATGCCCATAGCAGAAATGTTGGTCGATTCGGCCGCTGGCTTTGAATATTTAAGTATGATAGATGGTTATTCTGGATATAACCAAATTTTTATTGCAGAAGAAGATGTGCCGAAGACGGCGTTTCGATGCCCAGGAGCCTTGGGAACATATGAGTGGGTTGTCATGCCATTCGGCTTGAAAAATGCTGGAGCAACATATCAGAGGGAAATGAACTCAATGTTCCATGATTTTATTGAAGATTTCATGCAAGTATACATTGATGATATTGTGATAAAATCAAATGGTCGACTTACTCACGTCGAACATCTCCGAAAGGCCTTTTTAAGGATGAGGAAATATGGATTGAAAATGAATCCATTAAAGTGTGCTTTTTGTGTGCAGGCGGGTGATTTCCTTGGCTTTGTGGTGCATAAAAAAAGTATCGAAGTAAACCAAAGCAAAACAAAAGCCATTATGGACATCAAGCCTCCGTCGACCAAAAAGGAACTGCAATCCTTGCTGGGTAAAATAAATTTTCTTAGAAGATTTATATCAAATTTAAGTGGCAAAACTAAAGCCTTTTCACCACTCCTTCGACTGAAGAATGAGGACTTTAAGTGGCAAGAAGAGCACCAAGAGGCTTTCGACAAAATGAAAGAGTATTTGACTAAGCCTCCAGTACTGACCCCTCCTGTTAGGGATAGGCCAATGAGGTTGTATATTGCAGCTTCAGAATCGACTATAGGAAGTATGTTAGTCCAAGAGGATGAAAAATGTGTCGAAAGACCTGTGTATTACCTTAGTCGAATGCTTAATGATCCCGGAACTAGGTATATTGATATAGAAAAACTATGTCTATGCCTGTATTTTTCTTGTATGAAACTAAAGCAATATATTAAGCCTGTTGATGTGTATATATCTTCTCACTTTGATATTATTAAGCACATGTTATCTAAACCAATTTTGCATAGTCGAATTGGTAAATGGGCTTTAGCGTTAACTGAGTACTCTCTGACATACGTGCCTTTAAAAGCGATGAAAGGGCAAGCAGTGGCGGATTTTCTTGTCGACCATTTAATGGTCGAAATGACGCAAAATTACGTAGACATAGTGTCATGGAGATTATACTTCGACGGTTCAAGGCATAAGCATGGATCTGGGATAGGAGGAGTCATAATTTCTTCAGATGGAATTCCAGCAGAGTTCAAATACAGAATTGAAGGAGTATGCACAAATAATGAAGCAGAATATGAGTCGTTGATTACAGGACTTGAACTACTGCTAGAATTGGGGGCAAGGAATGTCGAAATAATGGGAGACTCTGAGTTAGTGATTAAGCAGGTATCAAAAGAATACAAGTGTGTTAAAGAAAATTTAATCATGTATTTTGTGGTTACCATCAGACTACTCAAGAGGTTTAAGCAAGTAAGCCTCCAGCACATACCACAGAAAGAGAATCAGAGAGCAAACGATTTGGCGCAGGAAGCCTCAGGGTACAAAGCGTCAAAAGACCAGGATGAAGAAGAGGTCCAAGTAAGAGAGAAGGTACGAGCGACATTGTTATCACCATCCGATTTGTCGGTTATAAAGTTGGGAGCTGTAGATAAATATCATTTTGAAATTCTGACCGTCGACGACGAGGGAGAAAGTGATTGGCGTAAATCGTTAGTCAATTATTTACGTAATCCTATAGGGTCGACAAATTGAAAGGTAAAATATAAGGCCCTTAGCTACGTCTTGGTGAGTGATGAATTATTCAAGAAGACAACTGAAGGAGTTTTACTAAAATGCCTAGGAAAAGTGAGGCATATGTGGCTGTGTCTAGTGTACATAGTGGAGCGTGTGGGGCGCATCAAGCGGGACTGAAGATGAAATGGCTTTTGATGCGCTCAGGAGTTTATTGGCCTTTAATGTTGAAAGATTGCATTGAATTTGCTAAAAGTTGTCAGGAATGCCAATTGCATGGGGGCATACAACATATGCCTACAAGCGAGTTGCATACAATTGTGAAGCCCCGACCCTTCCGAGGATGGGCATTGGATGTGATTGGAGAAATAAAACTAGCTTCGTCGAAACAACATAGGTATGTTTTGGTCGGTATCGACTATTTCACAAAATGGGTCGAAGTCGTAGCATTGACAAATGTAGACTAAGACGTTGTGATAAACTTTGTCCAAAGTCATATCATCTGCAGATTTGGTATCCCAGAAACAATTACAACTGACCAAGGGTCAGTCTTTACTGGTCGAAAAGTGCAAGATTTTACAAAAGAGATGGGAATCAAATTATTGACTTCTACCCTCTATTATGCACAGGTAAATGGCCAAGTCGAAACGGCCAATAAAGTGATCATTAGCCTAATAAAGAAACATGTAGGCAAGAAGCCAAGGAATTGGCATAAGACGTTAGATCAAGCTTTGTGGGCATGTCGAACGTTGCCAAAAGAAGCAACTGGAACAACTCCGTTTCGATTGGTATATGGGTACGATGCAGTGTTACCAATAGAGATTCAGGTTCATGCAGTCAGAACCCAAAGGCAATATGGAATACCTTCTGAAGATTATTGGAGCATGATGGCAGACGAACTGGTCGATTTAGATGAGGAGAGAATGTTAGCCTTGGATTCACTACAAAGGCAAAAAGAAAAAGTCGCCAAAGCCTACAATAAGAAGGTGAAAGGAAAGATGTTCGTTGTCGACGAGTTAGTTTGGAGAGTGATCTTGCCTATGGATAGAAATGATAGAGTTTTGGGTAAATGGTCCCCAAATTGGCAAGGACCGTTTAAGGTTTTGCAGGTTTTCTCTAATAACGCCTACGAAGTCGAAGAGTTGACACTAGATAGGCGAATCTTGAGAGTAAATGGAAAATACTTAAAAAAGTATAGGCCTCTCCTTCAAGAGGTCAAGATTTTGACAGACTAAATGGCTGTCGAATAAACTAGGTTGGAGAAAACTATGTTTGAAACCAGATATAAAGGCACATAAAATTAAATATACACAGTGCTAAAAAAATAAAAATGATGACATAAAAAACTGGCAAAAAAGCCATTGTTCAAATATTACATAAGAAAAATAATCGATCAAAGTTGGCTGAATCTAGAGCGAAAGGATTGAAGCTCAAAGTTGTAGTGGAGAGACGTAGGTTCCAAGGTGTCGGCCTGGACTTTAAGCTGTTCAAGCTTCTTTTCAACGGTGGAAAGTCCTTCAGCTACCGCCAAGGCATCGCTGGTGGTCTGCTCCACAGTATCTTGGATAGGCTTTATGGCTTTGTCGACAAAGCACTCCTCCTCCTCAGTAATTGACTCCAACGCACTGTCCAAAGCAACAATTTGATGCCGAAGGTCATCAATTTGTTGGTGTATCTCAACAACCCTTGTTTGTTTGGAGGCCAATTCTTTTTTCTTCTCCTCAATCGTCCCCAGCAATTTGGTGACCTTTGCGTCGGCATTCATCACCAACTCCCATATTTCCTTCACAAAGGCCTCAGTAGTTACGATCTGGCGCTCATTTTCCCTAACGCTGTCGAGATGACGCAGCATGGGAACCAAAAGTTTTTCTAAAGTGGCCGTTGCACACTTAGCATATTCTGAAAGTTGAAGCTCTTTGAGTTGGGCAAGCACATGCAAGATCTCTGGGCCGACAGCAGGTTCATTCATAAGCACATGAGGGAGGTCAGGATTCAAAGCGTGAAAACGTACCTTGTCCATTAGAGCTTTGGTTTTCATCGCCTCAGAACCCATCTTACCAGAATGGTGATGCTGCTCAGAATCTGAAGAAGCATCACGTGACCTAACTAGGCTATGAAGCCTAGCAATTGCTGCTAGAGCAGAAAGCTTTATGGCCAACCCCTGGGAAGATGAAGGAGAAGCAGTTGATAAAGGAGTAGTCTGAGAAGGTTGGTTTTTCGTGGTACCGACATCCCCTGTTTCCCTTGAATCCTACAAAGGCAAGGAAGCTGAAGAAAGACTAGAGTCAGAACTAGTCGAACTGGAATCCGTGTGCGTTGCAGGGCTAGTGACTGAATCAGAGTCACTATCACTAATATGGATAGGGAAGCCAATGAACACACCAGCAATGTCGACAGAGGGTGCTTGGTGAGTTGGAGAAGAAGCCGGCGACGAGGGAGTGTAGTCGGCGACAATGTGAGATGGCTCATTAGAAGCATCGTCCTGTTGTAAGAGGAAAAGATATTTGTAAGAAGAGTCCAGTGATTCAAGGGAAAAGATAGTAAAACAAGTGATTACCTGTGTCGGTGTAGGGGAAACGACATCTGGATTTTCTTCCCCCAAGACAGCAGCAGCGGGGGTGCTGGTCGACTGGGAAACCCCCACAGCTGGATCAAGAGCTTTATTAAGGAGGGAAGTGTCAACCACAATAGTGTCGGCATCTAAAGCAGTAGCCTATAGAGTGAGCACTTTGTGGTGTTTCTTTTTCTTGGCTTCACCACTCCTGGAGGGAGAATCGTGCTTCTTTCTTTTATGGCCTTGATGGCCTTTGGATTTGTGGGAGTGCTGAGAAGATGGCCGAGTCGGCTGAAGACATGAAGAGAGGTTATAAGCAGATATTCTAGTCAGAAGATCAGACAAGCCGACAAGAAATACCTCAGATCCTATGGCAGCAGAGCGTTTGTGTTTTTTGGATTTCCTGGAGTGAGAGGAGATAGTTGGGTCTGTCGAACGTGGTTGACCCTGCACATAAATAAGAAGTTAGAGACCACGTAGTGTTTTCCTTAGAGAAATCACAAGGTTGAGTGAGATTGCTTCATATAGGTGCATACCGAAGAACTGGGTTTTTTCAAAACTTGGGCAATAGGTCGCTCATCATCATCAGAGGACTTCTCAGGAGCAGCCTACAAGAGGGGAAATGATGGTTAAGAATAAAAACCGAGGTAAAAGAAAACGGCAATTCAGCCAGAGTCGAACTTGAGTCTCTTGTGTCGAAAGGGTGGGTTCATTGGCAGGAACGTGATCCACATGGTCTAGAGGGATCGCTGTAAAGAAACATAAAAAAGCAAGTAAGTGGCGAAATCCAACTAAAAGGAGGTGTTAGCTTTCCAGAAAAGTGTTACCAAGTTGGGTGGATTCGAACACGCTAACATATTGAGCATCAATATAAAGTGGCCCTGAGTAGTAGGGCAGATAATGCTTCATCGGTACCACTATGTCGGCCTTTTTCTTATAAGTATTTTGTACGTGTGAAACGGGACAATAAAACCACTCTGGAACCGAATTGCCAAAGGCCAAAGCCAATGGGCTAGATGGCAAAGGAGGGAACTTAATGTTTCCAAAATGAAGGGCATAAAGATATTTGTTTTTCGCGTAACAGGGATTTTAAGTTTTGGGAGCTTGTCGGTTACCTTCTCCTTTAATTCGGACGCGGCCTCAAAGATGGTCCGACGAATATTATCAGGTCGATACACAACTTGGAAATAGTTCTGAAAAGCGCGAATTTGTTTGGCATGGAGAGCCTTACACTTGGTCGATTTCGCCTGCAAATATACAAAAGCCCGAGTTAGTTCAGATAATTTGGCCTCAGGAGCGCCAATGTAAACAGCAAGATACGACTGCCACCAATCATCAAACTCTTTGGTGCAGAAGAAGGCTGGTTGAAAGGGAGTGGAATGGAGCTTTGGTCGAGTTTTCCCAAAGGGTCTCAAGATCTTCTTGGATCATACTCCAGAGTTGATCACAAAGGATATTGGTGAGTAAGTCGGGAGAAGAATACAGGGACTTGGGAATAAACTGACAAATGCCAAATTGTCTGGCTACCAAGTTAGGTTGGTAAGCAACTAGGCCAGGGTTGCTGCCGGAGGTTACAGCCGACAGAAATCGGGGGACCAGAAGACGTCTCCAGATAAGGAAGGTTTCGTTTTTATGCTCATCTTCAGTTGGAGGAAAAGCCTTGGTGAGCCATTCAGGACCTTCAGTTCGACTGCTGAAAGGGGCCATAGAAGGAAGAAAGTCGGCGAGGGTCAGCATGATGGTGAACAAGAGGCGAAACACCTTAGCGTCAGGAAATGTTTTATCGATGGGCGTCAAAGGGATCAGTCGCTTCCAAATGAGGTGTCGTTCTTCTGGGGGACACGCAACCCTTCTCATTCCATAGGGTGCTATGTCTTTAGAGAAAGTGGCATTGAGCCACAGTTGTAAGAACCAAAAAGGTCCATGGACCAAAACATTTTTCTTCTTTGAATTCTCAGGGTCAAAGAGTTTGATTTGACCAACAACTTCAGACAGAGATTCATAAAGAGAGGCTAAAATTAATTGGCCCAGAGCGATGTCACGCTCTTGGTGCAGCTGGGTTGCCAGGAGAGCAAATTTTTTGGCCATCTGCATAGATATAGAGCAGAAAACAAAACGAGATAGCCAAAGAGTCAGGAAAGCCACGTGTTCTTCAGTGGTCACAGGGCCTGAAGAGGTGGCATGGTGATCAATAAAATTGTTGTAGGTCAACTTGCGAGAGTCACCAACGTCAAACCGCAGAGAGATTGGTGCTACGACTTCACAGTCAAAGACTTCTCCAGTCAGTTTTAAGCCAGTGATGGGAGCAATATCCAAGAGTGTCGGCGTAATCATGCCACACTTGGTATGGAAAGAATTGGTCGAACTATCCCAAAATTGGAGGGCAGCCAGTAACATGGCACAAGACTGGGGAGGGCGACAACGGGAAATCTACAGAAGGGTATAGATACATGTCCTTTTCCAATGGTCGATTTTCTCTGTTTCCAATCGATCCATCCAGGCGCAAAACTTAAGGCAGTTCTTGGGGGGAGCAGTCCTAAAATTCCTGTCAACATAACGAAGGGAAAAAGGGTTTTGGGAAGAAACCAAAGGTTCAAAGAGATGACTGGTGGGGAAAAGGGAATTTGTTTTGGTTATCTCAGGACGACGATTTTCTGGAAGTGGACCTAAAAATGCTAAAGGTTCTTCAGCCAAGGAGAAAGGGATGAATACCTAGGAATGCCAGATTTTTGCCTTCTCTTCTGCAAATAGAGGTTCAGGAACGTACTCCTTACCATCAATGGTGAGAGGTTGTGCGAGCTTCGCAGCGGAGGGAAATGTTTTGCTTTTACTTGAGCTAGCCATGGAAGAAATTGAAGTTTTGGAGAAGAAGGGTTGTTCTTTTTACTAAAACAGAGTGCAGGTGATTATCGTTCACTGAAGCACAGGGCGAAAAAAGGAAAGAAGAAGAAGAAACAAGGGTTTTATAAGGGTTAAACCCTGAGAAAAGGAAGAGTGAACGTTTGATCTTCTGTTTCGACATATATACCCATGTTTCCACGTCTGCAGACACGTGGAGGCGAGAAGGCAATTATGACGGTAAACACGTTTCAGTCATAAAGACGTGAAGTGATAGAGATGTGATTTTGTGTCTCGAGGAAAAAGGGAAACATTCGTCATGATTAGATGACGTCATCAGCGTGGGGCAAACAGGTGTGCCACTAAGTAGAAGTGGAAGCGGTAAGGAGCATGTCGACATCTCAAAGATACTATTATCTCACAAAAGTCGACATTCGAAAATGGCATCTCTGGGGGGAATTTTGTTACCACAAGAAATCTATAAGGCATGTTGAAGACGTAATTAATGAAAGTGCCTTATGAATTTAAGGTTTATACCCCATCAAGGGGTGGAGATGTGCCTAAGATAAGCAAGAGTTGAGAAAAACATAAGTCATCAGAGGATGAAGCCGACGAAAGAATTTTGTTTGGTTGAAAACCCATTCTGGCAATTGAAATGAAGATTGGGACTTAAGGAATTTTGGGTTGTGTCAAACACATAGAAGACAGGGTCGACCTAAATACCTGGGCGGGAGAAGTTTGAAATTGAAAATGACTAGCAGTTACAAGAAGAATAAGCGCCAGAATATGGAGCAGTTTGCAGAACGTGTATAGAGCAGTTTGCAGATCGTGTGGCACGACGTCTGCTATTTTTTAGGAGTCTTTGGCCTGTAGGCAGTTTCTTTAGTTTAGTATAAATAGGATATCCCACGAGGGGCTCGGGGTGTTCACCTTCTACTAAAATCACTTGTAAAAAACTTCTCATTCCCAGCGCGAGGAAGTAAGAGTTTTTAAGAGTGCTATGTACGTGAATCACCACATTTATTTCAATGTAACTTCCTTACTTTTCAATTGTTCCCGTTGAACATTTTATTTTAATTTCATTTACTTTTGAGTTATAACTTTACGTTGCCGTCTACGCTGTCGACACTGATTCTATTACAATAATAGAGTTCACCAAAAGCGTGTTCCTCGTGTATGTCTTTTGAATGTTGTAGTACTATCAGTGACGAGTCACCCATAGGCTATAGCACCATTTAAACCTTTCGTGTGGAAAAAACATGCGCTTGTTCAATACTTTGTCAGAAGCCGTTCCTCACAAAGCTGTTCTGTCAAATGATAGGAAAACTCTCACACCGGCTGTTGAATTGTAATTTTAAGTGTCGGGTTTTTGTTATCGTATCCACAGGGATTGTGAGATATCACCGCCTTTCGACAGTTGTTTTAATTCTTACTTAAGGTAACAATGGGGTTTTGGTATTTGTCACAGTATCTTGCATAAAAGTGTAATAAAATGCGGTAAAAGTTTTGGTTTGAATATTTGAGAAATATTGCCAAAGTTAGGGTTCGACGATCACTTTGCATGTATATGTTCGATCAACAAAACTTATAAACTCCTTTAGATGATAAATTCTTTCACAAAGTCCTCCCAATGTGTTTATCTCTAACACACATTGTGAGTTTTCCCATTTTGATCCATTGTTTATCTCTAACACAATCTATCAAAATGACAACTTTTTGGTTCAACCTTATGGTGAACAAAATCATTCATTACTATCTCTAGCTAACAAACAAGATTGGATGAAAACCTAGGTTAAGAGTTGGTAAACATCTCTCGATCATAAACCAACACAAAGAGTTTTCAATAAGAACAAAGTTTTCACCATATATTCACCATTAAAGAGTTTACAAATGAAGATCCTTACATTTACACACAAAGCTAATGATCATCTACATCTAACCTTGACAAAATGAAGGACTTAGCTACTCATTTTCATGGTAGCTTGGTCAACAAGTTTCGGAAGAAGGTTGATCAACATCCGAGTCGAATAATCGAGATTGGATGGGAATCCACCTTCTTTTTGTGAAAGATGGTTAAGAGATGAAGAGAAATGGTTTTTAGGTCACAAAAGATCCTTGGAACAATGCTGTAAAAAATCTAGAAAAAGTACAAAAGTATGGAAAAATAAGGTATGGCTCCAAAAAGTGGCACTTGCTACTTATAGAGCTGCTACTGGGCTGTCATGCTCGCTAGGTGAGCAGAATGGCTCGCCTAGCGAGCCCCTAAATGAGGCACCCGAGGCACCTGCGCCCAGAGAAACAACCTTTCCCAGACTGTCATGTTCGCTTAGCGAACAAAACCTTCGCCTAGCGAAGGACACGCTTCAACCTTCGCCCCAGCGAGGTTGAGAGGTTTTGCTACTGGAATGCTCGCTGGGAGCTCGCTAAAGGCTCGCCTAGCGAGTGAGTGCTGGCTGCGCTTTTCACCAAGTCTGTACGTGTTCGCCACACACCTCGCTGGAAGCTCGCCTAGCGAGTGTGGTCATGTTTGCCACTATAAAATCCTGGGGCTTTTCGCTGGGCTTTCGTTGGACGCTCGCCTAGCGAGTGCTTCGCCACAGCCCTCGCCTAGCGAGCAAGCTGATGAATGCTTGTTTTATTTGATCCCTTTGCCAAATTTCTTGTGTCTTCACTTTCTATTATTTCATGCCTACTTCCTGCACAATAACACACAAATCAAAGGTACCAAGATCGCTTATCATTGAATTGCATTTCATCCAAAACAAAGGTGGTTTTGAACACTTTAGCAAGGAAATGGAGTGAAAGATGCCCACATTTGATAGCTCAAATAAGCACTTTTGGGCATCTAACACCGGCTCAAAAGAAAATTTACATAAAATGTCATAGAGTTAGAGGCATTATGATAGAAGCTCTACCTCATTTTGAGTACATCAAGATCATTTATAAGTTAACTGCTAAGACTATCTTTGAGTCTTTGTGTTTTACTTATGAAGGGAACCAACGAGTCAAAGAGGCTAAAGCCAACCTTCTTGTACAACATTATGAGTTGTTTAGAATGAAGGGTAATGAAGAAATTGAAAACATGTTTTCTAGGTTTCAAGTTCTTGTACCAGTCCTTCAGGTTCTGAGCAAAAGTTACATTACATATGATCATGTAATGAAAAATTTGAGAAGTATCCCTACTAGATAGATACCTAAGGTCACAGCTATTCAAGAGGCTAAAGATCTAAATACACAGAGTCTTGAAAGTCTGCTAAGAAACCTTCAGTGCCATGATGAAATCTAAATGGAGATGAGCCTGTGATGAAATCTAAAACACTGGCTTTGCAGTCAGTTGCTGAAAAATTTGGTGGTAAAGCTGTTAGATCCTCAAAAGTCGATAAATCAGAAGAAGCTTCTGATGAAGAAGTTTCTGATGGTGACTCCGATGATAAAGAAATAACCTTTATCATTAGGAGGTTTTAATAGCTGACAAAAAGGAACAAGAGATTATGTGGTATAAGAAGTGGATCTAGAGGATCTAGTTCTCAAGAAGAGTCTCATGACAACATGGAATGAACTTTATAATAAAGACAAATCAGGTAAATATAAAAAAGAAGCAAATCTGACACTGATGACTCTCACAACATCTGACACAAAATATGAATCAACTTCTAATTCAGAGTCTGAAGAAGAAGATGAGGTATTTTTTAATTTATCTTGTTATGATCTAATCTTTGTTATTCAAGAACTACTGTGACCACCATTTTGCCCACTTCTTATGTTTCATATGTTCTTTTGTTTCAAAAATATTTCTTAAATTGATGTAAAGTCCTTGAATTCAAAAATGGAAGATTAGATGATGTCAAGGCCTATGTAAGAAGTAATTTTAACACAATTTAAAAATCCAATTTTACTTATTATGATAATCCGTATTTTACAAGAATTCTAGAATTTGTGATTGGGATGTTTTGCATCTATTATACACTGGTAAGGGTGAAAATTTACCCATTCTTCTACAAGAAAATGTGTATTCTTTTTTAGTTTTTGGGTTGGGAATATACCTGTTGCATGAAATAAAGGTGTACATGGGTTGGGCAAATCTACAAAATTCGGTCATACCCACTCAAACCGATATAAAAAGGGTTTGAATGGGTAAGTGAGTCAATATGGTATTCAAAAATGAAAGACCATTCAAAATATATGGGTTTCAAGTAAACTAAGACCCCACCCACTCAATCCAAAAAATTTACCTTTAACTACTATATATTTTTGTTTTGTAGGTCTCTTAGTGACTTGATATATGAACTAATACTTATATATTTATTATTAGAATTTGGTTGAAGATATTAATTAATGTTGAATTCAATGTTTCTTTTTGAATTGTAGAAGATATTTGAACAATATTCTTCACTCTTTATTTTTATAATTTGATGAATTGTAACTTTGATGTCCTCATACTTGGTTTCTTCAATTTTAGGCTCTTATTTTATGAGTTATGATTTTGAATTATTTATGATATTGCACATTGCATATTTTGATGTGAATACTATTAAATTTTGAGTAATTTATGTAATTTTAGTTCTATATACTACCATAATACAACTTTGATTTTTGCAAATATTTTTATTATAAATTTTATAGAATATTTAGATATTTGATGTTAAAAGAATAACATTAATATGGCTAATTTTTTTTCAAACGAAAAGAATTTTTTGAAAAACAATATAACATATAATTATAATTGAATAAGAAAAAAAAGGAAAAAAAATGATGATCCACTATCCAACCCAATCCAACCCACAAATTTAGGGAGTTTCTTAATGCACTCTATATGTTACTTACAAACCATATGAAAAATACTAAAATGCCCTTCAGATTCTGGAGATACATCTCCAAATGCATCCAATACACATACACTCATTCGTTTTTGAGTCACATCCAAATTTTATGAATAAATTTATTCCGGAAATGCATTTTCAAAAAAATTCCAGAAATTCATTTCTGCAAACTGTTGAACAAAAAAAAAACAGCAAGAAAAAGGAAAAGTGTCCAACAAAATTTGTGCTTCACAAAGAAAATGGATTTCTATCATCATACGTATATCTCCTCGTGTAATTGTTACACACCGACATTAAATTGGACAAAGACGCTATAATAGAATCTAGACTCCTTATTGCTCATTAGTTTTGATCCAATTAAAAACTCAAATATGGTATGAAGCATGATGTAAATTATAACACCTCAGCAATAAACTAAAATGAATTTATTGTCCATTAAACTGAAATTCTACTAACCACTCAAAGGGAGACTCAATGGAACATTGTACAAACATGTATTATAGACTTTTGTAGCGAAATTGAGAAGACTTAGACATAAGTTTTTGCAAGATGTCAAATAAAATATATAGAAGTGTCGAATGCTACCTAAACCATATGTCTATTTTTATCCAAGATGTCAAGATATTTGATCTAGAGGCTTTGGTTTTATGACTTTTGCGGCGAAATTGAGGAGGCTTAGGCATAAGTTTCTGCTTTTTTTTGTTCAACGGATTCCGGAAATGCATTTATGGAATAAATTTATTCATAAAATTGGGACGTGACTCAGAAACGAAGGAAGTTTGTGTGTTTGAGGTGCGTTTGGAGATGCATCTCCGGAATTCGTAGCATATTTTAGTATATTTTGCATGGTGTAAGTAACATATAAGGTGCATTAAGAAATTCCCTAAATTTATGGTTTTATCCAAACCGACCCAATGACGTCATGGGTGGTTATTTTACCTTACCCAACTGATATATTCTATGTGGGTTGAGTTTTGGTTTTAGCCAAATCCAATCCAAACTGACCCATGTACACTTCTACCATGAACTGTATTCAAGAAACCTACGTTATTTTTGTCATAGTTCCATTGTGTGATAAATTCTATGTGGAGTTTTTTTTGTATTAACATTTAATATTTATTTGATGTGTTCTTCACAATACAAAATTGGAGAAAAAATAAATAAAAGGTAAACTAGATAATGTTCTTAATTACTTTATATGTTGGGTCAAGTTCGACGAAGTAGTATCACATTTTAAGGAGATGGGCGAATTAATTTCCATAAAGGAAAAAGTTCATAGTCTTTTACGGTTAATTAAGGATGTTCAAAATTGAATCAACCAAATAAAAAAATGCAAACCAAACTAAACGAAACCGAAACCGCAAAAAATCGCAATTTTGTTTTTTTTTGTGTTTGGGTATATTTTTTAACAAAACCGCGCGGTTTAGTTTGCGGTTTGTATTTTGCAAACCGAACTAAACCAGCCAAAACCATATTATATTTCAACCCAAACACCACTTATCTCACATCCAACCCAAGCCCAAATCTATTATGCCTTAACCATACAAATATTCTCTTATCCACACTAAAGATTTTAGTTTCAACCTTCTCAAATCTCTCATAGTTGTATCGCACATTGTTCTCATATTTGTCATGTATGTCTCACCTCTTCTACTTTAATCTCTCGTCTCTTATATTCTTTATTTTTCATCTTCTCATTTTTATGTTATTGATTTCTCTTCCAATTATATTTTTATTGCACATTTTTTCTCTAATCTTTCATCTCTTATGTTCTTTCTCTTTCATCTTCTCTAATCTCTCATCTCCTTCGTTTTTTCTTTTTTATTATAATATTTTTGATATTGTTTATGCTATTATTTTATGTTTTTAATTTCACTTTTTTCTAATCTTATTTTTTTATATTGAATGAGAAGTTTTTGTCTAAATATGATGAATTTTGTTGTTATTTGATAATGTATGAATGACTAAACACATAGTTATGTTGTTCTCTATACGTGTATGTATGACTCAATAAAAATCTTTTAAGAAATCGAACCAACCGAACAACCCAAATCACATATATTTGACTTTGCTTGGTTCGGTTTTATTTGTAAACATCAACCAAACAGCGTGCTTTTTTTTCCTGCGGTTCAGATAATTTTTAGTGTCAAAACTGCTCAAACCGCACCGAAAATATCCCTACTGCCAATTAGTCCCGAAGCAATTGTTGGAACCGTCAACTCTGATTTAATGGTGTTAAGAAAATTATATTAAGTTTATTCTTTATATTTTTTTAAAAGTGAAATTTACTGCAAATTGTATTAAATTTACACTTTCTCCTTTTCTCCATAAATTAATAATCAATTAAATATTTTTTTTAATATCCCTTTAAGAATTCTTTTTCATGAAAAACACAAAAAGTGTTAATTCAAATAATTATGTTTTAATTCTCTTTATAAGTGTAACAACACATAATTGCTCAATCTCAATAAAATGTCTTATTTACATTTTTTTTATGTATCAAAATAAATATCTCTTTAAAATATCAATATAATATTTATTATTTTTTATTATTATATTTTTATTTATTAATTTTCAATTTTTTTTTCAATAATTTCATTCATTATAATAAATAAAGATATTTTAGTAAATGCCATTAATTTTATCATTAAAATTCATATATATAATCATTTTTTTTAAGAACTGCGCCTAACTTAAAAATAAGACATTTATTATCAACCATAGAGAGTAAATTGATGAGATCAATCAATTGAATAAGTATCAAAATAACTATAATAAATCAGCATTGTTATTCCTGCATCATTTCCTACACAAAATGCTTACACTGTATAGACTGTTTACCGCATTTATACGGTGAATAATATATTTTAAAAATAAAATAATATTGTTATAAACAGTACATGAAGCATGATAAGTGTCTATGAACGGTGCACATGAACAATAATTTAAAATAGTGAAAAAAATTGATTAATTAAATATAAAAAATTGGTTAATGAAGTGACAAAACTAGTTAATAAACGTTCAAATATTAAAAATATTTTTTTAATGATAAATAATGAAAAGTAAAAGATTGGTTAATAAAACTACTTTAAGCTAATTGTAACAAAAATATTCATTTCAGTATCATAAGTTTTAACAAAATCGAGGTGTGAACACCAATTGAATTTTTATGTAAGATATTATTAATCGACAAAGAAGAGAGAGAGTAAAAAGAATATAAAATTAAAAATATAAAATTCATATTTTGGATCGTAGGTTTTGAAAGAGAGTTAGGTTGTTCCACATTATTTTAACTCTTAAAGAATCATATCATAATTTTTTTTTCTTATATAATTTCCTATCACCCATTATAAACATGAATATATTTTCCTATTTAAACTTTTGAAAGGATTTTACAATAACTCTAATACTTTTTTTTAATACAAAATTTAATCTCTAAAATATTGTTGTTTTAAAGTTTTAAAAATTGCCACTAAAAAATAATTGGATTCAAGATAAAAAAAAATCAGTTATTGCATAATAATCACTTCAAGAATAGATAATCGATCATTATGATAACACAAAGATTAATCAAATATGATACAAATATAACTCGTAATATTTAAAATAAAGAACAGTTATAACAATTTTTTAAACAAGGAGAAATTTGAATAATTCTATAAAATAATGTGAAAATAACAAGCATTTCAACAAAACTAAATCAAAATTATTCTGGAATTTCATAAAATCTAAAATAATCAATACTGAAAATATAGTTCATGAGATTAAGAAAATCAAATTTGGGATATATAGATTCCGCTGGAAATCGTAATTCTTTGATCTCTGCATTGCATCTTTTCTCCAAACTTCCATCCAAATCAACATAAAGACATCCTCGAATGTCAAGAGATTCAAGAAAAGGACACCCATCTAGAATAGCTTGTAATCCATTGTTGGTGAGTTCATTATTCAAAATTGTAAGGTGTCTGAGGTTAGACATTGTTTTTCCAATAGTAACCGCAACATCATCACACTTAATGTCCCTTACTGCCTCAACACAAGGGCTAAATTTGAATGACTTTAAAAATTGACAACTTCCTCCGATATGTCCAAAAGAATATTCCCTTAGTTCAGAACAATGCCAAAACTCAAGCTCTTCTAAGAATGGCTGCTTATTCACGACTTCCTCCAATACTTTATTTGAAATTTCATGGCATAATTCAAGTTGTAAGCATCTCAGTTTACTTGCACTGAAAATATGAAAACATATAATGCAAAGATAAGCTTAAACAAATGCAAAAATAAACCAATAAATGATACTAATACCTGTTAGCTATGAGAAGAAGGAGCTCATCAGTCCCAAATATTTTGATATAAATGTCCTTGAGATGACCACAACTTCGGTTGACAGCATAGCGGCAAATCTTCTCTAATATACTGGAATATTCAAAGTCAATGTTTGAAAGAGAGACGTTTCTCATGTCAATGGTGGTCCAGATGATAGGGTCCTTGCAGATGTTCCACCAGAGAGGACACACAACAGATGCACTTGTCACTAAAGCAAGAGTTTCAAGTCTCTGCAGTATGTTCATAGTTATGTCTCTAGGAAGTTCAAGCCAGTTTGGCTTTGGTGAGATCGCGAGTTTATCAATTTCAAGCACATGACTCAAACAAGAAGAAGCCATAATGTTGATATACGATATGCGTACTTCACATTTTATATATAGTGATTCTGAACTGTTTTCAAGTTAAAATACCGGGAATTGTAATGGTCGCAAGCTTTTCAATTATCTTCGAACCATTTGGCTACCCAATGGAAATTACTTCACCTCATCAATGCTTCAATCGTCCAGTTGCTTTAAATCTTCCCAGGTAAAGTTAATTTTTAAAATTAAGGCTTGAATCCCCTAATTTCATAGTAATCTTTAGTATCTCTATTTTAAAAGTGAGTTTTTAGATTCTTCAACTTTATTTATTAGGATAAAAAAATTATTTTTAATGAAATGATAATGATAAGTAGGATAATTTATTAATTAATATTATTTATATAATAAATTAATAATTTTTGAAAAAGAAACTATTAAATTTTTTTAATCTAAGAATTTATATTTAAATATATGCAAGGAGAAGCTGAAGCAACCATAATAATGGAAGGATGTATCTCATGTGGTAAGGTAGACTTATCTGAATCTTTTACAAAAATAATACAGTTTTTCAAAAAAAAATCCCAAAATAATCCTGTTTTCAAACAAATTTCTAAAGTACCTCACTTTTAGGAGGAGACGTCAATCCAATTGGCGTCTCCTCTTAAATATAGAGTGTAAGCGTCAATTGGATTGGCTAGGGCACATGGTGCAACCAATTCAATTGGCGCCCATGTGTATCAATTGAAAGGAGATGCCAATTGAATTGGCACCTCAATGTATTTTGTAATTTTTTTGTTAAACAGTCTATGTAATACATAATTTCGAAATAAGACCAATTGATATTAATATAAATTTGCGTTTATGCAAAAAAGCCTAATGTTGATGACCGGGATCACCTAACCGACCTCCGGTCCCACATCCCCTAGCTACCCGAATCTGTGGCCCTAACCCGCGTTGATGATTCACCACTAGTGTTTGAGCATATGAGGGGCAAGGAACATCACTACCAACTGCAGGAGATGACTTGTTGAGATAGTCAGACAAATTAGCATAGTCTTGAGTATGCATCGAAGGTGTACCGCCATAGTTGAGTTCATGACCCGTGCCAGAGTAGTTGGGTTGTGTTTGACTTATTGGTGGGCGACCGGGACGGTTGAAGGGAGACATGGGTGTGAATGATGCGTCGAGGAAAGGTTGGAAAGATTGTTGGGGTGTTTGGTAGAGATAGGGTTGTTGAAGGTTTCAGTTTTGTGAGGTTTGGGGTTCTTGGCTATAGTAGGAGGAGGGATGGTTGATGTTGAATGATCGTTGATTGTTCTGGCTAAGGCGGCTTTGGTAGGGTGATGTGTTGGATGCGAAGCGATGTTGGGTCTCTGGTTGATGATCTATTTGTTGGTGGTGGTACGGGGTATGCTCTTGGTATTGTGGTTGGGTGTATGGCATGTTATGGTTGTATGTTTGTGTGTTTGTGGAACGGAAAGTTTGACGGATAGGGGTTTGTGTGTAGTCGGGATGACAATGTTGTTAGGGGTTAGATGTTGAGACGTCTTGTGTGTAAGTTTGTTGGCGTGGGTCGTATAGATACATATCCTCAACGATGAACTCAAAACCAACTGATCTGTACCAAGCCATATAAGTACGACTTGGTTTTTCTTCATTTGGCATCACTACGTCAGTTAAGACATGGTCATGGCGGTGCTTCCATTTGCGACACTCAGATCTTGCGAAGCTTTGCCATGGATTGAAGTTCCATTGATCGTTAACTTTGCGCATATGTCATTCTCCTATGCTTGCTGGGGGGCCTGGGATGTGTTGAAGCATACCGAACTGCAACTTCACACGATCACTGTTGTGCATCTCCACAGTTGTTAATCTTATTATCGGTGTGCATGTCGTCTATACGGCTGCGTCTTCTTCGTTGACTTCATGGTCATGATCCAAATTTAGGTAGGGACGCCAAATGAACTGAAATGTGAAAGTAACTTGGATTATAAACTTGGTAGAAGAAGTTAATAAATTATAATGAAATAATGAGGTTATTATCCATACGTTTGTCGGTCGAAGGTGATCCAAGAGATTGCGATACTGGGTAATACAATGCCTAGGACATTTGTTATAACTCATACCACGTGCCGACCATCTGCACCAAAATGGTAAAAATATTAGTTAGAGATGATAATCGTTAAAGTAAGTAAATATATAGAATTTTAAATAACCTCCTTTTGTGCATACGGGAATGTGAAAGGGTTGTTGTTGACGGGCGCTAGGGACGGTAGTCTTGACCAACCACATGCTTGGAGCAAAACAGCACATCCAGAAAAGGTAGATGTGTCTTTGTGTGAATTTTTACACAAAGAACTATAAAGATAGGCCAGACAAGCGGATCCCCAACTATAACTTCTTATTCTATCTACTTGTCTTAGTAAAGGTAAATACATGACATGCATACTAGAACCACTACCTTCGGGAAATAAACAAGAATCAATTAAAAGCATAATATAACACCTAGTTTTTATTATTCGAGCTTCTTCGGTAGAATGCTCATCTAAATGTAAACTGTTATAATATGACTTAAGGCGTGAAATGAGTATATGTTGACCTCTTGAGTTATCATCTAACAAATCAGTATCCAAGAGGTCCATTCAAATTGAATTCTCATTGGTTTTACCATTTACAACTTTACCTTCAATAGGCAGTCCCAAAAGCATGTAGACGTCTTCTAACGTCACGGTACACTCACTGGTTGGAAACCAGAATGTGTGTGTCTCGGGACGCCATCTTTCACATAAAGCAAGAATGAATTTATTATCCACCGACCAAGACATAATTTTGCTTATATGTCAAAAACCGGCGATTTCGACATAAGGTTGAATCATCGGGTCCATGTGGACATACTCGTGGACCCGAGTACGGAACCTTGAAACATCCTATAAAAGAAACAAGAAAATACTTTACTAAGTTGATATGTTATTAAAAGATACTCTATTAAAAGGTACTCTAGACAAATAACAAAATAATAAAACACTTACATAAGTTGTTATGTTTGCAACTGTTCCTCTGTGCGATTCGCCCATTGTGAGGATAGACATCTTGTTGGATATGAAAGAGGTTGGTGCAGATGAAAGAGGTTGTTGCAGATGAAATATGTGATATTGTAGAGGAAGTAGTGAGTGTTGGTATGGAAGAAGTGTTAGAGTTGCCTTTCTATTTATAGGCAAAAGTGTGGAGCATAGAAAAATGTGTTTACATGTGGTAGCCAAATGAATTGGCGCCCATGTGCATTTTGTACATGGTGTCGCCATTCAAATTGGCGCCTCCATAGGCACATGCATGACACACATATGTCTGAATGCTTGGCTACGAGGTCTGCATGCATGCAAGACATGGTGTAGCCAAATGGATTAGAGCTCATGTGCAAGGATTATAAGGAGTCAATTCATTTGAATCTAGTGCTTGCATGTGTGACACATGGCTTTCCTCTCTCTTGCATGCTGGACATATCACTTCAGAGTAGTTTGCATGTTTGACACATCATTTCAGACTAGCTTACATTTGTGACACATCACTTCGGACTAGCTTGCTTATGAGACAAATCACTTACCTATTTAAGTGTCTTACTATCAACATCCAACATTCAACACACATTCATCTACAGTAAGAAATAAATTTTCATCTGCATCAGAAATATTACAATGTCTTCTTCACCGAAATATAGTGTCAATGTTCACTACAGTGGTGAGACATACGAGTCTGAGTTATACGGATTTTATCTTCGAAACACCGATACCGTTTGACTTACGATCAAGAGAAATGCAAATTTCTTGCATTTGAAAAAAAGAATACAATCCTGCATAGGATCTGGTATTGTGTCAAAGATCACGTATCAAAATCCAATATTTTTTTAGAACAGTCAATACAAGTTTTTCCCGCTTAAGGTACGGGATGATGAAGATGATGAATGCATGTTTTTTAGTCATAAACATTCAGGCTGCAATTGTATTGAGTTGTATATTACTCTTCAACCATGTATACCATCTCAGCAATCTCAAATAACCAGACAGGATGAATCTGGTGAATTTGATTCACAATGCTCAAATGACGTCGACCCAGAAGCAGAAGCAGAAGTCAACGTCGTTGACGAAGAAGAAGAGGAGACCGAGATACATGTCGATCATATGTTGAACAATGACATTGAAGATGATGATCAACCAACGCCAATACCTCCTAGTCATGTCTACAATCCGCCTCAACATATGACAAACATGGATCTGCTTGACGATGAAACAACCAACATTGTTTTCTATAACCCGTATCCACGATCAGAAGGCAATTTAAAGGTGGGAGACATGTTCCGCACTAAAGAAGAATGTGTGCGAGCTATCAAAAAATTCCACATGAACAACTCTGCTGATTTTACAGTGAAACACACTAATTCGAGAAGGTATGTCATCGAATGTCGTAACATCCTTTATAAGTTTCGGTTGCTTGCGTCTTACAAAAAGAAAAACGACTTTTGGGAGATAGATTTAATAGACTCACCTCACAGTTGCATTGTAACTAACGTTGAACAAGATCACCGTAAATTAAGCGCTGCATTGATATGTCAAGACATTCTGCTGCTTGTTAACAAAGACCCATCAATGAAGGTGAGTATAATTATATCCCATATGAGAACAAGATATAATTTTACTCCATCTCACAAGAAAGCGTGAATTGTGAGGACAAAGGTTGTTGAACAGGTATTCGGTAACTGGGAGGATTCATACAAATAATTGCCACGGTTTTTATGGGCATTAAAAACATATGTCCTAGGAACAGTGGCAATTATGGAGACATTTCCAGCAATGACGCCAGACAGAACCTGTGTTACAGGTAATAGAATCTTTCACCATTTCTTTTGGGTGTTTGACCCATGCACCAAAGGTTTTGCATTCTGCAAACCTATTATTCAAATTGATGGCACTTGGTTATACGACAAATACAAGGGTACTTTTCTTATGGTGGTTGCACAAGACGGCAACAACAATGTCTTTCCCATTGCCTTTGCTCTGGTTGAAGGTGAAACGGCTGATGGTTGGGGTTTCTTTCTTCGACATCTCAGATGTGGCTCCACAAGCCAATCTATGTTTGATTTCTGATAGACATGCTGCCATTGAGAGTGCCTATAACAACCATGACAACGGATGACATGATCCTCCTTCTACCCATGTCTATTGCACTATACATATTGCACAAAACTTCATGCGTGCAATAAGAAATAAGAATCTTCGCAAGAAGGTGGTGAATGCTGGGTATGGTCTAACTCAGTCGTCATTTCAATATTATTGTGATAAAATTAGACTGTCTAATGAAGATGCAGGAAGATGGCTGAGTAACATACCAATAGAGCAATGGACAAGGGCATTTGACAAAGGTTGTCGATGGGGCCACATGACAACAAACATTCTGGAATGCATGAATGAGGTATTCAAAGGAATTAGAAATATGCCAATAACCGCCTTGGTCAGATCAACCTATTATAGGTTGGCTTCTACGTTCACAACCAGAGGTGAAAGTTTGGAGTGTGGTGTTAATGTCTGGATAATTATTCAGTGAGTGTTGCATGAAAGTCATGAAAGAGGAGAGCATCAAAGCTAACACACACGTTGTAACAGTCTTTAACCGTCATAGGCAAAATTTCAGCGTCCAGTAAACAATGGGCCACAACGAGGGGATACCAAATTTAGCCCATGCTGTCAGACTAAATAGAAGTTGGTGCGACTATGGAAAACTCCAGGCCTTTCACATTCCTTGCTCCTATGTCATTGCAGCATGCACATATACTCGCCAAGACACTTACAACCATTTATCTGATGTGTACAAGGTCGTCACCGTCATGAATGTATATAATAAAAGCTTCTCGGTGCTATCAATTCAGGAATACTGGCCTCCATACGAAGGTGACATAGTTTGGCACAACGACGAGATGCGTAGAAAGAAAAAAGGAAGGCCAAACAGTACACATATCAGGACAGAAATGGATATGACAGATAAAATGATAAGACTATGTAGTTTCTGTCGTCAACCAGGACACAACAAGAACAACTGTCCCAATCGAGGAGCATCATCTGGGTCATAATCTTTTTGTAACATTGTATTTTTGTAACCTTCAATTTTTATATATCATTAAGTTTTTGTTACAACAAGGTTCACAACAAACATCACTACAACATACGCAAACTGAAAACAAAATATTTATAACTGATTACAACAATCAAAGTGATGTCATCTCGTCCGAACATCATTTCCCTAACATCCTTATCAGTTTTCATTCGCACCCAACCAAAGATACTGTCGAGTCTCTCAATACTTCTAATTTTCCCCCTTCTGGTATTTTTCCATCTAACCAACGAACCAGCTCCCTCTTCAGTTGATCGAAAGTAGTGATGTTCCAGAAGAGCATCAACATCTGAGGTTTGTCTCTCGCACAAATCACCTTTCCGTAGCGGCGACGAACATCAAACATGATTGTCAAATGATAAAATGAGATGTGGAAAAATGATTCACACAACACCTCTATTTATAACAAAAAAAATTGCAAAATACACTGAGGTGGAAATCCAATTGGCGCCTCCTTTGAAGAAATACACATGGGCGCCAATTGAATTGGCTGTACCATGTGCCCTAGCCAATTCAATTGGTGCCTACACTCTATTTTTAAGAGGAGGCGCCAATTGGATTTGTGCCTTCTCCTAAAAGTGGGATACTTTGAGATTTTTTTTTAAAAACATGATTATTTTGGGAATTTTGTTGAAAAATTGGGTTATTTTGATAAAATTTCCGTCTTATGTCTTGTAACTGCACCATCATCTGCAAAATGAATGTTATTTTGTAACCACTTATTTGAAGCAATGAACGTTTATCCTGATATACAAGTGAGTTGTTAGACAATATACCAAAGGCATGTTTGATGGTTTTGGTGTTGTTCATTGTAAAGGGTGAGTATTAGCCCCCTTGGTTTTACATATTTTAGTGTTTATATAAGTCAAACAAATAATATAAAATGAATGTGTGTGGGTTAGAGAAATGTTATTAAAAAAAATGGGCCTAAGACAAATTTTAAAAGAAATCATACTCCCTCCGTTTTTAATTATATGTCGTTTTGGAAAAAAATTGTGCAAAAATATAAGTCGTTTTGTAATTTCTATGTAGAATTAATTTTTCTTTTCCTAAAATACCCCTAATTCATCTCTTTTTCTATAATTTTCATAATTCAGTGAACATTGTATTCCAATGCAGAGTGACATTATAAATATTGTTTTTCAATGCATTAGTCCAACTTTTTATAGAAAAAGTCTTCCTCTCATAAAACTCTATATTAATTTGTGATTTTTTCAAAATTCCTCTCTCTTAAGAATATAACTCTCAATTAAAACTTAGAAATATCTCTCCTCAACGTGAATTCTCAAGTTTTATATATTGTGCATCTTTTAATCCTTCTTCCTATAATAACAAAAAAATCCTTAAAAAAAATTGGCAATGGAATATCCCAAAAATCCATCGATAGAAATAGTAGAAGATTATAGTTTCTGATAAGGTTACCGAGAATGAAAATGATGAAGATCCAATTTTTCAAGAAATCATACAAGACTCCGAGGATGAACAAGACGAAGAATATCCCATTGATTTAAATATGCTTCCGGATAATGGATTGATAGATTTAAACAAATTTCCAGACGAGGAAGATGAAACTTCAAATGAAGCAGAATGCAAAGAAGAATGGAAGAAGTTACGCAAGATTTATCTTTCAAAATTTTATTAAAATTTAATATTGTTATAATTATCTTTGATTTGAAATGATTATTTTCATTTGAAGAGATTTTTAAAATCCTTATTTACTATAGTTACATTTCTGTAAGTCTTTATTCCATTGTTTTAGTTAATCAAGTGAATCAGAAGTACGTAATAATTTACTGTTTGGTTTAAAATATCCCATTATAAAGCAATTTTATAAGGAATGAACATAACCCTTTACTTACTTTTTTCTGAATAATCCATTACAAATAGAGAAATTTTAAAATGGTTAATCATCAGTAACAATATCTAAATATCCCATAACATCTCGCACCAATTGGATATCACATTTTAACCGTGTTGGCAATTGATTTCTAGCTTCCAACATTTTTTTCTTCATATGTGGAATTTTATAGTTGTGAGAACCTCTTGCTTTCATAATTTCAATCATACACAATTGAAGTGTTAAAAATATATAATTTGATTTGGTAACTTCAAATTCTTGAAAAGACTTATCAACTCCACTCACAAGTTCATCAATAGAATTAGGAGACTCTCTATGTTGTAAGGCTTGTATTGAACTGAAAAAACCAAGATCTAAAACATTTAAATCAGGTGAATTTGGAGGTTGACACATTAATCGAATGTCAAATCCATCTTGTGTGACTGCTAGACAAAATTCTTCATCTTCACAATGAAGGTGTGTTCTTGCGTTATCTTGCTGAATGAATATCGGATGACCGATTTCTTCTCTTGGCCATTTTTATTTAATAGCGGGTAACACTTTCTGAATCAAAAATGTTCTCATAACATCTTTAGTAATTGACGTCATTGCTTTGGTCTCAAGTGTACCTGCAGGTCAATTTACACTAGATCTTCTAGCGGGCTCTTGTACGACAAAAGGATATATACCAATTAATCCGCTGAATGTTACGTTTTGTTGCAAATTAAATCTTGGCCTAACTATGGCAACTAGAAACATAACTTTTGGTATAAAATTTTTACTTTTACAAGTACGAATGGGATCTTCTTCATCCTGTACCAAATAAAAATTTCTTGACTTTTCTTTCATATAAAACCATTTTTCGTCAATGTGAACAATGTTATAATTTCCTTTAAAACTTGGATCATTATTATGTATGCTATCACTATCTAGCATATCAATGCAAAACTGTAATCTAGTTCTCTTATTTTCTTTTGTTAAATAAGGTTTGATAGCATTTGAATGTCTTCTTATTTCTCTCAACTTTAAAGATCTTACCAATGTGCTTGTACTTACTTCTAATGCGTGAGAAAGAGACCGAATAAAGGTTCTTTGCTTTAAAGGAATGTCACGCACTAGATTAAGGTCTATATGGACTCTTTTGCGTCCACAACCTTTTTATGAGTCACATCAACATGCACTCCTCTGTTCTCAGCAAGTTTCCAAATACGTTGTACTGTGCGTATATTAACTGAAAATAGAGAAGACACTAATTTGGTCACCCTTTTTTTTAATTTTCCATCAACACTTTTCTCTAATAAAGCCTCATATATAATCCTTCTCTCAGAATTCGATAACATCTTTCTCTGTGTGATTACTTCTGAATCTGTACATATGAGAAAACTAACATATTAATTACATTGATTAAAAAGAATAAATTTAAAAATATTAAAAGAGAAATTATGATACCAAATTCAAATTCAATGTTGACATGTATGCTGTTTTCCACATCATTTTCTTTATTTCGTACGTTGTTGTTTTCCACATCATCATCATCAACATTTTGTATGTTGTTGTTTTCTATAATAACACAGAAAATAGAAAAACCATATACCATTAGAAAAAAATGAAAAGGGTGAAAAAACACACAAAACTCACATGATAAGTAAGTAAAAAATAAACCAATTAAATTCTAGAGATTTTTTTTAAGGATCATGATGAAACAAACAAATAAGGCATAAAGAGCGTGATAATTTTGTTACTTACCAATGGGGTCATGAGTATCTTCTTCCAAAGATATCTGAGATATGTGCATATTTGGAATGGTGTTAAGATCAATACTTTCTACAATGTTGATATTTAAATCGGGTAGATTAGGCACTATATTTGCATTTTATTGATGAACATATTCTTCCTCTTCCATTGGAATAATATTGAGATCAATGTGATTTAAAGCCATTTTAATATCATAATACAGGGTGGGTTAGTCTAAATTTATAGAAAATGAATAATAAAAAAATGAAGTACAATGAAATATTTATAGGGAAATTTGAAAAAAATAAATTAATGAAGAGCCATAAGAATTTAGAGGGAAAATTTTAACAAAAAAACATTTCTTAATTTTTTCTCTCAGAGTGCTTTAGCGTATCCTTTTGGTGAGAGATGGAAAAATGATGGATTTTAGTTTGGGAGGGAGAAAAATAAGGAATTAGTGTAGGATAGAAAAACACATGTATAAATTTAATTAATTTAATGTTTTGAGTATTTTTAAAAAGGATAATATTGGAATATCCTATAATATATTTATAAAATTAGCAAAAGTTAATAACTTTATTGGTATTGTAAAAAGTCTAAAACGACTTATAAAAATTTTGGTTTCGTCAAAGATATCAATGATGAAAAGTAAACATGGTGGCTTACTATTTTAAGAACATTTTACTTCATACCCCTGCGTTTAACCTCATACCCCTACAATTTTTTAAAAATACCAATTTTATCCTTAACTGGTTTTAATTAATTTACCATTTCATTTTTACCATTCAATTGAAACTTCCAAAAATTACGCATTTCACCCTCACACCGGAACTCCTAGAAAAAGACTTCCGGTATGTATTTTTTCCAAACCGGAAGACTTCACAAAAGACATCCGGAACACACTAAGTAGTAAACCGGAAGACTTCATGAAAGAGTTCCGGTTCTTTAATAAAAAAGACATGTTCAAGAACACTTATTGAAAGAGTTCCGGTAAACAAAGTGACACATACCGAATCTCTTTGAAGAAGTCTTTCGGTTTGTGTTTTATGTATTCCGAAACTCTTTTTTGAAGACTTCCGATATGCAATTTTTTTTTTTAAATAAAAAAATTATTGTGCAGGAATGGAAAATCTTCCCCAAATATGTGTAGATACTTCTGATGTGTTTATAACGACAGAAAGATTTGGTACACGAGAAGAGGTGATCAGATGGATTAAAGAGGTTGGAATCGATAATAAAGTAACTGTTATTATCAGTCGTTCAGATACTGAAACAGGGAAGAGAGGGAGAAGTAACAAATTAATATTTGGTTGTGATAAAGGTGGGAAACACAAGAGTACTGATAGTGGAACCCAAAGTGCGTCCAAGAAATGTGGATGCCCATTTAAAATCAGGTCGACTTCGGCGAAAGATGGGGCTGGTTGGAAGATTGATGTAAAATGTGGGTTACATAATCATGGTTTGTAACAACCCAATTTTAGTAATTATTTCTTATATTATTATTACTATATTTTATTTTATTTATTTGGAGTGTTAATTAATTAATTGGTTGTTAGGTAGTAATAATTAATTATATTAATTTTAACTTGGTGTATATTGAGTTGGTTTAATTTATTTGAATTAAATTAGAGATATTTAAATATTAGGTCTTATTGGGCCTATTAATTAAATTAGAGGTATCACTCTTTAAGCCCAAATATAATACTAGTATATAAGAGGTGAGGAGAGTGAGAATTAGGATTCATTTGATCATTTGACAACAATAGAGAAAGAGAAGAGGAAAAGTAAGGAGAAGAGGGGAAGAACAAGAGAGAAGCTAGGGTTTCCAGAAAATTGAAGAGGTAAGGGGGGAATCCTTATTATTATGGGTTAGTATGATTGGGTCAATGGGTAGAAATATGTTTACGTTGAATTTCCTAAAACCTAATAATTTTGATGAGTATTCTTGGTTTGTGGTGGTTTAATTGTGCTAAAATTGTAAATTAACCTTATATAATTAGAGTATTGTATGAGTTATAATTTCCTGAACGTGTGGTTTTTTACGGAATCGAAATCGGAGGTCCGAAAGTCTTCCAACGATGAAAAATGCAGGAAATTCTGCATTCTGTTTTGTGTTAACGCAGGAATAGCATTCTATTTTTGCGTTAACCGGTTAACCAAAGGCGTTAACCGGTTAACACTGTTGAAAATTGCTAGGAAGTGCATTCTGTTTTGCGTTAACCGATTAACCATATACGTTAACCGGTTAACACTATTTGAAAAGTGAAAAATTGAGATTTTAATTGCTGTAATTATTTTGAGATGAAATCTAATTGTGCGTATTTGATGATTAGTTGAATTATGGTTATATGTGGAATGTTAAGATAGTAGAGATGATCTTAATTGCATATTATGTGAATGGTGTAATTGTTATGAATGTGTATATGTACCATTGATGGATAATTCATAGAGTTAAATTATGGTGATATGTGGAATGTTAAGATGGTAGAGATGATCTTAATTGCATATGTATTGGTATTTGTACATTCATTAATGGCATGGTCGGCTTCATAGTGGAAGCGGTGAAACTGTGGGTTCACATGGTAGCACACGTTGATCCTTAATTGGAAATAGGCGTGGTAGATAGACGGTGATCCTTAATTGGAAAATAGACGTAGCACACGTTGATCCTTAATTGGAAATAGGCATGGTAGATAGACGATGATCCTTAATTGGAAATAGACGTATCACACGTTGATCCTTAATTGTAAATAGGCGTGGTAGATAAACGGTGATCCTTAATTGGAAATAGACGTAGCACACGTTGATCCTTAATTGGAAATAGGCGTGGTAGTGGCTTGGATTCTAGATATTGAATCGGAAAGCGGTGAAACTGTGGGTTCACATAAACGGTGATCCTTAATTGGAAATAGACGTAGCACACGTTGATCCTTAATTGGAAATAAGCGTGGTAGATGTAGCACACGTTGATCCTTAATTGGAAATAGGCGTGGTAGATGTAGCACACGTTGATCCTTAATTGGAAATAGGCGTGGTAGATGTAGCATACGTTGATCCTTTATTGGAAATAGGCGTAGTAGTGGCTTTGATCATGTCCGGATCGGAAGCGTGGCTTGGATTCTAAATATTGAATCGGAAAGCGGTGAAACATTGGATTCACATTGAGGTACCGTATGCATAGAGTCACATGTCTTGCATTTAGTCACATTAGAGTTTTGTGATCATCGCGTGTATGCATTGTTGTGATTGTGATGTGTGTATGAAATATGGTGATTGAGTTTGGTGATGTTTGGGTACATAACTTGACAAAATATGTGATTGTGTGATAATTGTAGTTATGTGTATATTTGAGAATATAATATTGGATTTGAATATTATACTACTTGAGTTTGATGGATGTTTGAAACATGTGAAATAAATGTTGATTAATATTATTTACATGGTTATACGAAGTGTGATGAATTCCTTTAATTGTTGATTTAATCATTGTGCTTGATTATACTTCTTCATAATGATTTGAATTCTCACCCTTTCTGTTTGAATGTTACCTTTACATGGGTATCGTGCAGATACTCGGGAGTAGTATCGCTGAAGTAAGTGGAAGGTAGCTCATTCGAGATTTAGCCGGAGAGCTTCCGTATTTTAGTTGGAAGACTAGGTAATGAGTCAATGCCCTGGTCATGTAACACTGGGTAGATTAGTAGTATTGAACTCGTATCCTATTTGGATAAGTATTATGTTATTACTTGTGAACATGCTTATTTGCAATTGCTGTTGAGAGGCCATAATGCCGAATATTCTGATTATGGTTTTAGTCTATTTTGAAGAGATTATTGAGAGATGATCATGGTATGGGACATGGATCATTTTATGAAATGCATGAGTATTCATTATTTTCCGCCGCGAACGCATATTCGTGAATATTCATGATAATTGGAATGTGTTATTTTAAATGACCAGGTGTATTGTATACTGATGATGAATGATGTTGGTTTTTGAAAGCTTTTAGTTTTTGAAAACGTCGATGTGACGCCCTTTTTGTTATATGCGTGCTTATTTACTCTGATTATATGTTAAGTATTTTGGGGTAGAAAAAGGGGTGTTACATTAGTGGTATCAGAGCATGGTCGACCAGTTGGTCAATAGTCGTTTGGATTTTCAATCCCGTTGGTTTTTGATTTGTGTATCTGACACGATCGATACTGTTTGTCTGGTTTATCTGATACATTAGTGATATCAGAGCAGGTCTGTCCGTCCGACCAGGTTGTTTAGTTATGTTTGTTCCCTAGTATGCGACATGTGTGTGAGAACACTGTCGATGCTTGTTTGATTCTCCATTGCAGGTTGGGAATGAAATAAGTGGGGGAGTAGAGTCTATTTCTCTTGGATGTTCCAATTGTATCGAGCTTGGACATTATGTTGTTGCCTGCAAGAGTGCAGTGTTGGCTAGTTTTGAGAATGTTGTGCTTTCCCTGAACCCGAAGAGAGGTCGGATTCGAGGGTGGTGTTGGTTAGAAGTTAGTCGGGTGTATATCAACTATTTTGGAGAAGACGGTTATTTTCCTGAGGTTGTTGCTAAGGAAGATTGGTTTGGGTCTGCTAAGCAAGTTGATGAATCGGTGCAAGGTGGTGCCGAGTTGTTTATATTGTTGGCAACTTTGGATATTCGTGAGAAGAGGACGATTGAGGAATTGCCAATAGTTTGTGAGTTTGCGGAGGTATTTCCGGAAGATATAAGTGATTTACCGCTGAAACGTGAGGTTGAGTTTTCGATTGATTTAGTTCCTGGAACTAGTCCTGTATCGATGGCTCCCTATAGAATGTCTGCTTCCGAGTTGAAAGAGTTGAAGAGTCAACTTGAAGACTTGCTTGAGAAGAAGTTTATTCGTCCTAGTGTGTCGCTGTGGGGTGTACCTGTTCTGTTGGTCAAGAAGAAAGAAGGTTCTATGAGATTATGTGTTGATTATAGACAACTGAACAAAGTGACGATTAAGAACAAGTATCCACTTCCGAGGATTGACGATCTGATGGATCAGCTGGTTGGAGCTTGCGTGTTTAGCAAAATTGATTTGAGGTTTGGGTATCATCAGATTCGTGTAAAGGCTGAGGATATTCAAAAGACTGTTTTTCGGACAAGGTACGGTCACTACGAGTACTCCGTGATGCCTTTTGGTGTGACTAATGCACCTGGTGTATTTATGGAGTATATGAATAGAATTTTTCATGATTATCTGGATAAGTTTGTTGTGGTGTTCATCAATGATATATTCATTTATTCTAAGAACGAAGAGGATCATGCCGAGCATTTGAAGGTTGTGTTATCGGTGTTGAAAGAGAGGAAGTTGTTTGCTAAACTCTCTAAATGTGAGTTTTGGTTGAGTGAAGTAAGTTTTCTTGGACATGTGATTTCGAGTGGTGGTATTTCTGTGGATACTACGAAGATTGAAGCGGTATCTCAGTGGGAAGCTCCTAAGTTTGTTGCTGAGATTCGAAGTTTCCTTGGTTTGGCTGGTTATTATAGGAAGTTCATTGAAGGATTTTCTAAGTTGTCGTTACCGTTGACGCAGTTGACTAGGAAAGGTCAAGATTTCATTTGGACTTCGCAGTGTGAAGCGAATTTTCAAGAGCTTAAGAGAAGATTGACTAAGGCTCCTATTTTGATTTTACCGAATCCGTTAGAAACTCTCGTTGTGTATTGTAATGCTTATTTGTTGGGTTTGGGAGGTGTTCTAATGCAAAAAGGGCAAGTGGTGGCTTATGCTTCAAGGCAACTTAAAGTTCATGAGAGGAATTATCCGACGCATGATTTAGAGTTGGCCGCCGTTGTGTTTGTGTTGAAGCTTTGGAGACATTATTTGTTTGGATCGCGATTTGATGTGTTTAGTGATCACAAGAGTTTGAAGTACTTGTTCGATCAGAAAGAATTGAATATGAGGCAAAGAAGATGGTTGGATTTCTTGAAAGATTATGATTTTGGTTTGAATTATCATCCTGGAAAGGCGAATGTTGTAGCCGATGCATTGAGTAGGAAGTCATTGCACATGTCTATGTTGATGATTCGAGAGTTTGAATTGTTGGAGCAATTTAGAGATTTGAGTTTGGTTTGTGAAGCGATGTCTTCGTGTGTTAAGCTTGGTATGTTGAAGCTTACGTGTGGCATTCTTGACGAGATTAAAGAAGGTCAAAAGTCAGATTTGAAATTAGTCGATGTTATGACATTTATTAATCAAGGCAAAGGTGGTGACTTTCGGATTGATGAGAATGGTATCATGAGGTGTCGTGATCGAATTTGTGTTCCGGATGTTGCGGATTTGAGAAAGAGGATTCTTGAGGAAGGGCATAGAAGTGGTTTGAGTATTCATCCTGGTGCTACTAAGATGTATCAAGACTTGAGAAAGATGTTTTGGTGGCAAGGTATGAAGAAGGATGTATCGGAATTTGTGTATTCATGTTTGACTTGTCAAAAGTCAAAGATTGAACATCAAAAGCCGTCTGGTTTGATGTAACCGTTATCTATTCCCGAGTGGAAGTGGGATAGTATCTCTATGGATTTTGTTTCGGGTTTGCCGAGGACATCGAGTAGTTGTGAGGCGATTTAGGTCGTTGTGGACAGGTTGACGAAGTGTACTCATTTTATTCCGATGAGGATGGATTATTCGATGGAGAGACTAGCTAAGTTGTACATCGAAAGGATTGTGTGTTTGCATGGTATTCCGTCGAGCATTGTTTCGGATAGAGATCCGAGGTTCACTTCGAGATTTTGGGAAGGTTTGCAAAGTGCTTTGGGTACAAAGTTGCGTTTGAGTTCGGCATATCATCCGCAAACTGATGGTCAAACGGAGAGGACTATTCAGTCGCTTGAAGATCTTTTGAGGTCTTGTGTTTTGGAACAAGGAGGAAATTGGGATAGTTTCTTGCCTTTGATCGAGTTTATGTATAACAACAGTTTCCATTCGAGTACTGGAATGGCACCTTTTGAGGCTCTTTATGGTAGAAGGTGTAGAACTCCTTTATGTTGGTACGAAGAGTGTTGTGGTTGGACCCGAGTTGATTCAAGAGACTACGGATAAGATTAAGATGATTCAAGAGAAGATGAAGGCTTCTCAGAGTCGTCAAAAGAGTTATCATGATAAGAGGAGGAAAGCTCTTGATTTTGAGAAAGATGAGCATGTGTTTCTTCGAGTTACGCCAATAACGGGTGTTGGTAGAGCTTTGAAGTCGCGTAAGTTGACGCCACGTTTCATTGGTCCTTATCAGATTTCCGAGAGGGTAGGTGAAGTGGCATATCGGATTGCATTACCACCGTCACTTTCTAATCTTCATGATGTGTTCCACGTGTCTCAATTGAGGAGGTACATTGCGGATCCATCGCATGTTGTTCCATTAGATGATGTTCAAGTGAGGGATAATTTGACGATTTATACATCACCTATGCGAATTGAAGGTCGAGAAGTGAAGAAGCTTCGTGGTAAGGAGATTGCTTTGGTGAAAGTGATATGGGGCGGAGTCGCCAATGGCAATATTACTTGGGAACTCGAGGATAAGATGAAGGAATCATATCCGGAGTTGTTCGTTTGAGGTATTTTCGAGGCCGAAAATCTTTTAAGTGGCGGAGAGTTGTAACAACCCAATTTTAGTAATTATTTCTTATATTATTATTACTATATTTTATTTTATTTATTTGGAGTGTTAATTAATTAATTGGTTGTTAGGTAGTAATAATTAATTATATTAATTAACTTGGTGTATATTGAGTTGGTTTAATTTATTTGAATTAAATTAGAGATATTTAAATATTAGGTCTTATTGGGCCTATTAATTAAATTAGAGGTATCACTCTTTAAGCCCAAATATAATACTGGTATATAAGAGGTGAGGAGAGTGAGAATTAGGATTCATTTGATCATTTGACAACAATAGAGAAAGATAAGAGGAAAAGTAAGAAGAAAAGGGGAAGAACAAGAGAGAAGCTAGGGTTTCCAGAAAATTGAAGAGGTAAGGGGGGAATCCTTATTATTATGGGTTAGTATGATTAGGTCAATGGGTAGAAATATGTTTACGTTGAATTTCCTAAAACCTAATAATTTTGATGAGTATTCTTGATTTTTGGTGGTTTAATTGTGCTAAAATTGTAAATTAACCTTATATAATTAGAGTATTGTATGAGTTATAATTTCCTGAACGTGTGGCTTTTTACGGAATCGAAATCGGAGGTCCGAAAGTCTTCCAACGATGAAAAATGCAGGAAATTATGCATTCTGTTTTGTGTTAACGCAGGAATAGCATTCTGTTTTTGCGTTAACCGGTTAACCAAAGGCGTTAACCGGTTAACACTGTTGAAAATTGCCAGGAAGTGCATTCTGTTTTGCGTTAACCGATTAACCATATACGTTAACCGGTTAACACTGTTTGAAAAGTGAAAAATTGAGATTTTAATTGCTGTAATTATTTTGAGATGAAATCTAATTGTGCGTATTTGATGATTAGTTGAATTATGGTTATATGTGGAATGTTAAGATAGTAGAGATGATCTTAATTGCATATTATGTGAATGTTGTGTAATTGTTATGAATGTGTATATGTACCATTGGTGGATAATTCATAGAGTTGAATTATGGTGATATGTGGAATGTTAAGATGGTAGAGATGATCTTAATTGCATATGTATTGGAATTTGTACATTCATTCATGGCATGGTCGGCTTCATAGTGGAAGCGGTGAAACTGTGGGTTCACATGGTAGCACACGTTGATCCTTAATTGGAAATAGGCGTGGTAGATAGACGGTGATCCTTAATTGGAAATAGACGTAGCACACGTTGATCCCTAATTAGAAATAGGCGTGGTAGATAGACAGTGATCCTTAATTGGAAATAGGCGTGGTAGATAGACGGTGATCCTTAATTGGAAATAGACGTAGCACACGTTGATCCTTAATTGGAAATAGGCGTGGTAGATAGACGGTGATCCTTAATTGGAATAGACGTAGCACACGTTGATCCTTAATTGGAAATAGGCGTGGTAGTGGCTTGGATTCTAGATATTGAATCGGAAAGCGGTGAAACTGTGGGTTCACATAGACGGTGATCCTTAATTGGAAATAGACGTAGCACACGTTGATCCTTAATTGGAAATAGGCGTTGTAGATGTAGCACACGTTGATCCTTAATTGGAAATAGGCGTGATAGATGTAGCACACGTTGATCCTTAATTGGAAATAGGCGTGGTAGATGTAGCATACGTTGATCCTTAATTGGAAATAGGCGTAGTAGTGGCTTTGATCTTGTCCGGATCGGAAGTGTGGCTTGTATTCTAGATATTGAATCGGAAAGCGGTGAAACATTGGATTCACATTGAGGTACCGCATGCATAGAGTCACATGTCTTGCATTGAGTCACATTAGAGTTTTGTGATCATCGCGTGTATGCATTGTTGTGATTGTGATGTGTGTATGTAATATGGTGATTGAGTTTGGTGATGTTTGAGTACATAACTTGGCAAAATATGTGATTGTGTGATAATTGTAGTTATGTGTATATTTGAGAATATAATATTGGATTTGAATATTATACTACTTGAGTTTGATGGATGTTTGAAACATGTGAAATAAATGTTGATTAATATTATTTACATGGTTATACGAAGTGTGATGAATTCCTTTAATTGTTGATTTAATCATTGTGCTTGATTATACTTCTTCATAATGATTTGAATTCTCACCATTTCTGTTTGAATGTTACCTTTACATGGGTATCGTGCAGATACTCAGGAGTAGTATCGCTGAAGTAAGTGGAAGGTAGCTCATTCGAGATTTAGCCGGAGAGCTTCCGTATTTTAGTTTGAAGACTAGGTAATGAGTCAATGCTCTGGTCATGTAACACTGAGTAGATTAGTAGTATTGAACTCGTATCCTATTTGGATAAGTATTATGTTATTACTTGTGAACATGCTTATTTGCAATTGCTGTTGAGAGGCCATAGTGCCAAATATTCTGATTATGGTTTTAGTCTATTTTGAAGAGATTATTGAGAGATGATCATGGTATGGGACATGGATCATTTTATGAAATGCATGAGTATTCATTATTTTCTGCTGCGAACGCATATTCGTGAATATTCATGATAATTGGAATGTGTTATTTTAAATGACCAGGTGTATTGTATACTGATGATGAATGATGTTGGTTTTTGAAAGCTTTTAGTTTTTGAAAACGTCGATGTGACGCCCTTTTGTTATATGCGTGCTTATTTACTCTGATTATATGTTAAGTATTTTGGGGTAGAAAAGGGGTGTTACATGGTTTACCTGATAGATTAGAAGGTCATTCCTTTATTGGTAGGTTGACCACAGATGAGAAGCAACATGTCGCTGATTTGACAAAGAGACATGTACCACCTAGACACATATTGTTTTCCTTGCAAGACCGAGATCCTGAGAATGTCACTCGGATTACGCAAGTATACAAGCATAAGAGTGTGATACAAAAAGAGATAAGAGGTCCTAGATGTGAGATACAACATTTGTTTAAGCTTATTGAGGATGCATGCTATGTGTATTGGAGTAGAAAAAAGGATGACTCGAAAGTTGTGAGAGAGATATTTTGGGCCCATCCTGATTCAGTTAAGTTGTTGAATATTTTTCCGATTGTGTTAGTTATGGATAGCACCTACAAGACAAACAAATATAGACAACCTTTGTTTGAAATTGTTGGCATGACATCAACCGAGTTGACTTTTGCTATTGCATTTGTGTATATGGAGTCTGAGCAGACATAGAATTTTTGTTGGGTATTGGAGAAACTAAAAGAGTTGTTTGTGAAGAAAGATTTGTGTCCACAAGTGATTTTGACAGATAGAGATCTTGCTTTGATGAAAGTAATTGAAATTGTGTTTCCCAGGTCGACTAATTTGCTATGTAGATTTCACATTAACAAAAATGTTGGTGCCAAATGCAAACAACATGTGGTGAATGACCTGCAAAAGACGATAGACACATTATGGATGGAAGTTGTTTGGGCTAGTGATGAGGTTGAGTATGGTCAACGGTTGCATCAACTTGAGCAAACATCTGTTGATTATATTGGATTTATTAATTATGTGAAAGACACATGGTTGACTCCACATAAACATAGATTTGTTGGAGCATGGATTAATCGAGTGCTACATTTGGGTAACACAACGACTAATCGGTACGTGTTATAACTTTTTATGTGTTATTTTTATATGTGATATTTTTTCAATGTATTTTTTATGTGTTATTTTCAATATTTTTAGGGTTGAATATGCTCATTGGAAGTTAAAGCAGATGTTAGGAAACAGTATATGTGACATGGTTAAATGTTGGAAAGCTATGAATAGCAACTTGAGGTTACAACTAGGAAACATTAGAGCTTCTTTTCAAAAGAGTTTTTACGAAGTTGAGCACACGCACATAAGTCCCTTTTATGGTTATTTGCGTGGTTCCATATCTCGAGCTGCTTTGAGACGTATTGTTGAAGAGTTATTGAGAGTTGATTATGTTGGAACTAACAGGAAAATATGTGGTTGTACTCTTAGAACATCTTATGGGTTACCTTGTGCTTGTCAGTTAGGAAGATACGCACTAGGTGGTATACCGATACCCATAGATGTTGTTCATGTTCATTGGAGGAAACTAACTATGGAAGTTGAGTTAGAGGTAGGTGCAGATGATGGATCATAGGTGGATATAACTTGTGCAATAAATGAATTGTGGAAATGATTTAGGTCATTAGATGTTATCGGGAAAAGGGCATTAAAGAGTAGGGTATGTGAACTAGCATACCCAACAATGACTCCATTGTGTCCACCACCCGAGAAACTAAAAACCAAAGGAGGAGTGAAGAAGAAAGGGAAAAAACCAGCAGAATATGATGTTTATAGGGACCCTTCGTATCATGAGTATTTTGATAAGGCATCTCAATCTTCACAAAGGCAATCTCAACCATCACAGACTTCGAAGAAGTTAAAATTATCAAAGAAGCAACCACAATTCACTCTTCAATTTCCTAATCATATTAGGTAATACATTGAAGATGTAGTTAATGTTGAATCAGATGGTAATTGTGGATTTAGAGTCATTGCATCATTGCATGGATATGGTGAGAATGGTTGGTCAATGGTTCGCAGAGAGTTGGGCTTGGAAATAATAGACAAGGATAGGTCAACTTTGTATGACAAGTTATTTTCTAATTGGTTGTCAGAAGTGAGAGAATCTTTGATGATAGAATCCTTTGGTTCACAGCCACCTGAAAAATGGTTGACTCTACCAGATATGGGTTACTTGATAGCGAATCGCTATAATGTTGTACTTGTCTGTTTAGGCAATCCGTGCATGACTTTCTTTCCTATGACAAGTTCACATTAACCAAATATCTCTATTTATTGCATTGGTTTTGTTAACCAAAATCATTGGGTTCAGGTACGTATTTTGTATGACAAGTTATTTTATATGACTTAATATTTTAATTATTACACTTAATATTTTATATGACTTAATATTTTAATTATTTCACTTTATCAGGTTAACATGAAAGAGGGGTTTCCGTTGCCACCGGTCACATTAGATTAAAAGAAGTTTCGTTCTCATACAACAACGTCTTGGATGTTAGGATTTGCAGGACGTCTAGAACATTGGCAATTATTTACACCTATATTAGCATGAATATGTACTCAAAACATGAATATGTAATCAAAACATGAATTTTATATTATGTCTATTATATTCAGTTCTAAAACTTAATACATAAATCAATGTGAACAAGAAATATGCAAAGCTTCAAATAAATCAGCAAACTGTGGATCTTTCTCTTCGGCATTAACTTGTCTCAGATAACGATGAATCAATGTAGATACACGAGCCCAATCAGGATCAGATGGTCCCGCGTCATAAACAGGAACTGGTACCTCTCTTGGATCGTCATGATGGGGAGGGACCAAACATGGATGCGAAACACAATAATACCACTCTAGATAACCATCTTCTACATCAGATGGAGTGATGGCCAGGGTAGTTGGATGGATCACAACGATAATGCTCTGATGGTAACCAATCCAATCAACATCAATATCAGTCGCCATCATACAATCAAGAGGTGGGAATGGAACATACTTCTTGTACCCGAACTGACGTAAACATCTGTCAGGCAAGTATGAAACAACTGTGTCACCCAACTTCAAACACCCCCTGTAGAGACATAACTCATCAAACTGACGCCATGCTCTATGATCCTCAAATGGACGTCATATGACGTCGACAGGTGTCAGCTCGTCCAAAATAGGTCGTAAATCATCAACCTTCAGGACTCCTTGCCTGTAGGACCATCTCATCGCTCGAGGAAGACCACAATTATCAGCTGGTTTCCAATTCTCTCATCTTTTTCCAACAGTTGGAAAGTACTCGTGAATCCAGCACTATTACAAAATAAAAACATAATAAACAAAATAAATTAAGTTAACATACTTTAGAAAATGAATCCAACACTTAATAAACAAAATTAAATTATATACCTATAGGAGAGTAGGATATCCACCAAGCTGTTTGCAACTGAACATGGACGCATCTCCAAGATATTTGTATAGGGTAACTAGTGCAGCTGCTCCCCAACTATATCCCGAACATATATCTAAGTCTATAAACAGTAGGAGGTATCGTGCCTCAACAAGTGTAAAGGTCTTGTCGGCAAAAATGATGGAACCCACCAACATCAACAAATATGCTCTAGTCGCATATGCCTAGCTGGAAGCAGCTCTATACTGTACGAATAAATCGTATAACCACTCCAATTTATAATACGAATCTCTACAGCTACGAACATGTGATTGTGCCTCACCCTATGACACTCCTAAGTAGTCAAAAGCAAGTTCAACAACTACCTCTTCCGTGACATCCTGAGGACTCCAGAAGACACCCCTGATGGGCAAGTGAAGCAGACATGAGACGTCATCCAAAGTAATGCTCATTTCACCAAACGACATGTGAAATGAAGATGTCTCTAGATTCCATCTTTCCACAAATGCAGGGACCAGATTTGTGTATATCTTGTTCAGACTGGTTCTCTGAAGTGAAGATAAACCAGATCTAGATATCCAACTCTCCACCTGTTGTGGAAGAGCTAGTGGAACCCTAGATGTCAGCTTTAGTCCATGTCCAGCAACCTTTAACTCTTTCTTTGGACCTCTTTCCTAAAAACAATTAAAACACATATTAGAAAACACAATATAAAATATTCAAATATTATTCATTTTCAAATATATCCAGTTTATTTACCTCACCAAACCATAAATGGCGAGCAACATGATGCTCGTACTTCACCAAAAGAGACGTATCGTACGACCCTCATGGATATCTAGCCGACTCAGTTGAAGATGAAGATGCGCCCCGGTCTAAACTGCGGTCTGGAATCCTATCATCTGCACCTCGTCTTCGAACCACTACAAAAAAATATTATAACAAAATAATTAAAAATTTAAAAAATTAAAAAAATTAAAAACTAAAAAAAATTAAAAAAAAACGTACCGGAACACTTCAAAGAAGAGTTCTGGTGTGTAGAAAAACAAGGTTGACTACCGGAACACTTCTTAAAAGAGTTCCGATTTAGTTCATCCAAACCAGAAGTCTTTAAGAAAGAGTTCCAGTACACAACCAAACAAACCGGAAGACTTTCTAAAAGACTTCCGGTTCAATGCCCCAAAAATGAAGCGAACCGGAAGACTTTGGATAAGTGTTCCGGTATACATTTTGTGAACCGGAAGACTTACTCTTAGTGTTCCGGTTTACAATGCCAAAAAATGCCAAAATTTCTCTTCTGGAAGTCTTCAAGCGTAAATGGAAAAACTTCCATTTCTGAAAAATATACCCTATTTATATGAGGGTATTTTGGTCAAAAAAATTATTTGTAGGGGTATGGGTACAATTGTAGGGGTACGAGGTAAAGTTTTCCTATTTTAAGCATAGACTAATAATATGCACCAACCATTATGCATTGATCCAAGTAGTATTATCAAAAACAATGAAAATATGGCTAACAAATTATTGGATCATACTTAAAATAAACTTGAAAAAGGCAAGATGTTACTTATATTATATGTAAAGTTGTGATTTCTTATATTAAAAATGTTAAAATAAAACATGTTTAAACATCGCAAAATGAATTTGTCAACATCGGACTTCATCATTGCAATAATAAACTCAACAACCATTTTTCATCCTACAATTGTATGAAAAAATATATTAAAGAAATTACAGTAATTAAATTTTAAAAAACTTGTTTAAGTGAATACACCGTAAAATCGATTCTTTAACCTAAATTATATAATACAACAATAAAAGAAAGATTTTAAAGATGGAGATTAAAATGAACAATCTACAACTGTTATTTTATATATATATATATATATATATATATATATATATATATATATATATATATATATATACTTCACAATTACCCGTGAATCTATGCCTACAAGGACCTTCATTACAATGAACAATCTACCATTATTATCCCATAGATACGCTTTACATCTACCCGTCGATTTATGCATGTAAGGACTTTCATTATGATAAACAATCTATAATTCCTTCATCTAACTAGCTTTCAAAACATTTAAGCGCGGAACTTCAACCTCAACTTGCATTAATATAAATAATCAAGCGACTAAAATTCAAACTATGCAATTAAAATTGCAATGCAAGTTCAAGTCATTGAAAGTTTCACATCTGCTTAATGACATCAGCAGAAAGACATCCTTTGATTGACACTTCGTCAATTAATGCTGAAATTAATCTAGTAACATGACTAAAGGCTTTTTTTCTCATCATTTGGCATCTCCATAAGCTCCCATAACTTTACCAAGAACTTAGTAAGTTATTGTGCCCGCAAGAAAGAAAAATTATATTAATTAGGGTGATATGAATGCCAACATATAATTCATTGAGCTCATACGATACCGACACATTATAATTCAACTTAAACACACATGAATAAAACACTATATCAAAAAATCTGTGTATTTTCTTTTGAATTAGTGAATGACAAAAGAAAAGTTTGTACCTCAAAAATGAACCTATGGATGGTGCTGCCAATTTGAGCTATCAATTTCCTAAATAACGAGTCATGTATACACGGTAACATCGAACCCAAACTATTGTTTTGTGGGGTTTACTCAAAGTCTTCTAAGGTAGAACATGCATCATCTGCAAAATTTCATTCATAGTGAAAAGAGAGTTTCACGAATCAAATTTTTGCTACTTATGTAACTTAAGCAAGGAAGAATAAGTTTACTTACGTCAAAGTACTCTTATGCAAAAATTAAACATGTTGAAACAAAATTGTTCAAATCTTGGATTTTAATGATAACAAAGTACTTAAAGAACAATTGGGTATACTAACATATGTTCAAGTGTCAAGAGATATAAGCTTAAAATTCAACTCAGAACTGACCCTGATGAAAGCATAGGTAGAGAAGCTAAAAGTCTAAGATTCTGAAGGATCAAAATCAGATGAATATGAACATGGTATTTCAGCTTCAGAAGGATTAGAATCTGATGAATATGAACATGGTATTTCAGCTTCTGAAGGATTAGAATCTGAATGTTGTATCTCTTCTTTTGGTGACAACTCAGACTCTAAAGACCTTAGCTAAGGTGCTCAAATTTTTATCCGACTCTGTCTCCATAGTAGACCAATCTTGTCACGTCATACTTATGGAAAAAGTCAACTAGAGTTTCTTAGTGTGAGACTCAAGGAAAGTTGATGTGACCTCTTAAGTCCGCCCCAACGTCTGGTATATATCTAGTGTGAAAAAGAAGTAATGGCTAATGTTATTACACAATGAATGAAGATCTGAATCATATTTTCTTCCAGCGTCTCTCTTGGAATTTATTTTTTTCAAAGATCTCATGTGCAAGTTACCTTCCAACAACTCTTTTTCTGCTACCTTTATAAAAAGGAGTTGGAAATTTAATGAAAGTTTACCAAACTGTCGAACAATCTATCAAAACACATTGAGCACAAACTTTGAGCTAAAGTTTTATCTGTTTATTGCACAAGCTCTTAAGATTTATTATCTTTGTATATCTTAGAAATCTTAAGTGTTTAAGTATCTTTGTGATTATTGTATCACTTATATACCTCTGATTTACATCAAGTATAGTTGTAAACTATTCTCCTAAAATTATTTGTTTAAAGAGTATAGGCAGTCTCTTGGTAGTTTACTTGAGCAATGGAAATATCTTTCTAGTTTGCTTGAGCAGTGAAAGTATCTTTCCTGTGTGCTTGAGCAAAAGTCTCTTGTTGGATTGCTTGAGCAGAAGTCTCTTTCTAGTGTGATTGAGTAGTTGAAGTCTCTTGCTAGTTTGCTTAAGCAAATAATAATCAGTTTGATTATAGTGAAAATATCTTGTTGGACAATGGGACTGAACTACACTCAATTTAGGAGAGGAACTAGGATAAATCTGTGTACCAATTTATCTCTTGCTTCTTATTGTTATTCATTCCACTGCTAACTCTGAGTTCAGATTTTGAACTTGTTCAGATTCTGAAGTTTATTTTTCAAAAGTAGAAAAAGAATTAACATACATAATTCAACTCCCCCTTCTTTTGTATTTTTCTCATCTTCAATTGACATAAGAGCATAATCAGTGTTAAACATTTTACAGTGGTACATTAAAAGATCCTGAGAAAAATACTTGTTCCTTCATATCAGATGCATGTGGAACGAACGGTACTGGTGGTATACTTATGACTATGATACTACTGAGAAAAGTCATTACTCGGCTAAACAACCTACATTTAGTGGTGACTCTACTCATTTTGAGTGGTGGAAAAATAAAATGTATACTTATATCATTGAGGTTGATGATGAGTTGTGGGATATCCTTGAAAATGGCATTAACTTTGAAGTTAATGGTGTTGGAATGACAAAGGATAGGAAAACTCTCACACCAACTCAAAAGAAATTTTACATTAAACGTCATAGAGTTAGAGGTATTCTGGTAGAAGCTCTACCTCATTTTGAGTACATCAAGATCATTTTTAAGTCAACTGCTAAAACTATCTTTGAGTCTTTGTGTTTTACTTATGAAGGAAACCAACAAAGTAAAGAGGCTAAGGTCAACCTTCTTGTACAACATTATGAGTTGTTTAGAATGAAGGGTAATGAAGAAATTGAAAGCATATTTTCTAGGTTTCAAGTTCTTGTACCAGTCCTTCAGGTTCTGAGCAAAAGTTACACTACATCTGATCATGTAATGAAAATTTTGAGAAATATCCCTGCTAGATAGATACCTAAGGTCACAACTATTCAGGAGGCTAAAGATCTGAATGCACAGAGTCTTGAAAGTCTGATAAGAAACCTTCAGTGCCATGAGATGGAACTAAATGGAGATGAGTCTGTAATGAAATCTAAAACACTGGCTTTGCACCATTCAGAGTCTTGATCTGATTATACCCGGAAAATCCATCCATAAATGAAAAGACTTTGAATTTAGCAGTATTGTCTACCAACATATCAATGTGTGGCAGAGGGAAATCATCTTTCGGACTGGCTTTATTCAAATCTCTTTAGTCGACACACATGCAGACTTTTCCATCTTTCTTCGGCACATGCACAATATTGGCCACCCATCACGGATACTCAGCAGTCACAAGGAAACCTGTATCAATCTGCTTCTACACTTCCTCTTTGATCTTCACAGCCATATCAAGATGCGTTCTTCTCAACTTCTACTTGACTAGCGGGCATTCTGGCTTTAACGACAATCTATGCTCCACAATCTTAGAATCCAACCCATACATGTCTTCATAGGACCAAGCAAACACATCTGAATATTCTCGAAGAAGATCAATCAACCCCTTCTTAGCATCTGGACACAGTCGAGACTCAATCTTGACTTCCTTTACATCATCTTCGGAACCCAAGTTGACTAGCTCAATCTACTCTTCAAATGGCTGAATAATCTTTTCATCTTGCTCAAAAAGACGAGATAATTCATCACTCACTTCTACGTCACTTTCCTCCTCAGCCTCAAACACAGGGAATTCAAAATTTGGAGAAGGAGAAGGATCATTGTATTAAATGGGGTTAGGAATCAACCTGCATAATGATTTGATATTTTGATTTTAGAGAAGTGAATTTGTGACCAAATATTATGCAGATGGACAATTATATTGTTTATTTATGTTTTTTGTGATTACCATTTTCAGAATAAAGCAAAAAGTAAAAATAAACATCAAATATATGGATGAATAGAATTAATTTTATAAATGATCAATGTAAAATGCCCAAACAATGTTCATTTCTCCCTTAGGCATAGGAGAAGGATTTTAAAATATAAAAGTAATTACTTAGATCGATGCAAAATAATAGGAATATCAACAACAATCCAATTGTTGCATGTCTTTCCATGCGTAACAAAGTTGGTGCAGTCTTCCTTTTCGTTATCCTCTAGCACAACAACTAAGTGTTATTCATTGCCATGAATGAACCCTCCGCTACAGAAGCTAAGTTGCATATCTTCAGATCTTGCAATTGATGAGCCTTTCTGGAACCCCAAACCGGTTCTGCCTTTGTTATCGGAGACCTATACCATGTGCCCCCACTAATCAACAGTACCTTCTTCCACAATCTTCTTGGCATCTTTCAACGAGGACATAGGTGCCCAACTCTTTTCTCAGCAACAATAGATAAGGCTTGGAACGGAGTTCCAATCTCATTCTCAGCTTCTACGTAAGAGAAATATGACAAATGGCTAACCAACAGCGCCTTCTCTCTACCAACAATCACTAGCTTGCCATTCTTGACAAATTTCAATTTCTGATGAAGAGTGGAGGTAACAGCTCCTGCCTCATGAATCCATGGCCTTCCCAATAAGCAGTTGTAGGCCGGGTGGATATCCATTACTTGAAAAGTAATTTGAAAATCACTCAGACCTATCTTGACTGGAAGGTCCACTTCACCAATTACTGTTTTGCGCGAACCATCAAAGGCCTTGACAATTACACCGCTATATCTCATAGGCTCTCCTTGGTAAGATAGCTTTGACAAAGTTGACTTCGGAAGCACATTTAGTGAGGAACCGGTGTCAGCAAGCACATTGTGAAGGAGAATTTCCATCCAAGGCGCATCAGAATTTAAAAATTTCTCCATTTAGTGATCCTTATGAATGGGCATGATCAGTGATAGAATCGTTACCTCTTGTGGCGATCACGAACGTTGAACGATGACAACGTCTCTACTCAGTCCACACGAACGGATTCCTTCAATCTCAGTGCTAGCTGCTACGAATGAAGGCTTTGAGTGAGAGAGAGAGAGGGAAACGAAATTCCAATTGGAGTGACAATGCTTCTACCCAAGGGTTCTATTTATAGAACCACTTGTGTGGGCTTCAAGCTAAAAAGCCCACTTAAGTGTATTTTGGCCCATATCTCATAATATGCCAAAATCACTTAAGTATTTGGTACCTTACCATATTTCGTATTCCACTTAAGTGCACCGTACCTTACGATGTTCCTTAGTTACTCTATCTCTCATCAATCCGTCCTTTGTGTGTGACCCTGTAGGTTTTCGCGACGTTGGCAATTATGTTAAATCACGCATTTAACATAATAAATAGTGAGCGGTATCTAGCAACACATCACTGCTACCCAAGTCACGAAAATGTCATGTGATCTGACAAATCCTTCTGTGATAATAATTATGTGTATAATTACCCTTTTGCCCTTATGTCTATATTGAACACAAGGTATAGACCGTGTCATCCTTGTCCAGTTCAATATTAGGCCCATAGACATTTATCCTGTTACGCAGAATGGGAAAATTCCATCTAGGTCACTCATGTCCCTTAGCATGCTTCGTGGAGTACCCATCAACTGTCTTTATGGTTATCCAGTTACGGACAACGTTGGATCAGCAATAAAGCACTCAACTCTACATCTAGAGTCCATAGTGGTTTCAGGTCGAAGAGTGGTATACATCATTATCACCATGAGAATAACTTATGACACTTTGCATAACATTCTATATAGTATTCTCATAGCGGGTCAATTCAGTATAAATATTACTCTTAATATTCATACCTATGTTTAAGACTTGATAACTCTTTATCCATGATCCATGAGATGTGATCATCAGTCTACAAACATAATAGTCTTAATGCTTTAATGTTATCCCACTTCACAATAAAGCTCGACTACGGATACTTTAAGAATAGTGTCCTTATGTTTAATATGATCTCATGATTAAGTCATACTTGATACATTAAACGGACTAGCTATTCTAGGGACTTTATTAAACAAATATAATAAAGAAAAAGCCTTTTATTATTAATAAATAATTCGATACAAGTACCAAAAGTATTGGCCTCTAGGGCTTACACCAACAATCTCCCACTAGCACTATAGCCAATCAGGCATACCCCTAATGCCCATAGATCTAGTATGGCCATCATGCTTCTGCTGCGCAAGAGGCTTTGTCAGTGGGTCGGCAATATTGTCAAGTGTAGGTACTCTACATATTTTCATATCTCCTCTATCTATTATCTCTCGAATGAGGTGATAACGCCTAAGTATGTGTTTGGATCGTTGGTGAGATCTAGGCTCCTTAGCTTGTGCGATAGCACCATTGTTATCACAATAGAGACCAATGGGATCCACAATGCTAGGAACTATGTCAAGTTCACTAATGAACTTTTTGATCCAAACAGCTTCCTTTGCTTCACTTGAGGCAGCAATATACTCGGCCTCGGTTGTAGAATCAGCAACTATATCTTGCTTTGAACTTTTCCAGCTGACAGCGCCACCGTTTAAGCAAAACACATAACCAGATTGCGATCTAAAGTCATCCTTATCTGTCTGGAAGCTGGCATCGGTGTATCTGATTATAGCCAACTCTTCCTGACCTCCATATATCAAGAATGAGTCCTTAGTCCTTCTCAAGTACTTAAGGATATTCTTGACAGCTACCCAATGGGCATCACCAGGATCAGATTGGTACCTACTCGTTGCACTTAAAGCATACGAGACATCTGGTCGAGTACATAACATGGCATACATGATAGATCCTATTGCAGATGCATATGGAATCTCATTCATGCGATCCCTTTCTTCCTTAGTTGAAGGGGATTGTGTTTTTGATAGACACAGACCATGTTGCATAGGTATGAATCCTTTCTTGGAATCATGCATATTAAAGCGTCTCAGCACTTTGTCTATGTACGTACTCTGACTTAGGTCAAGCAGTTTTTGTGATCTATCTCTATAGATTCTGATTCCTAATATATAGGCTGCTTCACCTAGGTCCTTCATAGAAAAGCATTTCCCCAACCAAGACTTTACTTGTTGCGGGGTAGGGACATCGTTTCCAATGAGTAATATGTCATCTACATATAATACCAGGAAAATGATCATGCTCCCACTAACCTTCTTGTAGACACAAGGCTCATCTTCGTTCTTGATGAATCCATATTGTTTTACTGTTTCATCAAAACGAAGATTCCAGCTTCTGGAAGCTTGCTTCAATCCATAGATTGACCTTCGTAACTTACATATCTTTTGGGCTTCTTCTGGTATGTCAAATCCTTCAAGTTGTGTCATGTACACATCCTCAAGAAGATTTCCATTAAGGAAAGCAGTTTTGACATCCATATGCCATATTTCATAATCATGATATGCAGCGATAGCAAGTAAAATCCGAACAGATTTAAGCATTGCAACTGGTGAAAAGGTTTCATCATAGTCAACCCCATGAATTTGTTTATATCCTTTTGCAACCAGTCTTGCCTTATAGGTATGTACCTTACCATCCATGTCAATCTTCTTTTTGAAGACCCACTTGCATCCTATAGGGTTAACTCCTACAGGAGGCTCTACCAAGGTCCAAACTCGGTTTGTGTACATGGAATCCATTTCGGATTTCATGGCTTCTAGCCACTTCTCAGACTCGGGACCAGTTATGGCCTCTTGGTAGGTCATATGCTCATCTTGATCCATGAGTAGTACATCACCTTGATCTGTTATGAGATATCCATATCTCTCAGGTAGGTGACGTATCCTGCTTGACCTACGCTGGTCTTGTTCTACTTGAGCAGGTTGCTCTTCCACAACCACTTGCGTTTCCTGCTCTAATTCCTCCATAGGTGTATCGATGCTTTGTGATTCTTGAATTTCTTCAAGCTCTACTTTCCTCCCACTGATTCCTTTGGAAATAAAATCCTTTTCTAGGAAAACTCCAGTTCGAGCGACAAACACTTTTCCCTCAGAAGGATTGTAGAAATAATACCCTCTTGTTTCTTTAGGATATCCCACAAATAAGCATTTGTCAGATTTAGGCTCAAGCTTAGTTGAAATTTGTCATTTCACATAAACTTCGCAACACCAAATCTTCATGTAAGACATATGTGGTTTCTTACCACTCCATATATCTCATATGGTGTCTTCTCAACCTTTTTGGATGGAACACGATTAAGTGTGTAAGCTGCTGTCAATAGTGCATGTCCCCAAAAGGAGTTTGGAAGATCGGCGTGACTCATCATGGATCGGACCATGTCTAACAGGGTTCGATTTCTTCTCTCAGATACACCATTCCATTGGGGTGTTCCAGGAGGAGTAAGTTGGGATATGATCCCACACTCTTTCAGATGGTCATCAAACTCTAGGCTTAAATATTCACCACCTCGATCTGATCGAAGAGTTTTAATATTCTTATCTAGTTGGTTTTGTACTTCATTCTTGAATTCCTTGAACTTTTCAAAGGACTCTGATTTGTGTTTCATTAAATACACATAACCATATCTACTGAAATCATCAGTAAATGTGATGAAGTACTGAAAACCTCCTCTGGCTGGTATGTTCAGTGGTCCACATACATCATTATGTATGAGGGCCAAAAGATCATTAGCTCTTTCACCTTTTCCTGTGAATGGAGACTTTGTCATCTTTCCAATTAAACAAGATCTGCATGTCTCATATGATTCATAACCAAAAGAGTCCAAGAGTCCATCTTTATGGAGTTTGGAAATGCGCTTCTCATTTATGTGGCCTAATCGACAATGCCAAAGGTAAGTTGGATTTAACTCATTAGGTTTCATCCTTTTAGTATTAATGTTAAAAATAGGCATTTCAATATCAAGGACATATAGTCCATTGTTCATTTGTGCAGTAGCATAGAATATATCATTCAAATAAATTGAGCAACAATTGTTCTTTATTATAAATGAAAAACCAAACTTGTCCAAACAAGAAACGGAAATAATATTCCTGCTAATTGTAGGTACATAATAACAGTTCTCTAACTGAATTATTAAACCACTAGGTAAAGTCAATACATAAGTTCCTACGGCTAAGGCAGCAACCTTTGCTCCATTTCCAACTCGTAGGTCGACTTCACCTTTTGTAAAATCTCTACTCCCTTTTAGTCCATGCACATTTGTACAAATGTGAGAGCCGCATCCAGTATCTAATACCCATGATGCAGAAGTAGATAAATTAATTTCAATAACAAAAATACCTGAAGTTGAAGTCTCTACTCCATTCTTCCTATCTTCCAGGTACTTTGGGCAGTTCCTCTTCCAGTGTCCGGTCTTACCGCAATGGAAGCAGGTGCATTCTTTTGCTATGCCTCCACTAGGCTTCAAAGCAACAATAGTGGGTTTGGGTTTGGCAACTTCCTTGCCTTTCCCTTTATCATGTTTGAGGGCAATCCTCATGTTTCGGTACCAATCCAGAAAATTTGTCCCAGACAATTTTTCCTTCTCAAGGATTGATCACAAGATGTTGTTAGAGGTGTTTGTTGTCATGGTAATCTACATAAGGATTAATGAAAATATAAGTATCATTGACATATTTAATTAGGCCTTTAATTAAATATGCTCCCACTATTTTACTCAAAATAAATGACCCTCATCATTTGATTCGGAAAATCCCGTTGGAAGATTTTCTAGTGGGTCGAGATCCATATTTCACTTCGTTCTAAGTCCGCGTAGGCGGATTACACAAAACTAGGTTATTTAGGTAGGAACTCCTTCCAATTGTATCTCATACAACTCTCGAAAATTTCAGTTGGGTGAATAACTCCTTATTCCAATCCATCATATGGATCATTCCCAACTCTTGCTTCTAAACATATATAATATTATTATAATTAAGTTTGACCCATCGTTTTAGCAGTTGGATATTACAATTATCCCATCGCACCTTACCAATATAGAAAATGCACCTCGCGTAGGCGAAACCTACATTGTCTGATACTAGTCTTGATGAGTGCTAAAACTTGGAAAGCACACATATATTATATTATTATAATTTGTTTAGTTAAGTTTGACCCATTATTTTAACAGTTGGATATTACAATTATCCCATCGCACCTTACTAATATAGAACATGCACCTCGCGTAGGCGAAACCTATATTATCCGATACTAGTCTTGATGAGTGTTAAAACTTGGAAAGCATAAACTTAATATTTAATTTGAGGGAATTGCAGTTGTTCTCCCAAGCCAATGAGAGAACCTAAGCTAACCTAATAACGATCTAAGCTTCCCCAAGCAAGATCTTCAAGGTTGTCCTCCTTTGGCACTGACTTCTTTGCTTTCTTCATAACATTACATTACATAAAGAAACTCGTTTTACATACGAGGGAGTGAGATGAGAAAAGAAGTTACATTGAGATATTAAAAGAGAGGCACGACACGCAGGTCGTATTTTAAAAACCAAAACAAAATAAAGGAAAACTAAGGCCATAACCGATCACCACAAGACAATAATAAACACATTATTATTATCAATTTTAATTCTTTTAATAAATTAAAACCAAATTAAATCTCGACGACCGATCACATTACGCAGAGTTAGTCGAACGGGTGAATTTTGCCATGCGTTAACCGGTTAACCAAATGCGTTAACCGGTTAACCAAATGCGTTAACCGGTTAACACTGTTGAAAACTGTTAGAAAATTTTCTTTCTGCCTTGCGTTAACCGGTTAACCAAATGCGTTAACCGGTTAACACTGTTTGAAAATCTGTTCAAAATTGTTTTCTGCCTTGCGTTAACCGGTTAACCAAATACGTTAACCGGTTAACACTGTTTGAAAAACTTAGAAAGTTGTATTTCGTCTTGCGTTAACCGGTTAACCATATGCGTTAACCGGTTAACACTGTTCGAAAAAGTGTTAGAAAGCACAACTCTTGTGCAGTCACAACCCCAATCGCATAACTCTCTGACAACACAAGCCTTGTGCCGTCACTAACCCTGATGCACCAATTTCAGACCGTCAAACACATCTCGATTGTTGATTCAGTATGATTGATCAACACGTCATTGCTTCACCATACTAATGTCGGATCAAGAAGCAAACGACCATTGATCTCTCAAAGGAAAACAACCATTGAGTGTTTGAATGAAAGAAACGAGAACACTCTATCATATATAATGTATTTTGCATCAGGATTACATATATCATATATATAACTTGATTGATCTCAATTTAATTTTTGATTCATTCTGTCTTTAATCGTATTAATACAGAAAATAAACAGTTATCAGATTCATGGTTTTGTAAGTGGCTCTGATACCACTGAAGGAGAATTGCCATCCAAGGCGCAGCGGAATTTAAAAATTTCTCCATTTAGTGATCCTTACGAATGGGCATGATCAGTGATAGAATCGTTACCTCTTGTGGCGATCACGAACGTTGAACGATGACAACGTCTCTACTCAGTCCATACGAACGGATTCCTTCAATCTCAGTGCTAGCTACTACGAATGAAGGCTTTGAGTGAGAGAGAGAGGGGAACGGAATTCCAATTGGAGTGACAATGCTTCTACCCAAGGGTTCTATTTATAGAACCACTTGTGTGGGCTTCAAGCTAAAAAGCCCACTTAAGTGTATTTTGGCCCATATCTCATAATATGCCAAAATCACTTAAGTATTTGGTACCTTACCATATTTCGTATTCCACTTAAGTGCACGTACCTTACGATGTTCCTTAGTTACTCTATCTCTCATCAATCCGTCCTTTGTGTGTGACCCTGTAGGTTTTCGCGACGTTGGCAATTATGTTAAATCACGCATTTAACATAATAAACAGTGAGCGGTATCTAGCAACACATCACTGCTACCCAAGTCACGAAAATGTCATATGATCTGATAAATCCTTCTATGATAATAATTATGTGTATAATTACCCTTTTGCCCTTATGTCTATATTGAACACATGGTATAGACCGTGTCATCCTTGTCCAGTTCAATATTGGGCCCATAGACATTTATCCTGTTACGCAGGATGGACAAATTCTATCTAGGTCACTCATGTCCCTCAACATGCTTCGTGGAGTACCCATCAACTGTCTTTATGGTTATCCAGTTAAGGACAATGTTGGATCAGCAATAAATCACTCGACTCTACATCTAGGGTCCATAGTGGTTTCAGGTCGAAGAGTGGTATACACCATTAACACCACGAGAATAAGTTATGACACTTTGCATAACATTCTATATAGTATTCTCATAGCGGGTTAATCCAGTATAAATATTACTCTTAATATTCATACCTATGTTTAAGACTTGATAACTCTTTATCCATGATCTATGAGATGTGATCATCAGTCTACAAACATAATAGTCTTAATGCTTTAATGTTATCCCACTTCACAATAAAGCTCGACTACGGATACTTTAAGAATAGTGTCCTTATGTTTAATGTGATCTCATGATTAAGTCATACTTGATACATTAAACGGACTAGCTATTCTAGGGACTTTATTAAACAAATATAATAAAGAAAAAGCCTTTTATTATTAATAAATAATTCGATACAAGTACCAAAAGTATTGGCCTCTAGGGCTTACACCAACACATTGGACAAAGCATCTTCCTTACAGTTCATTGAAATATGCAAAGCGAGGTTATGATTTCTTCCCTCCTCAAGGAGTTCTTCGTCGCAAAATCTGAGATTGTTACATGAAGTGATGTTAGCCACGATGTGATCAAACTGATCCACAGTAACATCATGCTCTACGTATGCTTGCTCAAGAACTTTCTGTAATGCTTCTCTATGCGCTTCGGAATTCATCAGCAGAGACAACACTGAGATTTTTGAGGGGGTTTGGAGCAGCTGCTCAACCGCATTAAACTCGCTCCTCTTGATTAATCGGAGTACCTCATCATCATCATTGGCTTTCAAGTTGCTGGATTCACCAGACTTATCTTTTGAACAGCCAACTGGGTCTACACTAGGCACTTCCACTTTCTTACCAACAATCGTTTCCTCTTTGTTTTTTGGGAACACCGGCCCAAACACTCGACCACTGCGGGTCACCTTCGTTACATAAATAATGCTCACTACTGAACTAGTCGTAGGTAACGGGACCTCTTGACCATTCTTTATCATTGTAGCATTGTACTGGTACGGTACAACCTTATCAGATGAATACGGGACTGGGCCTGCTAACCATATTACCAACGGCAATACTGATATTTGACTGACATTATTATTGTTGCTGCTGTCATATTGAATTACTAACCGCTCTTGTTGTTTGAAAACGGGCACTATGACATTGACGTCGTCATCTACATGACGAGATTGAACAATTTGAATCATGCCTTCATCCATCAGATGTTGGATGTCCCTTTTCACTACATCACACCCTCTTGGGTTCACACTACAAACAACACAACCATCATGGTCATGTTCACAGTCACTCACCAAACAGATATCCTTATGCATCTGCACCAAGGATCTTCGGATAAACCGAACGTCATAAACCTTGAATTCTCTAGGACAACCGTCCACCATATTCACTGAAGAGTTCCCATGAGCGGGCAAATGGTTCGCTTTCACATTTGGCGCACGGTCTTCAAAGGACACCATACCACTCTTCATAAGCTTTTGAACCTAATACTTCAATGGATAGCAGTTTTCAATATCGTGTCCGGGTGCTCCTTGATGAAAAGCACAACGGAGCTCAGGTTTATACCACCAAGGAAGTGGTTCTGGGATCTACGGTGGGTTCCTTGGTTGAATTAAGTTCTTGAGAACTAGCGAGAGATACAACTATGCATATTGTAACACCCTTCTAAAATACCCCAAACATTTAATTAAAATAACAACATATATCAATCAGAGTAATTATGCAGTTAAGGGTGTCACACAAATAACTTCACGCAGTTATCAAAATAGCTTGTCATGCTCATTTATTTATCAATTAAAACATTTGCATAATACGCAGCGGATAGAGATCAAATCGATCATTCAAAACATGCAACTCATACATGTAAGATCATTCAGCAACCAACAATAAAAATAAGACAAAACATCCCGTCCCGATGTTACATCTATCAGAGCATGACCCACTACGGAAAATACACTCGACTCCGAATATTAGCTTCTACTCAACTCACTGCTCGTTACCTGAAAAATAGTTGTAAGGGTGAGTTCCTCAATCGATATAATAAGCATTATAAAACATCATGTAATGCTAAGTAATTTAACACATATCATCACCCTAATCAGATCACATATTCAGCAACGGCAATCATCAACTCATAATTATAATAATATTCAACACCAACACAAAACAACACGTATAATATTGGAATACATCCATTCATATTATACGCCATACATACATATATTATGCAATGAGACTCCATGCATGCGGTACCGACTATTTGTGAACATATAGTTCAACCTCACCGACCAACTCCAGGTACGGCTACCAAGCCCACTAGTCCCACTCATTTGAGACCTAGTGACTCACTCACTAATTCCTCACCATGGGAAGGTTTGCATTAGCCCAGACGGCTTCTGATGCTCAATCTTTGACTTCTGACAAGTCAAACAGGAATAAACAAAACTCGCAATTTCTCTTTTCATTCCCGGCCACCAAAATAACTTTTTCAAATCATGATACATCTTCGTAGCCCCAGGATGAATACTCAGGCCACTACGATGTCCTTCCTCAAGGATACTCCTCTTAAGTTCGGTGACATCCGGAATACACACCCGATTACCAAATTTCAAAACACCATTAACTCTGAATTCACCACCTTGACCTTGATTCACTAGAGTCAACTTATCAACCAAAAGCACATCTGATTTCTGACCCTCTCTGATCTCATCCAGAATACTACTCGTTAACTTCAACATTCCCAATTTAACACTATTGTGAGTACTCTCACACACCAAACTCAAGTCTCTAAACTGCTCAATTAAATCCAATTCCTTAACCATTAACATAGATATATGCAATGATTTCCGACTCAATGCATCAGCCACTACGTTTGCTTTACCCGGATGGTAATTCAAACCAAAGTCATAATCCTTCAGAAACTCTAACCATCTCCTCTGTCTCATATTCAGCTCTTTCTGATCAAACAAATACTTTAAACTTTTATGGTCACTGAAAACCTCAAATCTTGACCCGTACAAATAATGCCTCCATAACTTCAGAACGAAAACCACAGCTGCCAACTCTAAATCGTGCGTCGGATAGTTCCTCTCATGAATCCTCAATTGTCTCGAAGCATAAGCTATAACCTGCTTGTTCTGCATCAACACACCACCCAAACCCAACAATGAAGCATCACAGTAAACCTCAAATAATTCCGACGGACTTGGTAATATCAGAATAGGAGCAGTAGTTAACCTTCTCTTTAACTCTTGGAAACCTTCTTCACATTTTGAGTCCCAAACAAACGCTTTCCCCTTTCTAGTTAACATCGTCAATGGTAACGCCAACTTAGAGAATCCCTCAATGAACTTCCGATAATAACCTGCAAGTCCAAGAAAACTCCTTATCTCAGAAACTGACTTCGGAGCTTCCCACTTAGATACCGCTTCTATCTTAGAAGGATCAACAGCAATACCACCTCTTGAAATCACGTGGCCAAGAAAACTAACCTCTTCCAACCAAAATTCACACTTAGACAGTTTAGCAAATAACTTCTTTTCTCGTAGAACTCTTAAAACCATTCTCAAATGCTCAGCATGCTCTTCTTCAGATTTCGAATACACCAAAATATCGTCAATAAACACCACAACAAACTGGTCTAGGTACGGATGAAAAATCCTATTCATATACTCCATAAATACTCCAGGCGCATTAGTCACACCAAAAGGCATTACAGAATATTCATAATGTCCATACCTTGTTCTGAAAGCAGTCTTCTGAATATCCTCAGTTTTCACACGTATCTGATGATATCCAGATCTCAAATCTATTTTGCTGAACACACTCGCACCAACCAACTGATCCATTAAATCATCAATTCTCGGCAAAGGATACCGATTCTTGATCGTCACTTTATTCAATTGCCTGTAGTCCACACACAACCTCATAGTACTTTCTTTCTTCTTAACCAATAACACTGGTGCACCCCACGGTGACACACTCGGACGAATAAATTTCTTATCCAACAGGTCTTCCAACTGACTCTTCAATTCAGCTAACTCAACAGCAGACATACGGTACGGAGCCATCGATATCGGCCTAGTACCAGGTACTAAATCAATCGAGAACTCAACCTCACGCTCTGGCGGCAATTCATTCACTTCTTCAGGAAACACATCAGGAAAATCACACACCACGGCTAGATCGCAATTCACCAGTTTATCTTTAGCCTCCAAAGTCGCTAACAGCATAAACAACTCTGCCCCATCTGCTACTTCCTCATTCACTTGCTTTGCAGATAGAAATAAACTCTTTCCTTCCTCAATCTCGGGAAAAATCACAGTCTTATCAAAACAGTTGATATAGACTCGGTTAAACACCAACCAGTTCATACCCAGGATAACATCAACCTGTACTAGTGGAAGACACACAAGGTCCATTCCAAAGTCTCTACCGAAAATACTCAAAGGACAATTCAAACAAACTGAAGTAGTAGTCACTGAACCCTTCGCAGGAGTATCAATCACCATACTACCAAGCATCTCAGATATCTCTAACTTAAGTTTCACAGCACAATCCAAAGATATAAAGGAATGAGTCGCACCTGTGTCAATAATAGCTACAAGAGGAAAGCCATTAATATAACACGTACCTCGGATCAAACGATCATCTGCAGAAGTCTCAGAACCCGATAAAGCAAAGACCTTGCCTCCCGACTGATTCTCCTTCTTCGGCTTAGGACACTGTGGGCTAATATGACCCAACTCTCCACAGTTGAAACAAGTAACAGTCTTCGACCGGCACTCTGCAGCCAAATGACCACCTTTTCCACACTTGAAACACTTCTTCTCATTACTGGTACACTCATGGATACGATGTCCAGCCTGACCACATCTGTAACACTTAGCAGGGGCACTAGAGTCTCCCCCACTAGGCCTCTTCATCCCACTCTGTCTCTGAAAACCTTTGCCAGCTGCATACGGTTTTCCACGATCATTCTGATTCTTGCCTTTCCTATCAACTCTCTGCTGATAGCTTTCCGCTCTGGCTTTGGTATCCTGTTCAAAAATCCTGCAACAGTCAACCAAATCAGAAAACACTCGGATCCGCTGATATCCAATAGCCTGCTTGATCTCGGGACGTAACCCGTTCTCAAACTTCACACACTTTGAAAATTCCCCAGTAGCCTCAGCATAGGGAGTGTAATACTTCGACAGCTCTGTGAACTTAGCGGCATACTCAGTAACAGACCGGTTGCCCTGCTTCAATTCCAAGAACTCTATCTCTTTCTTTCCTCTGACATCCTCTGGAAAGTACTTCCTCAGGAATCTCTCTCTGAACACAGCCCAAGTGATCTCAGCATTCCCAGCAGATTCCAACTCAGTGCGGGTAGCAACCCACCAATCATCCGCTTCCTCTGACAGCATATGCGTACCGAACCTGACCTTCTGGTTTTCGGCACACTCAGTCACTCGGAAGATCCTCTCGATCTCCTTCAACCACTTCTGAGCACCATCTGGATCGTATGCTCCCTTGAACATTGGAGGATTGTTCTTCTGGAACTCGCTCAGTTGACGAGCAGCTCCCATTCCCACAACATTCGGATTCCCTCCAAGTACTCCAGCTAGCATACCCAGAGCCTCAGCAATCGCAACATCGTCTCTACCTCTTCCAGCCATCTCTATTCTGAAAATCCACAAGCTAAACAATAAGTACTGATAGGGTTACACAACACCTATCCCGTACAGGGAAACAGAATAATTACGACTCGACTCGACCGACTATGCTCTGATACCACTAATGTAACACCCTTCTAAAATACCCCAAACATTTAATTAAAATAACAACATATATCAATCAGAGTAATTATGCAGTTAAGGGTGTCACACAAATAACTTCACGCAGTTATCAAAATAGCTTGTCATGCTCATTTATTTATCAATTAAAACATTTGCATAATACGCAGCGGATAGAGATCAAATCGATCATTCAAAACATGCAACTCATACATGTAAGATCATTCAGCAACCAACAATAAAAATAAGACAAAACATCCCGTCCCGATGTTACATCTATCAGAGCATGACCCACTACGGAAAATACACTCGACTCCGAATATTAGCTTCTACTCAACTCACTGCTCGTTACCTGAAAAATAGTTGTAAGGGTGAGTTCCTCAATCGATATAATAAGCATTATAAAACATCATGTAATGCTAAGTAATTTAACACATATCATCACCCTAATCAGATCACATATTCAGCAACGGAAATCATCAACTCATAATTATAATAATATTCAACACCAACACAAAACAACACGTATAATATTGGAATACATCCATTCATATTATACGCCATACATACATATATTATGCAATGAGACTCCATGCATGCGGTACCGACTATTTGTGAACATATAGTTCAACCTCACCGACCAACTCCAGGTACGGCTACCAAGCCCACTAGTCCCACTCATTTGAGACCTAGTGACTCACTCACTAATTCCTCACCATGGGAATTAGCTACCACCCCCAAAGGGCTATGATATTGATCGGTCACCATTTTACTTGATTTTCATCATGTTCTCGGCCAAAATTCATCAATGTGGTAACCTTTTATTTTGAGTTTTAGTGTTTGAATTTTAAGTATTTCATAGTTGAGTAAGTTTTATGCTTATTTTGCTTTTGGTGTTAATTTAAGTTTTTAGATGCGTTTTATGTCGTTTCCATGGTATTGTGCATGTTTCAGAAGTAGTTGAAGAGTCGGAAGTGCCAAGGCAACAGTGGAAGAGTGAAAGAAAAAGAAAGAAAAAATAGAAGGAAATTCCTGGAGCCAAACACGGCCCGTGTCTCCTGACACGGCCCGTGCTGCAAGAAAACCTTTTTCCCATACAAAAACCAGGGGGCTGACACGGCCGGCCGTGTTGCTTGGCACGGCCCGTGTCAGCAGGTCTGAAGAAAAATAAAAAAAAATAATAATTGAAGAGCCAACACGGCCGCCCGTGTTGCCTGGCACGGCTCGTGTTGGCAGGTGCGCTGAATTTTTCCAATCTCCAATTTTCACTCATGAAGTGATCCCGAAGGGCAATTTTGACTTTTTGGCTTGGCTGTAATGTGTACTGCACTATTTAGACCTAAGATTAGAAGAGAAAAAAGGGACGGAACATAGAGAACGAGAGAATCAAGATTTTTGGAGAACGGAGATCATCAAGCGCGGAAGCAATTGAAGATCGAAGCTATCTAATCTCTTGTAATGTCTAATCTTATATTTGTACCTTCTTTAAATATTATCATGAGCTAAACCCCCCAATGCTAGGGGGGTGTCCCTGAATTGCTTTTGTAATGAACCTTTTTCCTACAATGTTATGAATGTTTATGTTTTTATGAAATCAATTTGTTATAACACGAGTGTAATGCTTGCCGTATTGGAAAATTTGGTATTAAATTGGAGGTAAAGGAGGTCTGACAAATCCCTTTATCACTATGTGTATAACAACATCGCTAATTTCTCTTAGGAATGAGGATCTAATAGTGATGATGGAAAATTCTTGATATTCATACATGGGATTAATATTCTTTTGAATGGCTAAGGAATTGGGATTTAAAATTGAATGTTAATGGTTTCTGGCTAAGGAATTAGGGGAAACTTCTCTTGAGAACCATATTGAATCATTCGAACATAGATATCATAAATTAAGGATTAAGTTTATTTCAGAGCAATTCATACACCCTTGATCTAGCATGTTTAACTTGTCTGCATTCAAAAATCTCTACTTTATTTCCTTTATATTTTACAAAGCAAAATCACTCTTCACTTACCAACCCAAGGATATTTTGTTCAATTGAATCATTATCAACACTGATAGTTCCTACGCAGTCCTCGAGATCGATACTCAGGATAATTCCTTTTATTACTACATCGGTGAAATAGTACACTTGCTATTTTCCCGATCAAGTTTTTGGTGCCGTTGCCGGGGACTGCCAAATTATCTGTTAATAATTATTCAATTGGAATTTTGTTGCTCTGCAACTAAAATTTTATTTTATTTTATTTGTTTATTTCACTGTGTCTATCCTAACCACTGTCTAATAGTTTATGCGAGGTAAGGCCTCAGCTGAATTTCTTTTTGACGCAGAACCAGAACGATCGTTGCGAGCACGAATTAGAAAAGCCAGACACGACAGACTGGAAGTAAGAGAAGAACCGCTGATAGTTTCTGATTCTGAGAAAGAGGGAACCGTTTCAATTCATTCGGAACACTCTGATTCTGGAAATTCTGATACCGAACCTGAAACTATGGCAGCTGATCCACCTCCTGCGGAGAGACTATTAGGTGATTACGGGGGAGCAAATGCCCCGCCTGGAAGGATGACAATCGTGAATCAACCAGTCAATGTTGCCCACTTTCAACTTCACCCCTCAACGATACGGCAACTAGAAAGGAGACCTTTCGCAGGAAAAATTAACGAAGATGCCAACAAGCATTTGCAAAGGTTTCTGACTATGACTACGTCGTTAAAGATTGAGGGACACTCCGAGGAAGCTAAGAAGCTGGTCATGTTTCCGTTTACATTGTCAGAAGATGCTGAAGAGTGGTTCTACTCTTTACCTGCTGGAAGCATCACAACTTGGCAACAGATGGAGACAACTTTTCTCAACGAGTACTTTCCGGCCTCTGTGTACATCCGAAAGAGGTACGACATAGTGAATTTTAAACAGAAGGAAGGAGAGTCACTTGGAGATGCGTATAAGAGGTTCAAACGATTGTTGGTTGCATGTCCTACTCATAATATGGATGCAACGGAGCAAATGCAGAATTTTGTGAATGGTCTTCGGCTGAAGACTAAGCAACTCATTGACACAGCAGCTGGTGGCTCAACCAACTTTACAACAGCCACTGGTATTAAAAAGATTATCGAAGCCATTGCAGCCAATGAGCACTTGGAGTTGTATGACCGCAGTGTTAGTCAACCCGAAGGGATAATTGACCTGAAATTGGCAAGCCAAGTGGTGAAGATGGAGGATCAAATAGCAGCTGAAGTAGAAAGGAGACTGAAGAAGATGGCTATTGATACCCAAACTGTGGCACAGGTTCAACAGGTTCAACCAACTCAAACTAGTAATTGCGAAATTTGTGGAGGACCTCATCTTACCGCACATTGCTTTGCTACCGCACAACAAATTGAGGAGATCAAGTTTCTTAGGCAGAACAACCCTTATTCAAACACATACAATCCGGGTTGGAAAAACCATCCAAATTTCTCATGGAAGGATCAACAAGGAAATGTGCAGAACCAACCACAACAACAACAACCGTATCAACAACCTCAACAACAGTTTCAACAACAGGTTCCAAGAAAAGCTGATTGGGAGATTGCCATTGAGAAGATGGCCGCTCAAAGCTCTCAATTTCAAGAAGAGACTCGAAGTAATTTAAAAAACACAGGTGCTTCAATTAAGAATCTTGAAATACAAATGAGTCAGATAGCACAACAACTAGCGGGTTCTCCACAACAGGGAGTTTTACCAAGTTCTACGGTTACTAATCCTAGAGAAAATTATCATGTGAATGCGGTGACCACCAGGAATGGTAAATCAAAAGAAATACCTAAGAAGAGTTCTGAAGAAGAAGACTTATTGCTTGAAGTTGATCTAGAGATAAAAGAAAATAAGGTTGCAAATGAAGAGGTCACTCATGATGAACGAGTGGTTAAAGATAAAGTGAATGATCAAAAACCGGCCGTCAAACTGCCATTCCCAACAAGAAATAAGAAGAAAGGGCAGCATGAGAAAAACTTTGAGAAGTTCTTGGAAATGTTTAAAAAGCTTGAGCTAAACATTCCTTTCTTGGAGGCGCTTGAGCAAATGCCCACCTACGCAAAGTTCATGAAAGACATCATCTCGAAGAAGCGGACCATAGAAACTAACCCGATTATTCTAACGGAAACTTGTAATGCCATTTTGCAGGGTATGAAGGTTCCGGTGAAAAAGAAGGATCGAGGTTCTCTGACCATTCCGTGTGCCATTGGAGATAGATCCTTCAAGAAAGCTCTAATTGATTTGGGAGCGAGTGTAAGTCTGATGCCGTTGTCTATCTATAAGAAGTTGGGGATAGGTAAAATTCAAGATACGAGAATGACACTCCAATTTGCTGACCGCTCTGTGAAGAGACCCTATGGGATAGTAGAAGATGTGCTAGTAAAGATCGACAAGTTTATGTTTCCGGTGGATTTTGTCATTTTGGAAATGCCGGAAGATGAAGAGATACCAATCATTTTGGGGAGACCATTTTTAGAGACCGAGAGATGTTTGATCGACATAGAAGAAGGTACGATGACTTTGAAAGTGTATGATGAAGAGTTAAAAATTGATGTGCGAAACACCATGAAGTACAAGGATGAGGTTGCTACTAGCCAACATATTGAGACAATTGATCAAATATGTGAAAAGAAAAATTGCTTGACAACACAAAAATTTCCCTTGGAAAGGGAGTTGAGCTTATCAATTTTTAACAAAGAGGAAGTAGTTAACGAGAAAGATATGGAAGTTTTAGCCATGACGGAAGCATCACCACCTTTTAAAGGTTATCAACACAACCGGTGGAAAGATTTAAGGCAACCCTTAGTGGAAGAAAAGAAAGATGAACAAAAGAAGGGAACCGAATTGAAACAACTACCGGAGAACCTCAAATATGTCGTCCTCGACACAGAGAATTTGAAGGGAATAAGCCCCACAATATGCATGCACAAAATTCTCATGGAAGATGATCACCAGCCGGTTGTCCAACCTCAACAACGTCTTAACCCGGCAATGAAGGAAGTAGTCAGAAAAGAGGTGCAACACGGCCGGCCGTGTGAGCTAGCACGGGCCGTGTTGCTCAATTTTCAGAAGCCAATACATTTTCCAGGGAGGCAACACGGGCAGCCGTGTGTGCCAACACGGGCCGTGTTGCTTGGTGATTTCTTCCCCATACATTTTCCAGGGAGGCAACACGGCCGGCCGTGTGGTCCAGCACGGGCCGTGTTGCAGTGCGTAACTCAGAATTTTTTTTTTTAAAATTAGAGACATTGGAGTGGGGCCCACACGTTTTTAAATACCTTTTACCTCTCCCCCACTCACTTTTCAGCCACTTCATCTCCTCCAACCCTATTTTTCCCTCATATCTCCTAAACTCCATAACTTCTTTCACCTTAAAGCTCATATTTCTTCATCATCCAACCATTGTTTTCCAAAGTTCCTTCACAAAAGCTGGGCCGTCTCTCGCACTCTACACCGTGACGGTATTATTTTTCTCTATCTCCACTATTTTTTTCTGCTCACTTTTTCAGGTGACCATTATGCCCCCGAAAAGAGCCGACCGAGGAAAGACCGTGGTAGAGACCTCAAGACCGAGACAAAGGTCCCGGCGGATGCCAAATGCACACGGAATCATTTTTGAGGATGATGATCATGTTGAAAGGTACAAGACTCACCTTAAAAGGAAGCTTGTACCTACAAGGTATGTTTGTGATGATACTATGAGTGCTTTAGGAATTCTAGATGATGTATCCCAAATGTTCCACAATTTAGGTATTTTTGAATTTATGCATGCTGATGTGCCTACCTATGAACGCATCACTCTAGAGTTCCTAAGCACTGTTAAATTTAAATTGGAAAAAAATTGGACTGGTCATGTCTATGAATATTTTGGTACTATGAGTTTCCGACTTTATAACGAAGATTATTCGATGTCGGTTATTCAGCTTGGGCAATGCCTCCGGTTACCATTGGTAGGATCCGGGGCAGTGCCAAATGACTTTTCTGCAGGTTCCTTTTGGTCCTCTATTACAGGTTTACCACAGTACGAACCCCGGAGTGCAAAGGCATCATGGATTCAAAACCCGTGCTTCCGATATGCTCAAAAAGGGTTAGCGTTCACATTGTTCGGACGCGGAGATAGTACAGGTGTAGCAGCAAAGCGGGAATTATATTTGATGCATGCCATGGTTAACGAGGAACCAGTGAATGTGGCGGCATTCGCCGCGGACCATTTAGGCACCATGGGGCGTGCCAGCTCAGGAGCCATTTCTGTGGGAGGTATGATAACACAAATTGCTGACTGGTGTGGGTGTAGGCCGGTGTTGGACGGAGAAACCCCGATGCAGGCGTTGGGTAAGCTTGACCTCAATGCCCTGTGCACGCAAGGCATGCTCGAACAAAGCCGTCATGGGTATGTGTTGGTAAGCCGAACACGCAGGCTGTTCCGCTTACCGAACACTGATAAAACTAATGTTGATAACAATGAGAATTGGTTGTATACCTCTGTTGACCCCGAAGAGGCGGGAGAAGATGAATTTCTTGCAGGTGATACGAGGGAGGAAGATGCACCGGCAAGGGAGAGGGCTGTTCCTCACCCTCACACCTCTCACCACAGAGGTATGGGAGCCTCCTCTGCTGGATGGACACCCATGGACATGGAGCAATTCCGTGTTGAGCAGGCTCGCCAGGGAGCGGAGATTGATCGGATCGTGACAGAGCAGCTCCGTCAAGGGGCTGCCATTGATGATATTCAAAGGATGATGCAACATATGATGTTGCAATTTCCACAGCACCCTCCTCCGCAGTAGGCACTGTAAGTCCCTCTTGCATTTGGGCTTAAACATTGGGGTCAATGTTTAGTTCAAGTGTGGGGGGGTTCCTTTCATTGTTTTAATTTATTTTCGGTTTTAATTTATTCCGTTTTGGTTTTTCAATTTTTAAAGTAATTTTCCTTTGATTTCTTTTATTTTCAACTGTTTGGATGTTGGGTTACAGATTGATGGATAAAAACCAGAGGCGTGATGGAAAGATGGTTAGTGGATGAAAGACACAACCCGAACTCACGCTCCTGAGGCACCCTGGAAATTTATGCAGTCGAAGAAAAACTATTGTTGGACACAGTGGGATGAAAACTGGATTGAGATAGAAGTATGGTACACCTGAACCAAAAAGAAACTACATTACACAGAGAGTGCTTTGGAACCTGCAAGTTTACCCCACATGGTGAGATTACAAAAAGCCAAATACTAAGAGATCATCATGAGAGTTAATCCAGGTATGACTCTATCGCTCTGGTTTTGCGTACGTTCTACTGACATAGCACTGCATTATGACACACACTGAGGCATTTTTGTTGTTTAACCTTGAGCCTTTCCAGCCACCCTTGTACGTTTTATCCGTTGCGAACCCCTTTGAGCCTTTAACCATTTTGTTTGTTTGTAAACCGCTTATGTTACCCTATGGCCAGAAAAAGAAGAAAAAAAATAGATAATAATCTCTTCTACCCTTGCTCGGCATAAATGTTGTGGATTTTGGAAACTGTGTGAATTCTAAGTTTGGGGTGGTAAATCTAATACCAAAGGGACAAGTGTGCGAAAAATTGTTACAAGAAAAGAGAAAAGAAAAATTGGAGGCTCTTTGAATGCTCCGGAAAAAGAAATAAAAAGAGAAAAGAAAAATAGAACTCATCAAAACGCACTTGTCCCAATTAAACGACTTGATTACATTTGAAATACTCAATCAGTTGAGTAAAGTTAAAGAGTCGATGTCGAACCCCTGTATATCAAAATAAGCACAGATACAAGAAACATAACAGGAGTGCCGAGCCCAAACCCCTTGTGTATCCGTTTGTTGTTTATCCTACCTGTCCTAAGCCCCGTTACAACCCTAAGTCCTCCAAAAGTGTGTGAATTATGTTTGTGCAATAGAAGTAGAATTTATTCAAAAACTAAGAGTCGATATTGCATACACTGAGTCTTTAGTGCCAACCCTGAGAGATATGGTGAGATGTATGAAAAGCTTGCAGGTAAAGAGGTGCTGAACTATGAGGTGTAGCGGATAGTTCGGATTGGGTGGCCAACGTCTTGACCATGAAGGTAGGAAACTCGGTGCGAATAACATCGACTGCATAGTGGTAAAAAGGAATTTTGGGGTGACCTCTGTTTGTTGTCTCTAGCATCACTTGAGGACAAGCAATGAGATAAGTTTGGGGTTGTGATCGGTCACCATTTTACTTGATTTTCATCATGTTCTCGGCCAAAATTCATCAATGTGGTAACCTTTTATTTTGAGTTTTAGTGTTTGAATTTTAAGTATTTCATAGTTGAGTAAGTTTTATGCTTATTTTGCTTTTGGTGTTAATTTAAGTTTTTAGATGCGTTTTATGTCGTTTCCATGGTATTGTGCATGTTTCAGAAGTAGTTGAAGAGTCGGAAGTGCCAAGGCAACAGTGGAAGAGTGAAAGAAAAAGAAAGAAAAAATAGAAGGAAATTCCTGGAGCCAAACACGGCCCGTGTCTCCTGACACGGCCCGTGCTGCAAGAAAACCTTTTTCCCATACAAAAACCAGGGGGCTGACACGGCCGGCCGTGTTGCTTGGCACGGCCCGTGTCAGCAGGTCTGAAGAAAAATAAAAAAAAATAATAATTGAAGAGCCAACACGGCCGCCCGTGTTGCCTGGCACGGCTCGTGTTGGCAGGTGCGCTGAATTTTTCCAATCTCCAATTTTCACTCATGAAGTGATCCCGAAGGGCAATTTTGACTTTTTGGCTTGGCTGTAATGTGTACTGCACTATTTAGACCTAAGATTAGAAGAGAAAAAAGGGACGGAACATAGAGAACGAGAGAATCAAGATTTTTGGAGAACGGAGATCATCAAGCGCGGAAGCAATTGAAGATCGAAGCTATCTAATCTCTTGTAATGTCTAATCTTATATTTGTACCTTCTTTAAATATTATCATGAGCTAAACCCCCCAATGCTAGGGGGGTGTCCCTGAATTGCTTTTGTAATGAACCTTTTTCCTACAATGTTATGAATGTTTATGTTTTTATGAAATCAATTTGTTATAACACGAGTGTAATGCTTGCCGTATTGGAAAATTTGGTATTAAATTGGAGGTAAAGGAGGTCTGACAAATCCCTTTATCACTATGTGTATAACAACATCGCTAATTTCTCTTAGGAATGAGGATCTAATAGTGATGATGGAAAATTCTTGATATTCATACATGGGATTAATATTCTTTTGAATGGCTAAGGAATTGGGATTTAAAATTGAATGTTAATGGTTTCTGGCTAAGGAATTAGGGGAAACTTCTCTTGAGAACCATATTGAATCATTCGAACATAGATATCATAAATTAAGGATTAAGTTTATTTCAGAGCAATTCATACACCCTTGATCTAGCATGTTTAACTTGTCTGCATTCAAAAATCTCTACTTTATTTCCTTTATATTTTACAAAGCATAATCACTCTTCACTTACCAACCCAAGGATATTTTGTTCAATTGAATCATTATCAACACTGATAGTTCCTACGCAGTCCTCGAGATCGATACTCAGGATAATTCCTTTTATTACTACATCGAGACTCCATGCATGCGGTACCGACTATTTGTGAACATATAGTTCAACCTCACCGACCAACTCCAGGTACGGCTACCAAGCCCACTAGTCCCACTCATTTGAGACCTAGTGACTCACTCACTAATTCCTCACCATGGGAATTAGCTACCACCCCCAAAGGGCTATGATATGCACGCTAATCACCTAGCATGCAAACATCAACAACAATCCACAACAACTCACTCATTCCTCACCATGGGAATTAGCTACCACCATAAAGGCCACAATACACATGCTAAATCACCTAACAATGCAACATCAACCACAATAATCCACAATGGACCTATGCTCACACTCCAAGCCATAAAACAGTCCATTCACAACACATGCATAATATATACATTCACAACATTATGCATACCATCACACATCATCAACACATGCATCAAAACATCATGTCATGTCAAATAATTAATCACAGTATTAGCACACTCTACTAATACCTACACTGCTCAAAACAGCGGGAATTAATCCCTATCCTATCATACATCAGCTAAACTACATCACTCATCTGAAACGACCAAAACTGCACGACAACAGCTCAGGAAAACCAAAATTCTGCCCATACGCGTATGCCCCATGTCCATACGCGTATGGCCCATTTCCTGGCCAAGCCCATACGCGTATTGCACATCTCATACGCGTATGCTACGCGTACTACTTCCTCATACGCGTACCAACAGAGGCAAATTTACGTTTAAAAACATCATCTTCTTCATCCATACGCGTATGGCCTCACCCCATACGCGTACCACCCACTGAATACGCGTAAAGACGGCGTATGGCGCGTATCAACGCAAATCCCCTCCCTTTCAAGCCATCTCATACGCGTATTGCCTAGTGCCATACGCGTATGACCAGAACCAAAATTTCAGATCTGCAATGGGTTTTCTCTGCTACGAGATCCCTCAATTCCACCTTCCACAGTCCAATTTTTACACAACATTCTATCATTTTATCTGACACAGATCATACACATTCGATTTTCGCAAATTGCTAACCTTTCTACATCTAATTCCTACGAATTTTCTTCCATTATACCCACCTCTCATTCATCCATAATTTCACAATTTTAAGCATTCATCATCTAATTCGAGTCGATTCAATGGTTTATCACTACCCATTACATGTTAACCCATAATACCCATTAATCGACGATAAACCCCCCTTACCTGAGTTAATCCGGCGATCCTTCAGCTTCAAGCTCTTCCTCTTCTCCAACCCTTGTTCTCTGGTTCTCTTTGCCCTTTTCCACTTTTCTGTCTCTTTTCCTTTTCACGTGAAAATAAACCTTTTTACTAAATGGGACTTTTTCTAATTTCAACTTATATATTTTCCAATAATTATTATTCCAATAATAATAATAATAATAATAATAATAATAATAATAATAATCCAATAATTTAAATTATTTAATTAAATTAATAAATATAATATTAACTTAAATTAAATAATTATCTTATTTTTATCGGGGTGTTACACATATGACATAAGAATCTGGTCAAAAGAGACCTTCTTCCTCTCAAAGTTCTGCTGATGATGATTGTTGTTGGTATTGTTGTTGTTGTAGGTGTTCGTTCTTTGTTGCGACTGTTGTTGTTGACGTTGATGTTGTTGTTGTGGTTGAATTGGTATTGCTTGTTGATTAGAAAATATCGGAATTATTGATGACACTTGATGATGAATATGTTGACGGGGTGGTGGATGTCTTCTGATCTGAGGCCTCCCCTGCCTCCCACTGATTACTGCGTTGGTCTCACTATCCTTCTTCTTACCAAAGTTGCTACCATATTTCTTGCTTGTTGACGCCTCATCTCTTGACAACCATCATTCACGGACTACTTCCTCAAGTCTCATCCCCATGTTTACCATTTTGGTAAAATCACTGGGGGCACTAGCGATCATGCGTTCATAATAAAATGAACTCAGGGTTTTCATGAAGATTTTCATCATTTCTTTCTCCTCCAAAGGAGGAGTGATCTGGGCAGCCAACTCCCTCCATCTCTGCGCGTATTCTTTAAATGTCTCTTTGTCCTTCTGAGAGATAGACCTTAACTGGTCTCTATCCGGCGCCATGTCCACATTATACTTGTATTGCTTCATAAAAGCCTCTCCCAAGTCGTTGAAAGTGCGAATGCTTGCACTATCCAACCCCATGTACCAATAGAGTGCAACACTAGTCAGACTATCTTGGTAGTAGTGAATAAGCAATTGATCATTGTCGGTCTGAGTAAACATCTTACGGGCATACATCACAAGATGACTGAGCGGACAAGAGTTCCCCTTATACTTTTCAAAGTCAGGCCATTTGAACTTTACCAGGATTTTGACGTTGGGCAATAAGCACAACTCAACAACAATCTTCCCAAACAAATCTTTACCTCTCAGTGTCTTCAATTTCTTACGCAACTCAAGAAACTGATCCTTCATCTCGTCCATCTTCTCATAAACATCTGGACCCTCAAACGGCTCAAAATGATAGATGGTATCCTCAACGCGAGGCAAGGTGTGCACAAGGGGAGGTGGCACAGACATAACCGGGCTAGATGCTGGCATGGAAGCAAAGGTAGGCGCAAATCCTTCTGGCACAAAGTTGGGAGGCATTCCCCACGGGAATCCGGCCGGCATATTCGGCGCGAAATGGGCGGTAGCAGCAAGCATGGTAGAGGTAGCCACCTCTGAAGTAACAGTCCTCGCGGGAGGAGTTGCAGGTGTTGGAGAAGATTGAATCTGAGCAGCAAGAACTGACTCCATCATGGCAGTCAGGCGGGCAATTTCGTCCTTCAGCTCTCTGTTCTCTTGCTCTAGGTGTTCCATGATTCTCAGATGATTGGCTTGGGTATTGTACCAGTGAGTCAGCTTGGCTGAAGCACAGAAGAAACACTAATCATACATCTGGCGAAAACCTGCTTATGCAAATGATGGATGAAATGCAATGCTTGATTATTTTTATTTTCAAGGAACTTACTATATCATTTGCAAATATAATGTTTAAATCGTAATTGCAACAATTTGATATGACAAAAAAATCTCTTTTTATTTATATAAATTGGAAGGATTACACTGAGTACAATTTCAGAAACCAAATGAAAAATACAAGAGAAAAGGAGACTAGTCATCCTAAGGATCCCTAACAACGTCAGAAGACCTAGCCGAAGGCGCATACTTCCTTCGAATGCGACGGATCTCGGTCTCAAAAGAAGCCTTCATCTGAGTCTTCTCGAGGACAAGTTGGTCAACAATCTTCTTCCAAGCGACGGAAAGCTAAGGCATGCTAGAAGATGAAACCTCTGGCTCTCTCTGTCTCTTTGTCACTCGGCCTTCAAGTATCTCAATAAGTGCATATTTGTCCTTAGACTCCAACTGCAACTCTTCATGCTTCTTGCTCAAAGCACGGAAACACTCTTCCCATACATCCTTCTCTTGCTTCATCTTGATGAGTGCGTCTTCCAACTCCTCTACATCTTGGTCAGGGAGAGTTTATGGCTCAACCACAACCATAGACGTAGGTCTTTCACAAGGATAAGGCATCTTCAACTCTAAAGCTCTCTTCTTCACCCAAAGAGTGTAAGCTTCCAAAGCTACACAATTGCACGGACCAAGCTCGGATCTTCCTTTCCTATGCACATTATGCTAAGCATGCACAATCTTCTGCTTCAAATGTTGGGAATCTTTACCCTCTTGATAGAAAAGACCTTCTAACAACATGTTATTAGGTTTGTCTCTCAAGGGGAACCCAAGTTGACAATGAGCCAAAGCAGGGTTGCAGTTAATTCCTCCTTGTGTACCAATGAGAGGCATATTAGAGAATTCACCACAACTATCAATAATCTCCAAACTGCTCAAAGATGGGTCATACCAAACTATATCATCATTAGTGAGAGACATAAGTCTCTGAGACCACCTTAGACATTGTTTGTTCTCCACAAAAGCAGGTGTCTGAGGCAAGTGCGAAATAAACCACTTGTACAGAAGAGGAATACAACAGACAATCGTTCCACCACCTTTAGAGTTCCTTAGATGCAAAGAGAATACATATCACCCAACAAAGTAGGCACAGGATTCCCAATCAAGAAAAGTCTAATGGCGTTAACATCAACAAAATCGTCAATGTTAGGGAACAAAGTTAATCCATAGATGAGCAACACAAAGATAGCTTCAAAAGCGTCCACACTACCAGCTTGAGCAAAAGTAGTAGCTTCCTTGATGAGGAAAACAGATGGCAACCTAAATAACCCTCCTTTCTTCACCCAATGAGCCTCTATCTCATACTTCTTCAAGTGAAGAGCTTCAACAATAATACTAGATCAGGGAATCTCCTCCAATCCACTAAAAGGCACTCTACTAGAAATAGGTATCCCCAAAAGATGAGAATACTCCTCCAAGGTAGGCACAAGCTGAAAATCTGGGAAAGTGAAACAATGGTAGAGAGGATCATAGAACTGCACCAGTACACTCAAAAGTCCTCCAACCACATCAGCAGACAAGATGGACAAAAGCTTCCCATGACGTTGTTTGAAGTCCAAGGGATCTATTACAAAAGATGCTAGCTTCCTTAACTCTTTCAAGTCGGGACATCTGAAACTGTACTTCTTAGTGTTCCTTCGTCCACAATCCATGGTTTGAAAAGATTTGCAAATGATACCTTAGTTCCTTGAAATTTTCGTGTGATGAATGTTATGATGCGCATGAATGCATGAATGCAACAATCACAAATAAGGGATCACACACAAGGCAAACAAAGGTCAAGGGATGAATCAAGTCATTGTCAAGATCAATCATCCATTTTGGTGGATTATGGTTTACACCTTATCAACACCCAAGTTCCATTTATATTGACAAGACTTGATTGGATCAACCAAGAATCAAGGGTTTGTTGTGAGTCACGAGTATGAAGTCTGGGTAAGAACCATCCCAAAGGAGTGAACTAAGGATAAAAACCTGTAGATCATGTTCTAAAAAGTTCCAGAGTCTTAACTCCATCTATCGGATATTACAGGTTAAGATGACTAACTCATCGACCCATAATATTATCAAGAGAAACTCGTTTGAGTGTAGTATCGCGTAACAACTGTTATCAAGTATACACTTGAATAGTTTCCGCACTACGTCCTAGATAGGCCAAGATGGGTTAAATGTTCTAAGGTCCTCAGCTTCTCGGACCCAATTAGAGATAGCAATGCCTAACCATAAATACTTGTGTGACATTTCCAAATCCAAAAGAGTCTCCATTGAGCAAATGGATCTCAAGCCAACTTGTTAAGGACTACTCCACACAAGTCGAACATGACTATACCATCCTCCTATCTTAATTGCACTAAAGTTTGGGTTAGAACTTATCTCACCACTCAGAGATCACCAAGCACAACAAGCAGATTATATCACACATACATATATACAAACATCATATACATAAATATATACACACAAAAATTAGGCTAAACCCATAAGAGACTACTCCCCAGCAGAGTCGCCACTTAATTTCTGTAGCGGGAAATTCATGATCATCAGGCTATTGACAAGCTAGAGATCAAATAACAAGAGTCGCCACCGCGATTTTATTTTTTCCAAGGGAAAAGGGAAAAAGTACGAACAAAACCCAAAAGTAAGAAGTTTTCAAATCAAAACTAATAAAATGTCAGAGATTACAGGTAAGGGGGTTGGTTACATAGAGGGAAGGTGTTAGCACCCAAAGTGTCCTAGGTACTCCTAGGGGGCCCTTTTTGTGTGCATATGTACTTGGTATAAAATGATGTTTACAAACAAATAGAATGGGGGGATGAGAAAAGAATTCATTAATTATATTTTTATGTTTGACAAGACCTTCGGTCTCGTGCCTACGTACCAACATAAAAATGAGGGATCAAAACCTCGTAGTTCGTGATATAAATTTCAAAGTGGATGCATTGTTTTTAACAAAAATTAAGTTTGAAAGGCACAACGGCCTAAAAATGGTTTGAATGAGTTAGTTCTTTTTCTGGCTTCTTTTTGAAAGTTTAGGTCAAGTATAGTTAAATTTATTTACAAGCTTGGTTTAAGAAAATAAGTTTGAAAATGCAATGGCATAAGGCCAAAGTTTCTATCTTTTTGCAAAAGTGGTCAAAGTTTAGAACAAAATAAGTTCACACAAAGAAGATTTTGAAAAATGGAGGGAGAGATTTTGAAATTAAAGAAATAGGGAGAAGATGAAGAGACTATCCTATGTACAAAATTTAAAAGTTTAGAGTTGAAAAGATCTGACCAAATGGGTAGCAATCCAATAGACAAAAATGTCAATAGAAACCCAGAATTCCCTTGGACTTTTTAGAATCAAACAACACACAAATGTACAATTATATTATCTTGAATAGCAAGGCATCAAATAAAGATGGCCACATCCAAGCTTATCCATTCCATGATCTTCTCCAAAATAACCCATGTAACAGATGAATTCCACAAGTCACAGGTTCAAAATAACAGCTTCACAATGATCATGTTGCAGATGAACTTAGAGATGTCTTCAAAGATGTATCAGATGAATTTCAAATTGCAAGCACTTGGTTTCTCAGCAAGTTGGCATTGGCCAAGTCCTTTAGCATAGGAAGATTGCCTAGATTCTAAGTTCATTTGTACAAGATCAAGCCAACAATCCACTCAAAAGTTTTTTAAGGTTTTTGTTATTATTATGTACATTAATGGTCAAAGACCACACAAACAAGCAAAGTATACACAAACAAAATATATCACACAATATGGTCCAAATAGACAAAGTGAAAATTGCATTAACATAAACAATTAAAATGATATGAACAATGGCAAATGAAATAAAGTGCTAAAAGTAAATTGCATTAAAGTAAAGGCTTGAAATTAAAAGTTAGTAGTTAATAGGTTAGAAGTTAGTATTGCTTTGCTTTTGCTTTTCATTTTCAAGACATTCTTTGGAGAACACTCAACCCACTTATCACAAGCATGAATCCTTGAGCCAAAACATCTTTCAAAGGAAGGAAAGAAGGCCAAGTTTCCACACAATACCATGAAAGAGGGGAGACTTACAATCTCACTAACTAGAATGCTTATGCCTTTTATGTCACAAATTTAGCGCTATGTTAAGCAATCGTAATTGGACTTATGTAGAAGTCACAACAATTTGAGGTTGGGCAATAGAATTTTGGTGTTAATGCATGTTAGAGGCATAATATAATGGACTATGCTCATGAAACATACCACACGCAAAAAGAATATGCAAAAGGTGTGGCCTAATCTCATCCATACTCATGTTAATTTTTCAATCAACTAGCCTTAGGATTATGAGATATCATAGGCCAAATGGAATGAATGAATGAAGAAAGGGAATAAGATGAAGTGGGAGGGGAATAGATCAAATCATAAATTGGTCAAAGGAGGACTTTTACCAAATTAATATCATCCATTCATTTTGGGAGATGGAATGTACATTCCATCAATCCCCTATATCCAATGATGTTAATTTGACAAAGTCAAATCAACCTTGACCAAGGGCCAACAACAAGAGTCAAACATAAACAAGTCATCACAATTGGTCAACAAATTTATTTGGCATTTATTCAAATTAAAATACTAAAATAGTGCATTTAAATTAAATATGGTTTGTCCAATTCCTAAAATCTCATCAAAACACCAAAGAAATGGCCATGAGATTTATCATATGTCAAACAAGGTCAAAGGACCTTGGAGAAAAAAATTCATAATTTTTGGACATTAAAAAATATTTTTAAACAATTAAAAACAAATGCAAAATCAATTAATTCATGAAAAATATTGATAATGATCCAAAAAATAATTTTACTTCAGAATATGAAAGAGAAAAATATTTGAAATTTTTTGGTGAAAGTCCTATATTTTTTAGATCAATATTGAAAATAATGCAATTAAAATGAAAATTAAAATATCAGAAAAAACGTGGACCACTTGATCTCCCTCATTAATTGAGGTGGCAGATCAAGTGGCCAGAAACACGCGTTCCACCGTGCACATGAGTCAGCGCGCCATAACATTGGTATTCAAAAGGAACGATCGTGATTAAAACAAATTACATGGATCCTGTGGTTGTGAGAGATGCCAACACATGGAGTTGCAATTTGAGGTACATGAACTGAGTTGCTTCAATTTGACCTCAAAGTAACTCAATCTTCTTGCCTACATTGGTAGGACTTCAGACAACCAAAGAATCAATAGAATTGAGCAAGAATTTGAGAGAATCGAAGAGATCAAAATTTCTGGAAAATACCTTCAATGGAGGTGTGGATTCAACTGATTTTGATCTTGCTTGTGCTTGATCTCACTCCAAATGCTTGCAGAAGAAGGATTGAATGCTTAAAAGGCTGTGGATTCCTGGAGATTTGAATTTCAAAACAGTGGAAATTCAACCTCAAATTCAAATGAATTTCTCAGGTTTATCCTTTGCAAAGTGAGGGTTAGAGATGGGGGATCAAAGCTGACGCGAATGTGTGTTGATTGCTGAGCATATGAGGCTCTATTTATAGCTGAATCCATTGCTTTTTGCACACTTGAATTCACTTTCCAAATTTGGTCATTGATGATGCATGGGTGCATGGGCACGCATAGGCCCATAAACTCATTCCCATAAGTCCACAAATGAATGTTAGATAGTCTGAATTCAGCTTGGATTGCAAGACAAGTGTACATTTTGATTTGAAGTTTGATCATTGCCAAGTGATGATACCATGTTCATGCCATACACAGCCTATGCATTCTTTGTCCAAAATGAATGAATTTGAGCTCTTTGGAAAGGTGAGATCAAGAGGAACAACTTTCATGTTCAACACTTTTCATTTGGAGTTTGTGACTTGAAGAAATTTGAGGTGGAAGTTTGGAAATTTTTTACATATCAATTTTTTTCTAAGTGTCAAGTCATATGTCTCACTATTCCACCTTGCTTAACTTTTTATGTGGGCTTCAAATGAGAAAAGTATCTTCATCAAAGTTGTATCTCTCTCAAAGACCTTCAAAATGGTCACCAATTTAATGTCATTTGGATTTAAAATGATAGAGTTATGCATTTTTGAAGTTTGGAAAAATCACTTGATCAATGGTATAGGTTAAAAGTGACCTATAATGTAACCTCATATCACATGCTCAAAAAAGTTGAATTAGCTCCCACTTCAAACATAAAAGTTGAAGTAGACACATTGAATTTGATTATGAAACTTGGAAATATTTCATATCATAAAAATTGAGAAATTTATAGCCTTGGGAAGTTGACTTTGAAATTAAGGTTTAGACAAAATGACCTATAATATTTCAACATAGAAAATGATTTTCCAAGCAAAACTAGCTCTATGTCTCAACATGAAAGTTGTTTGGAATGTCACATAGAGTAACTTTTATCTTGGAATCATTTTCATATGGTGAAAATTGTAGGAGATAGGGTCTAGGTAGACCCAGCTTTGATCAGATGAATCCATCTGGCCAACCACCATCAACCAACTTGCTATCTTCCAATTCTCTTGACTTTCTTGGCTCATGGTACATCATATATGCATAAGAATATGAAATTTGAAGTGTCTCTTTAGAAATTTGATCAATTGGTGAGATAGCTTGTTGGAGAAGTTACTTAAGATACCTAGTCAAACTAGGGTTTTCAAGGCAAATCACCCTCAAACTCTTGAAGAAAACTTGATCAATATAACATGTAGAGAACATTGGGACTCATATATGATGATCATAACCATTCTTGGATCAATTCTTAGTTGTGCTTTTTTGTTCATGAGGGTCTCAAACCCTAGATGTGAACTTGATGAATCAATGGAATCATGTCATTCCTACAAAAGAGTTAGACAAATGCAAAGACATATTTTTGGTATTTTGGTTAGTGAAATGAAACAATACAAGTATGATATAATCACAAAGTGCTTGGTGATCTCTCCCAAAACAAACTCAATGAAAAAGGGGTAAGGAGGATGCCAAGGTATGATCCCAATGCTAATGCTTATGATGGAATTGCATGAGGGATCTTAGGGTCAAAATTGGGATCTTACAGAACCGTCAACTCTGATTTTATGGTGTTAAGAAAATTATATTAAATTTATTTTTTATATTTTTTAAAAAGTGAAATTTACTGCAAATTGTATTAAATTTACACTTTCTCCTTTTCTCCATAAATTAATAATCACTTAAATATTTTTTTAATATCCTTCTATGAATTATTTTTCATGAAAAACACAAAAAGTGTTAATTCAAATAATTATGTTTTAATTTTCTTTATAAGTGTAACGACACATACTCACTCAATCTCAATTAAAATGTCTTATTTACATTTTTTTATGTATCAAAATAAATGTGTCTCTAAAAGACCAATATAATATATAATTTATTATTATTATTATATTTTTATTTATTATTTTCCCTCTTTTTTAATAATGCCATTCATTATAATAAATTAAGGTATTTTAATAAATGATATTAATTTTATCATTAAAATTCATATATATAATCATTTTTTTAAGAACTGTGCATAACTTAAATAAGTATCGAAATAAACTTATAATAAATCAGCATTTCTATTTCTACACCATTTCCTACACCAAATACTTACACCGTATACACTGTTCATCGTATTTATACGATGAACAATGTATTTTAAAAATAAAATAATATTTTTATAAACAGTACATGAAACGTGAATAGTGTCTATGAACAATGCACATGAACAATAACTTAAAATAGTGAAAAAAGTTGATTAATTAAATGTAAAAAATTGGTTAATGAAGTGACAAAGTTAGTTAATAAACGTTCAGATATTAAAAATATTTTTTTAATGATAAACCAAAGTTGGTTAATGAAAAGTAAAAGATTGGTTAATGAAACTACTTTTAACCTAATTATAACAAAAATATTCATTATGGTATCTTAAGTTTTAACAAAATCGAGGTGTGAATACCAATTGAATTTTTATGTAAGAGATTGTTAATCGACAAAGAAGAGAGTAAGAAGAATATAAAATTAAAAATATAAAATTCATATTTTGGATCGTAGATTTTGAAAGAGAGTTAATGTTCTTCTACATTATTTTAACTCTTAAAGAATTAGATCATAATTTTTTTTCTTTCATAATTTCCTATCACCCATTATAAACATGAATATATGTTTCCTATTTAAACTTTTGAAAGGATTTTACAATAACTTTAATATTATTTTTAAATATTAAATTTAATCTCTTAAATATTGTTGTTTTAAAGTTTTAAAAATTGCCACTAAAAAAATAATTGGGTTCAAGATAAAAAAATCAGTTATTGCACAATTATCACTTGTACAATAGATAATCGATCATAAAATAACCATATGATAGTACAAAGATCAATCGAATATGATATAAATATAACTCGTAGTATTTAAAATAAAGAACAATCGTAATAATTTTTTAAACAAGGAGAAATTTGAATAATTCTCAAAACAAACTTAATATTAATTTGACCACTAATAATAATTTTTTCTAAGAAAATATTCAAAAAATTCTTCAAATAAAATACTAGAAAATTAAAACAAATAAAAGAAAGGAAGAAAAATTGACAAAAGTAAAGAGTGTGAGGAATGAAAAATTCAAAAGAAATTTTTGATATATTTTTAATTGAAATATGTGCCTTCCTTATATAAAAGGAATTCGCCAAGATATAATATATAATAGAAAGTATTCTGGTTAACAAGAAAGAAATAAAATGAGAAGGGAAAGAAATAAAATGAGAACGAAAATGCATACTACATGTTTAGAACATAAATAAACAAGATGAAAATTACACGGCTAGAGAAAATAACAAGCATTTCAACACAACTAAAGCAAAATCATTATGGAATTTCATCAAACAAAGAAAAATCAATATATTAAAAACTTCTATTTCTATTGAAGTAGAGGATCGTGCTCGCCACTCTGCTATGACAAGTAACTAATCTAACCTCTTATATTCATCAATCATTTTGGATTTTGAGGGACCAAAATGAACCCCGCCCTAAAGATACAGGACTAATCTAACCTCTTATGTTCATCAATCATTTTGAATTTTTAGGGACCAAAATGAACCCCGCCCTAAAGATACAGGACTAAAAAGGGTATTTTACATATATATATATATATATATATATATATATATATATATATATATATATATATATATATATATATATATATATATATATATATATATATATATATATATATATATATATATATATATATATATATATATATATATATATATATATATATATATATATATATATATATATATATATATATATATATATACGCATGCACGCGTGTGTGTGTGTGTGCGTGCGTACGTGCGTGTGTCTGTGTGTGTGCGTGCGTACGTGTCTGTGTGTGTGTGTGTGTGTGCACGCGTGCATGCATCCGTGCGTGCATGCGTACGTGCGTGCGTGCGTGTGTGCGTCTGAGGGTGTGTGTGTGTGTGCGCGTGTGTGCGTGTGTGTGTGTATGTGAGTGTGTGTGCGTGCGTGCGTGCGTGTGTGTGCGCGTGCGTCTGTGTGTGTGTGTGTGTGCGTGCGTACGTGCGTGTGTGTGTGTGTGCGTGCGTGTGTGTGTGTGTGTGCGTCTCTGTGTGTGTGTGTGTGCGTGTATGTGCGTGTGTGCGTGTGTGTGCATGCGTGCGTCGTTGTGTGTGTGTGTGTGTGTGTGTGCGCATGCATGCGTGCGTGTGTGCGTGCGTCTTTGTGTGTGTGTGTGTGTGTACGTGTGTGTGTGTGCGTCCGTGCGTCTCTCTGTGTGTGTGTGTGTGCGCACGTGCGTGTGCGTGTGCATGTGTGCGTGTGTGTGTGTGCGTGCGTGTGCATGCGTGTGTGTGTGCGTGTGTGTGTGTGCGTGCGTGCGTCTCTGTGTGTGTGTGTGTGCGCGCGTACGTGTGCATGCGTCCGTGTCTGTGTGTGTGTGTGTGTGCGTGCGTCTGTGTGTGTATGTGTCTGTGTGTGTGCGTGCGTGCGTCTCTGTGTGTGTGTATGTGTGCATGCGTGCGTACGTGCGTGTGTGTGTGCGTGCGTCTCTATGTCTGTGTGTGTGTGGGTGTGTGTGTGCATGCGTGCGTGTGTGTGTGCGTGTGTGCGTCTGTGTGTGCGTGCGTACGTGTGCGTGCGTCTGTGTGTGTGTTGGTGCGTGCATGTGTGTGTGCCTTTTGATTTTAACCCACTCATTTTTCATGATGATCTCTAGTCATACATTAAGTTAATTCAACACACACATTCATCTTCCAAGATATTTTGATAGGGTGAGAGTGATGATGATGGTTTCATATTTTTTTGGAATGTCAATCACCTTGTTTTGTTTTTGTCATGGATGTCGGCGACCCCTTGATTTTGATATGGCGCCGAATTTGGTTTTGCTTTGCTTCCTTCAACACTTCAGAACGTGTGCAAAGAATTGGTTGATCCCTATATGGGATGTATTCTCTTATAATTTGAATGTGTTGTCAAGTTAACTGAACAAACTACTCTACCCCAGAATAAGCGCAAGGATTTATAGATTAGAAAGATATTGATGCATAAAATTTCCCGAGACTAGTAATGCTACAACAGATGTTAAGTGAGTAGTATTCAATCAAAATGTAGATAGAAAGAGATATAATAAAATGAAAACTAGATTACAATGAAACCAACAAACTTTTCAATGACACTTAATCAAAACCTCTTAATAAACTGTTCCATCCGATAAATAGCTTTCATATGTAGATAGTTATTATAATTAGAATTGCTTAAATGGTGATTTGCAGAATCAGCTGGAAGCCTTAATTCTCTGATCTGCTTTTTGCATCTTTTCAATAAACTTTGATCCAAGTCGAGATGAAAACATCCCCGGAGATCAAGAGACTCAAGAGAAGGACATCCATCTAGAATAGCAAGCAATCCATCGTTAGAGAGTTCATTTTTAAAAATCGTAAGGTGCCGAAGCTCTGACATTGTTCTTCCAATAACAAACGCAATATTGTCGCACTTATTACATTCCTTTATTAGGCAAGGGAAAAATTTCAAGGATTTTATAAGTGGACAACATACGCCAATATATTCAAAGAAAAACCTTCCTAAGTCATAACAATGATGAATGACAAGCTCCTCCAAAAGTGGCTGCTTCTTCACAACTTCAGAAAAAGCTTTGTTTGAAATTTCATGGCATTCTTCAAGCCGAATGCATCTCAAGTTACTTGCTCTGAAAATTTTGAAAACAAAATGGAAAGAAAAATGTTAAATTGAAGACAACAAAGAAAGAAAAGAGACCTATTACCTTTTGGCTATGTTATAGAGGAGACCATCCGTCCCAAATTTATAAAAATGTATGTTTTTGAGTTGACCACAACTTCTGTCAATGGCGTAGAGACATATTTTCTCTAATCGACTATAATATGCAAAGTAATTCTGTGAGAAAGAGAGATTGCTCATCATGTCAATGGTGGTCCAGATGAGAGGGTCCTTGCAGATGTTCCACCAGAGAGGACACACAACAGATGCACTAGTCACGAGATCAAGAGTTCCAAGTCTCTGAAGTATGTTGATAGTTATGTCTCTTGGAAGTTCAAGCCAGTTTGGCTTTGGTGAGATCTCGAGTTTCTCAATTTCAAGCACATGACTCAAACAAGAAGAAGCCATAACATTGAACTAAGATAATGCTTACTAGTACTTCGAATTTATATATAGTGATTCTGAACTGTTTTCAAGTTAAAATATCTGGAATAATAATGGTCGCAAGCCTTTGAATTAACTTCAAACCATTTGGCTACCCAATGGAAATTACTTCACCTCATCAATGCTTCAATCGTCCAGTTGCTTTAAATCTTCCCAGGTAAAGTTAACTTTTAAAATTAAGGCTTAAATCCCCTAATTTCATAGTAATTTTTAGTATCTCTATTTTAAAAGTGAGTTTTTAGATTCTTCAACATTATTTATCATTAGGATAAAAAATTTACTTTTAATGAAATGATAATGATGAGTAGGATAATTTATTAATGAATATTATTTATATAATAAATTAATAATTTTAATTAATAATTTTTGAAAAAAAAACTATTAAATTTTCTTAATCTAAGAATTTATATTTAAAGATATGCAAGGAGAAGCTGAAGCAACCACAATAATGGAAGGATGTATCTCATGTGGAAGGGTAAGCTTATTTCAAGTTATCCTGATATACATGTGAGTTGTTAGACAATATACCAAAAGCATGTTTGATGTTTTTGGTGTTGTTCATTGTTTTGGATTGGCAAAGGGTGAGTTTTACTCCACATGATTTTTCTCTTCAAATTTTAGTGTTTATATAAGTCAAACATATAATATAAAATGAATGTGTGTGGGTTAAAGAGATGTTATTGAAAAAATGGCCTCAAGCCAAGAGAAAATTTAAAAGAATTTATATTCATTAATTTATAAATAATTTCTTATATAAATTTAAGAAAGATTATTAATTTATTCTATAAAAAATATTTATTAATAAATAATTTTATTCATCATTGTCATGTCGTCGTCATGAACATGTATGAAAAAGTGGAGTGAGGCAAACAAAATCTTAAAATTATCTAAAATAAAATTGAGGACCAACTATTTAAACTAAAGTTCTAAAAATCAAATAACAATAATATGATTTTTTTTAGATTTTTTCAGATTTTTTCGAAAATATGAAAAATAAATAAAAAAATTCACAAATCAAATTTAATGAAGCTTTTTGGGATTTAAGGGTCATAATCTCAAAACCCTATTTGTTGATTTAATTTTGATTTTATAGAAAAAATTTGAAGCAATCTAATACACTTAAGTATAATGTCTTTTAGTCATTCTAAGTGAATGACTAAAATACATACCATTATACAACAACCATGTTATTGATTGTTAATCAATAGAAAACAGAAAGAAATTTTAGGATTGTTAAGACTCTAAAAACTAGAACTATAAAATTGACTAATATTACCATAGAATTTCCGAAAATTGTGTCAATCTAATTCATTGTTGCACATCAGTAAATTTTTTTATTAAAAATGTATCTTAAGAAAGTGACACACAAGTATAATCACGAGGACTCCTAATTTAATTATCTAAATTTAAAGTCGATAAAGTTATCAGATTTTTTATTTTTAGTTTGAGCAATATTAAAAAAATTCGATAAAGAAACATTTCTATGAATAAAAGTTGACTGATCCCCTAAATGGACCATTTAAACCTATTTGTTTTAGAGTTCAATCTCTAATTTACATTCTATTTTTGTAAATTAATCAAGCTCCATGTGAACTTTAGTTCATATTACTAGAAAAAGTATCACAATTGACGATAAAATAGGTAAAACATCAAGCGTAGAACTACATCATGCTTTAAGGAATTAAATATATCAAACTAAATCTTATCAATTCGAATTTAGAATTAGAACACAAATTAAATTATAAAGGAAAGGAACAATTAAAGAAATAGCAGCCATTTTTGGAGGAGCTTCATTGTTATGACTTAGGAAGGGTTTTCTTTGAATTTATTGGCCAATAATTTAAGGCGTTCTCTGAATTACTTAGTAGTCATTATACCTAAAACATATTTGGAACACTGTGCTGATAAGGATTTTTAAATTTTCAAAATGAAGCTCTCAAACTTCTCTTTATTTTGATTTCATCCTCTTTGCTTCATAAATATATTTCAATTTCATATTCTTTTTTCTCTGAAGCATTCAAAAAAATATCTTTAATTTCTATGATAGTTTTCGATTTGAAACTCAGAAGGGTTAGGGATCATTTTAAATAATGCATATGCAATCCGTTATAATATGCATTGTTAGAAGTTATTTTCAATTCTTTGTATAGCTGTTTATCTTCAATTTGTTTAATGTTGTAGGGAAATGGGGAGATTGAGCATAGAGGCGAGACTCTTTGAGAAAGACCGTCCACATTTGGCCCTCATAGAAGGTATGATTGGAGAGCACGTAATCCCTTGCGATATAGGCAGATGGGAAGGCGGGCGGTTAGACAAACACAATAGTTTATGTTTGGTTGTATTTTTTTTGTTTTTTTGGAACATGTTATCTCTTTGTTGCACATTTTCATTTTACTTTAATTAATGTGCAGTTTCAATAAATTAGTGTATCCATTTTTAACTTATGGCCTAAAATCAACTAAAATATGAGTTGGTCTAAAAAAATTTCAATGTTGGGATAAGGTTGCTATCTTGAAAGCATTTAGGGGGATTATCAGAGATGCATCACCGAAATATCTCATGTCATATGCCTTTAAATGATTTCAGGGGGTATTTCGGAGACGTATCTCTAGATACACCCAAAAATATATGGAGATACATCTTCGAATCATATTTTGTTCAAAATGGGTTGGATATCATAAAGAGGAAGCTTAGTGTGATCGTAGGTGCGTCCAGAGATCTTTCTGACATCCCAGGGTCGTTGAACATCATCAGCAAACTGCCCACCAGTGAAATGAGACCGCACTCTTCAACAATCACCCTTACATCACATGGCATTAAGGCATCTAAGAAATTCTTCTACTTCCCCCCGTTGGTGGGCACCTTTATAGGCAGTCGCTCTTGTAACAAACCAAGTAAAAATCATCAGTTATTTTCAACATATCAATAATAAATAAAGTCACATGATCGACATATCGTATACATACCTCTCCATGCCATAATCTGAATGCCACATGATAAGTATATCTAGTGAGCACAGAATAGTCATTAGGCCCTTTAGGAAACAATACATCTGGATGTAGTAGTAGGAGCCTCCGTCTCAGAATGATGGGGCACCTTTGTCTCTCCATCATTTGTATGCCATCCTCGACTACTTCCTGGACATCCTAAGAAATTGGTTGATCATTAGAATCTCTGGTCCATCCAACAGTAGGTCTATATCCTTTATGACGAATATTGCATGGTGCACGAATCTGCTTGGCCGCCAATAGCATCTTATGAGAACCATTATGGGGCTACTCTTCCTGCTCATATATGCGAGTCATCGACGTCATCTCCCTTTGCACGAGGTCTCGTTGCAGCAACTGTGTCGTCTAATCCTCTGGTCCTCACTAAAAAACGATAAAATTTAAAGTACCAATTTTTTATTTAGAATTTCATGCTTTTCTCAGAAAGTTTGAAATTTCCGATTAACTAAAAACAAATTCTTCATTACCGGGTTTTCCAAAATCACTAGTATAAAAGCATGCCTTTTTATCAATTTTTTCAAAAAAAATTGATAAATAACATGTATTTTTACCATTAGCATGCATTTTCAACTTGAATCCAATGGATTTCTTGTTGGGAGGTAAATGAACAAGATCCCAAGTTTTTATTTTCATCAAAGCAGTCAACTCAACATTGATAGCATTCCTCCAATTATCATCAGAAGTAGTTTTCTCATAAGTTTGAGGTTTAGATATGATGGACATATTTAGAGTGAAAAGTTTATGTGCAATAGATAATGAATCATATGATAAGGAAGAAGATAGAGGATACTTACATGACGAGGAATGATTGGTGACAGTCGTTGCTGAATTATGGATTGTACTTGTCATGAGATTGCAATGGCAATCCTGAAGATAACTTGAAGGCTTAGGAATTCTGATGGATTTTCTTAAGGGAGGATTTTGTGGTTCAGTTGGTGCCCGGTTGGCACGTGGGGATTCAAACATGGTGTGTTGAGATTCATTATGAAGGATAGTAGAAGAAATGATATCATCATTATGTCTGTTAGGCTGAGAGTTAGATATGAAGGGTTTATGTCTAGTATGAGATGAAGAGTGGGGAATGTTGTCAAAAAAACCATCTAAGTAAGAATGGTTGAATGAAACATATTGAGGGCTTATGTTTTGAGTTTGAGATAACTCTTGGTTATAAGATAATAAGTGTTTAAAGAAAACAACATCTCTTGAGATGAAAACTTCCTTGCATTGCAAGTCAAATAGAATGTGTCCATTCACATTTCTTTTATATCCCAGGTGAATAGACTTCCTTGACCTGGAATCAAGCTTTTTCCTATTAGACTTAAGTGTTGAAGCATAACATAGGGATCCAAAGACTCTTAGGGTGGATATGTCGGGAAATTTGTTATGTAACATTTGGTATGGTGACTTAGGCTTCAAAAAAGATTTTGGTAATCTATTCATAATATGCTCGAGTGATTTCAATGATGTGTTGATGTTTCCTCTCAATAATGTTATTTTGTTGAGGAGTACCAACACATGAAGTTTGATGGATTATGTCTGATTTTTGAAAAAAAGGATTTAAGTATAAACTCATTTCCATTGTCTGACCTAATTCACTTAACTTTTGTATTGAACTAAGTATGGACCATAAACACAAAAGACTCAATGAGGGATGTTGTTTCAGATTTTTCCCTCATAAGAAATATCCAAGTAAACCTATTTTTGTCATCCACAACAGTTAAAAACTATCTAAAACCCGTCATGGATGGTTTAGATAGAGGATCCCAAATGTCCATATGGATCAACTCAAAATTGTGAAGGGAAATATGATTGCTATTATGAAAAGGCAACCTCTTTTACTTAGCATAAAAACATATATCACAAGGAATAGAATGGTTGACAAGTTTGACAAAGGAACACTTTTATTTATTTCAAGTAATTTGGCATTAGAGGTATGGCCAAATCTTAGGTTCTAAATATTACATTCATGGGATATAACTAAGGTATTTGTGGGAGGTTGGATGACATTTATGAATGGATGTGATTGTGTATGATGTAGTGTAACAGAAGGAGAAGTGAGGAGATACATTCCACCATTTAGTTTAGTTGTGCCAATCATCCTCTTGGAGCAGAAATCATGTATCATGCAGTCAATATCATTAAAAATTAATTGGAAATTGAGAGTGTTAGTCAGTTTTGGAACATAAATGAGGTTAAAAGCAAAACTAGGCATATATAAAACATCTGTGATGTAGAATTAATGATCAAATATGATAGTGCTTGCATAACGTGTGGCGACTAAAGCACTGTTGGGCAATTTAACAATTATGGGTTTAATTCTCTTCAAGAATTGAGATTTTTTTATGGTATGACATACATGATTGGTTGCGCTAGTATCTAAGATAAACGTGTCAGGGCCATTGATGGATAGGAGTGTGCAGATATTACCTATTTCTGCAGCAGGTTTAGAAGTGAGGTGATTAACATTATAAGATTGAAATTGTGATGAACCTTAGAGGAGAGCTAGTAATGTCTTGTTCTAATCTGGTGTGAAAGTCAAATACCCGAAATCTTGTCCACTTTCTCCACTCAAGTTATCTTGAAATTCGTTCTTAATAGATATTTCATCCTTCTTAATTAAAACTTCATCTTTGGATACATGTGTTAGATAAATTATAAGGGAGGAACGTCATCTTATTACTAAAGGTGTCATGTCTCATAGAGTTGTCGTTTCATAGCATGTGGTAGTTGCATATGCTTATAGGAGTATAGGTAAATGTCCTGGTATGAGACAAGTTCAATGTTTCTCTTGCAAATAATTTGTACATATTTCTCGTAGTTATAACAAAAAGATATATAATTTTTGCAAGCAATAGGATTATATTATATATGATGTCCCATACATCCTCCACGACCAACAAAATGTTCAGTGCAATCATTTCATGTATGTTCAGAGTGCACCTAAGAGGATGGGGTGAATTAGGTGTTTAGAGACTTTATGAAAATATTGATGGATTTTTGTAACCCTTGAAAATTGTTATTGATTTTGATTTTATTGATGTATGTATAATGGTTGGTTTTCTTGGTTGAGTGAAAGAGATGAAAAATAAACATGTTGTAAAAGTAAATGAACTCAGAATATATCCTGGTTCCTCTTTCCAAACAAGGGTACTTCAGTCCCTTCACACCCCATGGGAGATTTCACTATATTAGAAACGTTATAGTCGATCCACCAGACTCTTAACTTTCTAACACAATCACAAAGGAACCCCACCTTGTTATATTACAAACACCAAGAGAAGGAACCCTACTTTCTCTATAATAATATTATTATCGAAAATTTGATAAGCAAGTTACAACATATTGATAGTGTTAGCTCAAATTTTCGACGCCTATTTCAAATTACCAAAATTGGAAAGCATGTACAGATGGCTTCGACTAAGAGGTTATTCGACTAGCTGAAGGTAGACTGGCTTAACTGATTAAATAAAGATCAAGCTTATAGCTAAAATATCGAAGCGGTTCCTTAATGAACGGTTAAAAAACAGTTTCGATCAAAGATTTGAAATTCAAATAAAGGAGGGAAGAGTATCTTCGTTAGAAACCGCAAGGATACACGTGGAAGCAGAATGAGAGAACATACACATGTAGGACGCCACGTGTATCGACGTGATTGAAGAACCCTCGGAGCGGTTATTTTGATCTAGTATAAATATAGGGTCTTATAATTAGAAAAGTGTGTCTCAAATTGTGTATAAAAATCTGAAAATTTACTAAGTATTCGTGTGAAGAAGAACTATAAAACGCAGAATGTATGTTGTCTACACCATTGTTTAATCATTTCAAAGCATTACAAAGTTATCTTTACTTTCTCTTCAGAAATATCTTTCCTTGCTCTTTACTCTTAAACACTTTATTTCTCACTTCGTCGTTTACAAGTTTAAAGATCTTTTAGTTCCTTTCGTTACTTTGAACTTTTACCTTACATTCTTAAAGATTCCAGCACTTACCAACTTTTTCGATTGCTTTCAATCTTGCTACAATTCCCGTCATTTACTTCTTCTTTAATAGTTCTAAATACTAATTTAAGATTGTTCTTTTGTTCAAGTCACTCTTTTGTCTTTATTTATTTAACGCTTCGATTCGACGTTTAGTTCGATCATTTATCAACGTTACGCTTGCAAGAAATTTAGCACATGTCCTAGGATCAATCTGATCGATCCTGTAAGTGACCAAATTTAGAAATTTGGAAGATCATCGATTGTTTACCATTTTTCAAGGTAAACAAATTGGCACGCCCAATGGAACAGTGCTAACGTTCTGTTTGATTTTTAAGTTTTGTTTGAGAAAAGAATTGTTGTATGCTTTTAAGAAGAGGTAAAATAGCCATAAACGAAGAACGACGAATATGGAGAGAACCATAGACGGGGATGGCGAATATGAATCCACCAGAAACTTAGAATTCTTAAAACCCATCAACTAGCAGCATAGTGCTTCATTCTTCTTCGACGAGGGCAAATACGAGCACGACACATGCATCCGAAATCGTTTCGTCTATGGTGAGTTCGATGCCTACGCATTTGATCTCCCACTCTGAACCAATTATGACTTATCTTGGACCTAGGGGACCTCCCCATACTCCTTCACCGATTAGGGACCTCCCAAATAGGCCGTTGGTACCCCCTGGTTTTTCAATACCTTTTGGCGGTCGAGAACAGTTGTATGGAATGCCAACTTCAATGATGGCCAATCTATAAAATGTGGGTTCTACTTTTTCGGAACCAGCGGCTAACATAAATTCACCAGTACAAGGGTCCGGGATAAACGTGGGTCGAGCCAATTAGGCGTTAGGTTCAAGACACCCAGTACAACTACCCACTCTTACCAACAATTCTGCGGCGGCATGGAGGCAACAGATGGACGAAAGCAATCATGAAATGGTCCAGATGTTGACTCAAACTTTGGCCACTGTGCTAAATCCTTTGATTCAGAATACAACTCGATCGAATCAACAGATGATAGCACAAGTGGCTCGAATGTCTGAGTATCTTGGTATACCTTAGCACCAACGTCCCCTGCCCAGGGATTGGGTAAGAGAGAATCAAGAGCCCACGCTTGAGGAAGACCTCACCATTAACTAGATCCCACAAAATCAAGGAGGAATAGTAGTACCTCCTAGGATCGAACCACACAAGGAACCAAGGGTGTTAATGGTAAATATGAATCAGAATGCCGATGATATCATACGGCAAGTTCGACATAATGATGTGGCAGCAGATAATAACCTAGCCGCTATAGTCGAGAGAACTATGGTTCGAAATGAGGTGAATTTTGGTCTCAGAAGACCTAATTATATGTCACCTTTTGCAGAATATGTCTTACAGACAGATGCGCCCCTGAGGACCAAAATCCCCAAATTCACCAAGTTTGTTGGGGATACTACTGAGTCTACTGTCGAACGCGTGGCGAGATACCTAATTGAGGCTGGAGATATGTCAAATAATGAGAATCTTCGAATGAAATTTTTTCCAAGTTCTCTTACCAAGAATGCTTTTACATGGTTCACAACTTTGCCCCAAAATTGAATCCATTCATGGTACCAGCTCGAAAGAATATTCCATGAACAATTCTACATGGGGCAAACAAAGATAAGTTTGAAAGAGTTGGCTAGTGTCAGACAAAAATTCATTGAGCCAATTGACGACTACCTGAATAGATTTCGACTACTCAAAGCCAGGTGTTTTACACAAGTGCCAGACATGAGTTGGTCGAAATGGCTGTTGAGGGCCTTGATTACTCGATTAGAAAGAAGTTGGATACTCAATACCTAAGGGATATGGCCTAGTTGGCTGACAGAGTTCGACAAGTAGAATGTTTAAAAGAGGACAAGGCTAGAATAAACAAAGGTAAAAGGGTAGCCTATGTCGATTTTAGGAAAGATCATGAAGATTCAGGCCTTGAAGTTCCAGACTTCGACGATACTGAGATTGATCTTGCTGAGTTGACACAGGGGCCACCATATGCATGCAAAGTTTTGGCCCCTTCGAATGGGAGAAACCCTGTCGAACCTGAAAAGAATCACAGGTTCCCTAAGAAAACATATACTTTCGACGTTACAAAATGTGATGAAATCTTCGACTTACTGGTCAAATATGGTCAAATGATAGTACCTCCGGGTGCTAAAGTACCTCCTTTAGTACAAAGAAAGAAACGAGGGTTTTGTAAATACCATAGTTTTTAGGTCATAAAATGTCTCAATGTTTTCTTTTCAAGAATCTGGCGCAGAATGCAATCCAGGAGGGAAGACTCAAGTTCGGTGATAAGCCACAAAGCCAGATGAAAATCGACTCTGATCCTCTACAAATTGCTGAAGCTCATTATATTGAGCCAGAGGAGGTGAATTTCATTGAAACTGCTGATGATTTCTGTATGACCGAAGTTACTGAAGACTTCGTCCATGAGCCTGTCATGGTTAAAATACATGAGCACTTCGAGAAAGCACCTCGTGATGGTTTGGCCTTAAGGGGTACAAAGGACATCAAGAAGGAAAATGTTGAAGCCTCAGATATCGAGGATGCTAGAGAGTCAAAGTTAGTAATGATCACTAAAGAGACTACTGATACTTTCGTTCAGCTGGACAAGGCTACTGACGGCCTTCAAAAACAATTCCAGAAGCTGGCTATTACTGAGGATATCCACATGGAAGCTAATATGGTGGAGTTATCTCGAGAAGTTTCAATGGAAGACGATGATGAAGACAAACAAGAGGAATACAATAAGGTCTCCTTTCCTCAAGAAGAAGAAACATTGTCATATTTCCTTCGAAGGTGCCAAAAGAAGAAATCGGAGGTGATGTTATGCCCCAGGTGCAGTGTTGTCTTCGACAAAAGGCAGCTCAGAATCTAGAGGGGGTTAGGAGAGTGCACCATCAAAATGTCCATAAAGCCATCCACATTAATCAAGCGGGTAAGCCAGAAAGGTTCTTCAACCCCATAAGATATCTTGATCCTAGGCGTCCTACGGTGAAGATGAATGAAACCAAACAAGTTGGGCGAAACTTCCAACCCATGACCTTTAAGCCAAGCATCGAAGGGTCAAAGGGGAAGTGGGTCAAGCAGGCTGAGGGGAGAAAACATGGTCATGGCAAGTGGCAGAAGTTCGAGGTTGAAAGAGGTTCATCGTTGGCCTATCAACAGGAATTCCGATCCGACAAAAGGACTGCGCATGTGTCCGAGAACTATAAAGGAAAGAATCCCATGACGAGGTCCTAGTGGAGAAGAGAGCAGAGAAGGCGAAAAGCCAAAAGAGAAGCTGGCGAAATGGACCAGGCTGAATCAAGTACCAACGTGATGGTGAAGAAAAAGGATGGCCCTAGCCTCACCAAAAGAGATTCCAAGATTGCAAATAAGACGGTCGGAGAAAATTAGATGGCTGCCGAAGACGAGTTATTAACTGACAACTTCGACTCTGGTTCGGAGGATTCCTTAGACATTTTGGTCGGGGTGGTATCTGTGATGCCTAGAGAATTCGATAGGATCACCGAAGTCGATGATAATGATAGTATCACCGAAAGGAGAATGACCGCCCACAAACCGGTTTGTTACTATATAATGAACAATGGCTGTGTCGAAGAGCAGAATGCTTTTTTTGAAAGACCCAGTGACACCATGAAGAGCCATTTGAAACACCTTTTCATCACCGGAAAATTCGAAAACATCCCAGTTAACAAAATACTGGTAGATTGTGGGGCGACTGTAAATCTGATGCCCCATCGCATGTTGGCGAAAATTGGCAAATATGACATTGATGCCAAACCTCATAATATGGTGCTGACCAATTATGAAGGCAAAGTAGGCTCCACCCTGGGGGCTATCCAAGTTGAATTGACTGTAGGAACGGTTACTAGGTCCACAATGTTCATGATTGTGGAAACAAAGGCAAACTATAACATGTTGCTGGGAAGAGAATGGATCCATGGAGTCGGAGCAGTCCCTTCTTCGATGCACCAGGGGATTATAATTTGGCTTCCAGATGGCATTGTTGAAAATATAGAGGCGGATCAGGGATATTTTAAAACCCCTATTAATCATGTCGACATGCGCCAATTCGACAAGCACTTAGCTACTATACCCTCTTATGATTCAACTGAGTTTTTGTTCACCCCTGACGATAACGCCTATTGTTCCTTATCGCTCCACCCCCACTATGGTTTCCGGTGGGATAGAGAGGTAGTGGGCGAAGACAACTTCAGATATTTAGGAGTAGCCGGAATTGACCCCACAGGGTGGGGAAGTGAATTCAGTGATGATGACTGAGTTCGCAACGTTAAAGAGGATTTCGGCCTACATAGCCAAAAACAAGCAGCAATTGGCCTTAGAGGCCGAAATAAAAAACATGGTTGTCGAAGCCAGTGAAGTTTCTCCACTAGAAGGCCCTGGAAAAGATTTTGACCCAAGACCACCTGACGAAGGTCAAGAAGAGCAAGACCAGAGGCTTGACGCGATCTACGATGACGAGCCTATGGGTTTCGACAAGGACCCGCTAGCAACCAATGTTAAGATGCTGGCTCAAGATCCACTCGAAGAAGTAGACTTGGGAGAGGGGGTAGTAAAAAGGCCAACTTACATCAGTGCCAACATCCATCCTCAACTCAAGATCGGACTGGTCCAATTGCTGATAGAGTTTAAAGACTGTTTCGCATGGGACTATGATGAAATGCCTGGTTTAAGCAGGGAGTTGGTCGAATTAAAACTGTCGATTAAACCTGGGAAGAAGCCAGTGAAGCAAAATCCAAGACGATTTGCCCCTGCAATATTGTCGAAAATCAAGGAGGAAGTTGAAAGACTTCTCCGTTGTAACTTCATTCGTAATTCCAGGTATGTCGAATGGTTAGCTAACATTGTGCCAGTTGTAAAAAAGAATGGTACGTTAAGGGTTTGCATAGATTTTAGAGATTTGAATACTGCAACCCCAAAAGATGAGTATTCGATGCCAATGGCGGAAATGTTGGTCAATTCCGCCGCATGTTATGAATATTTAAGCATGCTCGACGGGTATTCTAGGTACAATCAGATATTCATTGCTGAAGAAGATGTCCCAAAAACGACATTTCGTTGCCCTGGAGCCTTAGGTACCTACGAATGGGTAGTGATTCCTTTTGGTTTGAAAAATGCAGGGGCAACTTACCAAAGGGAGATGAATTCGATCTTCCATGATTTCATAGAAACTTTTATGCAAATCTATATAGACGATATTGTTGTTAAGTCTATTTTGGGGGAGTCATATAAAACACCTTCGAATATCTTTTGAACGAATGAGAAAATATGGTTTAAAAATGAACCCTCTAAAATGTGCTTTTTATGTGCAGGATGGGGATTTTTTAGGTTTTGTCGTCCATAAAAAAGGGATCAAAATAAACCAGAATAAAACCAAAGCCATCATGGAAGCGAAAGCGCCATCAATAAAGAAAGGTTTGTAGTCACTGCTGGGCAAAATCAATTTCCTAAGGAGATTTATCTCAAACCTTAGTGGGAAGACGCAAGCATTTTCGTCGTTGCTTCGACTCAACAAGGAAGTGTTCGAGTGGGGGCAAGCTCAGCAAGTGGCGTTCGATAAGATCAAACCGTACTTGAGCCACCCACCAATTTTGACGCCACCTTGTAGAAATAAAAGTATGAGACTGTACATTTCTGCATCTGATAAAACCTTAGGGAGTATGTTAGCGCAAGAGGATGATAATGGTGTCGAAAGAGCTATTTATTACCTCAGTAGGGTTTTAAACGATGTAGTAACTAGGTATAACATGATTGAAAAGTTATGTTTATGCTTATATTTCTCTTGTACAAAATTGAAGCATTATATCAAACCTGTTGACGTGTATGTTTCATCTCATTATGATATTATTAAACACATGTTATCTAAACCAATTTTGCATAGTCGAATTGGGAAATGGGCATTGGCATTGACTGAATTTTCCTTAACGTATATGCCATTAAAAGCTGTGAAAGGCCAAGTAGTAGCAGACTTTATAGTCGATCACTCCATTGACGCTGCCGCTTTGAACTATGTTGAATTAGGGTCGTGGAAGCTATACTTCGACGGATCTAGCCATAAAAATGGCATAGGTGTCGGAGTCGTAATTATTTCTCCAAATAAAATTCCAACGACATTCCAATATAAAGTAGAAGGTATTTGTTCAAATAACAAAGCTGAATACGAAGTCCTCATAACAGGACTTGAAATGTTGTTAGAATTGGGGGAAACTCGGGTCGAGATAATGGGAGACTCAGAGCTAGTCATAAAGCAGATCACGAAAGAATATAGGTGTGTTAAGGAGAATCTGATAATGTATTTTATAATTGCCAGTCGATTGTTGAAAAAGTTCGAAATGGTTTATTTTCGACATATACCACGAACTGAGAACATGATAGCTAATGACCTGGCCCAAATCGCATCTGGGTATAAAATTTCTAGAGAAAAGTTGCACAAAGTCATAGAAGTCAGAGGAAAGGTAGTGGCAACCAGATTAACTCCCCTGGATTTAGAACAGATAAGATTAGGATGTGCTGATGAGGGAAATTTCGAAATATTGGCGATAGACAACTTGGCAGATGAAGACTGGAGAAAACCAATAGTAGTATACCTACAGAATCCCACAGCCTCTACTGATCGAAAAACCAGGTATCGAGCATTAAGTTATGTTCTTTTGGGTTCAAAGTTGTTTAAGAAATCTCCGGAAGGAACTTTACTGAAATGCCTTAGTGAGTCAGAGGCATACTTTTCCCTTTCAACTGTACATAATGGAACATGTGGGGCACACCAAGTCGGTCATAAGATGAAATGGCTTTTATTTCGACAAGGAGTGTATTGGCCTACTATGTTGAAAGACTGTGTTGAATTCGTGAAGGGATGTCAAGAGTGCCAGGTGCATGCAGGCATACAACATGTCCCTGCAAATGAATTACATTCTATCATCAAACCGTGGCCATTTAGAGGTTGGGCTTTGGACTTGATCAGATAAATTCGACCTCCCTCATCAAAAAGTCAAAGGTACATATTGGTAGGAGTTGATTATTTAACAAAATTGATTGAAGCCATACCTTTGCCAAATGTGAGCCAAGAGGATGTGATCGAATTCATTCAAAAGTATATTATTTATAGGTTTGGAATTCCAGAAACAATCACAACGGATCAAGGATCAGTATTTACTGGTCGGAAGATGCAGGAGTTCGCCATGGACATGGGTTTCAAATTGGTAACGTCGACACCCTATTATGCTTAGGCTAATGGACAAGTCGAAGCTGCAAATAAGGTGATCATTGGTTTGATTAAAAAATATGTAGGAAAAAAACCTAAGAATTGGCACAAGACTATGGACCAAATTTTATGGGCATGTCGTACGTCCCCTAAAGAGGCTACTAAGTCGACCCCTTTTCGCCTAACTTTTGGCCATGATGTTGTCTTGCAAGTAGAAATCCACCTGCAATCACTAAGGATTCATAGGCAGCATGAACTCCCCACATAATCATATTGGAGCATGATGTTGGATGAATTGGTCGATTTGGACGAGGAAAGGTTAAGTGCCTTTGAACTGCTAACGAAACAAAAGAAAAGGATAGAAGTCTCTTATAATAAGAAAGTTAAAGTTAAAAGCTTTACACCTAGATATTTGGTCTGGAAAGTGATCCTCCCAATGGATCGAAGAGATAGAGCCTTGGGGAAGTGGTCCCCAAAGTGGGAAGGCCCTTTCCAAATTCTGCAGATTTTTTCTAATGGTGCCTATGAGATCGAAGAGCTCAGCGAAGATAGGAGGATTCTAAGAATAAACAAGAAGTATTTGAAAAAATACCAACCGACAATCCAAGAGGTAAAAATAAGAGACGAGTAACTGTGTAAGTAAAGCAAAAGCCAAAATGGTAAAAATGCCAAAATGGTAATAATAAAGTCATAAGTCCAAAAGACCAATATTTACTACAAGGAGAAATTTTGTTACATCGTCAGACAAATAAGAATAGCATTAAAAGGGAAGATTGCCTTTAATTTGAAGATACTTGGCTTTGAGGAGCTTCAGCCGTTTTTCGCACAAAGATCTTTTTGAGCGAAAGAGTTTGACGTCAGATTCAAGCTGTCGAGCTTTTTTGACAAACTCCATGCAAGTGATAGATCTTGAGCCATCGAAGCATCATCAAATTCCAATAGTTGTTGCTTGTCCTTTTCAGCATCAAAGATTTTGGCATGCAGTTCTAATATTTGCTGGATCCAGGAAGCAATGTTACGATCATGAGCATAGACTTTCTCTTTATTCTTTTGCTTCGTCTATTTCGACTCCATGGCCTTGTTGGTATATTCAGTAGCAGCATCTCAAGCTGTAGCCTCAGAACCATATTTTTTCTCTATCTCTCCCGTAAGGTGAGGTAGCAACTTGTGATCAGCGACAACTTGGTCGATCATGATCCCTATCTCCAGAATAACGTTCGCCACTTCAAGGGATGCTTCTAGCAAGTTAGCCTGGCTAAAAAGATCTTTCAGAGTTAAAGGGGCAGAAGGATCAGCCAGCAACAATATAAACAAGTCACCCTTAAAGACTTTGTCCTTGATTTTAGAAAGGATTTCGCCCGCAGAAGTGCTCGAAGGCTGATCTTCTGACATTAAAGTGTTATAACTCTGATCAAGAGAACTCTCCCTGCAATTTAGCATCGCCTTTAAATACTCCAGTGGCTGACTTCGCTTTAAGATAGCCAACTTTTCTGCAGAAAGGGCACCAATGCTACTTGACGAAACGCCAACCGTTGGATTGTCGGCCATTGCAGGGGTTTGAGTTCGAGCATGTTCTTCACCCACATTGGATTTTATTTTTGTTTGGATCTCGATGTTATCAGGGTTAGTCGCCAGATTTCCTTCAGCCGCTTTCTCTACCACCATGTCTTCGACGCCCCATCCCTCGCCCTGAGGCTCATTCATTTTTGCCGATGTGTGTAGACCAGCCCCGGGGGTTTCTTCATCATCAGCTAGTTCATCCTCAACCATAGGGATTGGATTACCTTGGGCCTCATTTTCCTCGCTCGAGTCAGTCTCATGACCAGAGTCACTGGTATGAGAATGTTGAGTGGTGGTTTTTGGTGGAGAAGCATTGAGGGTACCGGTTGGAGGTTGATTAATCTCGCTCATGGACCCCTTTTCAGAGGATGGCTGATGGGTAGGTTCTCCAGCACTGTTCAAAACATCTGGCACAGAGGTAGGCTTGGAGGAGGCAGCTTTCTTGGGAGGAATGATGGTGCTCGCGTCACCCTAAAGTCAAGCAGAAGGTGTAAATGACTAAAAGAAGCAAACAAGTGAAATAAAGTGAAGAGACGTGGGGGGTACCTTATAACCTTCGACCCAGGGGCTAGAATTGTCGCTCTCACTTTGAGCCGCTGCTACTCTTTCCATTTCTTCAGGAGTAGGTTCTTAGATAACAAGGGCAGCAAGCCTTTTTCTTGAGAGTTTTATCGTCGGTTGATTCGAGGGGTCGATGGGTTTCGGCTGTGGCTTCCTTTTCCTCGAAGTGAGATCCAGAACGGGCGACAGATCATCTTTGTCAGAATCCACGACGATGGGGGTAGTAGTGGGTTTTTGGATTTGTAGGGGACTCACCGGAGGTTTTCGAGCAACCTGAACGAAGCATTAAATGTTATATCATCAATGTATAACAAGGATAAAGGAATAAAGAAAGAGAGGTACATTTGCAGGTTTGCTACTTCCTTCAACCTTCGAGTCGATGGGTCTTTTGTTGGTGTGCTTTTTGGGGAGGATTCTGATAGCTAGACAAAAAACAAGAAGAAACAGTCAGCGTTAGTTAAAAGCAAGTCAAAGGGAATCTACTTCGAGGTAAGTCTCATGTATCACACTTTCACATATGTCCGATTCGATTCAGACATCTTCAATCCCTGTATGAAGGTGCCCTTTGAAACTGCCTAAAGTGTGTTTAGTCGCGACCACTCGTTAAGCCTTTTTCTAAGATTGTTGTCGAAGGATTTTAATGGAATCTCCACAAATGAACCAATCTGGGAATGGGGGTGCAAGAGCCACCCCGAAGTCAGCATTTGGCAGTGGAGGAAACTTTGGGGGAAATAATTTAAGAGCCATTTCATATCGTTTCTCACAAGGGACGTATGATGGAATCTTTAAAGTTTCTATTCTCTTTGAAAACTTCTCTTTGAGCGTAACAGCTGCTTCGTTGATGGTTCGACTAAGATCATCAGGTCGATAGGCAGTTTCAAAGTAGTTTTGAGAAGCTTGAATTTATTTTATAAGCGTAAAAGTACCTTTCTTGGTCTTTTCCTGCACAAGGAGAAAAGCTCTGTCAAACAATTGAATAAAGGAGGTAACATCGCAGAATTCCTCGATGTAATATTTGGCCCACCACTTCCCAAATTCTCGACTACAAAGGAAGCTAGGCTCGAAATGAAATGGAGTCAACTGGGTCCTGCCAGTATACTTGGCTATTTATTTAAAAGTTGTGGTTTCAGTATGAACGACATTGTGAAGGAGGAGGCTACTCTTCTTGTCGTATAGGCATTTCAGGAAGACCTGGACCAACCCAAATTGTCGAGCAACAAGGTTGGGCTGGTAAGTTATAAGTGTGACTTGGACTTTCGAGGGGTTAAATTGAAGGGTAAGGATCCGAGGCGTCAAGAAGGCTTCCCAAATTAGCAAGGATTGTGTCTCTTGCTTTTTATATGAAGAAGGAAAAGTCCTGGTAAACCATCTAGGGCCGAATTTCCTGAGAGCGAAGGGAGCCATACTCGAAGTAAAATTATGACTTTTAGCGAACATCATGATGTAACTCATGAAGGTAGATTGAAGAGCATGTCCTTCGTCCATGGGGGTTAGTTGAGCTAACCTCGGTCCTTCGACTCTCCTGTGCCTGATTTCTTCAGTATCTTCGTCGATGAGGCCCTTGTTGGGCAGATTGGCCTCGAACGTGGCATTGAGCCAAAGTTGTAATAACCAAAAAGGGCCAGACAATAGAAGATTCCCTTTGTCCTCCAAATTCTTTAGTTGAGCCACTCCGTCGCTCAAGGATTCGTACAGGCTAGCCAAAATCATCTCACTTAAGCAGGCATTTTGCCCTGCATGTAGTTGATTAGCCAAGGTGAGATATTTCTTGGCCACTTGTAGTGATTTCGAGCAAAACACAGAGTGCGACAGCCACAGAGCCAGGAAAGCTATATGCTCTACATTAGAGACAATTTCAGTGTCTTTATCATGATAGTGGGCTATATGTGTTGAATATGATGCTCTTGTAGTCGAAAAGGCAATGGTATCTATGGAGTCAACTTTAGGATCATAAGTGTGGCCAGTGGGTTTCAGCCCTGTGATAGTGGCTATGTCAAAAAATGTGGGTGTGACCATTCCACAAGGCATGTGGAAGGTATAGTGTGTGTTGTCCTAAAAGTACAACGAAGAAACTAACATAGGGTTACTATAATCCAGGTCAAATTTCGACAACATAATAAGGTCATATATCCCTATACCTTTCCAAACCTGAGATTTTTGTTTCTCTATTTTGTTTAACCAATTGGAGTAATCAGTGAGATCTTTGAAAGTTGGGGTGGCACGAAAGGCTCTAAAACCATTATTCATAAACCTCAAATCTATAGCGTTTTCAGCCGGGGTGTTTTCGGAAGAAGAAGTCCTAGGGTTTTTAGCTTGTCCTATGGGTTTGCATTTATGGTAAGACGGAAAAAACTCTCTAAGCTTGTTGGCATCAATGTCTAAATCTGCTAGAGGTCCAGACAAGGCATAAGTTTTATTAGAGACAGAAACAGGAATGAGTACCTGAGAAGCATAAATCTGGCGATGTTCCTCTGTCTGAGGTTCTGGTAGGTATTGACGATTACCAATTGCAAGGGGGGCGGATAAAGTAGCAAATGGCGGAAGGTCAAAAAATTTCTTCGGAGCTTTGGACCTATTGGCAGTATTTTTGAGAGAAACTCCTGTTCCCTTGAGAGTTCTGTTTGAAGCATCCATCGTTAAGGTTTGAAAAAGCAAAAATCTGGGTTTCAGTTAGAAAGGATTGGGAGAAAAGAAGGCTTGAACGTTTGAAAATGCAAAGAATGTGAGGAAGTTCTAAAATGGGTAAGTAATTGGGTTTTATAGATCTACAGGGAGACGTTTCAAATCAACATTAATGGTAGACAAGTTAATGGGACACGTCTATCCCTTGGGCAGTGTAGTGAAAATGACATTTAATGCTATAGCCATGATTTCCTAGAAGCTAGGAAACGTGATGAATGGAAAAGATTCTGTTGTGTGCTGAAAAGACGTGGGTAGGAAAAAACAATGATGATGCTGATGTCACCAGACAAATGGAGGAATTGAAAGGTTTTGCCAACATTGAGACACGTGGCAGTATCAGCCATTGAGGCGTCGAAGTAAGGTCTCAAAAAATGTCTTTCTCTCTTGTACGTCGAAAATGACATTTTTGGGGGGCAATCTGTTAGCTCAAATTTTCGACGCTCACTTCAAATTACCAAAATTGGAAAGCATGTACAGCTGGATTCGACTAAGAGGTTATTCGACCAGCTGAAGGTAGACTGACTTAGCTGATTAAATAAAGATCAAGCTTATAGCTGAAATATCGAAGCAGTTCCTTAAGGAACGGTTAAAAAACAGTTTTGATCAAATATTTGAAATTCAAATAAAGGAGGGAAGAATATCTTCGTTAGAAACCGCAAGGATACACGTGGAAGCAGAATGAGTGAACATACGCATGCAGGACGCCACGTGTATCGACGTGATTGAAGAACCCTCGGAGCGGTTATTTCGATCCAGTATAAATATAGGATCTTAGAATTAGAAAAGTGTGTGTCAAATTGTGTACAAAAATCTGCAAATTTACTAAGTATTCGTGTGAAGAAGAACTGTAAAACGCAGAATGTACGTTGTCTACACCATTGTTTAATCATTTCAAAGCATTACAAAGTTATTTTTACTTTCTCTTCAGAAATATCTTTCCTTGCTCTTTACTCTCAAACACTTTATTTCTCACTTCATCGTTTACAAGTTTAAAGATCTTTTAGTTCCTTTCGTTACTTTGAACTTTTACCTTACATTCTTAAAGATTCCAATACTTACCAACTTTTTTGATTACTTTCAATCCTACTACGATTCCCGTCATTCACTTCTTCTTTAATATTTCTAAATACTAATTTAAGATTGTTCTTTTGTTCAAGTCACTCTTTTGTCTTTAATTTTTATTTAACGCTTCGATTCGACGTTTAGTTCGATCATTTATCAATGTTACGCTTGCAAGAAATTTAGCACATATCATAGGATCAATCTGATTGATCATGTAAGTGACCAAATTTAGAAATTTGGAAGATCAATGGATGTTTACCATTTTTCAAGGTAAATAGATAGTAATAGCAGTTTTTAATTAAAAAAATATAAGTGCAGTAGAATTTGATAACAACAAAATTCTAAAAAATTTGTTGTTTGCTTTCCTGTGATAACATGATTCAACAATATATAACTCAAGTGCTCAAAGAGAAATTTTTTCTGATATGAAAATTATGCATTAGAAAAATTTATGTTAAAAGATTTTGAACACGGTAAAATTTGTCAAAAAAGAGGTGACTTTTCAACTTGAAAATTCCACTATTTATAATTATCATACACCTCTTTATTTTCAAAAATAAGTTGTTGAAAAGAGTTGTTGGATCAAAGAATGATCTTCGATAAGTAAAAGTGTCGAATGGGCACATGAAAGTGATCTCATTTTTTACAAAAAAAGGATCAAAGGGTCAAGGGGATGGCACAATACTTTTGCTCCATCTTCAAATAAGATCCTATGAATACACATGGATGGGCTAATACCAGCAATGTCAGCCAAGGTCCATCCAATTACCTTATTATGTTCCTGTAATAATTTCTCTTCCTGCTCAAACTAAGACTTTAATGAATATATAAATCTTCAGAAAGTTGTTTAAGCTCTAGAGAAGGTGGCTTTTCAATGGATGGTTTGTTTCAAGTGGACGAAATCTTGAGTTATCCGCAAGAAAATGAAAATAAAGGTGTCTATGGAAGAGTTAGAGGTAATATAAACCTGCAAGGTAGCTTTTATATCATCATAAACATAACAAATGTGAGTGTCATTACATGTCAAAATATGTTTTATCAACTAATTCAGAAAGCAAATCAATTTGAAAAACAAAATTCCTTCCACGTATAGGCTGAATGAAGGTTGAAACGTTTCATCCCATGTTAACTTTTTCATTTCCCTTTAACATCCTTTTATGCGTGCACAAGTCTTTTAGAAAACTTTCATATTTGGGAACCTGCTTAATTACATCAAGAAGTGATATGTTCACCGCCACTCTCATGAGTACATACAATATTTCCTTGTCTCTTTCTTCCTTATCCATTTTTTTAGTTTTCACTAATCTTTGTGAGAAAGGAATTAGTGGAACATACTCTTTCTCAACAACAACTTCAGAATCAGATACAAGTTCAAAAAGCTTTTTATTTTTTCTTGTGCTGGTTCAACTGATTCAACACTCTTTTTGGATCTCAAGGAAATTACACTTACATTAGAGCCTTTTGGATTCACTACTCTGTGGATGGATTCCCATACTGAAGGTTTGGATGATTTCTCAAGCTAGGATGGTACATAATAGTGGATAAATCGGGGATGTTGTACTTTTACTGGTTGTTTCTATGAGGGTTTTAAATGTTTGTTATGTATGCTTGAGGAGAATCACAATTACTGTAAGAACGAAGTGCGCCTAAGAGGGGGGTTAATTAGGTTCTTTAAAATTTTATCCGGTTTTATGATATGAAGTTGATAATATTTCTGGTTTGGAAATTTATGAAAGATGTAAAGGTGGAAAGATAAATGACACAAGGATATATCCTGGTTTCCCTCACAATCCGAGAGTACTCCAGTCCCCTTACGCAGTAAGAGATTTTCACTATGTTTGGTAACTTGTACAAGAAATAACCAAAAACCAAGAACAATCCTCTTGGACCAAGAACAATCCTCTTGGATTTTCACTAAGTCGCCCTATGAGAACAATCCTTTCAATGTGACTAATATTGCTTCCTAACAATCCTAGAAAGCAATGATACAACAAGTATAATTTTTGTATAAGAGTTTGAATAGATGAAATATATCAATCACTTGATTGATCTTCTCTTTCAAATAAAACAAATCACAAGGATAATATTAGTGCTCAATGTGTATGAATATATGAGAGTATTTTTCTGAAATATGTATGTAACAATGTTGGAAAAATATCTCAACGAAAGTTGATGTATATATGAACACTTTGGTTAAAAGTTGGTATATTTGAAGTTTGTAATTTGTATGAAAGAGGTGAGTGATAAAATCTGAAAAGTATAGTATATATAGGAGACTCTATACCCTTTAGAAAGGCTGCATATAAGTGGAACAATGCAATGGTCAAGGGCAAGAGATATGAATTCGTATGGCACTGAATAACAATAAAGAAGTGCCACTGGTTCAGGTGTAACCGGTTACCTGAAGGATGTAACCGGTTACATGGTTACATTATGGCCCAAAAATTCAAAAACTCGATCATGTAACTGGTTACTTAAATGATGTAACCGGTTACATCATATTGAAAATGATCAAATATAAAGGTTTTTTGCTACTGCTAGGGATGTAACCGGTTACATGATATTGGTAACCGATTACATGAACTTAAAAGACCAAAAATAGTGTTTTGTAAAAGGGTAAGTGTTTATGGTATGTATTTGATGTTTTGGTAATGCATTTGACTAAATGTTTTGAGCACTAACAAATATCAATGCAAAGAGTTTTTGCTTGTACCCATATAAGTTGAAGATCAATTACTTTCAATCTTTAATCTTCATGAAATTTGTAAGCAAGCTTTGATCCTTATGCCATTTGTCTTGGCTCATCCTTTTTGATATTCTTGAAATATGTTGTCTTCATCAAAAAAAAGTCTTTAAGCAATTTTGGAGAAGCTTGAAAATACATTCTCCCCCTTTTTGATGATGACAACCAATGAGCCTTTGAGCTTTGTTATTTTTGTCCAAGAGTATATGCTCCCCCTATCTTGATATCTCCCCCTATCTTGATAGCCTTTCTTTACTTATATATGGACTGCATAAAAGTTGGACAAAAAGCAACATACAAGCAATATACATACCAACCAAGCTCTTCTCCCCCTTTGGAATTATAAAAAAGGATGGGGAAAAGAAGATATAACAATTTTTACCAAATAATATAGAGGCATATGGGAGATATTTTAACATAACACATAACTTATCATAAAACAAAGGAGTTCAACAAGGCAAATAACAACACACGATAGATATTGTCTTTAAAGAAACAACATAGACTACAAAACATGATAACATGATAATTAAAGCATGACAACATAATAGAACATAATATAGCATAAGAAAACATAATAATTCCTAGGCTTGGTCCTTATCCATTTCTTCTTCACTTTCGTCTTGATTTTGGTTAGCAAGAGCGGTGAGGAATTTGGTACGGAGGTTGTCAAAGCGGGTGTTGATGTTAAGATAAATGCATTCTTCCATACCCCGCATATGATTGTAAAGAAACTCATTGGAGAAGCCACCTTCCGGAACCGGAGTTGGAATTGGAGTAGGAGCCACATTTGGAGGAGGAATAGGTTGTTCAATATGCTTATAAAGTCCATCCTTGTCTTTGAAAATGCCCATTTTCTTGTTTGCGGCTTTAACACTTATTTCACAAGCTCTTTCCGTCATCTCAACACAAGGTTCGCGATTGAGAGGAACATTACAATAATCCAAAATGAGAGATATGATATGACCATAAGGAAGACTACCTCAAAGATTCCTTTGATGACGCATATAGTGCATAATCACATATGCCCAATTAACCTTAATGCGATTTTTGATGGCAAAGATAAGTTGCATATCAACATCACTAATTTGGGAATGGTTAGAGTGTTTAGGGAGCAAAATGTATGCAATCAAGTAATGAAGCATACGGTCACTAACGGACAAGGTTGCTGAGTACAAATGAACTCTTTATGAAGAATCATTTCGGCTTGCAAGTTCCTGCTCAGATATACGACTTATGCTAAAGTAGTAAGCAAATTTCTCATAATTCTCAAAACCTTCATCATCACAAACAACACTATGACGAATACGAGCACCCTCAGATGGCATTCCCAAACTTTTTCCAAAGTCCTCTAAACTTAAGACAATATCAGTTTTCTTAACATGGGAGCTTAGAGTACAATCCCTAGAAAGTGAGTTTTTTGCATAAAAATCCTTGGCTAGGTCAGGGTACACAAAAGTAGAGGTTCCAATAAAATTTGTGATACCTTGATATCTCAAAAGAGGGTTGAAATTGAAACTAGTTGCAGGAAAGGATGCAAGGTTACCGTATTTTACCGAAGTGAAAGCTTTTCTCCGGAAAGGAAATTGAAGTCTTCTTTGCATCATTGTTGGTTGAGGAGCTATACTTTCAAAATCATTGGTAGGATTAGAGGTACCTTCTCCCATTTTTGCCTTTCCTTTGAGTTTCCTTGAAGGAGCCATTGATGGAGCTTGAGAAAGTTAGAGTTTTGGAGGAGGATAAGTTGTATTTTCGTTTTTGAGAGAAAGGAGTATAAAAAAGTGCTTTTGAGAATGACTTATGGTTTATGAGTGGATAAAAGGTAATATATAGTGGTAGAATACAAGTGGGTAATAAAGAGTGATGTGGGTAAATGGTGAAATGTGAGTGGGTAGTAAAAGATAAGTTGGATCTTGACTAAGTGGGGAGGATGAATGTTGACCAAGCATTTAAGAGAATTCAACCATAATTAAAGTAGTAGAAGATAAAAATAGAAGGTATATATAAAACAACATTCATGGCAAAAACGCAGTGATGTAACCGGTTACTTACTTCATGTAACCGGCTACATGGTGTAAAAAAAAGAAAAACAGAATCAAATAAAATGTAAGTTACAGTGATGTAACCGGTTACCTACTTCATGTAACCGGTTACATGGTGCAGAAATGACCAAACAGATGCAAAAATACATATACGCACAGTAATGTAACCGGTTACTTACCTTATGTAACCGGTTACAGGATGCAAAAAATGAGAATTAAAAGCAATAAAAACATATTTTTGCACATGTAACACATATTGAACCTTCACAAATGAAATTGTGAAGATTTATTAAGGTAGAGGAATATATAGCATGCACATTAAGTGATTAATATGCGTGTCATACGTCATGTTCATCCAAAATCCCAAGTTCTCTCCGATTCTTGAAGAAGGGTTCTTTGGCAAGCGGTTTTGTGAAGATATCTGCTAACTGATTATGTGTATCTACAAAAGTGACTTCAACATCTCCTTTAAGCACATGATCGCGAAGAAAATAATGTCGAATGTCTATGTGTTTGGTACGAGAATGCATGACTGGATTCTTTGTAATATTTATCGCACTTGTGTTGTCGCATCGAAGAGGTATGCAACCAAGATTTACTCCGTAGTCACTAATTGTTGTTTTAGCCATAAGATTTGAGCGCAGCAACTACCAGCCAGAATGTATTCTGCTTCAGCCGTACTAAGTGCTACACAGACTTGTTTCTTGCATGACAATGAAACTAAAGCATTTCCTAAGATGTGACATGTTACACTCGTACTTTTGCGGTCAGTTTTGCAACCTGCATAGTCCGCGTCAGAATAACCAAGTAAGTTACATACACTACCTTTAAGATACCATAATCCGACGTTTGTTGTTCCCTTCAGATATTTCATAATCCTTTTCACCGCCATGAGATGAGATTCTTTCGGGTTTGCTTGAAAGCGAGCACACAAACAAACACTAAACATTATGTCAGGACCGCTTGCCGTCAAATATAATAACGAACCGATCATACCTCGATACTTTGTAATATCAATAGAGACACCAGATTCATCTTGATCAACATAAGTTCCGGATCCCATTGGTGTAGACATTACTTTACAACTATCCATGTCGAATCTTTTCAACAACTCTTTGCAATACTTTGATTGGTTGATGAAAATGCCATCCTTTAGTTGCTTGATTTGAAGTCCAAGAAAATAGTTCATCTTTCCCATCATGGACATTTCAAATTCTCCTTGCATTATGGATGAGAATTCTTCACATAATTCTTTGTTGGTTGATCCGAAGATAATATCGTCAACATATACTTGAACTAATCGAGTATGGTTCTTAATTTTCTTTATGAACAATGTCTTGTCAACTTTACCTTTTTCAAAGCCATGTTCGCATAAAAAGTTGCTAAGACGATCATACCATGCTCTTGGTGCTTGCTTTAATCCATAGAGTGCCTTTTTCAACTTGTAGACATGTGAGGGATGCTTGAAGTCTTCAAAGCCCGGGGGTTATTTGACATAGACTTCTTCATTGATATAGCCATTCAAGAATGCGCTCTTGACATCCATTTGAAAAAGCTGAAAATTTAAAGAGCAAGCATAAGCAAGTAAAAGACGAATAGCTTCTAACCTTGCAACGGGAGCGAAAGTTTCTTCAAAGTCGATTCCTTCCTCTTGATTATACCCTTAAGCCACCAACCTTGCTTTGTTTCGAACAATTATACCATTCTCATCAAGCTTGTTCTTAAACACCCATCTTGTACCTATGATGTGTTTATCACTTGGTCTAGGAACAAGTTTCCAAACTTGATTCCTTTCGAATTGGTTTAACTCTTCTTGCATAGCAATTATCCATTGATCGTCTCCTAAGGCTTCATGAACTTTGGAAGGTTCAATTTGAGAAACAAACGTCATATTCAAACAAGCATCTTGAAGATTTAGTCTTGTTGTAACACCTTGACTAATGTCACCAATAACTTTATCAATTGGATGATCTCTATGAGTTCTCCATTCTTTCGGTAGATCGTTGACATTTGTATTTGGTTGTGAAACTTCTTCTTGTTGTTCCGATGGATCTTTGTTGGTATCTTTGGAAGAAATTTCTTGAGGGATTTCTATTATATCATCATCATCATCACATATAATAATATCCTCCTTGGAGGGGTTAGATTCACCAAAAGATACATGCATTGATTCTTCAATTTTTAAAGTTCTTTTTTTATAAATTCTAAAAGCTTTACTAGTAAGAGAATAACCAAGAAAAATACCTTCATCGGATTTTTCGTCAAACTTACCAAGATTATCTTTGTCATTGTTAAGGACAAAGCATTTACATCCAAAGATGTGAAAATAAGCAATGTTTGGTTTCCTACCTTTAAATAGTTCATATGGAGTCTTCTTTAAGATAGGACGAATATTAACTCTATTACTTACAAAACATGCCGTGCTCACCGCATCCGCCCAAAAATACTTAGGAAGATTTGAATCACTAAGCATTGTTCTTGCAAGTTCAACAAGTGATCTATTCTTTCTTTCAACAACTCCATTTTGTTGAGGAGTTCTTCGTGCCGAGAAGTTGTGAGATATTCCATGTTCTCCGCAAAATTCTTCAAACGAAGCATTTTGAAATTCTCCACCGTGATCACTTCTTATGGAGGCGATTGTTAATGATTTCTCATTTTGAATTTGTTTGGCATATTTCTTGAATGCCTTAAATGCATAATTTTTCTGCACTAAAAAGAATGTCCAAGTGTATCTAGAAAAATCATCAACAATAACTAAAGCATATAAATTACCTCCGAAGCTTCTTGTTCTTGATGGACCAAATAAGTCCATGTGTAACAGTTGTAGTGGCCTAGAAGTGGACACCACATTTTTGGATGTGAAAGTTGACTTGGTTTGCTTCCCCTTTTGATATGCATCACAAAGCCTATCTTTGATGAATTTTATCTTTGGCAATCCAATGACAAGGTCATGTTTTACTAACTTATTCAAGTGCTCCATGTGAATGTGAGCAAATCTCTTATGCCATAACCATGAGTCGTTGTTATTTTCCACAAGACATTTAACCTTCAAAGAAACATCGTCAAGGGAAATCATGAAAATATTATTAATTCGCTTACCTATAAGCATTAACTCTTGTGTGATTTCGTCTTCAATTAAGCATTCATCTTTTGTGAACCTTATTTTGAATCCTTTGTCACAAAGTTGGCTTATGCTTAAGAGATTGTGCTTTAGTCCTTCGACATATAGCACATCTTCGATGGATATGAAATTTGGTGGACCTACTTTGCCTATGCCAAGAATTCTTCCTTTGTTGTTATCTCCATAAGTAACATAACCCTTGGCCTTAAGCTTTAGATCTGAAAATTTATGCACATCACCGGTCATATGCTTGGAGCACCCACTATCCAAATACCAAAGATTTATTGTGGCCTTCAAGCATACCTACAAAACAAAGTTAAGTTTTGTTAGGTACCCAAATTGCTTTGGGTCCTTTATAATTAGTTCCTTTCTCAACCCAAACATAATGCCCTTTTGCTACACTAAAATTTCTAATGTAGCAAGCATTAGGTGTATGGCCAATAATACCACAATAAAAACAGGTTGGTTCAAAATTGCTTTTATGTCTAGGAACGAAAGACTTTTTCTTGATGAACTTTTTCTTTTTAGGATGTTGATGCACTACTTTTGGTGTGTTGTCTCTTTCTTTTGGAGGTTGATCCTTAGGCCTTACAAAGATAGTTTTACTTGTACTTGGTTTAGAAAATTTGGAGTAACCAAGTCCACTTTTGTCATTTGAGTACCTTTGTTAGCTAAGAACCCCTTCCAAACCAATTTGTCCCTTTTCATATCTTTCAAGGACTCTTTTAAGTTGGACAATTTGGAACGAGAGAGACTCACACTCTAGACATACAAGATTCTTCTTTTCACTAATCATCTCTTGTTTCTTATTTTCAAGAACTTCAATCTTCTCTTCCAATGAAGAAATTTGTTTCTTTTGAGACGATATAGTTTTATAAAGAATTTTGCATTCATTTAGCAATTCATTAATTGCATCTTGTGCATCATCATCAAAAAGAGAAAAAATGTTACTAACCTCTTCTTCATCATCGGAATGATGTGAGGCCATTAGCGCCAAGTTTGCACATTCCTTGCTATCCGACCAGATGAAGAGCTAATTTCATTGTCCTCCCATGCAAGATATGCCTTTTTATTCTTGAAGTCCTTCTTGCTCTTGAATCCTCCTTTCTTTGAAAGTTTAGGACATTCCGGCTTTATGTGGCCTTGTTTTCCATATTCGTAGCATGTTACATCTTGCGTAGATGTGGTGGCCTCCTTCTTCCTGAAATGTCTATTCTTTTTAGCGTTAAAGGATTTATCATTTTTGTTAAAGAACTTACCGAGCCTTTTAACAAGGAGCATGAAATTCTCATCTTCCTCCAATGCGTCATCATCTTTATCTTCTTTTGCGTCTACCTTCAAGGCAATCCCTTTAGATTTCTTTTCTTGGCTTTCATGTTTCTCAAGCCTACCGAGTTCTAACTCATGTTCTTGAAGTTTGCCAAAGAGAGATGCGGACGTCATTGTTGAGAGACTTTTCTTTTCGGAGATAGTCGTCACCTTCGGTTGCCATTCTCGAGTTAATGATCTTAGTACTTTAAGATTGAGATCGTCATTTGTAAATGTTTTTCCGAGAGCAATCAAGTGGTTTGTCAGGTGAACAAATCTCTTTTGTAGTGCCATGATGGATTCTCCAGGCAGCATTCTAAACATCTCATATTCTTGACTTAATGTATTCAACCTTGATCTCTTTACTTCGGCGGTGCCTTCATGTGTCTCCACTAAGGTGTCCCATATTTCTTTTGCCGACTTGCATTGAGATATGCGGAAGAACTCATCCATGCTTAAAGCACTTTGAAGAATGTTTACTGCTTTCTTTTCATTTAAGATTTTTTTCTTATCATCTTAATCTTACGAACTCTTTATCTTCGGAATAACAACGCCATTGATCACACTCGTAGGATTATGTGGGCCATTTTCAACGGCTTCCCATATGCCTTCTCCTTGGGCTTCTAGATGTGCCTTCATACGGATCTTCCAAAAATCAAAACATTCTCCAGAGAATAGTGGTGGTTTGTTACTACTTCCACCGTCTTTAAAAACCGGATTCGTGCTTGCGGAAGCCATGCGGATCTTTTAGGAACAGGTTACCTATAACCTGCTCTGATACCAATTGTAAGATGTAAAGGTGGAATTAGGTTCTTTAAAATTTTATCCGATTTTATGATATGAAGTTGATAATATTTCTGGTTTGGAAATTTATGAAAGATGTAAAGGTGGAAAGATAAATGACACAAGGATATATCCTGGTTCCCCTCACAATCCGAGAGTACTCCAGTCCCCTTATGCAGTAAGAGATTTTCACTATGTTTGGTAACTTGTACAAGAAATAACCAAAAACCAAGAACAATCCTCTTGGACCAAGAACAATCCTCTTGGATTTTCACTAAGTCACCCTATGAGAACAATCCTTTCAATGTGACTAATATTGCTTCATAACAATCTTAGAAAGCAATGATACAACAAGTATAATTTTTGTATAAGAGTTTGAATAGATGAAATATATCAATCACTTGATTGATTTTCTCTTTCAAGTAAAACAAATCACAAGGATAATATTAGTGCTCAATGTGTATGAATATGAGAGTATTTTTCTAAAATATGTATGTAACAATGTTGGAAAAATATCTCAATGAAAGTTGATGTATATATGAACACTTTGGTTAAAACTTGGTATATTTGAAGTTTGTAATTTGTATGAAAGAGGTGAGTGATAAAATCTGAAAAGTATAGTATATATAGGAGACTCTATACCCTTTAGAAAGGCTGCATATAAGTGGAACAATGCAATGGTCAAGGGCAAGAGATATGAATTTGTATGGCACTGAATAACAATAAAGAAGTGCCACTGGTTCAGGTGTAACCAGTTACCTGAAGGATGTAACCGGTTACATGGTTACGTTATGGCCCAGAAATTCAAAAACTCGATCATGTAACCGGTTACATCATATTGAAAATGATCAAATATAAAGGTTTTTTGCTACTGCCAGGGATATAACCGGTTACATGATATTGGTAACCGGTTACATGAACTTAAAAGACCAAAAATAGTGTTTTATAAAAGGGTAAGTGTTTATGGTATGTATTTGATGTTTTGGTAATGCATTTGACTAAATGCTTTGAGCACTAACAAATATCAATGCAAAGAGTTTTTGCTTGTACCCATATAAGTAGAAGATCAATTACTTTGAGTCTTTAATCTTCATGAAATTTGTAAGCAAGCTTTGATCCTTATGCAATTTGTCTTGGCTCATCCTTTTTGATATTCTTGAAATATGTTGTCTTCATCAAAACAAAGTCTTTAAGCAATTTTGGAGAAGCTTGAAAATACATTCTCCCCCTTTTTGATGATGACAACCAATGAGCCTTTGAGCTTTGTTATTTTTGTCCAAGAGTATATGCTCCCCCTATCTTGATAGCTTTTCTTTACTTATATATGGACTGCATAAAAGTTGGACAAAAAGCAACATACAAGCAATATACATACCAACCAAGCTCTTCTCCCCCTTTGGAATTATCAAAAAGGATGGGGAAAAGAAGATATAACAATTTTTACCAAATAATATAGAGGCATATGGGAGATATTTTAACATAACACATAACTTATCATAAAACAAAGGAGTTCAACAAGACAAATAACAACACATGATAGATATTGTCTTTAAAGAAACAACATAGACTACAAAACATGATAACATGATAATTAAAGCATGAAAACATAATAGAACATAATATAGCATAAGAAAACATAATAATTCCTAGGCTTGGTCCTTATCCATTTCTTCTTCACTTTCGTCTTGATTTTGGTTAGCAAGAGCGGTGAGGAATTCGGTACGGAGGTTGTCAAAGCGGGTGTTGATGTTAAGATAAATGCGTTCTTCCATACCCCGCATATGATTGTAAAGAAACTCATTGGAGAAGCCACCTTCCGGAACCGGAGTTGGAATTGGAGTAGGAGCCACATTTGGAGGAGGAATAGGTTGTTCAATATGCTTATAAAGTCCATCCTTGTCTTTGAAAATGCCCATTTTCTTGTTTGCGGCTTTAACACTTATTTCACAAGCTCTTTCCGTCATCTCAACACAAGGTTCGCGATTGAGAGGAACATTACAATAATCCAAAATGAGAGATATGATATGACCATAAGGAAGACTACCTCGAAGATTCCTTTGATGACGCATATAGTGCATAATCACATATGCCCAATTAACCTTAATGTGATTTTTGATGGCAAACATAAGCTGCATATCAACATCACTAATTTGGGAATGGTTAGAGTGTTTAGGGAGCAAAATGTATGCAATCAAGTAATGAAGCATACGGTCACTAACGGACAAGGTTGCTGAGTACAAATGAACTCTTTCTGAAGAAGCATTTCGGCTTGCAAGTTCCTGCTCAAATATACGACTTATGCTAAAGTAGTAAGCAAATTTCTCATAATTCTCAAAACCTTCATCATCACAAACAACACTATGACGAATACGAGCACCCTCAGATGGCACTCCCAAACATTTTCCAAAGTCCTCTAAACTTAAGACAATATCAGTTTTCTTAACATGAGAGCTTAGAGTACAATCCCTAGAAAGTGAGAGTTTTTTGCATAAAAATCCTTGGCTAGGTCAGGGTACACAAAAGTAGAGGTTCCAATAAAATTTGTGATACCTTGATATCTCAAAAGAGGGTTGAAATTGAAACTAGTTGCAGGAAAGGATGCAAAGTTACCGTATTTTACCGAAGTGAGAGCTCTATTCCGGAAAGGAAATTGAAGTCTTCTTTGCATCATTGTTGGTTGAGGAGCTACACTTTCAAAATCATTGGTAGGATTAGAGGTACCTTCTCCCATTTTTGCCTTTCCTTTGAGTTTCCTTGAAGGAGCCACTGATGGAGCTTGAGAAAGTTAGAGTTTTGGAGGAGAAGTTGTATTTTCGTTTTTGAGAGAAAGGAGTATAAAAAAGTGCTTTTGAGAATGACTTATGGTTTATGAGTGGATAATAGGTAATATATAGTGGTAGAATATAAGTGGGTAATAAAGAGTGATGTGGGTAAATGGTGAAATGTGAGTGGGTAGTAAAAGATAGGTTGGATCTTGACTAAGTGAGGAGGATGAATGTTGACCAAGCATTTAAGAGAATTCAACCATAATTAAAGTAGTAGAAGATAAAAATAGAAGGTATATATAAAACAACATTTATGGCAAAAGCGCAGTGATGTAACCGGTTACTTACTTCATGTAACCGGCTACATGGTGTAAAAAAAAGAAAAACAAAATCAAATAAAATGTAAGTTACAGTGATGTAACCGGTTACCTACTTCATGTAACCGGTTACATGGTGCAGAAATGACCAAACAGATGCAAAAATACATATACGCACAGTAATGTAACCGGTTACTTACCTTATGTAACCGGTTACAGGATGCAAAAAATGAGAATTAAAAGCAATAAAAACATATTTTTGCACACGTAACACATATAGAACCTTCACAAATGAAATTGTGAAGATTTATTAAGGTAGAGGAATATATAGCATGCACCTTAAGTGATGAATATGCGTGTCATACGTCATGTTCGTCCAAAATCCCAAGTTCTCTCCGAATCTTGAAAAAGGGTTCTTTGGCAAGCGGTTTTGTGAAGATATCTGCTAACTGATTATGTATATTTTATTTTAAATTAAATAAGATTTAATTTAATAAAATATTAATTGTATTATTCAATAAATTAATACAATATAATTTATTTGATTAAATATGATTTAATTGAATGAATAAGAAAATCCACCGCCGGATTGAAAGTTATTATCATATATATCATATCTATAAAATCTAATGTCAATTGAAAATCATTTGACATGTCATAGAGATACATAAAAACTAATATCTTACCAAACTTCATGAAAACCGTTAATTTTTATTATTATTTTTTAAAAATATCAAATAATTTTGATTGATGTGAAATTTTATAATCATGATCTATATGATAATAACTTTCAATCCAACAATGAACATTATTATACAGACACAGTCCCAAACGATTCGAAGACCCTTTTATAATTAAAATATAGGCCTAAAAAATATTAATTTATACCAAATTTTTAAAAACTCGATATAAAATCATAGATTTTAAAAATAAATTATGATTTTACACCTCATTTTAAAAACAAATATAAAGTAGATTTTTGAAAACAAACTATGATTTACATCTATTTAAAAAAAAAGTGTAAAATGTATTTTTTAGTAATATTACATTCTCCTAGAATTTGGGGTCCAATGCGATAGAACAAACTACACCTGCATTAGGCCAGTCCTATACAAACGTATCGTGAAGAGTTATCGGATGTATCAAATTATTAAGTTTGATATCTTATGATCATTTGATCTTGACTTTTATATATATATATATATATATATATATATATATATATATATATATATATATATATATATATATATATATATATATATATATATATATATATATATATATATATATATATATATATATTATCCATTTTAATTGCTCCCATTAAAAAATGATATTAGTTGGCAACGTGGTTATGTGCTTAGACTTTTAATGCATTAGATATACCATACATATATGATGGCATTGAACATTGTGGCAGCTTTGACATTTATCATAGAATAAAATAATGAAAGTCCAAAATGGTAGGAGTACACGTTAAACCCCCGGATACAAGGTGGATCCACCCTACACAAAATTAATTAATGAAGTTAACAATACACCAAAACCATGTGTTCATTGTTAATTCCAAGTATTTCAACTTCTCAACCAATAAAACCTTATCTTTTTGTTTCACCTTCAGCATTATGTCTTCCTCTTGTTTGAGTCTTGTTATGGAAATTGATAATCTTGAGATCACAGCAGACCCAAACTGGCTTGAACTTCCTAGAGACATTACAATGAACATTCTTCAGAGACTTGATACTGTTGCGTTAGTGACAAGTGCATCTGTTGTGTGCCCTCTCTGGTGGAACATTTGCAAGGACCCTCACATGTGGACCACCATTGACATGATGAACAATCTCTCTTTGACACACTCTGAACTTGCATATTCTAGTCGACTAGAGAAAATATGTCGCTATGCCGTTGACAGAAGTTGTGGTCATCTCAAAGACATTTATATTAAAAGTTTTGGGACGGATGGTGTTCTTCTCCACATAGCTAACAGGTAGTAGTATCGTTTATTTTTTGTTTCTTGTGTTTTTATTTTGTCATGATTATTTACCTTGTTTTATTCTAGATGAATGTTAGCTTCTGTAAAATCGATTTAAACATAGGATAACGATGACACATGTTAAAAAGACCTATAGTTTTATTTTTGTTAAAGTAGAAATTTTGTTTTGAAAATTAGGTATTAATTTGATTAAAATTTTATATTAAGTTTAATATAAATTTTCTAGTTATAGTATTAATGTTTGTTTAATAAATTAGTCTATATAATGTCTGAGTTTATAATTGATAGTTTACGATTTAGGATTTAATTGAAATATATTGACAGTATAAAAGGATTTTATACTGTGAGTTAATTTTATACGTTGGATATTAAAATAAATTTTACTTTTATTTCAAAAATCTATAAAGTAATACAAACGGGTGATGATGATAAATCGACAGTGTAAATCTTTTTACACTTACAGAGTGTATAGTAATTAATTCAAACAATTTAACTTCTTAAATTTGTATTGTTCAATATAATTAAGGGTTGAATTAATTTATAATTAAAAAATGACATAAAAATATATTAAATTAATAGTTAAACTATAAACTACTAAACTTGCTTATAAAAAGTTATAAGTTAATTAAAATAAACTATAAACCTATAAGAAAATAACGTTAACCAACAATTCTTTTATTAGATAAATTTATAAATTACTTATTAGACAAACTACAAACTTAATGTTAGAATTAATTAATATGATAAATATTCTGATTTTGATTGTTAGCTTTTCTAGATTATACTATCTCCATTTTTTTTTTATTGTAAGTCGCTTTGAAAAAATATTTTGTATTATAATATAAGTTGTTTTATAATATCAATGATTCATTAATGTTATTTTTTTTATTATATTCTTAAATACTTATTATTCTCTCTCCTTTCAATTATGTCAATTTATCTTTCCAATACAATTAATGAAGGACAATTTTGTAAAATCCTTCATAATTTATCTTTTTTCTACCATAATTATTACATTTCATAATACGTGTGAAAAATAAAAAACGACTTATAATAAAAAATGGAGAAAGTATCATTTTTAATGATAGTGTATTCATTAATCTTTAATGACTATTATAAAAATAAGTAGCGTGACCTAACTAAAGAGACATCGAATTTATAAATTCTATATGGTATAAGGTTTGGTTTCTAGGGTTGTAGTACCGCTTTCCTTCTTGAATGTGTGTCTATCAAACCTTTAACTAGTGTGACCCGCCATTATGCACTACCACATACTGATGCACAATCCTCCATCAAGGATGACGATCATTATCTCGGCAATGTAATCCTCTTCACACGCCTCTTCGGCCATCAACTTTCATTATTTTAGTGATTTTCTAGCGACCTTTCTTCTCTTGTCGCACATAGATCGCCATGTTTGACGCTAGATCTACTGCTACATCTTTTTCCGCTTTCAATTTCACTATCGTCCATTTGATTTCTAGCAAACAAAATTGGTTAAGTTTTTTGAATTTGGACCTTGGATCTTTGGTCGGGAGTGTCTGATCTAATGGTTGATAACAATATCTTTGGCTTATATAGACACACTCTCGAGTATTACTTTCCCTAATGGGTCACAAAAAAATTGTTAAGGCATTTTCCAAACCAGTTTCATACCCATACTGTAACGTCCCAGACTACTTTCAATATTACCGACTGACCCCACAAACCATCACGAGTCTTTTTAGCATATTTTGTCCTCACTCACATGCTTTCCGGGAAACCTCCCAGCAGACACTCATTCAAATACTACTCCAAGTCAAACACGCTTAACTATGAAATTCTTATTTGTTAGGCTATCAAAAAGAAAATGCATCTTGTTGGTATGTGTAGTATCAATCAATCCTTATAAGTATCCCTTCAACCATATAGTTCAATACATGTAGAGCCTCAAGATCCTCTCATTTCGATATGAATTCGAGCGACCACTCCCCACCCTTTTTTGCCCCGGGTGTTACAAGCACCTCGTCCTCTTCAGTCTTGGGTGTTATATGCCCACCAGCTTCTCCTTGGTGTGTCTCCGAACCACATCGTAATGGAAGAGGTTTGACTCTAATACCACTTGTAACACCCATGTTGCTTTCAGGATTACCGACTGACCCCAAAAAACAACACAAATCTTTTCAACATGTTTAACGATGAAGTTCTTATTTGTTAGGCTAACAAAATAAGGATGCATCGTATTGGTGTATGTAGTACCAAACAATCCTTATAAGTCCTTATTCAACCATGCAGTCCCTTACCTGCACAACCTCAGGATCCTCTCATTTTTATGTGAATTCGGACGACCAGTATCCCCTCTTCGGCCTTGGGTGTTACACATACTTTCTTTGAAATATGTGCTTTATGTCCCTGGTTGTCCATTTAATTTAATATCCAAAATTAAACTCACTCGTACTATCCCTTACTCTGTTACATTTTTCTAATGATCATGTTTTTGTGCAGGATCAGTTGGAAACATGATTAGTGTTGGGCATGAGTCCCAATGTTTATACTACTTTCCAATATCAATATCATATATTACTTGTTTATCCATCGAGTCTCTGAATGTTATTCAATAAACTTTAGATTATTCAAGCTTTGAAAAGTTGCATTGTATGGTTCCAAGTTTATCAAAAGTGTCTACCTTAGAGCATAAGTTATCTAAGTTTGGAAAATATTCTAGAAGTTTCTTTTCTGACAAAGTCAATAAAAGAGTTGTGTTTTCTTTTGCTTTAGTTGATTTTGATATTTGGGGTTCTAGTTGGGTTGTTTCATGTTTGTGTTATCAATATTTTGTTGCCTTTATTGATGACTTTTCTAGATTCACTTGGATATTTTTAATGAAAATCGCTTAGAGGTTTTTTGAATCTTTCAAACTTTTTGCTCAAAAATAAACACACAATTGGATCCTCAAATTAAAATATTTCAAAGTGATAACTCTCGTGAATATTTGTCTACATATTTTCAATTTTTGTTTACAGAGCATCCTCCTTTTGATCTCATATGCTCATACTCCTCAAAAAAACGATGTTGCTTAGATAAAGAATCGACACTTAGTTTAAACAGATAGTACCATGCTCATTCATAATGATGTACCTACTCGTTTTTGGGAAGATGTGATCCTTACAACTTGCAAATCAATCAAACGCATGCCTTCCTCTGTACTCGACAACCAGGTACCATTGTCCATTTTGTCCCCCCATCAACATCTTTATTCTCTACCACTTTGTGTCTTCGGAGGCACATATTTTGTTCATGACTTTACTCCAGGTAAAGATAAACTTGCTGCAAAATTCATCAAGTGTCTTTTCCTCGATTACTCTAACATATAGAAAGGCTATCAATTATATTCCCCATATCTTCCTCGATACATCGTCTATGCCGATGTTAGTGATCGATAAATTAACAAGTGTACTAATATACAAATGTAGTAATATCTAGAAAATCATAGAATGTTGATCTTAAATACTGAGTGATACTATGATGTTCATGTTTCAATTCAGTTGAACAAAAAGTATTTAGGTGTTTGAGATTGAATGTTTGTAAAAAGGTAAATATATAATAAATTTAATATAGTATAACATTATATGAGAAAAGCATGTCGGTGATGAGAGTTTGATCTTGAATCTATTTGGTATCCTAAATTGATCTTGTAATAACTAAGTTTAACTCCTACATATTAATGGTTCTTAAGATTATCAATTCCTAATTCCTTAGAAAATACACGTTTTGATATTAAAGTTACTTCATATGGTTATTAGTAAATTGTAAATGAATCCAAACATTTAATTATATAGAACAACGCAGTTCCTAGATGATAATCCTTTACCTATGTGATATCTAATATAAAATATTTAAATCAAACCTTGTATGTTGAAATTCTTTTCTAATAGGTAACCGTAAGTGAATTCTCAATTTATCAATAGATCAAAACATTAAGCACAAAAATAAATAAGTAATATAGGAATAAATTGAAAGAATAGTGACTCATCCCTATCAATATGTGGCTTAGATAATCATAATCCTAACAAAATAAATTGAAAGAATATTAAATGTTTTACATAAATTCGTGATGAGGAAGCTTCAACACAAAAATCCATTGAAATATTCTCCCCGTCACTCCTTACATGTTTTCTTTTCTTCAAGGTGCTTTTTCCTCTGACATAAACCAATAGTTCTCAAGAAAATTAGGTTTCCTTCATTTAAATAATGATTTCTGCATTTTGGGGAATTTGACTCTAGTGTACGCATTTGGAAACACGTATGGATAAAGGAGAAAATGTTGATTTATCCTTTGACTTCTTCATGAGAGTTGTAGCTCCGGATGTAAACTTTCATTTTCCGTTGGTCGTACGTCAATCCGACTTAAAAAGGTCAAGATATGATCAAAATATCATACATGCATCAAAATGTAAAATGTGCTGGAAAAAATAGAATTTGTGAATACTTTTGAAAATTTTGCTGCGTTCTTTTTTCAATCATTTCTTTGACTTTCTTCGACCTACAAAACACATTAATCTTTCCTAAAATATCATATTATTAGAAAATATAATTGAGTTATTGTTAATCTCATTTGTTGATAAACATGCAAAACTTATTATCTTTATTATTCAAAAACACTAAAAGGTAATAAATTCAAAATAAAAGTAAGGATAAAAAAATAGTAAAATGGTGACTAATCACTTAGCTTCTTCTAAGCTCGTCCTTGCTTGCCTTATACTCCTGAAAAGCCCAATAATTATGGTCAAACATAATCTTTCTCTCTTGAGGTCATAAATTTTCCTATTGCACCTGTATTTATCCCCACACCAACCAAAAATGTAATGGGTTGTCGATGGGTCTATACAGTTAAAATTGGTCTTGATGGAAAGATTGACCGACTAAAATCATGACTCGTAGCAAAAAGATATGCAAAGATATTTGGTCATGACTATTGAGACATCTTCTCTCCAACTTCTAAGATCCTATTAGTCCGCCTTTTTCTTGCCTTGGTTGATATTCATCAATGGCCAATCCATCAACTAGACATCAAATAACGCCTTCCTACATGGTGGTTTACAAGAGGGTTAATTGGCACAACCCCCATAATCCATTGTTAGTGATGTTTCTCACCTCGTATGTGGGCGTCTCCGATCCCTTAATGGCTTGAAATAATCTAGACATGCTTAGTTTGGCAGGTTTGGAAATGTGCTCCAAGAGTATGAGTGTGACTATATGTGAAGATGATTACACCGTCTTCTTTTTTCATTCATCACCAACCATTTTCCTTTACTTGATGGTCTATGTCGATGACTTTTATTCACTAGTCATGATAAGGCTAGCATTTTGTGGTATAAACAATATTTGTCTCTACACTTCCATACTAAAGATTTGGGACCGCTAAAATATTTTTTTGGGGATTTAAATTGCTCAATCCAAGATTGGTGTGGATATTACTCAACAAAAGCTATACTCTTAATATACAAGAGGAAAATATCTTGATTGATTGGCAACCTAGTGGAACTCCTATGGATCCTTACATAAAGCTACTACCAGGTTATAGGGAGCCATTGAAATACCCCGGTAAATATTGATGTCTAGATGGAAAACTTAATTACCTCACAGTGACCAGACCAGACATTACATTTGGTGTCAGTGTGGTTGGCTAATTTCTAAATGGTTCATGTGATTCACATTCTTAAGTATAAAAAGATTGCATCGGTAAAACATTACTTTATGAAAACAAGGGTAATACCTAAGTCATGATTTATTATGATGGTGATAGTTGGAAGGTCTAGTACATAAGCAAAATATCATGTTATGGCAACAACAACATGTGAAGTTAAGTGGCTAAAATACTTACTTCAACAACTCTATTTAGGAGACATCAAGGCAATGGATTAATTTGTGACAACCAAGTTGAACTTCATATTGCCTCCTATCCAATTTTTTATGAAAGAACTAAGAACATAGAGATCGATTTCCATTTTATAAGAGATAAAATTATTTCAAGAGAAATCATAACTAATTTTCGTTGGTTCAAATGATCAATTGGATCAAATATTTACTAAATTCCTTAGAGGACCTCAGGTTCAATCTAGTTGTAACATGTTTGGTGCATATGACATGTATGTTCTAGCATGAGGGAGAGTGTTAAAATCAATTAAGATTGTAGATATTCTATCTTTGATTGTTAGTATTCCTAGACTATACAACTTCCTAAGTTATTTCTCATTCATAAATCTTTAATGTAGTCATCGTAAGAATTTAATAAATACAAATTGCGTGATCTAACTAAATGCATGAAAAATTTACAAATTATATTCTTAAAATATAGCATTGTGAATGAAAGACATTACAAAAGTTATAAATCACACCTTGTAACGGCGCTATCCAGAGAATCACTCCAGGTGTGGCAACCCTCCTCTATGGAAGAGTGGCGCACATCTCTGTTTGAGACCGCATCCACAGTTGCTACGATAGCGGGTTACGGGAGCGGGTCACTTCCCTGATCGGGCGGGTTTTTTTACCAGTTTTTCTTTTTTAGTTTTTTTTGTTCGAAAAGACTAAGGTGCCCTTAAAAAAGACTCGTTGGTTCTCTGCTCTCCTTTATTTTCGCTTTTTCCTTTCAGAGCCTCACACTTATCTTCTTTTCTTTGCTTTTGTTCTAGTTCTCCTTTTGTTTTCCTCTTCGTTCTCACCTCTTCTGCCTCAAGTGCTTCAGGTTAGTATTCTTCTTCTTTACTTTTCTTCCATTTTCCCTTAATCGATTCAGTTTTTTCCCTAGTTCTCTGTCTTCTTTACTTCTTCTTCTCTTTTTTTTTTCTTCTCACTTCTTCCTCTTCTTCTATTTTTGTTTTATTGTTTTACTTCTATTTTATTGTTTTGCTTCTCTGCTACAATTATTGTTAGTGTCTTAAAATTATGTTCTTCTTCTTTACTTTTATTTTCAAATACTTGTTGGTTTTTTTTTCTAATTCTGGTTGTGCAAACAATACTTGTTTTTAATCAATATCATTTTAAATATTATTAAATTTCATATAATATTTTGAATCTTGATTAGGCATTGTTATTTGATATTTTATTTTATAAATATTTTATGGGTGTTTTGTTATTTATTTAGTTTTATATTAAATATATGTTTTTATAAATTATTCAGATAATTAGTCCAAAAATTATCCCATTATCCTCTATCTCGCTATCCCATTTTTGAATTTAATAGCTCTACTCCTTTATCTGGGATTAATAACTCTAGTCATAACACTCATTACAAAGGTCTATTTTAATATGACAAAAAATTTAAATATCTATTGGGCATAGTTAATTTATTTTATGAATGCTTTATATATTAATTACTTTAATCACATCTCTTCCAATATTATTTATTTTAAATTTTTAGTGCAAGTCAATTGAGATGCATACGACTTGAAGGATGTCATGACATTTCAAGTGACGTATTCATGGAAATTGTGACGAAGCAACCATTCTTAGAAGAGATTGACATTTGTCATTGTTCTAATTTAAGAACATATTTTTTTGAGCATGTTGGAAAATGTTGTCCACTTTTGAAGTCACTAAAATTTAGCCCTTGTATTGAGGCAGTAGGCGAGAACAAGTCTGACGATGTTGCATTTGCTATTGCAAAATCAATGTCTATGTTGCGCCACCTTACAATTTTGAATAACCAACTCACCAACAATGGATTACTAGCTGTTCTAGATGGATGCCCTCTTCTTGAATTTCTTGATATTCGAGGATGTCTTCATATCATTTTTGATAGAAGTTTGGAGAAAAGATGCAATACACAGATAAAAGAATTACGATTTCCAACCGAATATATTGCACATAAGTTTAACTTTGGTGATTACATGTACTATCTACAGTTGAAATTACGTTTGGTGATTCTAGAATGATTTTGGTTAAGTGGTGTTGAAAAGCCTTCTATTTTTTAGGGCCATGTACTTTTTTATTATTGATTTATATTCCTTACGTGTATCTTGACTTTACATACTCATTTTATCTTTTATCTGTACAAAATATTCCATGGAAGAAGTTGAATGTCGAAGAAACTATATATGAAGATTTGAAACATAGTTACAAATTGAATATGTTTTAGTGATAAAGTTGAAAGAAAATGTGGCTCCCAATCCATTAACAAAATCAAGAACAAGGTATTATAAATATGGTCTGTAAATCTTGTACTTGTGGTTATTATGATAATATGATAATGTAATCTTTGCATTAAAAATCAACATAATCAAGTAAAATTCATGTGAACTTTCTTGGATCCTTTTGCATTTCCTTGAACCCTAAAACACATGGCCGATTACTTGAAGTAATCTAAGGAGAGGTGATAAAAATCTGAAACAACATTGAGGGTAAAGCAATAAAATATGCAAAATAGGAGACAAGAAAAACTATTGTTGATTTCTAGGAACTAAAATGATTTACTTCCTAGGCCATCCAATTTTTGGTTTTGCCAATGTTAGTAATATTTTCTTCAACATAGTTTAAACTCATATCTCTTGACTTCTTTTAATTCTTAATTAAAAAAATAGCTACCAAACTCTCTCTAGTGCAATTAATTCTAGTACTCCAGAAGCATCATTATGAGAATAAGTGAAAGTATGAATAATGTTTATTTCAATGACTTGGATCATATGTTATTTGTTGTTGTGCAGGTAAGTTTAGTTTATTTTTTTGATAATTCCTAAATTGAGATCAAAATAATATTGTCAATTTATTGTTTAACTCGTTTTTATGATTATTTTTTTATTGTTGACCCCCTATTAATCAACATAAATGAATGGTAGGAATCAAATAAGACAATGACATATAGGACAAAGTCACTTGCAATTGATATTATGGATAATCCAATTAGGGAACAATATACAAGAATATATTATTATAATCATGATTCTTGAGGCTAAATCCCGATTCAACTATGAAAATAACAACCGAGACATACCAAAATGGATAAGAAAGCCTAGAACATTTGTATAGTCCACCAAACTAACATTTTTAGAGAATCTTCGTATGTTTCAATGGATGTAAAGACAATCTTTCCAACTATAGACCCATAATAGGATTGGATGGTTTTTTAAAAGGGTATTATGGTATACAAATTTTAGCATCAAAGGCTAATCATCTTATAAAAAAATATGAACAAATTATACACCTAAAGATTGCTTGTCCATAAGGAGAATGATTTAATGTTTGAATAACTATTTTAAATGAATATCAATAAGAAAGAAATGAATTCTAGAATCACCTTTTGTATCAAAAATATGTAGAGCTTAAAAAGAAAGAAAGTTGACTTCTATTCCATAAATAACAAAGAGGAAGAATCTATTTTAAGTTTATTTATATTTGGTAAGAGGTAGGTCATTTGGTAGAAAATAAACTAGAAAAGCTCCAATAATTCTTCTAGCAAGTTCTAAATTTTCACATCTTCATTACAATTATTTTCTACTAACTATGTGTTAAAAATGAATTTTGAAAAATAAAAAAGGGTTAGAAATCAAACTATGGGCCCAAAACCTCTTTCAAGCCCAAAAAGATTAAAGGAGATGAAAATATTGGCTCTTTATTGATTATACTTAAGGGTTAATCGACTAAGACTATTTATTTTTCAAATCGGGCATCCTTATATCGATTAACCACTAACTCTAATTGATTAGAACTCAAATCGATGATAAATCTAAAATTGTAAATCAGATATCAATTAAAAATGATGAAAATCAATTAGCATTGATATCTAATTGATTAAATCAAATTCTAATCGATTATAGGACGAATATAAATAGGTATTCTCATGCCTCTCTTTTCTTCATCTCAAAATATTCTCTCTTCTTGCTTGGCGTCTTACCTTTTGTGTTTTGTTACTTGATTGTTTGATATCATATTCATCAAATGGAACCAAAGAGGTCTACTTAATTTGATAACTTATCTTCAAGGGTTTATGAGTCAGGAGATTTCACTTCTGAAATCGAAGAAGATTTATTACACCAAGCAATTCCTCGATTGTTTATTCTCAAACCTCTCTATCTTTATGAAAGCTTTTACATCAAGTTTATTTTTTTCTTTGATCTTTGGAAAGCAATGCTTAGAAAATTCATATGTAAAAAATTAGAAAAGATGTATCTCATGTTGATCAATAAAACTTATTCTAGTCTCAAATTTAATAAAGGGGTAATCACATATAAGGCATGTAAAAGTCAAATTTATCACACTATTGAGTATTTTGGGAAAATGCATGTAAAACATATTTTTGTCACCCTCTACATTCTTGATGCTCCGTATTCTATTGAAATGAATATGTTATTCGCTACTCAATCCCTTATTACTGATCTGGTGGCTACTCACAAACTTCCTTTTAATGTGAGGTATAAGAAGGATTCATATCATGTCATTCTCTTGTGGTGTCCCATGTGCTATTTCCAAGAAAATACAACCATGATGAACTATTAAGGATCAATTTTATGTTTACTTGGATGTTGGCCCCCATTATTGAGCCTAACCATGCCAATGGGGTAGTTCAATATATGTTCGATTGCCAAAGGGAAACATGTGGTTACCATATTGGGGTTTGATCATGAAAATTTTAATTCATGCTAGGGTTACTTTATATGGTGAATGACCTGACTCAACCTTCTCAATGATTGTAAAGAACACTTTGAGAAAGATACAAATTAGATACAATAATTGGTTTTTAGAACAGGATCCAACAAACAAGGAAGCTTTTGACTTTGAGATCCCTTACACTCCTTCAATGGAGGCTCTGGTTAACTTGATCCTTTCAAGCACCCGAGTAAAAAACAAAATACTTCTAACCAATTCCATAAGACTTCGTTGGGTGTCCATTCATATAGCCTTCCTTACGTATCAAGTGATTAAAACTAGACTACGAATTCATTGTGGGCTACTCAATTTTGATGAAGATGGTGGAAACAATGAGTAGTTGTCATGTTTGATTTATTTTCTTGTTTTTATGTGTTTTAAGTTTTATTATTTATGATTTTTTAGTCAATCTTTTCCTTCATATATGATATTCATCTTCGTTTGCTAGTATGCAATATATGTGTTCTATATAGTATTTATTATTCCTCTTATGTTTACCACCATTTTATATTAATAGAGGGGGAGAAGTATATTCTCAGGGGGGACAAAGTACACTCTCTTTATTTGTGTTGGGGGTTTAACCATTTCATTTTGTTTATCTATCTTTTTATGTTTTACCACATTCATGAGAGATGCATTTTCATTATAAAAAATGGGGAGAATGCGGTTCTATGTATTGTGCATGTAAATACCTTCCATTGGTTTTGATGATGAGTGAATAATAAATAATATATCATCAATCTCATTAATCAAGAAGCAAGCACAATATAACATTTTAAAGTTCTAGTTGAAAGAAACAATCAAAGTAAAGTCAAGTAATCAAAGGAACTTGACATCATGAAGTTTTGAAAGCTCGTATGATTATTTATCTTTGTTTTTTGTTAGTTAAGTGTAATTTAAGAAAGAGTAGTTCTTGGAGTTCTAAGGTGATGCACTCACAAGCAAAAAGTATTTCAAACTTCTCAAAACCAATCTAGGTAAGGGCTTAAACAATTATGAAGCTTGTTTGATCAATTAGGAAGGCCAAATACACTTGTTAATTGGTTAAACCTTTTCTAATCGATTAAAATATGTGTAACACATCCTAATCAATTAGATAGACTTGTAATCAATTAAGGGATGTTGCATATTAGGGTTTCTATTTTTAGTGTGATCTATTTTATTAAGTAGGTATTTTAAACGATTAAGGAGCAAAAACGCCCATATATTGTTTCCTTTTTTAGAAAGCAAAGGATCATTTTCCCCATTTCAAAAAAATAATAATTTTCTAAATAAATCCTGTCGCACTTTACTACTCATCTTTCTTTTATAAAGTTCTTTTTCACTAGAGTTTCCTTAGTGTTAAGAGAGTGAAAAGTTTTATATGAGAGTTGTGTTGTACCGGTGATGTGATGTAATTGTTTTTTAAGAGATTATTTATATTGTGATCTTTTATAACATAATTGAAAGTTGCAAGTTAAACTTGTAAAAAACTTGTTGTAAGGTTGTTAAGCTGAATCTGTGTAAAAGCTTTATTTGTTTGTGAAATGTTGTGAGGTTGAACCTGTGTAAAATATCTTGCTGTTTGTGAAAGGTTATTAAGTTGATCTTATGTAAAATCTCAGGTTGTCTATGAAAGGTTGTTTGGGCTGATCTTGTGTAAAAGCCAAGTTTTTTAGTTAAAATCTCAAGAGGAAACTCTTGGGGACATGAGTAGGCCATATGGTTTATGCTGAACTAAGATAATCTCTTGTGTAATTTTTCTCACCATTATCTCTTTATATTTATATACTTATTGATTCCAATGGTTATTTTTTATTGTATTGCTTAATCTCTACTTATATATACCTATCTTAACATAATTTGTTTTAAAATCAATTGTTTTTTCAACATTTGTTGAAATCTATATATTTCAATTCACCCCCTTCTTGTGTTTGAAATCACATGGGCAATAACGTGTAAGGGTGGGATGCTTTAGGACTATGTATTCTTCTAGGCGATTTTCCTCCAATTTCGGTCGATTGACTATCCAAATTTAATCTCTAACGTTTCACTCATATTTTATGTATCAACTCTTTACTAGCTTTAAATGATGTTGTATTTTTGTACGTCACTTATGCCTTTTAGTAGGCATATGATTTTTATTTTTCTCATCTCGCCACTTCAGACTGCACATTTACTTTACACCTCCTCCCAAATCCTTATTTCATTATCCTGCAATTCCTTCAAATGCTCGTAACATTAGCTAAAACTTTATTCCGTTATGATATGTGTCTCTTCTTTCTACTCATTTTTTTATTTTAGAGTTTGATTTATTTTTAAGGGTCATGGTACCCTAAAACGATTTTGACAGGTGCACGATATGGACTTTATGTTTGAGTAGCTTGATATGGTGTATTGATTCTAAAGATCATAAATATTTCCCCATCTCAATTGCATTCCAATACTTGGGCATTCAATAGAGGATTCAAGGTTCTCTTCACGGGCCTTAACATTATGCCTATAACCTGTATATTCTTCTCATTTTATGAGACGAACAGTATTAACATGGGTGGATGGGTTTATATGAGTGACATCTTGGGCGAGCTCTTCTCTCTCAATATACTTCCAACTGCAAGAATTGGAAGGATAAATTTGTTCAGGCCAATGGTCTCATCCATTACACCAAGGTCGTGAAAAGGATAGAATGCTTCCATACTCTAACTACTAATAAGAGGAAGAATGATTTAGAGGGAAATGTTGTCAATATTGCTCCTTTGACTATTGTCAAACCGCCTCGTGCCATCGAGGATGCAAAGTTGCCTTCAGACAAATAGAAGTAAGGGGGAATCTGGTTAGCCAGTGAGAGATTTGGGGGTTATTGCTTCTATCGACCTGGAGGTGGGATATTTCATGGAGGGTAGTGGCAATGGAAATCCAAAGAGTCGATTTTTTGCTCGTTTTGGAGAGGAAGATTTCCATTAATGGGAAAGGAGATTTGATAGGTTTTCATTCATTTATGATCATGTCCATAGGTTACATTGAGAAGGTGAAGTACTTAGGATCCAAGAAGATGCTTCAACTCCTTGGTACATATCTGATGAATGCCACATCTCAAAAAATACGACCTCGCAAGCACAACGCACGTTTGCTGATGACTGATAGAGTCGCCACCGAATTTTTTTTATTCCTAAAAAAAGGGAAATAATGATAAAACCATAGGAAAATAAAAAGGATAAGATGGTCTTTGCAACCAAATATGGGTTCGGAAGTCAGTTATGCGAGAGGAAGATATTAACACCTCTCATATTCGATGTACGCAATGGGAACCTCCTATAGTTCTAAGTTTAAAGGGTTTGCTTAAATGAATATTTGTTTTATTTATTAAAATATTTACATAAAAGGTATTTACAAAAAGATAGTTAAGAAGATACTTACAAAAATAAAATAAGTTTTTTATTAACGTGCTCGCCAATATTTCATAACATTGTGCCTACCTATTCTTAAAGTACAGTGAGAAAATCAAAGCATCTTAGTTCGTAAAAACTAGTATGTGTTGGTTGATTTTATAGGATGAGGTTTAAGTTAAATTCTTGCGTTTCAACATTGACTTGTATGCTTGCACAATTGATGTTTAAGCGCTCGTTTGTATTTTGTGTCAAAATGATCTAAGCTATTGTCGCAACCGCAATACAAAAAAAAACAATCGGCGAAAGAAAAGAAACAGAAGAGTCGCCACCGTTCGTTATTTATCCCAAATGAGGGAAAGGAAACGATCGAAGAAAACCTGAAGAAAGGAAAAGACAAGGTCTCGCAACCAAATCTTGGGTTCAAGAGTCGATTATGCGAAGGGAAGGTATTAGCACCCTTACGCATCCGTAGTACTCTACGGGATCCACTCTTGTTGTTCTAGTCTAAAGGGTGTATGTTTATCTAAAGTACTATCTGCAAAAAGAAGGTCAAAAGAAAATGAATCGCAAGGATGTCGCATCCACTTCCTACGTATCTCACCTGAACATGAGAATCAGAGTCGTCGTAGCTCGGCTACCTATGGGTTAAAGAGAAGTGTGCTCGATAAGACACCGCGTCTTATGCCTACGTATCTCATCTGGAATGAGAATCAGAGCAAAACGTAGTTCAGCTAACTACGGGAACAAGGGTCTCAATTGCAACTAGGGCAAGAGAAAGGGAAGGTCTCGATCGCAACGAGGGCGAGAGAAAAGAACCGCAACAAAGGCGAAAGCAAACAAGGATTAGTTGTTAGTCGTCAGTCAAAACTCGGTAAGACATCGCATCTCGTGCCTACGTATCTCATCTGAACATGAGAATTAGAGTTGTCGTAGTTCGGCTAACTATGGGTTAAGGATTGTCATCTGAACATTGACTTACAAAAGAGGACACCAACTGTGTCAAAGGAAAGTGGGCAATGTGTTCAACGTCCTAGCAGTAGGTGTCACAGCTCGCTGAATCGAGTCTTAGGCCGTTACCTCTTTGCAATAGAACGAACTGACATGCCACAAGATCGGAGACGCATAGAAGGCCTAAAAGTGGGGAAGCCTTGCCTTAGAGTTGTCATGCAATGTGGACCTATGTCTTAGGATTTACAAAGGGGAACATCTACCTAATGTTAGCATGCAAAGAATAAGGGGATTCTACCTATGTTACCATACAAAGGGTTCTACCTAATGGGTGCTACCTAAACGGAACAAGAGTCGACAAATGGAGCAAGGAGAGGAGCCACGGATAAGGGTAGATGGCGATGCCAGAGGCAATCGACTTACAAGAGGATGGGTGAATACGTTCTAGTTCTGTTAAGTTTTGAAAATGATTACTCGACGTTGGATCGAGCTTTTGATCTTGTTTTGAAATGGTTATCGGATGTTCGTTTTAATCCTTCTATCAACAAATGAATAAAGAATGAAAGAATAAATATTATGCACTTTATGGGAGAGGGGTACATTTGTTATGAATGGGGATGGTCCATGGCAATCAAACAATAAGAATATATGCCTCAATCATCATACAAGTAGGCAACAGTTAATCAAACAATAAGAATATATGCCTCAATCATCATACAAGCAGGCAACAGTTATCAATCAAATCAAATAAGTAATCAGGTATATGATCAAATCAAAGAATCAAAGAATGAAATAATGGAGCATTAAACAATGCATGGGAAGTATGAACATGTTACACAATCAAGCAATAGTATGCATGGATGAAAGAAACAAGTATAACAGATAATAGATGAATCAGACAGATGAACAGATGCACACAAAGGATCCATTGAAATAATTTAATCAGAAAATTAGGTAGGATCAAATAAAATCAAGATGAAAGGCCGCTAATACATGGCATATGAGATGAACAAGGGAGGATCAAAAGATCTCTTCAATTGCCATAAGCAATCCCTAAGTCAAACATCGATCATAAAGAAGTCAACTGAAAATTCAAGTCAACTTAAAAATTATCAAATAAATAGAAAATTAATCAAGAAAATCATGAAAAATTAAACTAAGTAAGGTGGGGTCAGGACATCATCATCCCCCAAAAATATTTTAAAAATAATAAAAATTAGTGCATGAATCAATTGAAATAAAACAAAGGTCAAACCAAAAGTCAATCAACAAGACTAGGTTAAAAAGAAATGTCAAATAAATAGTAAATTGATCAAGAAAATTATGAAAAATTAAACTAAATAAGGTGGGGTTAGGACATCATCATCCCCCAAAAAGATTTCAAAAATAATGAAAATTGGTACATGAATTAATTGAAATAAAACAGAAGTCAAACCGAAAGTCAACCAATCAAAACTAGGTTAGAAATAAATCAAGAATAAATTGAAAATGGGAAATAAAATTCCAAGAAAAGGTCAGGCTGACCATGGGACAGTGGTCAACCTTCACCCCAAAAATCAAAAGCTAAAAAGAATTTTAAGTCATGAAAATAAAATCAATAAAAAAAATGTATGCTAATATGAACCATTTAGAATTAATAATTGAAATAAAATATTCACATTAAAATAAAAATTAAATAATGCATCAAGAAATGTGGAAAATATTTTTGGATATTTTTATGAATAAAGAAAATATTTTAAAATAATTAAAATCAAAACAGAACCTAAATGAAAATTAAAAAAAGAAAATGAAAAGAGGGTGTGTTAGTGCTGATGGGCCTTGAGCGTGGGGTGTCAAAAGCAAATGGCAAAGGCCCAGTCCAAACAATTAATTAAATCCAGCGCGTGACAAAATAAAATAACAATTTAATAAAATAATTCATATGGACCTTGTATCAATTGGTCACATTTCATTAAGTCACTAGAAGACAAAATAAAAATGGGCGGCTATGATTAAAACCCGCGTGCTTGATCCAGCGGCTTTCACGACGACACGTGGTCGTCTTCCCCATGGGAATAAACCCTAATGACATGCAATGCAAAAACACACGAAAAACAGTGGATTTCTTCAAACTTCCACTCAAGAATACAACCACTATGATGCACCAAATGACACGAAATAAAATCCAAAACTCAAGTATGGAATGTGGAGATTAACATGGTATCCTTGTTTGAGTAAAATGATGGCTTAATCATGGAGAAAAGTTGACACTAAGATGTCAACATGGACACGGGTAAGGACAAAAAATTCAACAGCACAAATCAGTATTAAAAACATTGCGTCGTGTTGAGGGCTTCAGCAACAAGCATATCATATGGTTAACATGAAAATGAACATGATGATGAGCATGGTAATGATAATGAGCATGGTAATGGCATCAAACAAGCATGGTAAACAGTAATGATAATAAGCATAGTAAGCAATACATGGCCATGGAAAATGAGTAAGGATTACCTAGTGGAAGTTAGGTCCACTGCCCCTTTGATTGTGGAGAGAAATAGAAGAAGAAAGGTGTTGCCTTGATGCCTCACTTCAAGAGCTTCAACTTGAGACCTTGTTGAGAAAGAATGGAATCCGCCCTTGCCATGAAACTTGCCTTTCTTGCCTTGCTCGAAAATCCACAGCCTTGCTCTTTAGGTTTAGGGTTTTTCAGCTTTTAAATATGGTGGATCACATGTTTAATGGGCTCAGAAGTAATTGTTGTCCATAAGCAAAATAATGCAAAGTGAGGTGTATTAGGAATGGACACATGAGGGTTTCTTGTTTTGGGCCAAATTCTTAAGTGAATGAATATACAATGCATGGCCAAATGAGGAAAGCAGAAAAACATGGGCTGTAACATTGCTTGGTCGGGCTGCAACATGGCTTGGAATTCTTTTCAAGATAGTGACTTTGTGGCCATGTAACTTGATGATCAAGTCACCAAATGATGAAATAATGCAAACAGTAGCAAGACCTCATGGAGCATAACATGTTTCATGTTGAGCATGAGTGGAAATAAGGAGTGGGAGAAGGTGAAAAATGGCCTCAAAGTCATGTCACAATATTGCAAAACTGGTTGGGCCAACTAGGCCCAAAATCTGCCTAGAAAATCAAGTCATGATGCCCACTTTAGGTGAATGTATCTCTCAAACCATGGATCCAAATGAGATGATTCCAAAATAAGGTGAAAGAGGACATGGCAAGGTACAATTGTTGTGAATAAAACATTTTCAAATGATGCCTTGAAGTGCAAGAAAACTGGCCAAGAAGTCTTGACAAACTTTGAAGATCTTTGGACTTAGAATTTTTCTAAGTGTCCTAAAAATATGTCTCACTTTGACTAAGCATAACCTTCTCAATTTTGATCAAAACGGAGCAAACGTTATATTTCTGGAAAGCTTGGAACAAGAGGAACAACTTTTATGTTGGAGAAAGTTTCAAATGAAGCTTTTATCTTGATGGAAAATGGGCTTAAAGTGAGTGCAACAATCATGAAAACTTGCCCTAAATGGAAAGTCAACAATTTCCAAATTAAGTAACTTCTCCAATTCCTGATTAAATGATGAATCCATGATCCAACCTTGATCAAATTTCACATGTAGGCTCCCCTAGGCATGGGTTTTGAGATTCCACTCTCAAAAAGTCAGGAGTCGATTTTTCTGGCCCCACAGTTGACTTTTCCCAAACTGTCTGATTCCCGATTCCAATGATCAATTGAAGCACTTCTGGCTCAAATAAAAAGCTGATTTTTTGTATGTATACCCTTGTGGACATATGGAGGGCCATGGAAAAGAGTCTCACCCAAGGAATCAGAAATAAAATGATTTTATACCAAACCCTAATTTTAGGGCAAAATTGATCGGGGACTGATTGCACTGTTTGCCAATGGATCTTTCTGAGATAATTGTGAATCTTCCTAGGCCAAGATACCTCTCCAATCATGACATGGATAAGCTCCTCTACTTCCAACTAAGCATTTCCTGTTACAGGTAGCCATGAAACCCTAATTTCCTGATTAAATCCAGATGAACACTTTGATAGCTCTGAATCCTTCATTGATGAACTGAGGACCATATAAGATACCTGGAGCCCCCTGAGATCCTTGAGACTTGTATACTTAAAGAATGAAGTCCAATTCTCAATCTTGCTTTGTGTGGGCTCTTTCTGTTAAGGAGTGATCAATCAAAACCTGATTCCCAAGTCACTAATGTAATATGCAATGAGTATGACCTAATATGATGCTAATGAAGTGTAAAACATAATCCCATGCTTCCAGGAAAAATGAAGGGTAAATTTTGGTGTATTACAGCTATCAATTTATTTGCAAAAATATAGTCATTTGTTTGATTTTGAAAATGAGTTTGATATATACAATGGTGTGAATTATTTACAATTGAAAGCTCATTTTAGTACTTTTTGAATTAAAAGAAAAAAGTTAATATTTTTTGCATTTTGATTTAAGTGTAAACCTAAACTAAAAAAGTGAAAAAATCTAATAAAGAGTAATTAGTTCATTTTTGGATAATAATAATAATAAGGAAGTATATTTTTATCTTTGCATTTTAGTAAACAAGAAGTATATATATATATTTGTATTTTTTAATAAACAAGAAGTATATATATATATATATATATTCTTCATTTCCTCTGAGTGGTGAATTTTTAGCAGTTTGTGGTCGGATGCATGTTCTGCATGTCTTTCGCAACCCGAGTTAAGCATTTGATTTGGATTGTTATATCCCTAGTTTTCCTTGAGTACAAGGTTGGAATTGAATATCTGAAGATAGGATTTATATCCTCTATGATTTATTTTCATCCCTAGCAGGTTCTCCATTTGGTATTCCCATCTTGTTGAGATTATCCGAGTATCTAGTTGTGATGATTGGATCTTCAATATTTGTATCCTTCGTGCTCATTTGTCTACACAATCATATACATACTCACCCATATACATGCATAATCATATCATCGGATATTTCATTATGCATTTTACACATTGACCTAATTTTTCTGATCCTCTACTTTGGTGATATCATTTCCCCACGCAGATTTGTTGTGTCTGTTCTTCTTCAATGTAGAGTGTCAATCCCTTGAGCAGAAAGAGTTTATCCTTTCTTATTCCCAACTCAGTTATTCTCACGTGAATGATTATTATTTTTGTCTCCTCCCCAGTTCATTATCTGGATGGAACCACTCCCCTTGAGTTATATGCCCATTGGGTTGAGTCTTGTTTGACTGTTTCTATCTAGTTCTTACCTAGATAGATCTTTTGATCCCCCAAGATTTTATTACCAAGTAACTGGTAATATCCTTCTTAATGTTGAGTATTTTACCTGTGTTAATTTACCTAGTAACCGTTAAAAGGTAATTTACTTCTTTGATTTCTCAGGTGAATTTACTTTCATTTCCCCAACGAGTTTATCCTTGATATGTTTACCTTAACCGGTAAAAAATATTCTTTCCTTTGGTCTTCTTCCTAGTAACAGGTAGTTATAAATCCTATTTCTTTTTGGTAGTCTATCCTTGAAATGTTCACCTTAACCAGTGACATATATTCTTCCTTCTGAGTTTATCCTTGATATGTTTACCTTAACTGGTAACGGATATTCTCCATACTTGGTCTTCTACCCAGTAATTGGTAGTTGTAAATCCTATTTTTCCCTACATGCTATCCTTGATATGTTCACCTTAACCGGTGGTAGATATTCTTCCTTCTGAATTTATCCTTGATATGTTTACCTTAACTGGTAACGAATATTCTCCAGCTTCAGTCTTCTACCCAGTAACTAGTAGTTTTAAATCCTATTATTTTTGGTAGTATATCATTGATATGTTCACCTTAATTGGTGACGGATATTCTTCCTTCTGAGTTTATCCTTGATATGTTTACCTTAACCGGTGACGAATATTCTCCATGTTTGGTCTTCTATCCAGTAACCGGTAGTTGTAAATCCTATTTTCCCTGGCAGTCTATCCTTGATATTTTTACCTTAACCGATAATGGATATTCTTCCTTTGGTCTTCTTCCCAATAACAGGTAGTTGTAAATCCCATTTCTTCATTTTCCCTAGTAGACTATTCTTACCTAGTAACCGGTAATGGATATTCCTCATTTTCCTTAGCGAGTCATCCTTGATATGTTTACCTTAACTGGTAACGGATGTACCTCTTCCCAAGTGTATTATCTTCCTACCCAGTAACAGGTGATAAACAATATATCTCTTTTTACTCCTGTGTTAAAGGTTTTATTCCCCAGTTAAGATCGGATTCATATTTCTTTATGAAATCGAATTTCCTTTTGAACGTTTGTGTATTTCAGCATTGTTCTGGTTTACACCTTTCCCTAGTGGATGCTTCTTGCTGTGTTGGTTGTATCTCGATACATGCAGATTCTTGTCCCCAGTCCGAGTCTTTCCATTGATTTATTTGCATGAAAATCCCCTCGTGTCTCCAGTAGTTTTTTATGTCGTAGCCGACCTACGCATAACTTTTTATCCCCAGATGCTCCGTCCCCTTAGTGAATGCTTTATGTTCCTGTGGACTTTCAGTCTCTCCTGTATTCTTTTCCTTTATGGAAATATATCCCCACAAAGATTATATTTTGCATTCATATCATATGCATCATGAGGTCTCTTAGGGACCAAAATTTGTTTCTTGTTGTTATTATTTAAGTCCATTCTACCGCGTTGATATGAAGATTTTAACCTTCACATCCCAGGATAGAATGACCTTAAATAGGGGCAGCTGTAAGACCCCAATTTTGACCCCTAAGATCCCTCATGTCATCTCATTAACTTGGCATTGACATTGGGATCACATCTAGGTATCCTCCTCACCCATCATTCATTGGGTTTACATTGGGAGAGATCACCAAGCATTTGTGATTGTATCATACTTTATTTTTTCTTTGTTTACTAACTAAAATCCAAAAATATATCTAGTGTAGCTTTGTTTCATTTGTAGGTAGTGTGTGTGTCCACATGTGCCTCATCAAGCTCACAATTAGGGCTTAAGACCCTCAATGCAAGGGATCAAGCAAGATAAGGTCAACATTAGTTCTAAGCATCATATATAGATCCCCGTGTTCTTTATTTGACATTTTGATCAAGAATTCATCAAGAGATTGAAGCTTATTTGTCAAGGAAGCCCTAATTCATCTAGGTATATTATGTGCCTTCCTCAACAAGTTTCTTTAATATCATCGTCAAAAATATCAAGGGACACTTAATTTTACTTCACCATAAACATATATGATCCTCCATGAGCCTAAAAGAGCAAAGGAACTTCAAGTTTGAAAGTTGGTTCAAGGAGGTTGACCAGAAAAGTCAACGGGTCAAATCTAGGGTTCCCTAAACCCTATCTCCTACAATTTTTGTCATATAAAAATTATTCAAAGAGAAACGTTACTCTTTATGACATTCCAAACAACTTTAATGTTGTAATAAAAAACTATTTTTCTTGGAAATTCATTTTTTAGGGTGAAAGATTATAGGTCATTTTGTTTGTGCCTTAGATAGAAGGTCAAGTTCCAAGAACCATAACATCCTCAATTTTCATACTATGAAGATTATCCAAGTTTCATGATTAAATTTAATATGTCTTATTCAAATTTTCTTATTTGAGAAAAATAAAATTCCACTTGAATGGTTATGTTCCATGAGGAAACATTATAGGTCCATTTTGGTCCTCATCGTTGAACAAGCAATTTTCCTCAACTTCTAAAATCCATAACTCCATCATGCAAGATCCAAATGGTGTCAAATTTGTGATAAAATGGAATATAATTGAACTAGCTGCAACTTTTAAGAAGAAAAACAAGTCATTTGTGTCGCAACCTGAAAAAAGAATGCGAAAAAAATAACCGGCGAGAAAAGAGATGACAGAAGAGTCGCCACCGTGCGTTATTTATCCCAAAGGAGGGAAAGGAAACGCTCGAAGTAAACCTGAAAAGAGGAAAGGAAAAGACAAGGTCTCGCAACCAAATCTTGGGTTCAGGAGCCGATTATGCGAAGGGAAGGTATTAGCACCCCTACGCATCTGTAGTACTCTACGGGATCCACTTTTGTTGTTCTTGTCTAAAGGGTGTAGGTTTATCTAATGTACTATTTACTAAAAGGGGGGTCAAAAGAAAATGACTCGCACGGATGTCGCATCCACTGCATACGTATCTCATTTGAATATGAGAATCAGAGTCTTCGTAGCTCGGCTACCTAGGGGTTAAAGAGGAGTGTGCTCGCTAAGACATCGCGTCTTATGCCTACGTATCTCATCTGGAATGAGAATCAGAGCAAGCCGTAGTTCGGCTGACTACGGGGGGTAAGGGTTGTGGGTGAACGACGTTACTACGCAATCTACCGGATGCTCGACCTTTGGAGACTTACTCGCCTGTAGTAGAAGGAGTAAACGTGTTCTTAGGAGAAGAAAAATCAATGAGTTGGGGTTTTTTAGGGATGCACATGCAAAAAGGCAGTCCTAGACGAAGGAACCGCGCTACCTTAATTGACATGCAAACGGGAGACTATACGAAGCCTAGCAACCCTATGGGGAGACGATCACACCACACAAAACATGTATCTTAAAGTAAACATGCCAACAAGGGGGTTCAAACATACCTGGGTAGGGCTTTAGTCAAGAGGGGTCATATCAACCTCGACAAACAAGCCATGTAATAGGTAATCAAATGGGATCTTAACCACTGACATTGAACGTCAGGGTGAGCAGATCAAAAGGGTAATGAGGGTACGACCTCATAGATCTTAACCCTGGACAGGGTGAGCTCATGACAAAAAGTGGGGATTCAGAAAGGTGGAACCCTCTCCACTGACTGACCGAACAAAAGATCTCGGGCTTTTGTTCTGAAGCATCAACACGTAGTGCGAGCATAAAGAACGACACACTGAATAACGGGGGATTGACTACTAATCCCTTTTATCCGTCAATTGCCTCGGAGGGAGGTATTTAGCACTGATGCCTCTTCTTGGAGGTCTTTGGGCACAAAAGTAAACAAACAAAAGAAAACATTGCCTCCTATTAAGGTCTTCCAGCTAGGAAAGCGGTAAAATGTGGGAAAGGTAAAGGGATCAAGAGATCTACCACACGGATAAAGATCCGAAGTAATAACAGCTAAAGAAGCAAGAAACCCATAGATCTCTCAAGCTAGCACCATCAAAGAAAGCAAGTCAGTACAGGTAATCGGAATAAACCTCCAGGTGGTATCCCACAAATAAAGTGGAATGCCAAGCAAGCTATCTCTTCAAGGTTCATGTGAGTCCTCACAAAAAAAACTCAACAAACAGGTTAGAGAAACAAGATGGGGTGCAATCAAGAGTTGCACCAAATAAGAGAATCACGTGAATCATGCCATTAAAGTTCACAAAAAGCTCACAAAAAGCAACCAAGGATAGGAGGCCTAAACCTCTTGTCAAACAAATGCATCAAAAGGGTATTAAAGTTCAAAGTCAGGGGCAAGGATCCACACATCAAGACATGACATACATACTAAAACATGTGCCCACATGCAAAACCTAACGATAATACCTCATACATTCAGAGCATTCAAATTGAAAGCATAGAGTAATGGAAATAGGGCAAACCTGATTGGAGAGATCGAATGAAATTGAATTGCCCGGTTGGGTTTGCAAAGCAATCCGAGGGTTTATATGAGGTAGAGTAGGTTCTTTGCAGATGAGTTCCCTTCAGTCTCTGGAGGTTGCTCTGAACTCTGTTAGCTCTTCTCTCACTATCTTTTTCCCCCATGGTTTCTTGGGAGATGGAAGTCTAGAATTTATAACCTGATTTTTGTAACTTTGTGGGCTCAAAAAGAGAGAGGTCCAAGTCCAAGATTTTTCTGTTATACTTTATTTATTTATTTATTTATTATTATTATTATTATTATTATTATTATTATTTTTTTTTCAAAACGTGCGGGCTTCGCCTAGCGAGCATGACAGTTCATGAACAAACTTTTGCTCCTTCAAGATTAACGTTTTGACTGATGAATAGACCCCATTTGAACATGTTGGAAGTATCTCAAGCCATTCCCTTATGTTGACTGATCACCCAAATAGGACCCACAAAGTGTCTTGGATGACATTCAAGCTTCTTGGATCTGATTCTGATTGATATGATGAAATGCAATATGAAATGTTAAATGACCTAAAAATGAATGTATGAATGAGGGGGGCAAATTTTGAGGTATTACAATTTGAAGCTCATAGGAAAAGTTATTCAAGGTGGAAAAAGCGGTCATTTGACTTTTAACTTAGAAAATTTTCAAGTATGTTTGATTCCCCCAACTTCAAGGTCAGAATTCACCATGAACCAAGATTCAAATGGAAAACATTCAAACATCAAAGTTGTTCCCCGTGATGGTAGCTTTCTAAAGAGTCCAATGTCATTCCATTTGGACAAGAATTGAAGGACTTGCGCATAGCTTCTTTGCATGGCCCAATTTGGCAACTTTTGAATTCAATTGTTACATATTTTTGCATGGCCTCATGTTATGACATCAGTATCATTTGTGCACAAATTTGAGTGGATTGCAATGATTACTTGGGCCTGGACACATGCCCATGCACCCATGCACATGAAATTACTATTTTTTGTTCAAATTTGAAATGGTGTAGAAATGAATTCCATTGCTTATAAATTGAAATTCATTACCTCAGAATGAAGGAGGACCCTTGCCCAAGCTCTGCCAAGCAATCCCATAGCCATACTTGAGATAATACCTTGAGGATTTCATTGAAATCGAGCTTCTAGTTCAACTTCTGTTTGTGAACTAGAACTCCAAGGATTCACAACCTTTTTCACTTCAATCATCTCCTACAAGCAAGAGGAAGACGAACCAAGTGGAATTGCATCAAGATCGAGCTTCAAAGTTGCTACCTGAAGGTGAATTTTCTCAAATTTCAACTCTTCGATTCTCACTCATTTCTTGAGATCTTGGCTTAATTTGTGTATGACTAAAGTCCTACAAATGTAGGCATTGATACTAAGTTGCTTTGAGGTTGAATCAAAGTAATTTAATTTGAACACCTCAATTTTCAACTCCATATTTCTCATTATAGAGTGAGAGTTGAAAGATTTGGAGGTCATATTTGGAATCGTCATGATTTTCTCTTCAAAATGATATACGATCCATCCATTTATGTGAACTTTTTATCTAGACCAGTCTGGTGAGTTGGCTGGAGAAGATGACCGGGGCTAGGGCTCTAGTGGTGTGCTGGCATGATCCAGACCATTTGATCCCATGGCTATGTTCTAATTTGGTCCGTCCATTTTAATTACCATTGCTACATGTGCGTTGACTGAGGACCATCGTGGATGACATGCACATGACCATCAGGTTTGCCACCTCAATTAATATGGGAGATTTGATGGTCCTTGTTTTTCTGATTTAGTTTATTTTCCAAATAGTTTTTTAAAATAGTTTTTTCTTATTAAATTCATTATAATTTCATTTTTAATCCAAAAATTATGGGACTACCACCAAAATTTCATAAATAATTTCCTCTTCCCATTTCTGAATTTAAATTAATTTTTGGATTGAGTTTGATATTTTTAGTAAATTTTGACTTGTTTTAATTGATTTTTAAATACTTCTGACTTTCAAAAAATGCCAAAAAAATTAGTCAATGGTCCTTTGACCTTGTTGAGTTATTTTATTGACTTTGTGTTGACTGAACTTCTGTTTGGCCTTGGTCTTGGTTGAATTGGACTTTAATTTGGTCAATACCATTGGATTTAGGGGGTTGATGAAGTTTGAACTTCATCCCACAAGATGAATGGATGGTATTGATCAGGTGAGGTTCATCCCATGATCAATTTGGTATCTCTTTCACTTCATCTCTTCAGCTTCATCTCACTTCTTCCCCAATCCATTTCATGACCAATGATTTCTCATAGATCAAAATGCTTGTTGATTCATCAATGACCTTGTGTCAGATGAACCAACATGAGCTTAGTTGAGATAGGTCCATCTCCCCTTATATTTGTGTGTGGCATGCTTTAGGAGGTTGGTTTTTATACCTTGTCTCTAGCCTACATTAGCACCAATATTATTATTTCCCGGTCTCAGATAGTTGTGACTTCTACCTAAGTCCAATTACAATTGCTTAATTTAACGCTAAATTTTCCCCTAAAGGAATAACATTTTTGTAAGTGAGATTGTAAGTCTCCCATTCCTCATGGTATTGTGTGAAGATTTTACCTCTTTTCCATTTGTGAGTGCTAGTGGCATACTTGTTGATTTTATCCAAGTTGGTGCCTTTCTCATGAATGATGTCTAGGTTCATATCTTCATGCTTGTCAGTGAATAGTTGAGTGTTCTCCAAAAATGACTTAAAGAAATCATTTCTTTTCCACTAACATTCACTAACATCTCTTTGTATTAACTTTATTTTAATGTCATTTACCTTAATATAATTTAAATTCTTGTAATTTATCATTGATTGTCATTTACATTCATACAAATTGTTCATGTTTCAGTCATTTTCACTTTGCTCACTTGAGCCATTGTATTTGTGCTTGTAATTTTTTTTTGTGGTCTTAGGACCTTAAAATACTTAATAAAAACAAAAAACCCTAAAAAATACACTGATGGACTATTGGACCCCTGTCTGTGACTTGATTTGGACCTTTGGACTTAGAGTAGACAACATCCCTGAGCTATGGAAGAACTTGACCAATGCCATTAATTTGAGACCAATCATGGCCAATGTCATTCATCTGATACAAGCCTTGAGAGACTCCTTTTGGTTTATCTGACATATACTTTCTCTTTGTCTGAATTTGCTATTTTGATCTTATTGATATCGTATGATTATGGCTATGGTGTTTGCTTAACAATCTAAAGGATATGGGTTTCTATCTGACACTATTATCTTGTGGATGCTTCCCATTGGTTAGATCTTTTCAACTTTAAACTTTTAAATCATGTCTAGGATAGTTCCTTCATCTCATCCTCCTTCTTTAATTTCAAAATATCTCCCTCATTTTAAAAACTTCTTTGTTTGTTGTTTTCAACTTAGACTTGTGTTAATGAGTATAAACCTTTGCCTTACGCCATTTATTTTCAAAATATTTTCTTAATCAAACTTGTAAATGAACTTAATCATATTGACTTTATTTTCAAAAAGACAAAAAAGAACTAAGAACCTCATCTAATCCTTTTGGCCACTTTGTGCCTTTTTCTTTTAAACCTTTTCAAAATAGAGCATTTAGATTTGAATTATCTTTGGTTGAGATATAATTCTCCCATTCCATGATATATTTATTGTAAGAGTTTCCATTTATTAGGGGTTATTTGCATACTTGTTGATTGAATCCAAGTTGCAGACATCCCTCTTAAATGTTGTAAAGCCCTCATTATCGGTGGATGTTTGGTTGGATATTCTCCCATTGATAACAAAAGATCTTTAAGATTTTGTTAAAAATCAATCCATCCATCTTTGAAATTTGTACCATGAACTACGAGGTTTTGATCCCTTATTTTTATGTTGGTACGTAGGTATAAGACCAAAGGTCTTGTCAAACACAAAATGAAAATAAAATGAATTCTTTTCTCACCCCCCCCCCCCCCCCATTCTATTTTAAAACAAACATCTTTTTCAACTAAAACACTTCCACACAAAAAGGGCTCCCTAGGAGTACCTAGGAAACTTTGGATGCTAATACCTTCCCTCTGTGTAACCAACCCCCTTACCTGTAATCTCTGACATTTTATTAGTTTTGGTTTGAAAACTTCTTATCTTTGAGTTTTGTTCGTACTTTTTCCCTTTTTCCTTTGGAAACAATAAAAGCGTGATGGTGACTCTTGTTTTATTGACGTTGAGCTAACCAATAGCTCAATGGTCATGAATTTACCACTACACCATCTTTATCTGATTATAGCTAGAAAATCCGTCCATAAAAGAGAAGACTTTGAACTTAGTTGTATTATCTACCAACATATCAATGTGTGGCAGAGGAAAATCATCTTTAGGACAAACTTTATTCAAATCTCTATAATCAACACACATGCAGACTTTTCCACCCTTCTTTGGAACAAGCACAATATTGGCCACCCACTACGGATATTCGGAGGTAATAAGGAAACCAACATCAATCTACTTTTGCACTTCTTCCTTGATCTTCATTGCCATGTCAGGATGAGTTCTTCTCAACTTCTACTTGACTGGCGAACATTTTGGGTTCAACGACAATCGATGCTCCATAATATCGGTATCAAGACCTGGCATATCTTGATAAGACCAAGCAAACACATCAGAGTACTCTCGGAGAAGGTCAATCAACCTCTTCTTAACCTCTGGACGAAGCTATGACTCAATCTTGACCTCCTTGATATCATCTTTGGAACCCAAGTTGACCAACTCAATTTGTTCATCAAACGGATGAATAGTTCTTTCCTTATGCTCAAATAAATAGGATAACTCATCAGAGTAATCTTACTGCTGAGAGCTACCAGGGTATCCACTCTTTGAAGCTTGAACTTGAGCAAAAGGGTGTTCTTTCTTTCTGATCCCATATTGGAATGGTTACTACACAATCACAAACCTTTAGGATTCTCCAAGAATAAAGCCCAAATATGTATGCAATGCAATATGTTATGAATGCATATGCTACAAGAGGACAGGATCACTGTAGATTCAAGGTGTGTTAGAGGTTAAATTTCCCTACAAGAAACTCGTATACTCTCACAAGGTGAGTACTAAGACTTCTGAAGATGCTCAGATTCACGAATCATGAGGCAAAAGTATCGTTATTGCCACAAGATGGCTTATGAGTTAACAACACTTTTGGGATGACCTCCTGTAAGTGAAGTTGCCTTAAACCTCAAAATCCAAGGGTTGTCTAAAGGTCCTTAGAGTCATGGACTCCCTTTAGAAGAATGAATGTCAGCGCAAATGTTACTCACGTGTCAGAAAAACTCCAAAAAGAATCTATTTCGAGCAGGATCTCTGTATCTCCCCCTCAAGACAACTACGTCCGACAGGTCAATACAAAGAGCCCTCATATCTTAGGTGATCTCTCTAAGCTTGTGCAGTAGGATTTTCACTCCATATTATCCATCCCACAAGGTCACAATAAGATAATATACAACAGGAATATATAACATGAATGGATAAATAAAGCAAGCAATAACAATAAACATCCAAGGAAAAGGATACATGCAAGCTAGGCTTGTCTCGCTTATGGGAACTCCAACATCCCCAGCAGAGTCACCAGCTGTAGCGCCATAAAAAACACAGAGTCGCCACCGGATTTTACTTATTCCAAAGGAAAGGTAAAATAGCGATAAAAACCCCAACAAGAGAATGGTCTCACAACCAAGAGCGGATTCAGAAGTCCGTTATGCAACGGGAAGGTATTAACACCCCTCACGTCCATCGTACTCCATGGGAACCACTTGCTTGTATCAAATGTGTATGGATGTTGTTTATCTGTCTATTGCTTGCTATCGGGAATGAGATGGAAGAAAAAGATGGGGAGAGAATAAGTTTTACTTTAGTGTGCTCTCCAAGGATTTGGGCCCTTGTGCCTACGTATCCTCATACGTGCAATAAGGAAATCAGAGCTCCGTAGTTCGGATCACAAATGGAACATTTATTTGGTTGTTTTTACTGAACAACATTGACATTTGCGTGTTACTGTTCACTTGCTTGTATACTCTGTCATGGGAGCGGGAAGTATTTTCTTGTTTGTGGTAAAGTGGATGCGCTTGGATCACACTCTAGCAGTTAAACATTACTTGCTCACACATGGAGGCTTAAGCATCATTCATGGTAGAACGAAAGTAATGCGTCCTTTTTGAAAGGTTTTGATGAGTGCACTAAGACAAAATATGATTTGATTTGTTGGGGTTGATTTTATGTGCGGAGACAAGTATCAGACCCTTGGCTAGATACAATCAATAATCCAAGAACTCGGGAGTTAAGAGGACAATGTTATCCTAACCACTCTTTTTCATCCAAAAAAGAGATTTGAATTGTGAAAAGAGTTTGGCAAGTCTTAATCATTGGAACTTAGAGGGAGACATGTATCTAACCCTTGACTAAGTACGATCAACAATTAAAGTACTTGGAAGTTGAAAGGACAATGGAGTCCTAACTACCCTTTTTCTCCCTCGTAACACCTAGATCTAACTTGTTTAAATCATTAGATGTTTTAAGGGGGGGAGTCAAGTGTCGGGTCCTCAAGCTAGGTACGGCCGATAACCCAAGTACTTGAATGTTGTGTACAAGCATGTACACCCCATTTTGCATTCTGGTTTATTATGAAAATGGTTTTGAAAAAAGAAATTGGATGTTGGATCAAGTGTTTGATTTATTATGAAAGATGGTGTGAAGAATGGAGGTGAAAGATAGAATGATGCTGAGAAGTGGATGGAGAAGAGGTATAGATCATGGAATGGATGGGAAATACTTGACGTTGGATCAAGTATTCCTATTGTAATGGTGTAAGTTTTATTCGGAAAAGAACTTGACGTTGAATCAAGTATCTTTTGTTTCTTTTGAAATGCTTTATTTATCATTTCATTTTTTATATTTCTTATTAGCATGCATGATGAATTAACTAAAAAAACAATAAACCTAAGTTATTACATGATCATGGGGTGGGGGAACATTCAACTGACAATGGGGGATGGATCCACACAATACAAAATAAGGGGATGAAAAGAAAATACAAATTACAAACCATGTGCCATGCCTAAAACATACAAGTGGCATGGCACTTCAAACAATACAAGCTAATTGAATGAATAAAAGTATAACGGGTAACTTCATTGGTTTGGATTTCTCATTCACATGTCAACACAAAAATAACACATGTGGTTAGTAGGCATTAACAAAATGGGATTAAAATGCTAACTCAAATGAAATAGTGAAATGGTATGATGATGGAAATGACATGATATAATGATCATGGTGAAAATAAAAGACATGATAACACATCATATCAAATTGAAATATAATTTTCAATTTGGATCTAATAACCCCCATCAAAGAAATTGAACAATTAGAATGAAATTAAAGTCAAGATATGAACATGAATAAGGTTTTTATCAATGTTATTCTACCTAAGCATCCATGATAAAAGAAATGAAAAGTCAAGATATTAATGAATTAAAACCTCAAGAACTTAACATGATTAATCAAATCAACAATTTAACATTCTAACCAGTTATCTTTTTTTGGGATTTTTCATGGTTAAAAAGGTGGGTTAACATCTAAACATATCCAATTCAAATCTAAATGATAATTAACATAAAATGGATTTTTCCTAAGATTTTCTAATCATAGTAGCCAATTAAAACCAAGACTAAAAAACAAGAATTAAAAGTCGTGATTTATGAATTAAAAATGGGGAAACATTGTATGAAAATATCAACAAATAAATAAATAAACTCAATTGGGCCAGGGGGTGAAAATATTGGAAATATGGTGCAGTCCAGTAATGGGGCGCATAGGTTTGAATAGGAAGCCCACTAAAATTTTCCTTCAGGAAAGGGGGTACAGAAGAAAAAAGCATGGTGATGACACTAATTTCGTGTTTAGGCTAGTACAATGAGCCCAATCAGAAAACTAAGGCAATGTGAATTATGAACACATGGTGAAATTGTGAGTTAACACCCTCATCCAAATTCAATGGCACATGGGATAATGTGATTGGAAGCTGAATTGAATTCAAAACAAACTCCGTGCCCCACCTATTTGCGGCTTAGGTCAACACTCAGGTCGTCATCACCGTGAGCCACCGTGCCGGAAATCGCTTATGGTGGTGGTGGCCACCAAAAATACAAATTGAACCTCTCATCCCACTCTTCTCGGCCTCCTGATCACTAATCCGCCCTCCAATTCATCTAAATTTCAACCTAAGTTCAAAACCAAATTGGGATATTGAAGAACCCTAACAACGAAACCCTAAATTACACTCCCACCCTAGGGATTCAAAGCCCAAGGTATTGAGGATTCGAATCCTCTCTCAACCCTCTACATCCTGGTAACGATAAATTAAAGAAAGACGAGGCTCCAAGAGTTTACCTTGTCGTAGATGATGAAGACGACGACGATTATGAGCTTATAGGTAAGTTCTGACTCCTTCTCTCTTTCTCTTAATTTCGAGTTCTTCTTCCTCTTTTTCTTAAAAGTTATTGATGTAGAGTGCGAACTTGATTGGTGAGATTGTTTTTGATTGATGAGATTGTGTGAGGTTTGTGAGAGAGTGATGATGATTGGGAAATGGGGGATCAATGAAGGTCATTGTCATAGAATGATGAAGATGAATGTGGTGGAATTTTGAGAGAGTTCAATGATGATGAATAAGTTGTGAGGTTGATCCCGAGCTAGGTTCTGAGATTGATTCAAGATGAAAATGCTTGGGGTGATTGAATGTGAGGCTCATGATTGGATGATGGTTGAGAGTGAGAGAATGAGGGAGATTATGTGTGTTTCTATGAGTGATTGGAAAAGGATGGGAATTAGTTAGTGACAAAAGTGGGTTTATGCAGAATGAAGATGATTGGAGATTGACCCTTGATCAATGATTGGGCTGAGTTATTTATAAGTGGTTGGCATTGGGATTGATGGGAATTCAGTTGGAGGAGTTAATTAGGAATTTATGCAATCGAGGCAATGCAGTTAGTTAGGATTTTGTTTGGACTTTGTGGATCCCAAGGTGCCTCCAGCTGGAAATTAGTTAATACAGTTAGGTTTAGTGAATGTTAGTTAGTTTAGTTGAGGTTAGGTCAGTTATGTTCAGTTTGCAAGGCATATGTTAGGCTAGGTTCAGTTAGCTAGTGGAAATTGAATGATGGCTTGAAATGGTTCAGTTAGTTATAGGGTTTGTGCTAAGTCATGTTGCATTAGTTTTTTGTTGGCCTGCTAGGAGTGTAATTCTATTTGTACTAATGAGTCCTTGGTCTTATTTTGATGCTTCTTATGCACTATAGGTCTTGTCAGGGTTGTGATGGTTTGGTGTGATACAACATGTGGGATTTTGTGTATTATGTATTGTAGAATGGTTTAGGGTGTAATGCTTTGGTGTGTCTTACTGCAGGTGTTTGTCTTCTTGGTTTTGCACTGGCTTGATAGCAAGGTTTGTGTGTCTGCATTTTCGCCCATGTTTCTTTATACGTATCTGTGTTTTATGAATGTTTTGGGTTCAATTATGTTTAGTGAATGGTATGCATGTGTCAGCTGAATTGATGATGCTTTGGCTTACTGTTATTTTGGATGTGGTCAGTTAATTGTTTCAATGTATGCTGCTGGAGCTTGAATGGCATTACAGAATGTGTGTTTAACTGACTGAAGCATGTATGATGTATAGATGTTAATGCCATTGTGAATTCTATGCAGTTTGGATTGAGTTGTTATGCTATGGTCCTTTTATTGACTTGCTTCAAGTTATGTAGGTCTATTGGTTTGCAGCCTGTGTGCAATAGGTACATATCCGTCTGCAATTATGATTTGGCCATACATTATTTTGCTCAGGTTTTTGGCTAACAGGGTTATGTGGACATTTGATGCTTGCTGAGATGGAAGCTTGAATGCAGGTTTATTCTGACTTTGCTTCAACATGGTTTTGGCCCAGCTTGTAAGTTCTGATTCAGCAATGTGGGCTGCAAGTTCTCAATTGCCTTGATATGATTCTACAATATGTTTATGGTTTTGTTTGCTGCAGCATGTTTATACTATGTGCATTGCTTCTTGTTTAGTCTTAATGATGCTTATCCAAGTTAGAAATATTTGCAATGTTATGAGCTATTGATGGCTATGATGATGGAAAGATGTAGTTAAGGCATGGGCTGACCTACTGCAAGAGCAATGTTTGAAATGGTTTGGTATGTTTGGACTGTTGCATTATTTTTATGATGACTGCAGGGTCATGATTTGGTTGATGTACGATGCAGACTTACATTGCAGGGTCATGAGATGCGGTTTATGCTCTACTGCAAGGTGTTTTCATTTGTTGGTTCTGCTACTGAATCGAGAGTGGTTATTAACTTGTTATGTTGTTAGGAATAGTTATGAGGTTTCGATTCAGTTGGATTAATTGTGCTAAGTTAAGGGTTTCATGGCTTATGATTTAAACTTAAGGCCTACCACATGCTCTGACTTTAGTCTATTGGCTTCATGGCTTAAACTTGGTACGTAGCATGGCTTTGGACATGGTTCTATAGGGTTACTTTGCAGCAGGTATGAGCTCAGATCATGTTGCACATGTATGCTCATGGCTTGTGGTTGCAAGTTGTTGTTAATATAGGTTTGTACATGATGATGAACTTGAAATGGTGGCATGCTAGGCAATGTACATGTTATTTATTTATGTGTGTATTCATGTATACTTGGATCTGTTTGGATTGTTTGGACATGTCATTAACATGTTTGTTGTATATAACAATGCCTTGGCTCAGTTATGGTTTTGTAGGCATGTCATGAACAAGTGTAACTTGCCTTTGAAGCAATCAAGATAAAAGCAAGCAAACATGGATTTGGATGATGAACCAAGACAAGATGGATTAGGTCAGGTCTTAGGGGGTCAAGGGGGGTCAATTGACTTTGGTCAACTGGTTGACCAAAAAGTCAACTGGTTGACCAATAGTCAACTGTTGTAAAAAATAGTCAAACTTGTAATCTTTTGTATGTATGGACTTTGACTGATCTATGTATAAATGAAATTTGATATTTGGTATTTGTTTATAAATGAATGGATTTGAATGATATTGTATAGAAATGACTTAAATTGAATCTTGAAATGGAAAATGGTGCGAGATATTGAAATGAATGACCATATTAACATGACCATGACTTGAATTAGACCCAAGATCCATTACTAAACCATGCAGGAATCAAGACCAAACCAATAGATGTGTATGGATGTTACAAGACTTAGATGAATCATTAGACCTTAGCAAGGACCAAAACGGATAAGGGATATGACCTAACCAAATATCCATGTACAAAACATCAAGGCATTGTAAATGGCATGCAATGGATTTTGAAAGACCAAAGGACCAGATGAAATCAAACCAAGGCATGGACAAACTATGGGCTAGACATGGAGAGATGATCAAATTAAATGCCATGAGAATGGAAGTAAATGAAAATGGTGGGACTAAGAACTTACGATCAAGCCAATGGACATTGACAAACACAAGGTGCACATGTGGGAGCATGAAACCAATGTGATTAAAACCAAGAAAACCACCTAAGCGGCTATGAACAAGTGGAGTGGATGAATCTTGGCCAAGAAATAGAAACACACACCAATATCATGAAGGAAAATCATATGAAATTGGGGTTATTAGGCCACATAATGAGTGTAGGACACCATTATGGTTTATGGAAGCTGTCATACGGTGAACTGACTTTGTGTGTTTTTGCTTTTGAAAGTAAATGTCGCGGATAGCAAGAGTCGTCACCGACTTTTCTTTTATCCCATAAGGAAAGGCGGAAAAGAACAGGAAAGACCTTGATTAGATTTTGGGTTCGGGAGGTACATTATACAAAGGGAAGGTGTTAGCACCCTTTGTATCCATGGTTATCCATGGGCTCTTAATTGCTTAATCACTTATGTTTTTCTTGTCCGAAAAAGTGTTTGAGAACTGTTTAGAAAATGTTTTGAAAAGAGAGTTTAACTTTGTAATGATTCTTGTACGAATGTATACAAAGTATTTATCTCGTTTAATTTTGAAAGCTGTTTAGAAAAATATAACTTGGCAATGATTCTAGTACGAATGTATACCAAGTGGTGATTTTCTAATAGATGTTTTGCAAAGTGTGAGGTGTGAAAAGTATTTTAAGTTGTGAGTCAGCATTTAAGAGTTATACCTACCCAAGGTCTTTATTGGTATTTCCTGTCCTTAGGAGGGTAAAATTGTCCTTACTATTGAGAAGCAAGTAGTCTTATCCTTTGGATGTAAAGGGACATCGTAGGGTCATCGATTGGTCATCGAAGGCAACATTTGTAAGGATACCTTAGCATTCGAAGGGACGATCATCATTTTAACCGTAGGCTACCACGAAGGGTCATCGAGGGACAAAGTCATGTGTTCGAAGGCAACATTCGAGGGACTATGATGATTTAACCGAAGGGTCTTTGCTAAGGGTATCCTTACATTCACGGGACATGACCGTAATACCGCAAGGCAACAAAGAGAGGGCCAAGATCATATATTCAAAGGCAACATTTGTAATCAGTTAGGTAATTAGGATGAATCTCCACCAGGGTATCCCACAAATAAAGTGGAATACCTAGCAAGCTACCTTCTTCGGGAGTATGTGAGCCCTCACAAAATTCAGCAAACAGGTCAGAATACCAAATGGGGAGCAATCAATAGTTGCACCAAACAAAGGAATCACAACAGTAATAATGTCAGGCAAATAATACATAGCTATGATAGAACATGTCAGATAAGCACAGAACAGAACGGAAAAATAAATCAGCGACTGTCATGTTCGCTACTGCTTCGCCTAGCGAAGGCTTGGCGAACACTCGCTACATGTTCGCTTAGCGATGTACTAGCGAACGGTTGCGGGTTTTGAGTTCAATAACAACACGATTTCAGCAAGCTCCAAACCCTATGGCATCCATTACAGAAATTACATGGTTAAACATTCAAGACATCCTTGCATACTTAAATCCACATGCAAAACCTAAGATATATTTATAAATTCAATCATAATGTCACATGTAAATTGGGAGCATAAAGCGGTAGTGGTAGTGCAAACCTGTTTGCAATTGAATTGCAACGTTGAATTGGCAGATCACTCTTAGGGTTGGTGTCGGATTGAGTTGGGCGGAGGTAACCTTTGTGCAGATGAGTTTCCTTCAGGGTTTCCTTTAGGGTTGCTCTGAATTCTCTTGGTTAGCCTCCAGGGTTTGCTCCGATTGCCTCTGTTAGGGTTTGCTTCCTCCCTGTCCCCCTTTTTCTGAATGAGGTCTTGGTATTTATAATAGTTTTTGTGACCTAATGGGCTCAGAATGAAGCCCAAAATTTTTGGTATTCGCAAGCTTCGCTAGGCGAGTGGTGCAACGAAGGGTTCGCTAGGCGAATGATTTTGCTCGCCTAGCGAGCAAGCCATTTTTAGTCATTTTCTGGATTTGGCCACCTGTGCGCTGAGTCTTTGTTCCTTTAATATCAATGTCTTGAAAAATGAGTTAGAGTGTCTTGAAAAATGTCTTGCAAGATTAACGGGCAAATTTTGGGGTATGACAGCTGCCCCTGTTCAATATTCTTAAACCGAGAGAGTTAGAATGGTATGCACGCCATTCGTGATCTGGAGGTGGAAGATTATTGAACACTTAGAATGCCCCAAAAATTTACACTTGTTAAAAGTTAGTCTTGATGGAGATGGGCTTAAAGATGCCATCCAGAAGGTTTGATGATGAGAGCTTCAGAGTGCGTCGTACATTAGACCATATCCGAGGACATGGGTGCCATACCGGGTCATACGCTAGACCGTATAGTGAGTCATCCATTAGGCTGTCGACTTCACTGGGGAATCAGAATGTGTCATACGCCGCTGGGGATAACAGATCAGAATGGATCATACGCTAGATCGTATCTGAGTTGCAGAATGAGCCGTCTGTTAGGCTGTCGACTTCACTGGGGAATCAGAATGTGTCATACGCTGCTGGGGATAACAGATCAGAATGGATCATACGCTAGATTGTATCTGAGTTGCAGAATGAGCCGTCTGTTAGGCTGTATCTTTACTGGGGATGAAGGATCAGAATGGATCAAAGGCTAGATCGTATCTGAGTTGCAGAATGAGCCGTACGTTAGGTTGTATCTGACAAAAAGTAGTTGTACGCTAGACTACACCTCGGAATGTACCGTACGCTAGGTAGTATCTGAGGAAAGAAGATCAGAATGGATCGTACGCTAGATCGTATCTGAGTTGCAGAATGAGCCGTACGTTAGGCTGTATCTGACAAAAAGTAGTCGTACGCTAGACTACACCTCGGAATGTACCGTACGCTAGGTAGTATCTGAGGAAAGAAGATCAGAATGGATCGTACGCTAGATCATATCTGAGTTGCAGAATGAGCCGTACGTTAGGCTGTATCTGACAAAAAGTAGTCGTACGCTAGACTACACCTCGGAATATACCGTACGCTAGGTAGTATCTGAAATTCTAGTTATCAGACTTTAGATGTCACACGGGTTGTTATGACATCCAATTCTGCACAGACAAGAATTATGCAGAACTTAATCGTAAGTGCAGTAAATAACACAAGTAATTGTTTACCCAGTTCAGTCCAACATGACCTACATCTGGGGGCTACCAAGCCAGGGAGGAAATCCACTATCAGTAGTATTAATTCAAATCTAAACTCACCCGTTTACAACTCTTCACTTAATCCCTACCCAATGCAATTTCAATCTTACTCTAAGATCAGAGTTCCTACTCACTCCCCCTCAATCACCTCAGTGATTACTACCTTTAATCAATATTAAAGACAATTTTGAAGTCACACTTCAAACAACTCTTGATTGTGCTTAACAGCTTTAATCAAGATACACAGCACTCACGCTTAAAAGCTTCGAGCGACACAACACTTACAACTCAATGAACACCCTATACCAAAGCAATCATCTACTTGATAATGGCTTGGCTTACAAGATATGTCTAACACAAGACTCACAAAAATACAGCAGTGAAGTATGATGGACACACTAAACCTTCACGCCTCAAAATCCCTAATCCTGAATGAAGGAACGACTTCCTTTTATATTGCAGTACTTGGGCTTTTGCACTTGTATTCTCCTGAATTTAAGGTCACGCACGTTCCCATAAATTCCATATCTAGGTTACTAACAAATAGGCTATTTGTTAGGTTCATTAAATGTAGTTTGGTTGTTGATTTCCTGGATTTTCTCTAAGTTGTTGAATCCCTGAAGAATAGCCTGAGAAAAAGCTGAAACAGAAAACTAAACAACCTACAATATAGCATATGCTGTCAGGAATGAATGTCACGACATTCAGCTTGACATCAAGGATCATATGCTAAGTCTGTTTTTCCAAAAAGCAGACTGTACAATTTTGCTGATCTGTATATGACCAAAATGACCATGTTACAGTAACAACGTACATTAATAAATGACAAAGTATCCAATTTGACATTTACACATTTGGCCTTAAGTCAGTTCTGTTATCCTCTTGAAGAACAGACTAAGAAAGATACTGAAGTGTAGCAGAACACCACTCTGTTTATTGTTCAGTATATGCTGTCAATGATGAATGTCATAACATCCAGTTTGACATTCAGTCAGAAGGCCTTATGCCAGGTCTGGTATTTCCTTGATAACCAGACTGGAAATAAATACTAAGTTCTAACAGAACACCAGCTGTTCTATTCCTTAGTATCTGCTGACAGGGATGAATGTCACAACATCCAGTTTGACATTCAATAAATCCTGTATTAGCTAAACCTGCAGTAACTACTCAAGTGTGTCATGACCTTAGTCAAGACATCAGAGTACAGTTAGATATTCTAACCTACAATGCAGTCACACATACACACCATGTCATGACATCAGTCAAGACATTAGAATCCAGCCAATGTTTTACCATATAATGCAGCCAATTTAACACCTACAAACTCCCCCTTTGGCAAATTTTTGGCTAAAACACTTTGATCCCCATAACAGAGTTCATAGCAGCGGAATCACACATTTAGCTGGAATTAGACCTAGCTAATACACTCAGAGTGGCAGCACACTCACACACACGGAAGTTAAATAAAAACTTCTACTTGCAGCACACATACAGAAGTTAAACACAAACTTCAACACACAACAGCTGCAGGGGAGGGAAGTTAAATAAAAACTTCACACACAACAACAACATACAAACAGAAGTCAAATACAAACTTCATCACACATCAGCTGCAGGAGAGGAAAACTTGAATCTGTCATGAACCTGTTTTAACAAAATAAAATTCTGTTGTCCTGGGGTATCACTTGTCACTCCCCCTTTTTGTCAAAAATGTTGCCAAAGCAACACTTTAAGTTACAGATCCACAAATAGTAAGCAGAATTACACACAAACGACAGAAAACACAAAAAGACAAGTATTTATTCCTCAGCTTCATCATCAGCCTCCTCCTCAGAACTAGCCTCCTCCTCACCCTCTGAGCTTTGCCTTGCAGCTCCATCTGTATCCTCAGCAGACATCTCCAATTGAAGAATCAGCTTTTCCAAGGTGAGCTTCCTACCCTCCAGCTCTTTGCATGTCTCTCTGAGCACAGCAATGACAGCAGCCTTGTCTGGATGGTTGCCAACATTGGATGTTTCTTCAGATGTCATGGCAATGTCTGGAACATGCTTACCCAGAAACAGTTTGTAGCTGAAGGCCAGTAGACTCTCTCTTCTTTGCACAAAGTCATTGTCTGTCAAGATGTTTGGGAATTGGTTCAACACAATGCCACAAATGAGGGACGGAAAGGCTATAGGACCCTTCACACTGAAACTTCCAGCATGTTTCATGGTCTGATCAAAGATGTAGGTACCATAGTCCACCTTTGCCTTTGTACCAACAGCATAGATGAACTTTCCTAACATCACAGACACAGTTGACTTGTGATTAGTAGGGACCCAGTTTGCAGCTCCAACTTTGTGTAACATGGCATATTTCACACTGAGTTGACTAGCCACCAGCTTCCCTTTAAGAGGCCACTTCCTGACCTGGTTTGCAGTGATGACTTGACAGATTCTGTTGTCAGTCACTTCAAGCTCTGGATGCACTTCATCTGTTCTTCCCAAATACATATTGATTACTGAGGGGGAAAAGGTCACACACTTGCCACGCACATAGACCTTTCTAAATTCTTGGGACTTTCCATCTGCACATTCCTCTGATAGGTTGACAATGAACTCTTTCACCAAGGTCTCATAACACTTTGGGAGTTGAGTCACAGTCCTCATCAGCCCTGCTTCTTTAATCAGCTCCACAATTTCCTTACATTCCAAGGCATTCTGAGCCAGTTCCCTCTCCAAGGCCAGTCTTTTGTGGTATACATACTTCCACCTGTTCACACTAGAGGCAAAGTGGAAGGACACATTGTCAATGGGAACCTCTGGAACACTAGCAGCCAACTTGCTAGAGGTTGGCTTCTTCTTGGACAGGGATGTTGTGGCATCACATGGAACATCCGAATTAGACTCCACCACAACTGCCTTGGTCTTAATTTTCTTGGGCACCTCTTTGCTCCAAGATTTAGCAGGTCCATGTCCTTTTCTCTTGCGTGCACTCTCTGTCACTGTTTGTTTGGGAGAAGTTGTCTCATCAACTTCCTTGGATAGAGGCCTTTGCATCACTGTCTTTTTCTCTCTTCTAGTCCTGACCCTCTTGGCTATGCTAGGGATAACTGAGGCCAACAGTTCGTTATCAGAGAACTCTTCCAGGTTGACTGTGTCAGCTCTAGGGTTGGCCTCAACATCTTGAGGGACACTTACCTTCTCACCTCTCACCTTGCTTACAAGTTTATCATTCTTAGGACCCTCTTCAGGTAGTCCAGACATATTCTCCCTTAACACAACTGCGGTTTCACGACATGCAACATCATCGGGAACGATAGTGTTCAAGGGAACAGAAACCCCAGGAACATTCTGATCACCGGACAGAATCTTAGTGACAATAGAGGCAATGGCATTGTGCACATACCTCGATCCTTCCTTGGAAGGGTTGTCCAGAGCGATAGCTGAGGAGATTCTGGAGACCGTTTCTTTTGGTCTTCTTGCATGGGAAGACGTTGCAGCGTTGGCACTAACTTCTTCCCGATTGGGGTTGCTAGACTCCGTGCTGTGAGAATCGGACACGGTAGTGTAGGAGGTGGTATCGGATTGGTGTGCCATGCTGAATATCTCAGAGGGAAGTTGAACCGTTTCTTTGGGAGAGGGTTTGCACGAATGGGGTATGAAGCGACGGAATGTGAAACGCTTTATGCAAGAGTAAGGTCTAATAGTTTTTGACCACTCAGAGCTCACTATTTGTTGTTTAATAATATGACTTACTAAACAGTAGCTAACTAACTTCATTAGTTGCTATAAATTTTCAGACGTACGCATTCCCTCTTTGCCCTTACTATTGTCACACTTAGTAGCGTACAATGTCATGACATTCCGGGTGACATTGTACTCAGTCTGCATCAGGTTCCTCCATACTAGGGTTGACCACCTGCTACCACACGCTAGGTATTGAGTTTCTGCAGACGACAATAATACACACCTCTGTCTATCCCTTGCTGTCATATCATTTGTATGATGACCAATAGGTGCCAATGGCTCATTACTTTCAATCAGACATTTTCCACAGTCTGTCCTTTTATCTAAAGACAGATATGAGATTCCTCTCATAGTTCCCTTGGAAATGCTCTTCTTAATTCCTTTTACCTGAAGGTGATCAAGTCTTCCATGTCCCAGCTTCCCTTCCTGATCTCCCTTGGCTAAAGGACACTTGGGAAAGTCGAGTGAGTCTTTAGATTTCCATAGATAGCAATTATCTTTGGATCTGTCTCCTCTCATCACTTCTTGATTGCAACCATTCAACACCACACATCCTCCCTTAGTAAATTCCACCTTGCATCCTTGGTCACATAGCTGGCTTATGCTTATGAGGTTTACAGTTAGTCCTTTTACTAACAAAACACCACTCAATTTTGGAGCTTCAGGACAGTCCAGCTTACCAACTCCCTTGACTTCTCCTTTAGTTCCATCACCAAATGTCACAAACTTGGTGGTAGGAGGATGTAAATTCACCACTAGGTTGCTCATCTTAGTCATATGCCTTGAGCAGCCACTATCAAGGTACCAGTCTTGTCTGATATGTGCCCTTAAAGATGTGTGAGCAAGGTTAGCAACACATTGTTGATTCTCAGGAGAGGAGTGAAGCTTAGATGCCTGCTGCTTAGGATTGACCTGAGGTGTCTGCTTAGCCGCCCATGTTTGTTTCTTAATGGGGACATTATGCTTAGACACCTTCTTCTTAGGCCTACCTTGCGAGGTCTGGTTTGGGTAACCATGCAGCCTATAGCAGAAGGGTTTTATGTGACCGAATCTACCACAGTAATGACATCTCCATCTCTTAAATTTCTTCTTCTGATGATTGCTCATCCTGGTTCTCCGATGTTGAGACATTGGATGTGACTTCTGCTTGAATTTCTGAACTACAGCCTTAGGCTTTTTGAGTTCAGATGAAGAGTACTTAGTGAGTCCTAAGCCAGACATGAATCCTGACTTCTGTCCCACCTTTAGGATTTCTTCCAAGGTGTCAGATCCTTTATTCAACATTTTGATGGATTTGGTCATTTGGTCTAGCTTAGAGGTTAGCAAAGAAATCTCACCATTCAGACCCTCTATGACCTTCAGCTGCTCTAGTTTCTCAGTTTCTAGCTCTTTGATGAGTTTCTTCTGCTTTTCTCCTTGGATACAAACTTCTGCACTTTTAACACATAGTTCTTTATATGAGGCAGCAAGTTCATCCAAGGTGAGCTCATCACCACTTGAGTTATCCTCTGAGGCACAGACACTGGTCAGAGCTGTGACATGTTTGGCAGATTCTCCTTCAGATTCACTCTCAGTGTCTTCTTCTGACCAGGTGACAGATAGCCCTTTCCTTTGCATCATGAGAAAGGTAGGGCATTCAGCCTTAATATGACCATATCCTTCACATCCATGGCACTGGATTCCCTTGCCTTGGTTGAACTTTTCTTCAGAAGTTGATCTTTTCCTTATGTCAGACGGGATGTTCTTGACATTAGGTCTACCATGTTGATCAAATTTCTTTATGAACTTGTTGAATTGCCTTCCAAGCATAGCTATGGCTTCAGAGATGCTTCCATTTCCTCCACTGTTTCCTTCTTCTGACTTCTCTTCAGTGTTAGATACAAATGCTATGCTTTTGTTCTTCCTGTCAGCATCCTCACATAAGCCCATTTCAAAGGTTTGGAGGGAACCAACGAGCTCATCTACCTTCATCTTGCAGATATCTTGAGCTTCTTCTATGGCAGTGACCTTCATAGCAAATCTCTTAGGCAAGGACCTGAGAATCTTTCTTACAAGTTTCTCTTCAGCCATTTTCTCACCTAGTCCATCAGAGGTGTTTGCAATTTCAAGAATATTCATGTGAAAGTCATGAATAGTCTCATCCTCTTTCGTCCTCAGATTTTCAAACTTGGTGGTCAGCATCTGAAGTTTGGACATCTTCACCTTGGAAGTACCTTCATGAGTTACCTTAAGGGTATCCCAAACTTCCTTAGCTAGATCACAGTGGTGCACCAGCCTGAAGATGTTCTTACTGATTCCATTGAACAAAGCATTCAATGCCTTGGAATTTCCAAGAGCTAATGCCTCTTGCTCCTTGTCCCACTCTTCTTCAGGAATCTACACACTGACTCCATCTTCACCTGTCTTTGTTGGATGTTCCCATCCTTTGTTGACAGCTCTCCAGACTTTGCTATCTAGAGACCTTAAGAAGGCTATCATACGAGGCTTCCAGTCATCATAGTTAGAGCCATCCAACATGGGTGGTCTATTTGAGTGTCCTATATCCTTGTCCATGGTACTAGAAAGTAACTTCCCTAGATCTCACCCAGAACTTAACAGGAAGGGTGCCTGCTCTGATGCCAATTGAAATTCTAGTTATCAGACTTTAGATGTCACACGGGTTGTTATGACATCCAATTCTGCACAGACAAGAATTATGCAGAACTTAATCGTAAGTGCAGTAAATAACACAAGTAATTGTTTACCCACTTCAGTCCAACATGACCTACATCTGGGGGCTACCAAGCCAGGGACGAAATCCACTATCAGTAGTATTAATTCAAAGCTAAACTCACCCGTTTACAACTCTTCACTTAATCCCTACCCAATGCAATTTCAATCTTACTCTAAGATCAGAGTTCCTACTCACTCCCCCTCAATCACCTCAGTGATTACTACCTTTAATCAATATTAAAGACAATTTTGAAGTCACACTTCAAACAACTCTTGATTGTGCTTAACAGCTTTAATCAAGATACACAACACTCACGCTTAAAAGCTTTGAGCGACACAACACTTACAACTCAATGAACACCCTATACCAAAGCAATCATCTACTTGATAATGGCTTGGCTTACAAGATATGTCTAACACAAGACTCACAAAAATACAGCAGTGAAGTATGATGGACACACTAAACCTTCACGCCTCAAAATCCCTAATCCTGAATGAAGGAACGACTTCCTTTTATATTGCAGTACTTGGGCTTTTGCACTTGTATTCTCCTGAATTTAAGGTCACGCACGTTCCCATAAATTCCATATCTAGGTTACTAACAAATAGGCTATTTGTTAGGTTCATTAAATGTAGCTTGGTTGTTGATTTCCTGGATTTTCTCTACGCTGTTGAATCCCTGAAGAATAGCCTGAGAAAAAGCTGAAACAGAAAACTAAACAACCTACAATATAGCATATGCTATCAGGAATGAATGTCACGACATTCAGCTTGACATCAAGGATCATATGCTAAGTCTGTTTTTCCAGAAAGCAGACTGTACAATTTTGCTGATCTGTATATGACCAAAATGACCATGTTACAGTAACAACGTACATTAATAAATGACAAAGTATCCAATTTGACATTTACACATTTGGCCTTAAGTCAGTTCTGTTATCCTCTTGAAGAACAGACTAAGAAACATACTGAAGTGTAGCAGAACACCACTCTGTTTATTGTTCAGTATATGCTGTCAATAATGAATGTCATAACATCCAGTTTGACATTCAGTCAGAAGGCCTTATGCCAGGTCTGGTATTTCCTTGATAACCAGACTGGAAATAAATACTAAGTTCTAACAGAACACCAGCTGTTCTGTTCCTTAGTATCTGCTGACAGGGATGAATGTCACAACATCCAATTTGACATTCAATAAATCCTGTATTAGCTAAACCTGCAGTAACTACTCAAGTGTGTCATGACCTTAGTCAAGACATCAAAGTACAGTTAGATATTCTAACCTACAATGCAGTCGCACATACACACCATGTCATGACATCAGTCAAGACATTAGAATCCAGCCAGTGTTTTACCATATAATGCAGCCAATTTAACACCTATAGTATCTGAGGAAAGAAGATCAGAATGGATCGTACGCTAGATCGTATCTGAGTTGCAGAATGAGCCGTACGTTAGGCTGTATCTGACAAAAAGTAGTCGTACGCTAGACTACACCTCGGAATGTACCGTACGCTAGGTAGTATCTGAGGAAAGAAGATCAGAATGGATCGTACGCTAGATCGTATCTGAGTTGCAGAATGAGCCGTACGTTAGGCTGTATCTGACAAAAAGTAGTCGTACGCTAGACTACACCTCAGAATGTACCGTACACTAGGTAGTATCTGAGGAAAGAAGATCCAAATGGGTCGTACGCTAGACCGTATTGGACTAGTTGAAGGAATCATATGTTGTATATGTTGTATTTGCAATAAATGTCTGGGATGGGCTTAAAGATGCCACCATTAGGAGGATATCAGAGTGCTTATCAGAATGAATGTATTTGAATCCTGAATGTAATCGATAAAGATGTCCGTCTGAATGGACCTTTATTTTGACTGTATCGGGAGGATAATTAACCTGAAAAAAGGTTAGCTTCGTGCCATGTCATGATGCATGAGATGTTCTATGCTTTCGAAAATAAATGCGAACATTGTATGCATGCGTATGCTGTGAAATGATGTAGTGAATGAATTATACGTCTGAAGAGTTTTTCCAGGGGAAAAGAAATCCCAACATTCTGGTTGGAGATATTTGTATTGATGACCCCTTCTTAGCCGGGATACTTGATTTCTGTCTGATGGTAGAAATATTCAACAGAGCCTGGCTGGGGATGGAAGAGATGACCAGTCTGTCTAGTGATGCCAATTTCTTCTAGGGAATAGCTGGTTTTTGCTGGGGAATAGAATTAGAAACCGGATTCATTGGAAAGCATGGTTAGACCTTCTCCTCGATCCTGAAGTCTTTTAGTAATTGATATTTCCGTTTTATGCACATATTTTCGGTAAACATCAATCATATTCAAATGCATATATCAATTCGAATTAAATCAATGGACGTTTATGCAAACAAAATAGAGAAAGTAAAACAAAAGCATCTTTTTGGAAATAAAATTGTATTGATTTTGAAAGAGGGCCTATAAACGGGCAATTTGTGTACAAGGAGACAGAAATCCTAGTAAGAGGAGATTGTCAAGAAAACAAAGAAAAAGCTATGAAGAAGAAGTCCTATTGATTTTAATTCCACTACTGTCATTATGTCTTCAAGCCTCTCATCTCCTGCTGTCGGATAGAAGTGATTGGCTTGTTCAGTCCCTTTGACTTGGGTGAAGCTGACTGAGAACGGGACATAGTTATACGCTTTAATCCCTAATTTTTGCCTGGACCGCCTTTTCAGGTTTTCAGTCCACCAGGATACCCTTTTTTTCCCAAGCCGCCTTTTCAGGTTTTCGACTTGCCGGGTGTACATTTTATATGTTTATCCCTAATTTTTGCCCGAACCCTTTTGGTTCGCCGGGGTGCCCTTACTTTTGTCTAGATACGTCAACCTAGCGGGTCTCTTTTATGCGTAGTATTTTTTAACTATGTCTGCGTTCACAGGATGCGGGAAGTCTTAGCCATCCATTGTAGCAAGCATCATGGCTCCACCAGAGAATACCTTCTTAACCGCAAATGGCCCTTCGTATGTGGGAGTCCATTTGCCTCTAGGATCACCTTGTGGTAGAATGATACGCTTCATCACCAAGTCACCAATTTGATACACCTGTCTCTTGACTTTTTTATTAAATGCCTGGGTCATGCGCTTCTGATATATCTGTCCATGACAAACAGCCGCAAGTCTCTTTTCATCAATCAAATTTATCTGATCGAGTCGAGTGTGAATCCATTCATCTTCATCTAAGCCCGCATCTTTCATAATTCTTAGAGAGGGAATCTGAACTTCCACTAGTAAAATGGCTTTCATTCCGTAGACTAAAGAGAAAGGAGTTGCCCCTGTCGAAGTGCGCACTGAAGTGCGATAACCATGAAGAGCAAAGGGTAACATCTCATGCCAGTCTTTGTATGTTACTGTCATCTTTTGTATGATCTTCTTAATATTCTTATTAGCCGCTTCTACGGCGCCATTCATCTTTGGCCGGTACGGGGAAGAGTTATGGTGTTTTATTTTGAATTGCGTGCAGAGTTCAGTAATCATCTTGTTGTTCAAATTAGTACCATTATCAGTGATAACTCTTTCAGGGATGCCATACCGACAAATGAGACTATTCTTGATGAATCGTGCCACCACATTCTTGGTGACAGAAGCAAATGAGGCTGCCTCTACCCACTTCGTAAAGTAATTAATAGCAACAAGAATGAAACGATGTCCATTAGAAGCAGTAGGTTTAATCTCTCCAATCATATCAATGCCCCACATTGCAAAGGGCCAAGGTGCTGTCAACACGTTCAATGGAGCAGGAGGCACATGTACTTTGTCCGCATAGATCTGGCACTTGTGACAAGTTCTGGAGTGATGGTGGCAATCAGCTTCCATGGTAGACCAATAATACCCTGATCTCAGAATCTTCTTGGCCATTGTATGTCCAATAGAATGAGTCCCAAAAATACCGTCATGTATGTCTTCCATAATCTTTTCTGCTTCCCTTTTATCCACACAGCGCAGCAAAGTCGAATCATGATTACGTTTGTATAATACTCCATTACTCAAAAAGAATTTAGCGGAGAACCTCCTCAAAAAATTTCTGTCATTGATGGATGCCCCTTCAGGGTATTCCTGAGTTTCTAAATATCTTTTTACTTCGTGGAACCAAGGTTTCTCTTCTACTTCATCGGCATTAAGTTCATAACAATATGCTGGTTCATCTAATCGTTCAATGGTGATCATGGGAGCTTCATCATCCCATCTGAATCTGAACATAGATGACATGGTAGCCAGTGCGTCTGCCAACTGATTCTCTTCTCGTGGAATATGTTCGAATGTAATCTCTTCAAAGTATGGGATTAATGTCAACATCCGCTCTCGATAAGGGATGAGATTCGGATGTTTAGTGTCCCATTCTCCTTTGATCTAACTGATTACTAGGGATGAGTCTCCGTACACACTCAAAAACTCGATCCTCAGGTCTATAGCAGCCTTGAGTCCCAAAATACATGCTTCATACTCAGCCATATTGTTGGTACAGTCAAAACATAGTCTAGCAGTGAAAGACGTATGGCAACCCCTGGGAGAAATAATTACAACACCAACACCGTTGCCCAATGCATTAGAGGATCCGTCAAAGACCATAGTCCATCGGGATCCCAGTTCGGGTCCTTCATCTGGTCCAGGTTCTTCATAATCAGTAACAAGCATGACATCCTCATTTGGGAACTCAAAATTCATAGATTGATAATCATCAACTGCTTGATGAGCCAAATGATCGGCTAACACGCTTCCTTTGATTGCTTTCTGAGTAGTATATTGGATATCGTACTCTGTTAAAATCATCTGCCATCTTGCTATTCTTCCGGAGAGGGCAGGTTTCTCAAATATATATTTGATAGGATCCATCTTAGAAATCAATAAAGTGGTGTGATTCAACATATACTGTCTTAGTCGGCGAGCAGCCCAAGCCAAAGCACAACAAGTTTTCTCGAGCAATGAGTATCTTGTTTCACAGTCAGTAAACTTTTTGCTAAGGTAGTATATGACATGCTCTTTTCGACCAGACTCGTCATGTTGCCCCAACACACACCCCATTGAATTTTCTAACACGGTCAAATACATGATTAGAGGTCTTCCTTCAACTGGTGGCATCAGAATCGGAGGTTCTTGGAGATACTTCTTGATTTTATCAAAAGCTTCTTGACATTCGTCATTCCATATCATCTCTTGATTTTTCCTCAGTAATTTGAAGATGGGTTTGCAGGTAGCAGTCAAATGGGAGATAAATCGGGCAATGTAATTCAAGCGTCCCAAGAAACCTCTGACTTCTTTATCTGTACGGGGAACTGACATTTCTTGAATAGCTCTCACCTTAGCCGGGTCAACCTCAATTCCTTTACCACTGACAATAAAGCCCAAGAGTTTACCGGATCTTACTCCAAAGGTGCATTTGTTCGGGTTCAACCTCAACTTGTATTTCTTCAACCTCTCAAACAGTTTGTATAAGTGATCGAGATGTTCTTCTTCAGTATGAGATATGGCTATCATGTCATCCACATATACCTCTATTTCATGATGGATCATATCATGGAACAAAACCACCATAGCACGCTGGTATGTTGCCTCTGCATTCTTTAAACCGAATGGCATTACTTTGTAACAGAAAGTGCCCCATTGCGTCACAAACGTAGTTTTCTCCATGTCTTCAGGTGCCATCTTAATCTGGTTATAACCCGAGAATCCATCCATGAATGAGAATACCTCGTGTTGAGCGGTGTTATCTACCAGAACATCAATGTGCGGAAGTGGAAAGTCGTCTTTGGGACTCGCTTTATTCAAATCTCTGTAATCTACACACATTCGCACCTTACCATCCTTCTTTGGCACTGGTACCACATTAGCAACCCATTGAGGATAAGAAGTAATAGCCAGAAAACCTGCATCAAATTGTTTCATAACCTCGGCTTTGATTTTCTCAGACATTTCAGGACGCATGCGACGAACCTTTTGCTTAACAGGATGACAATCTTCCTTCATTGGCAAACGATGCACTACTATATCAGTATCCAGTCCTGGCATGTCTTCGTAAGACCAAGCAAAAATCTCTATATAGTCATGTAACATCTGAATCAATCTTTCTTTGACACTGTTTTCCAAGCCCGCTCCTATTTTGACTTCTTTCTTGTCTACTTCCGTACCCAGATTTACAGTCTCAATTGATTCCTCATGCGGCTGTATAGTCTTTTCCTCTTGCAGTAACAGTTTGGCAAGCTCTCCAGGTACTTCACAATCTTCCTCACTTCCATCCTTGGCTTGGTAGATCGGATTTTCAAAGTCATAATGAACAGTAGCTGAATTATTATCAACAGGATCCAGAGTGGATATGGATCTGCAATTTGTTACGTGAATGTGTGTAAGAAAGCATAGCTTGTTTAAAAGATGACAGGAAAGATAAAGAGCGCAATATTTGAATGCAAAAAGTCCATTGATTTATTGAATGTGAATATGCTTATGAAAATGACAAAACCCTTAACAAATTAGCTATTGTGCCCCGGGCATAGACACAATGCTTTAAGAAGTTCAATTAAAAATTTGCAACACTAAAATAGACAATAACAATTACTCCTGACTAAAGGAAATCGGGATAGTGTCTTCAGCCTTCCAATTATTGAGTCCGTCACCAATTTTTGGGAAAATCTAGCTATCCATGTCGCAATCGCTATCAGCATCTTCTACAGCATTAATCTGACCTTTGACTATGTTTTTCAGAGCTAAACCCCAGGCCAAATTTATCAGACTTATACGGTATATCGATCAGTTGACCCCAGCCAGTACGACCACCATCTTCAACCACGACTTGAGCATCTTTCAGAGAAATCATAGCAGGAGGAGCACGAATAACCTTAGGCACACGGAAAGTTGGCTTAAGGACATGACTAGTTGGAGGAACTACTTCAAATGACTGAGAAGGAGTCTAAAAGAATTCACCATCCATCTCGATGTATCTGAAGGTATGTACACTACTGACAATATACTCTTCTTCTCCACACACAGTGACAATCTTACCCTCTATTGGATACCTCAGCTTTTGATGGAGAGACGAAGCTACAACACTTGCCCCATGGATCCAAGGGCGCCCCAGCAAGCAGGAATAGGCAGGACGAATGTTCATCACGTGAAAGGTAGTGTTGAAGACTTGAGGTCCTATCTTGATAGGGAGAACTACTTCACCATGGACAACACTCTTCGCACCATCGTAAGCACGTACCACAACGTCACTAGGTTTCAGTTCGATGCTTTTACAGTCAAGTTTATCGAGCACAACTTTCGGTAGCATATTCAAAGAAGAGCCATTATCGATCAGCACATGAGACAAGGTGATCCCCTTACACTCAATGGAGATATGCAGAGCTTTATTGTGATTCTTTCCTGCTGGTGTCAGGTCAGCGTCGGAAAAGCCTAGGCCATTGTCAACAGCCAAGTTAGCAACATAATTTTCAAACTGGTCGACAGATGTCTCCTGAGGTACATGAGCGGTCTTCAAGAATTTTATCAACGCATTGGCATGAGATTCAGAAGATAACAGCAAGGATAACATCGAAATTTTAGACGGAGTATGCCCCAACTGTTCTACCACATCAAAATCACTCTTGCGGATGATTTTCAGCATTTCTTCCATTTCCTGCTTGGCAACATCTTTAGTAGTAACTTCAACTGGTGTCTTTGACTGGGAAGGATTGATTACTGATTCCTTTCCTCGAGTTTCAGGGGCGGGGGGTGAGATTTCTGGAGAGAAGATCCTTCCACTTCGAGTAATTTTACTAGTCCCAACAATGTCATTAGGATTAGCAGAATTATCAACTTGCTTTATGTCGTGGATGTAAACATCACCTCCATAATTCCATGGAATGGCATTGCTTGAGGAATACGGTATTGGGCCAGGTGCAGTAATAATTAGGGGAGCTACCTTGGGCTTAGCAGTAATCTTCACGGGCACTCTAGTAGCGGTAATCTTCACTGGAACTTTGGACCTAGCAATCACAGATATTTCTTCAATAGGGTTTTCCACCTTAGGAATATTTTCGAAGAGAATTGTACGATCATCCATCAGCTGTTGAATACCCTTCCTCCACTTCAAGCAATCATTGGGTCGGGGTATACAGAGATCGCAATTTTCAGCACAACCAGGAAATAAACCAGCTTGCAACAACTTCTTCTTGATGATCAGGAGAGGAGATGTTAAGTCAGCTACATTAGAAATGTCAGAATCGTCATCCACAGCATTAACAGTCTTGTCGTGATTAGGCATGGAAGTAGTGATGACATTAGGAGTCTCCGGAGGATCAAATTCAATTTCTCCAGCGTCGATCATATCCTGAATCTTACTCTTCAACAACCAATAATCGTTTGTATCATGCCCGGGGCTATCGGAGTGATATGCACACCTGGCATTGGGATTATAACGAGGAGAAGTAGTGTTGAGATTTGCAGGAGGGCCTCTGAGGGTAATTAAATTTGCCTTTAGCATACCCTGCAGTGCTTGTGCTAAAGTCATATTGATCTTCGTAAACTGTCTTCTTGGCCTGTCTTGTCTGTGCTGGAAGTTTTGAGATGGCGGTGCTGCAATCGCAACTGCTCCAATGGTATGGTCACGGTTTTTCTTGTTATGGCCCCTTTGACTGTACACAGCATTTGATTCATTCTTCCCCTGATAGGACTTTCTGGTGCTTGCAGAGGTAGCCACCTGTATCTTTCCACTTTGAATGTCACTTTCAACACGTTCACCTGTTAATATAAGTTCAGTGAAACCCGATGAGGAACTTCCCAATAGATGGCTGTAGAATGGGCCAGTCAGTGTGCTCATGAACATGTCCACTAATTCTCGATCAGTCATAGGGGGTTTGACTCTGCCAGCTAAATCTCTCCATTTTTGAGCATATTCTTTGAAGCTTTCTTTAGATCCCATAGTCATATTCTGCAACTGTAGCCGAGTAGGCGCCAACTCAGAATTATACTGGTAGTGCTTGTAGAAAGTCGTCGCTAAATCCGTCCAGGTGCGGATGTTAGAGCTCTCGAGCTGATAATACCACTCTAACTGTGTGCCAGCCAGACTCTCTTGAAATAAATGGATCCGTAGCTTCCTATCAGTGGTATACGGCTGAATCTTTCTCACATAAGCTCTCAGATGCATTTGAGGACAAGACGCACCATCATACTTAGTGAAAGCGGGGACTTTGAATTTGCGGGGAATGACCACATCAGAGACCAGACCCAAACCTTCGAAATCCAGACCGGGCGCCTTCTGACCCTCCATAGCTAGCATGCGTTCTTCCAGCAACTTATACTTATCATCTTTTGGAGAGTACTGTTCCTTTTCATAATCTTCATCGTCGTCTTCAGAGTTGAAGAGATCAACATCCTCCTCTTCCGAATCATTTTCTGTCTCCTCCTCTTGATCCTTCGGAATTCCAATCTTGACTCCTGCGGCCTGTCCTTTAAGCCTTCTTCCCGGGTTAATGTAACTCACAGCTTTCTTGTCTTTCTTCCTCTCGAGCAAGAGAGCCTTCAACTTATCTTGCCCCTTGGATAAGTTCGAGATCATCTCCTGGAATTGAGCATTCTGAGCTTGGAGATCTTTGACAGTTTGTTCGAGAGCCATCTTTCTGTTTAGAAAGAAGACCATGAGAACATCGATCCTTTAGAGTACCTGTTATGCAATGTTATGTTATGCTATGCAATGTCTGAAATGTTTTCAAGGACTTTTGGAATTTAACTTTGCGTAAACCACCAAAAAGGGGAACTTTTATTAATAATCTCTTTAATCAATGTTCATTACAAAAAATAAAAAAAAATACAATGAAAGCTCAAGTCTCCCAGGGACGGCTTCTTTTTGGGCGAAGATATGCATTGAGTCTTCGTTCCTCATTAAGCTGGCTGGTGAGCTCTTACACTTTCTTCCTTTCTGCACCGAACTGAGTTTCAAAAGTATCCCTTTCCTCTCTCAACTGGATCCAGGATTTCTTCAATTCTTCAACGTCGGTAGGCATATCTGGATAAGGAATGATCTGAGGGGTACCTCCTTCAACTCCTGGTTCAACAATCAGCGGTCCGACTGCAAGATATGGCATGACAAGTTCACGAGCTCTTGCGCGTACCCATCTGAGATAAGGTTCCATAGGAATAGAGTTTTTCTGTCCTAAAGTGCTTCTTTTCACCATGCCCCAAGCTCGTACAAATCTTTGACGGAGACCTTGGGAATCGTTGTCATAGTCAAACACAATGCCTTGGATGATTATTTCATGTGGACCATCTCTTCGAGCACAACCAAACTGACGTAGGGCTAAAGCAGGATTATAAGTAATACCTCCTCTCATCCCCAGGAGTGGTACGTTAGGGAATTCTCCACAACGGTCAATGATGATAACATTTTCTTTGGGTTGGGGACACCAATGGATGTCTGAATGGGAGAGCGACATTATCCTTTGAGACCATTTCAAATTTTGCTCATTCTTCAAGACTGATTGAGGAAGGTGCGAAATAAACCACCTAGATAATAAAGGTACGCAGCACATGAGAGTCCCTTGTCTTCTCATAGTACGAGTGTGGAGGGAATGCAAAATGTCTCCAAGCAAGGTGGGCACAGGGTTATGAGTGAGAAATATCTTAACAGCATTCATGTCTATGAATTGATCCGGGTTAGGAAATAGCACCAAACCATAGATTAGTAGCGCTAGAACATCTTCGAAAGCATGGACATTCATAACTTTTAGAAATTCTCGGGCCTTATTTATCAGAAATTTGGCAAGTAAACCCTTAACTCCACTTCTTGTTACCCAATTAGTTTCGATGTCGGACTTTGTCATGTGTAAAGTCGCGGCAACTTCTTCAGACTTCGGAATCTTTTCTAAACCACTGAAAGGTATTTGATCAAGGATAGGTATCCCAAGCAGCCTGGAGAATTCTTCTAATGTGGGTACCAACTGATAATCTGGGAATGTGAAGCAATGATGTTTAGGATCGAAGAACTGGAATAGAACTCTCATCATATCTTCTTTGAAACCGGTGGTAACTAAATTGAGGAGGGAACCATGTTTCTTGATGAACTGGGTATGATCGGGAAGCTCTGACACTAAATTCTTGAGTTGAGGAGAGATCGCTACAAAATTGATCCGGATGGTTTTCCTGGGAGCCATAGCCTGTTTGCAATACAGAGCAAAGCTAAATCCCTAAGTCCTTGAAATAGTTAGTACAATGCCATGATGTCATGATGTTATGATGTCATGATGTTATGATGTTATGATGTCATGATGTTATGATGTTAAGTAAGTAATAAACACAAACAAGTCACACCGCAATCATTCCTAGGTTTTAAGGCTTGCATGAGTTGCATAGGTAAGTACCCTCCCCACTGAAGTTTGGTTGGTTCAACCTGTCCTAGAATAGTAACCGGGTTCTAAAAGGATCTCCAACCATTGACCTTCCCTTAAGTCCACTTCAGTGCAACACCAAGTGGTTGACCAAAGCTTCCCTAAAGTCCAATCTCAAAGAGTGTAGTATCGAGTCTCAACCAACCCCAGTCGGAACCGAAGTCAGTTATCTCACTTCTTTCTAATGGCTAGGATGAGTCAATTAGGGTTCTAAAGGTCTGGTTAACGCTTTGATGACACCACGCGGACGCCAAATTTTTCCTCAAGTAAACATGAGGAACATCAGGACATCCAAAGTGTCACATTAATCGTAGCCATCATTTTAACCATTCCAGTATACACCGGATAGTCGCGATGATCTCTTGCTACTTACCTAAGGTACACTAGATCCGGGTGTAGGATCTTTCACTCAAGCATAAAATACCCAAGCAATCCCTTAAAAGTAAATCAGACAATTCAAATAAGTGATCTTGTTTTTTAAGGCAACCTCTCTTTTTAAATGTCCCCAGCAGAGTCGCCAGTTCTGTCATACGGTGAACTGACTTTGTGTGTTTTTGCTTTGGAAAGCAAATATCGCGGATAGCAAGAGTCGCCACCGACTTTTCTTTTATCCCATAAGGAAAGGCGGAAAAGAACAGGAAATACCTTGATTAGATTTTGGGTTCGGGAGGTACATTATATAAAGGGAAGGTGTTAGCACCCTTTGTATCCATGGTTATCCATGGGCTCTTAATTGCTTAATCACTTATGTTTTTCTTGTCCGAAAAAGTGTTTGAGAACTGTTTAGAAAATGTTTTGAAAAGAGAGTTTAACTTTGTAATGATTCTTGTACGAATGTATACAAAGTATTTATCTCGTTTAATTTTGAAAGCTGTTTAGAAAAATATAACTTGGCAATGATTCTAGTACGAATGTATACCAAGTGGTGATTTTCTAATAGATGTTTTGCAAAGTGTGAGGTGTGAAAAGTATTTTAAGTTGTGAGTCAGCATTTAAGAGTTATACCTACCCAAGGTGTTTATTGGTATTTCCTGTCCTTAGGAGGGTAAAACTGTCCTTACTATTGAGAAGCAAGTAGTCTTATCCTTTGGATGTAAAGGGACATCGTAGGGTCATCGATTGGTCATCGAAGGCACATTTGTAAGGATACCTTAGCATTCGAAGGGACGATCGTCATTTTAACCGTAGGCTACCACGAATGGTCATCGAGGGACAAAGTCATGTGTTCGAAGGCAACATTCGAGGGACTATGATGATTTAACCGAATGGTCTTTGCTAAGGGTATCCTTACATTCACGGGACATGACCGTAATACCGTAAGGCAACAAAGAGAAGGCCAAGATCATATATTCAAAGGCAACATTTGTAATCAGTTAGGTAATTAGGATGAATCTCCACCAGGGTATCCCACAAATAAAGTGGAATACCTAGCAAGCTACCTTCTTCGGGAGTATGTGAGCCCTCACAAAATTCAGCAAACAGGTCAGAATACCAAATGGGGAGCGATCAATAGTTGCACCGAACAAAGGAATCACAACAGTAATAATGTCAGGCAAATAATACATAGCTATGATAGAACATGTCAGATAAGCACAGAACAGAATGGAAAAAAAAAATCAGCGACTGTCATGTTCGCTACTGCCTCGCCTAGCGAAGGCTTGGCGAACACTCGCTACATGTTCGCTTAGCGATGTACTAGCGAACGGCTGCGGGTTTTGAGTTCAATAACAACACGATTTCAGCAAGCTCCAAACCCTATGGCATCCATTACAGAAATTACATGGTTAAACATTCAAGACATCCTTGCATACTTAAATCCACATGCAAAACCTAAGATATATTTATAAATTCAATCATAATGTCACATGTAAATTGGGAGCATAAAGCGGTAGTGGTAGTGCAAACCTGTTTGCAATTGAATTGCAACGTTGAATTGGCAGATCACTCTTAGGGTTGGTGTCAGATTGAGTTAGGCGGAGGTAACCTTTGTGCAGATGAGTTTCCTTCAGGGTTTCCTTTATGGTTGCTCTGAATTCTCTTGGTTAGCCTCCAGGGTTTGCTCCGATTGCCTCTGTTAGGGTTTGCTTCCTCCCTGTCCCCCTTTTTCTGAATGAGGTCTTGGTATTTATAATAGTTTTTGTGACCTAATGGGCTCAGAATGAAGCCCAAAATTTCTGGTATTCGCAAGCTTCGCTAGGCGAGTGGTGCAGCGAAGGGTTCGCTAGGCGAATGATTTTGCTCGCCTAGCGAGCAAGCCATTTTAAGTCATTTTCTGGATTTGGCCACCTGTGCGCTGAGTCTTTGTTCCTTTAATATCAATGTCTTGAAAAATGAGTTGGAGTGTCTTGAAAAATGTCTTGCAAGATTAACGGGCAAATTTTGGGGTATGACAGAAGCCATAATCACGTGAGGATCCCAAGATTAGGGTTTTACTTAAACAAGAAGTCATAATTGAATCTTCAATGATGGTCACAATAAATAAGCTTCAAGAGCTACCTCTAATTAGGGTTTGATTATTGAGCCACCTTTAGCTGCAGAAAAACCCCATCTCTCACTAGGTGCAAGAACAAAGCTTGGAATCTAAGATACATGTCCTCTTATATTGGACCATGATTATGCAGATGAAATGAAATGTTTATAAGGTTATGCATTCAATGATTAAGGTTAGTGACCTAGATGAACTTTGTGAAGGGTAGGGTGAATTTTGGGGTACGACAACATGAAAATGAATATAAAATATGAAGAACTAATAAATGACTGGACCACTGAGGAGGAAGACCGAAAAGAAAATGAATACATAAATATCAACCAAATTTGGGAAATTAGTCAAAACATAGCAAGTGATGTAAATGAAATAAAGAAAAACATCTCAAAAAATGATGGTGCTTATGGAATTGAATAGTCTCACCTATGTGTTTAAAATTCATGTTATTTCTTACTTTCTACAATTTAAATTCAGTAATTTAGATTCTTATACATTGAATTCTAAGTATTTTTAAATAAGACTCTTGATATTTATATATGTTAAGAATACTTGTATATACAAAAGTCCCACATCGACTATATCATGTACTTAGCTGTAAATCTCTCCCTATATAAAACAGTTTCTATAATGCTATTTAAACACACAGTTTATTCAAATGTTTATCATTCTCTCTTATTTCAACATCGTATCTAGAGATTATTGAGAGATAACATTTCTCCATGCTTTACCCAGTTGACCCACTGTCTTTCGGTGATAAAAAATTTCGACAAATTGTGTCCCAACTCTAGTTTGCCTTTATTTTACTATCATGACTCTTTCCAGCATCGATTTTAAGACCACCACCACACTATCTCCGCCCCCGCTACTATTTTCGAATACCTTGCATCAAACTAACACTATCAGCAGAAGTGCCTCCTCTGATCCGGTAGTTCCCTAATTTTTTACCGTCAGAAGCTTGCACACGTACCCACGTGTGTTTTCTCTATCTCTGCATGTGGGCCTCATGCGCCGTCACCTAAACTACGTATGATAGTGTGTCAGGAAGTTGATCCTAGCGTATTCTCCATTGCCCCACTCGTCTTCCTGCCCTTGTTCCAGATCTGGCCTCATATTTTATTTTCCACTCCCAAAAAACTGTAATCTAGTTCAAACAAAGCCTTTTTCACCCGGTCCATGGGATATTTTATTTATTCACATACTCATGGCTACTCCTCAAAACTTTACGCTAAACTATGATGAGTTCCTTAGGTGGTAACATAATTATCAAAACTTAGATTCTACTGCTTTGGTTGCACACACTGGTAATTCATATGTTTGCCTATCTCAATCATCTTCTCTTAGACCTTGGGTCCTTATTTCTGGTGCGTCTGATCATGGTATTAGTAATAAAAGTCTTCCCTTATATCTTTTTACCTCTGGTTTCTTATTTATTATAACTTATGCCAATGGTTCTCAAACTCGATCTGAAGGAAATGGTATTGTTCAAGTCAATATCCATGCCTAGTTAGGTCATCCCAGTCTTCCCAAACTACCTAAGTTGGTGTCAAGTTTATCGAAGGTATCTATTTTACATTGTGAGTCGTGTCAGTTGGGGAAACACGCTCGTAGTCAATTTTCCAATCGAGATAATAAAAGAGCTTTGTCCCCTTCTAATTCAGTTTATTTTGATGTTTAGGGTCCCTCGCATATTGTCTCTACTCTTAAGTATATGTATTTTTGTCACCTTTATTGATAATTTTTCATGTTGCACGTGGTTATTTTTAATGAAAAATATATATGAACTATTTTCTATTTTTTGAACAATTTTATAAAGAAATAACAACTTAGTTTGGTGTATCTATTTGTACCTTAAGAAGTGATAATGCTCCTAAATACTTATCCTAATGATTTCAAACTCTTATGTTTAGCAATGGTATATTTCCCCAAACATCTTGCCCTCATACACCTCAATAAAACAGGGTAGACAAATGCAAAAATATGCATCTCGTACCCAATTCTCCATGGTAATGTTCCACTGCATTTCTAGTGGGATGTTGTGCTAATAGCATGTTACCTTATAAACTGCATGCCCTCATATTTCCTTAATGAAGAAATACTTCACTCAATTCTTTTTCCCCATTCCCCCTTCACCTAATTCATCCCCGTGTATTCAGGTCTACATGTTTTGTTCACAATCTCTCTCATGGACTTGATAAATTATCATCTCGATCACTCAAGTATGTATTTCTTGGTTATCATCGATCATAAAAAGGTTACTATTGATACTCTCCTACTTTATAATGACGTTTCATATAAGCCGATGTTACCTTCTTCGAGTTTGTTTCATATTTCGAGTCCAACCAAGTAACTTTTAAACACCTTCAATAAATTACTCCCATACCTCTTTTAGAATTTATTGATGTCCCATCTACCATTATTCCTAATCAATCTATGGAGCCTGGCCCACTAGTATACCTAAGGTTGACCCTCTCACTTATCGACCACTATAAACATATCAACGTCATCACCCAATGTTTGTCATACTTCTCCTTGAGGTCATTGCCGACTCTCATCCAATGATGTCTTAGTCACCGGATATGATCCTCTGATTACCCTTCAAAAAGGTATACGTTAAACACGAAACCCCTCTCCATATTATATTGATTTATGTTATCACCGTAGTTCCCTTTTACATTACACTTGTCTATCTTCTTCGTCTTCTATTTCTATTTCTAAAACTCTAGGTGAAGCATTATCTCACCTTGAGTGGAGACAATCAATGATTGACGAGATGTGTACTCTCATAAGCAATGGTACTTGAGGACTTGTTCCTCTACCCCCTGGGAAGTCTTTGGTCGATTGTCGTTGGATTTATATTATGAAGGTCAATCCATATGGTAAGATTGATCAAAGCTCATTTGGTAGCCAAAGGATACACTTGGGGTTTTGGGTTGGATTATAGTGATACTTTCTCGCATGTAGCCAAGATGGCATCCGTTAGACTTCTTCTCATCATTGTAGCCATTCGAAATTATCCTCTTCATCAACTTGACGCCAACAATGCATTTTTACATGGTGATCTTGAATAGGAAGTATATAACCACCTGGGTTTGTTTCTCAGGGGGAGTATGTAGCGGTAAATTCATGATCATCAAGCTATGGATAAGCAAGACATCAAATAACAAGAGTCACCACCGTGCTTTTATTGTTTCCAAGGGAAAAGGGAAAAGTACGAACAAAACCCAAAAATATGAAGTTTTCAAATCAAAACTAATAAAATGCCAGAGATTACAGGTAAGGGGGTTGGTTACACAGAGGGAAGGTGTTAGCACCCAAAGTGTCATAGGTACTCCTAGGGAGCCCTTTCTTGTGTGCATATGTATTTTGTACAAAGTGGTGTTTAAAAGCCAATAGAATGGGGGGATGAGAAAATAATTCACTAATTATATTTTTGTGTTTGACAAGACCTTCGGACTTGTGCCTACGTACCAACATAAAAATGAGGGATCAAAACCTCGTAGTTCGTGATACAAATTTCAAAGTGGATGCATTGCTTTTAATCAAAAATTAAGTTTGAAAGGCACGAGGGCCTAGAAATGGTTTGAATGAGTTAGTTCTTTTTGGGTTTTGAAAATTTTAAGTCAAGTATAGTTAAGTTTATTTACAAATTTGATTTAAGAAAAGAAGTTTGAAAATGCAATGGCATAAGGCCAAAGTTTCTAATTCACAAAGGGTCTAAGTTAAAAAAAGACAAGCACGAGCAAACAAGTTTTTAAAAGGAGGGAGAGATTTTGAAATTAAAGAGATATGCAGGAGATGAAGAGACTAATCCTGAGCATAAATTTAAAAGTTAAGAGTTGAAAAGATCTGACCAATGGGTTGCAATCCAATAGACAAGAATGTCATATAGAAACCCCAAATTCTCTTGGACATTAGATTCAAGCAACAAACAATGCACACAATATTAACTTGAAGAGCAAGTCATCAAACAAAGATAGCCACATCCAAGCTTTAGCCACTCCATGATCTCCTTCACATTTGCCCATGTAACAGATGAATTCCACAAGTCACAGGTTCAGAATAACAGCTTCACAATGATCATGTTGCAGATGAGCTCAAAGGGATCTTCAATGATGTATCAGATGAAGTTTCAGATGACAAGCACTTTGTTACATGAAAGTTGGCATTGGCTAAGTCCTTTGTATAAGAAGTGTTGCCTAAATTCTAAGTCCAATTGTGTCAGATCAAACCAACAGTCCACACAAGAAGTTTTTTTTAGGGTTTTTGTTCTTATTACGTACATTAATGGTCAAAGACCACTCAAGTAAACAAAATATACACAAGCAAAATGTATCACAAAATATGGTCCAAATGGACAAAGTGAAAATGATATTAACATAAACAATTAGAATGGAATGAATAATGGCAAATGAATAAGGCTTAAAGATAAAGTGCATTAAAAGTAAAAGACTTGAAATTAAATGTTAGTTATTGATGAGTTAGAAGTTAGTATTACTTTTGCTTGTTATTGTTTAAGTCATTCTTTGGAGAACACTCAACCCACTTATCACAAGCATAGATCCTTGAACCAAGACATCTTCCAAAGGAAGGAAAAAAGGTCAAGTTTCCACACAATACCATGAAAGAGGGGAGACTTACAATCTCACTAACTAGAATGCTATGCCTTTTGTGTCAAAAATTTAGCGCTATGTTAAGCAATCGTAATTGGACTTATGTAGAAGTCACAACTATTTGAGGTCGGGCAATAGAATTTTGGTGTTAATGCATGTTAGAGACATAGTAAAATGGACTATGCTCATGAAATATACCACACACAAAAAGAATGTGCAAAAAAGGTGGCCTAATCTCATCCATACTTATGTTGATTTTGCAATCAACTAGCCTTAGGATGTTGAGATATCATAGGTCAAATGAAATGGATGCATAAAGAAGGGGAATTAGATGAAGAGGTTGGGGAATGGAACAAAACTCAAATTGGACAAAGGAGGACTCTTACCAAATTAAGATCATTCATTCATTTTGGGAGATGGAATGTACATTCCATCAATCCCCTAAATCCAATTATCTTAACCTAACAAAGTCAAATCAACCTTGACCCAGGCCCAATAACACAAGTCAAACTTACACAAACAATCAAAATGGCTCAACACAATTATTTGGCACTTATTCAATTTAAAAATACTAAAAATAATGCATTAAATTAAATATGGTTTGTCAAATTCCTAAAATCTCATCAAAATACCAAAGAAATAACCATGAGATTTATCATAGGTCAAACAAGGTCAAAGGACCTTGGAGAAAAAAACTTCTGAATTTTTGAAGACTTAAAAGTATTTTTAAACAATTAAAAGTATTCACAAAATCAATTAAATCATGAAAAATATTAATAATGATCCAAAAAATAATTTTAATTCAAAATATGAAAGAGGATTTTATTTTAAAAAAATTGGTGAAACTCTCATATTTTTTGGATCCATATTAAAATTAATATGAATTAATGAAAATAAAACAGATTAAATGAAATTTAAATAATCAGAAAAAACGTGGACCACTTGATCTCCCTCATTAATTGAGGTGGCAGATCAAGTGGTCATTAGCACACTTTCCACCATCGAATTAAATCAATGCGCCACAGGAATGGTAATCAAAACTAACGCGTGAGATTAAAACCTTTTAAACAAGATCAATGGCTCAGAACCTGTCCAGCACACCACCGGCGCTGGAACTCCGATCACCTTCTCAGGCGAGGCTCACCGGATTAGTTCAGTCATCACCATCAAATAAATGAAAAAGGAGGACATGATCTGAAAGAAAAAAATGGAGTAGAGCACAAATCTGACCTCAATTTTAACTAACTCCACATATATAGGAAGATATGAGAAGTTAAATTTTGAGGTGTGTCAACTGAGTTGCTTCGATTTGACCTCAAAGCAACTCAATCTTCTTGCCTACATTGGTAGGACTTCAGACAACCAAAGATCCAAGAGAATTGATGAGAATTGAGTGAGAATTGAAGAGAACAAGATTTATGAAAAATACCTTCAATGTTGTGCAGAACTGGATCTTGCTTGCTTCAAACTTGACTTGATCACACTCGAGGAGCTTGCAGAACTGGTTTGGCAATGGAACAAAGCTTTGGATCCTGGAGTTTTTGAATCTCCAAACAGTGAGATTCAAACTCAATTTTCAAGTTGAAAATTCTCAGGTTTTCCTTTGAATTATGAGGGTTTGAAAAGAGGGGGCAAAGCTGGCGCGTAAGGTGTAACACCCTTCTACCCAAACGACATATTTATATATATATTATCAGAGTACAACATGTAGAAGAGTTTACATTCTTACAACATAACACTCATTACATTACAACATAAAACATATCATTTATTTGATTTAAAACTTCGCAGCGGACAACAACATAAATATTATAATAATGTTTCAACATTATCTCAACAAAACATCGCAACAAATTATTCATCATAAACAACGTAAATAATAATAATTTAGCTATCGAATCCCATAATCCCCGGTGTCACATGACCAGAGCATTTGACTCGACTCTGTAGAATAACTCTACACTTATTCCTCGAACCTCAACAATAGTTACTCCTCTTTATCTGCACATTGCTCATCATAGATGAACATAAACACATGCAGAAGGGGTGAGAATTACATTATTAAATAATAATATAACGACAGAAATATAAACACAAATATATTTCACATATGCCAACACAATTCATCATAATCATCATAATCAATAAACTCATGAACATCAACAACACAACACATCAAATACAATGCACACACCCATGCATGACTCAACACGACTCGGTATACCCATTTGGTGACCACTACAGGATCACCACTCCCAGATTCATCACCATAGAATCCGAGTTCCCCGTAAGGAACCAAGCCTCTCAACAAGCCCGGAGTCAACAACATCATTGGAACTCAGTCCGTTCATCACTAGGCATCGGCCTTTCATGAATGCATGCACATCAAACATGCATCATAATCATCATAGCAACAACAACATCATATAGTCATGTTATCATCATCATTAATATCATGACATACAACTCAACAAAACAACAACAACATCATAACGATATCACATCGTCACACAACACATTCATAATTAAACACGTAAATTCAACATATCATCATCATAACACCTCATACGCAATCATATAATCGCTATTAATTGTTTATAGTACAACTACAGTGACTTACTAAGAGTCTCGCAACTCAACGTACTCAAAACCCACCAACATTAGCTTCTGCATTTCTCCAGTTCGCGCCGCCAACATAGGGACGCGCCGCGAACTCTCCAATACAACACAGTTCGCGCCGCGAACGAAGGATCGCGTCGCGAACAATTTATTTCGCTTCAGTACGCGCCACGAAGCAGGGTTCGCGTCGCGAATAATGAGTTACAGAACTCCTCTAAATCCTGCCCAGTTCGCGCCGCGACTTGAGCTTCGCGCCGCGAATCGCGCGCGATCAGAACCCTCTGCTGCAGAAATCAGCGCAGCTTTGCTTCTCTACTCGCCATAACCCGTACCCCACAGCTAACAACCCAAAATCGACATTTAACAGTCATATATACACAACATACTTCGATTATAGTGCATATGACACAACAAAACTCACAGATCGGAGAATTTTCCATCCAAAACCCCAACCTTCCCAATCTCCCTAAAATCCCCAAAATTCATCAACAATCCAACATATCTCATAAAATTGCTCGCATATTATCGTTTAATAAGGTTCAGACCCCTTACCTCTTTGGATTGAAGGAAGCTCCGAGCAATCTTTGGCCTTTTCCTCTTCCTTCTCTTTCTCTTAGCGTTTCTCCCCTTTCTCTGACTCTGAAGCAAAACACGTGAAAAACCCAACTCTGAGTTCTCTTGGCTTCTTATATCAATTTCCACTTTTACCCTTCCACTCTTCATATTCCATTTATTTATTTATTTAATTATTATTAAATAAATAACATCAATAATAATAATAGAAATAATCCAATAATCCAACTTTATTTAATTAAATTAATAAAATAATATTAACTCAATTAAATAATTCTCTTATTTTAATCGGGGTGTTACAACTCTCCCCCACTAAAAGAGTTTTCGTCCTCGAAAACATACCTCAAGCAAATAGCGCCGGATACGACTCCTTCATCTGATCTTCACGCTCCCAAGTCAAGCTCTCACCAGCTGGACCTCCCCAAACAACTTTCACTAGAGCAATCTTCTTACCTCTCAGGGTCTTCTCTTCTCGGTCATCTATCCGAATTGGCAACACCTCAACGGTCAAATTATCCCTCACCTGGATATCATCCAACTGAACAACATGCGAAGGATCCGCAATATATTTTCTCAACTGAGATACATGAAACACATCATGCAGATTAGAAAGCGACGGCGGTAAAGCTATCCGATACGCCACTTCCCCAACCCTCTTCATAATCTGATACGGACCCACAAACCTCGGAGTAAGCTTTTTAGACTTTAAAGCTCTACCCACACCCGTCGTCGGAGTAACTCTCAAGAACACATGATCTCCCTCTTGGAACTCAAGTGCCTTTCTCCTGTTATCATGATAACTCTTCTGACGACTCTGAGAAATCTTCATTTTCTCCTGAATCATCTTAACCCTTTCAGTCGTCTGCTGCACAATCTCAGGTCCGAGTACAACACTCTCACCTGATTCATACCAACACAATGGAGTTCTACACCTCCTACCATACAATGCTTCATATGGAGCCATACCGATACTAGTATGAAAACTATTATTATAAGTAAACTCCACCAACGGCAAGTAACTATCCCAAGAACCACTTTGCTCCAACACACAAGCTCTCAACAAATCCTCCAAGGATTGGATAGTTCTTTCGGTCTGACCATCAGTCTGAGGATGATAAGCTGAACTCAACCTCAATTTAGTTCCCAACGCTTTCTGCAAACTTTCCCAAAATCTAGAAGTAAATCTGGGATCTCTATCAGACACAATACTGGATGGAATACCATGCAGCCTCACTATCTCCTCAATATACAACTCTGCCAACTTCTCTAAAGAGTGATTAATCTTCATCGGCAAGAAATGCGCCGACTTAGTCAATCGATCCACAATCACCCAAATAGAATCATTACCTTTCACTGTCCTCGGCAATCCCGTCACAAAATCCATGGAAATGTTATCCCACTTCCATTCAGGAATCTTCAAAGGTTGCATCATACCTACCGGTTTCTGATGTTCAATCTTTGACTTCTGACAAGTCAAACAGGCATACACAAACTTAGCAACATCTCTTTTCATACCAGCCCACCAAAACAACTTCTTCAAATCTTGATACATTTTAGTTGCACCTGGATGGATACTCAATCCACTCCTATGGCCCTCTTCAAGAATACTCTTTTTCAATTCAGACACCTCAGGAACACAAACTCTACCTTTAAATCGCAGGATACCATTCTCATCAATCTCAAAATTACCACCATTACCCTGGTTAACCATAGTAATATGATCAACTAGAGCGACATCAACTTGCTGACCATTCCGAATATCTTCCAGAATTCCACTAGTCAACTTCAGCATACCCAACTTTACACTATCAGCGGAAACTTCACAACCCAAACTCATATCACGGAACTGTTCAATTAACTCAAGCTCCCGAACCATCATCATATACATATGTAGAGACTTTCTACTCAGCGCATCTGCAACTACATTAGCCTTACCGGGATGATAACTCAATTCAAAGTCAAAATCCTTCAGTAATTCTAACCACCTCCTCTGCCTCATATTTAACTCTTTCTGATCAAACAGATACCTCAGACTCTTGTGATCACTGAACACCTCGAATCTGGAACCATACAGATAATGCCTCCACAGTTTCAACACAGATACAACAGCTGCAAGTTCTAGATCATGCGTAGGATAATTCCTCTCATGAACTTTCAACTGTCTAGAAGCATAAGCTACAACCTTACCATTCTGCATCAAAACACCACCGAGACCCATCAAAGAAGCATCACAATAAACAACGAAGGACTCACCAGGATTAGGCAAGATCAACACTGGAGCACTGGTCAACCGCCTCTTCAACTCCACAAAGCTCGCTTCACAAGCTGCATCCCACACATACACTTGACCCTTCTTAGTCAACTGCGTCAACGGCAATGCCAACTTAGAGAAGCCCTCAATAAATCTGCGATAATAACCAGCTAACCCCAGAAAACTGCGTATCTCAGTAGCAGACTTCGGAGTCTCCCACTGTAATACAGCAACAACTTTAGCAGGATCAACAGAAATCCCACCACTCGAAATCACATGGCCAAGGAAACTCACTTCCTTCAACCAGAACTCACATTTAGATAACTTTGCATATAATTTCTTTTCTCTTAACACCTGCAAAACAATTCTCAGATGTCCTGCATGCTCTTCTTCCGTCTTAGAATATATCAATATATCATCTATGAACACCACAACAAAATTATCAAGGTACGGGTGAAATATACGATTCATATATTCCATAAACACACCTGGAGCATTAGACACACCGAACGGCATTACAGTGTATTCATAATGACCATACCTCGTACGGAAAGCAGTCTTCGCAATATCATCTGACTTCACTCGGATCTGATGATAACCCGACCGCAAATCAATCTTACTGAAAACATGAGCTCCAACCAACTGGTCCATCAAATCATCAATCCTCGGCAATGGATACCGATTTTTGATAGTCACCTTATTCAACTGCCGATAATCGACACACAACCTCATCGTACCTTCTTTCTTCTTCACTAACAATACTGGTGCACCCCAAGGAGAAACACTTGGACGCACAAACTTCTTCTCAAGCAATCCTTCAAGTTGCTTCTTCAATTCAACTAATTCAGTTGCCGACATTCTATAAGGAGACATCGACACTGGACTCGTACCTGGTACTAAGTCAATGGCAAATTCGACTTCACGTTCTGGAGGTAATTCACTTACATCCTCCGGAAACACATCCTGAAACTCACAGACAACAGGCAAATCTACACTCACCACTTTCTTATCCGTTTGCAGAGACGCAAATAAAGCGAATATCTGAGCTTCATCTTTCACAAAATCCCCCACCTGCCTAGCAGATAGAAATCTTGCCTCATCATTCTCACCAACTTCAGAAAACCGCACCGTCTTACTATAGCAGTTGATAAACACGCCATAGAATTCTAGCCAATTCATTCCCAGAATAATGTCAATTTGGTGCAAGGGTAAGCACACCAAATCAACCACGAACTCTCTCTCAAAGATCGTCAAATGACAACCTCGACAGACAACAGAAGTCTTCACAGAACCATTAGCGGGAGTATCTATCACCATACTTCCGTCTAGGGACGACATGATCACACCAATCCTGGTTGCACACTCATACGAAATAAACGAATGAGTAGCACCAGTGTCAACAATAGCAAGCAATTCAACATTATTAATCAAGCAAGTACCTTTAATCAGATTATCTTCTTTAGGAGCTTCAGTCCCACTCAGAGCAAACACCCTACCAGTAGTATGAGCTGCAGTAGCCGCCTTCTTCGGTTTCGAGCACTGCGAACTGATATGGCCTTTCTCGCCACAATTAAAACATGTCGGACCAGCATCCTTACATTCCGTTACTCTATGACCAGCCTGACCGCATCGGAAACATCTCAGCACTTTCTTGGTACAGCTATCAGCACGGTGGCCTGGCTCGCCACACTTGAAACATTTACCAGCTATGGGAGATCCTCCCCCACTTGGCTTCTTCGCATCTACCACTTTCTGCTTACCTTTACCATTCGGAGATGCATAAGGACTACCACGATCCTTATTCTTCTTCTCACTAAGATTCTTGTAGTGAGCAGTCCTAGCCTTGCTATCTTCATCAAATATCCTGCACTTGTTAACCAGTGTAGGAAACCTACGAATCTCCTGGTAACCAATGCCTTGTTTGATCTCGGGACGCAACCCGTTCTCAAACTTGACACACTTGGATTCCTCAACATCAGCATTATTATAATGAGGACAATACTGTACCAGCTCCTCAAACTTTGAAGCGTAATCAGCAACAGACATGTTACCCTGCTTCAGTCCTAGAAATTCCATCTCCTTCTTACATCGCACATCAGCAGGAAAATATTTCTCCAGAAAGGCCGTCTTGAACCTTTCCCAAGTCATCTCAGCACCTGGTACTTCAATTCTCTGACGAGTGTTATCCCACCAGTTTTCAGCCTCTTCAGATAACATATGCGTACCAAACTGCACCTTCTGTGCTTCAGTACACGTCATCACCCGGAAAATCTTTTCAATTTCCTTCAACCAAATCTGAGCACCATCTGGATCATAGCGCCCTTTGAACGTAGGAGGGTTATTCTTCAGAAACCTTCCCAAATTCCTAAACTCGTCGACCGGCGGATTCTGCTGCGCCTGCATAGCCTGCGCCATAGCAGCCAAAGCTTCAGCAATCGCACGGTCATTTTCTCCAGCCATACTCTGCACGACACAACTACAACCGTTAAATATCGACAGTGTCATTTACACTAATCGACCAACAGGGAAAACATCACATTATGACTCGACTGGACTGACAATGCTCTGATACCACTAATGTAACACCCTTCTACCCAAACGACATATTTATATATATATTATCAGAGTACAACATGTAGAAGAGTTTACATTCTTACAACATAACACTCATTACATTACAACATAAAACATATCATTTATTTGATTTAAAACTTCGCAGCGGACAACAACATAAATATTATAATAATGTTTCAACATTATCTCAACAAAACATCGCAACAAATTATTCATCATAAACAACGTAAATAATAATAATTTAGCTATCGAATCCCATAATCCCCGGTGTCACATGACCAGAGCATTTGACTCGACTCTGTAGAATAACTCTACACTTATTCCTCGAACCTCAACAATAGTTACTCCTCTTTATCTGCACATTGCTCATCATAGATGAACATAAACACATGCAGAAGGGGTGAGAATTACATTATTAAATAATAATATAACGACAGAAATATAAACACAAATATATTTCACATATGCCAACACAATTCATCATAATCATCATAATCAATAAACTCATGAACATCAACAACACAACACATCAAATACAATGCACACACCCATGCATGACTCAACACGACTCGGTATACCCATTTGGTGACCACTACAGGATCACCACTCCCAGATTCATCACCATAGAATCCGAGTTCCCCGTAAGGAACCAAGCCTCTCAACAAGCCCGGAGTCAACAACATCATTGGAACTCAGTCCGTTCATCACTAGGCATCGGCCTTTCATGAATGCATGCACATCAAACATGCATCATAATCATCATAGCAACAACAACATCATATAGTCATGTTATCATCATCATTAATATCATGACATACAACTCAACAAAACAACAACAACATCATAACGATATCACATCGTCACACAACACATTCATAATTAAACACGTAAATTCAACATATCATCATCATAACACCTCATACGCAATCATATAATCGCTATTAATTGTTTATAGTACAACTACAGTGACTTACTAAGAGTCTCGCAACTCAACGTACTCAAAACCCACCAACATTAGCTTCTGCATTTCTCCAGTTCGCGCCGCCAACATAGGGACGCGCCGCGAACTCTCCAATACAACACAGTTCGCGCCGCGAACGAAGGATCGCGTCGCGAACAATTTATTTCGCTTCAGTACGCGCCACGAAGCAGGGTTCGCGTCGCGAATAATGAGTTACAGAACTCCTCTAAATCCTGCCCAGTTCGCGCCGCGACTTGAGCTTCGCGCCGCGAATCGCGCGCGATCAGAACCCTCTGCTGCAGAAATCAGCGCAGCTTTGCTTCTCTACTCGCCATAACCCGTACCCCACAGCTAACAACCCAAAATCGACATTTAACAGTCATATATACACAACATACTTCGATTATAGTGCATATGACACAACAAAACTCACAGATCGGAGAATTTTCCATCCAAAACCCCAACCTTCCCAATCTCCCTAAAATCCCCAAAATTCATCAACAATCCAACATATCTCATAAAATTGCTCGCATATTATCGTTTAATAAGGTTCAGACCCCTTACCTCTTTGGATTGAAGGAAGCTCCGAGCAATCTTTGGCCTTTTCCTCTTCCTTCTCTTTCTCTTAGCGTTTCTCCCCCTTTCTCTGACTCTGAAGCAAAACACGTGAAAAACCCAACTCTGAGTTCTCTTGGCTTCTTATATCAATTTCCACTTTTACCCTTCCACTCTTCATATTCCATTTATTTATTTATTTAATTATTATTAAAATAAATAACATCAATAATAATAATAGAAATAATCCAATAATCCAACTTTATTTAATTAAATTAATAAAATAATATTAACTCAATTAAATAATTCTCTTATTTTAATCGGGGTGTTACATAAGGTGTGTTTGAAATGAGCTCAGAGGTCGTGTATTTATAGCATTTGGGATTGATAATTCCACACTTGAAATTTCGCTAAATTTGGCAATGTCATGCACAGGCTTGCATGACCGTGTACAGGCCCATGAAGCAATCCATTTTAATCCAATTCCAACTGTACTAGAGTTCAAATGATGCTTGAATGGCAAGGCAATGCAATGTGAAGTTTTGGACATTTGATTTTTCCACTTGATGCAGACCTGTTAGGACCATGTGCAGCCCTAGCAAACCTCCTTCAAAATGCATGAAAGGGCTCTTTGGAAAGCTTAGATCAAGGGGAACAACTTTTATGTTGGACACTTTTTCATTTGGAACTTGGGTCATGGTTAATTTTGAGGTGGAAGTTTGGAAATTTTAACATGTTGAAAATTTTTCTAAGTGTTAAGTCATATATCTCAATATTCCACCTTACTTAACTTTTCATGTGAGCTTCAAATGAGAAAGGTGCCTTCATCAAAGTTGTAGCTCTTTCAAAGAAATTAAAAATGGTCACCAATCTCATGTAATTTGGATCTAGAATGATAGAGTTATTCATTTTTGAAGTTGAGGAAAATCACTTGTTTAATGGTATAGGGCAAAAATGACCTATAATGTATCCTCATATCACATGCTCATAAAAGTTTAATTAGCTCTCACTTAAAACATCAATGTTAAAGTAGACATATTGAATTTAATTGTGCAACTTGTAAATATTTCATATCATAAAAATTGAGCAAGTTATGGCCTTGGGAAATTGACTTTCAAATTAGGGTTTAGACAAAATGACCTATAATGTTTCAACATAGAAAATGATTTTCCAAGCAAAACTAGCTCTAGGTCTCAACATGAAAGTTGTTTGCAATGTCATTTATAGTAACTTTAATATTGTAATAATTTTCATATGGTGAAAATTATAGGAGATAGGGTGTAGGGAGGCCCAGTTTTGATCAGATGAATTCATCTGGCCAACCACCATCAACCAACTTGCTAACCTCCAATTATCTTGACTTTTTAGGCTCATGGTAGATCATATATGCATAAGATTATGAAATTTGAAGTTTCCCTTTAGAAATTTGATCAATTGGTGAGGAAGCTTGTTGAAGAAGTTACTCAAGATACCTAGACAAACTAGGGTTTCCAAGGCAAACTACCTCCAAACTCTTGAAGAATACTTGATCAAAGTAACATATGAAGATCATGGGGACTCATATATAATGCTTAGATCCATTGTGGATCACTCCTTGATTGTGCTCTTGTAGCCCTGAGGGTCTTAAACCCTAGATATGTGCTTGCTAGATCAATGAGGATCATGCCCTACCTACAAAAGAGTTAGGCAAATGCAAAGACATAATTTTGGTATTTTGGTTAGTAAAAATGATAATATACAAGTATGATACAATCACATGGTGTTTGGTGATCTCTCCCAAAACAAACCCAATGAAAGAGGGGTAAGGAGGATGCCAAGGTATGATCCCAATTCTAATGCATATGATGAAGTTGCATGAGGGATCTTATGGTTAAAATTGGGGTCTTACAGCTGCCCCTATTTAAGGACATTCTAACTGAGGAGGCGAAGGTTAAAATATTTATATCGACTCAGTAGAATGGGCTTAAATAACAACACAAAAACAAATTTTGGTCCCTAAAAGACCTCATGATGCATATGATATGAAGGTAAAAGTGAATTCTCTGTGGGGAAATATTTCCACAAAGGAAAAGAAATCAGAGAGACTGAAGGTCCGCGGGAACACAATGCATTCCATAAGGAAAACTCACTGGGGAGACAGAGACTATGGATAAAAGAGGTTATGCGTAGGCCATACTACGACTTAAAATTGCTGGGGGACTAGAGGAATTCCATAAAAAAATGGAAAGACTCAGTCGGGGAAATAAAAGAAACTCCGTAGGGGAAACAAATAAATCAGAATAAAACTGAAGTACTCGAATCATGCAGGAAAAGTGATTTCACTAAAGAAATACGCACTCAACTCAACTGGGGAAGAAATAAACTTCAACACAGGAGGAGCAGAAATCTATTATCCACTACCTGTTACTGGGTAAGGAGATAATAAAGATCTGACAGAGAGGACACCCGTCATCGATTAGGATGAACATATTAAAGATGACTCACTCGGAATCACCACCAGGAAGGAGTATTCATTACCGATTACTTGGGTAAGAATAACCTTGTTAGGGGGAAAACTAAAGAAATAGGATTTACAACTACCAGTTACTGGGCAGAAAACCAAAGATGAGAATATCCGTCACCGGCTAAGATGAACATATCAAGGATAGACTCAAAGGAAAGAAAATCTGTTATCGGTTATGATGAACATATCAAGGATAGACTTGCCTGAGGATGTTAAGGAGGATATCCGTCATCGGTTAAGATGAACATATTAAGGATAAACCCACTAAAGAAAAAGTAGGAATTATATCTATCGAATGGTGGATAAAAAACCAACAAAGAGAAAATCCGTCATCGATTAGGATGAACATATCAAGGATAGACTCTGCGAAGAGAGAAATGGGGATTACATCTATCAGTTACTGGATAGACTACCATCAAAGAGAATATATGTCACCGGTTAAAGTGAACATATCAAGGATATACTCTACAAAGGGGAGAAAAGCAGGATTTACAACTACCAGTTACTAGGTAGAAGACTGCAAAGAGAAGGAAATCCGTCACTATTTAGGATGAACATATCAAGGATTAACCCTCTGGGGAACAAAATGGGGATTACAACTACCTTTTTACTGGGTAGAATACCAAAGGTGAGAGCATCCGTCATCGGTTAGGATGAACATATCAAGGATAAACTCAAAAAGAGGAAGAAAATATCTGTCATCGGTTAGGATGAACATATCAAGGATATACTTCCTGGGGAATCACAAAAATGAATCCACTGGGGACTCCACCGAGGAGAATACAGGGGTACATTTGTCGGGTATTAGGCAAGAAGTAGCAAACTGCAAACTAAGAAGGATATTACCAGTTACTGGGTAATAAACTCTTAGGGGACCCAAAGCCTCTATCTAGGTAAGAGCTAGAAAGAAACGGTCAATCAAGAGTCAACCCAATGAGGATATAACTCAAGGGGAGTGGTTCCATCCAGATAATCAACTGGGGAGGAAACTGAAGCAATAATCATCCACGAGGAAATAACTCAGTGGGGAAAAGAGAAAGGTTAAAATCTTTATGCTTAAGGGGATGACACTCTACAATTGAGGGAGGACAGACATCAAACTCATATGGGGATAAAGTACTGCCATAATAGAGAATAATAATCACAGGAATGAATCAACCACTATGAACACGTAATTATGCAATCATGAAATTATATGAGTGTATATATGTACATGTATATGATGATTATGCTGACAAAACAATCGTAAAGGATACAAAGGTGTCGCAGTTTTGATTCATCGCCACACTTCTCGGCCAATCCACAAGAGAGGGAGACAAATTGCGGAGAAAAGAGAGATCAACATACCAAAGGCTCAAACCTAGTTGGGGAAGGAGGAGATCTGCTGAAAAAATGTTATCGAGTCTGTGAGAAATTTTAGGTTAACACCATATCAAATGGGAGACAACCCTGCAGAGGAACAAGCACAAAAAGCTACTCAGAAACCAGGAGGAAACTCTGACTGGGAGCGAATCTGATGGTGATTGGTGAGGAAACCAAAGCTCTACCGTAACCATACAAACTGCGGAGGACACCTCTCTTACTCTGCTGGAGATAAAAATTGGATGGATAACAAACACAAACTCTGCTGGGGAAATGAACTAACCAACTCGACTTGGGGATTGCGAAGAATCAACTGCTCTTGACATTCCGTTTTATTGCTTTAAAGTTCATGCTTTTATATGTTTTAGAAAACGATTTTGATTTTAAAATTTTAATTTCGAAAATGATCATAATAAATATTAAAACTATTTGGATGAAATAAACAAGAGTGGAAAGAATTGGATAAAAGCTCAACTTTATTTAAGGGGGTGGTAGTCCGTAAATGATAAGACTCCATAGATTTTTACAAATTTGAAAATGGTAATTTACATGGAAAAGGGTTACATTGAATACAAATGATCACTAATCCTTCTACCAACTCTTGATGTCCACTGTGCTTTTGGCCGCTACTGGGGTGATGAATCATCGTCAACCCTTGTGCTTAACAAAGTTTCCTAATACTGAAGATCAGTAGAATGTAGTTACTTGTCGTAATCCCTATTTTTGCATAAATTTTCCTAAGGTGGGGTACTCAATTTATCGGGATGATTCTTTATCTTTTATGTCTCTAACTTTTTCCTGGACCGCCCTTTCAGGTTTTCAACCCACTGCGACGCTCATTTTTTCCTAAGCCTCCCTTTTGGGTTTTCAACTTAGCGAGTTGTTCTTTTCTTTTTTAGGCGAAGTATTTCTTGACTGCATCTGCGTTCACAGGACGAGTGAACTCTTCACCATCCATAGTTGTAAGAATCAAAGCACCGCCTGAAAAGGCTCTTTTGACAACATATTGGCCTTCATAATTAGGAGTCCGTAAGACCCCAATTTTGGCCCTAAGATCCCTCATGGCATCATAACATTGCATTTGCAAAGCCTCAAGGATCATGAGCATCTTGGTTCCCTTTACCTTTGGTTGGGATCTCTTGTGAGTGGTTTGATATCACCAAGCATGCTTGAATTGTATATTATTTATTTTCTCATTTTTATTTACTAACCAAAAGCACAAAAATATGTCACTAACATTTCTTGTTTGTAGCTTGAGCAATCACAAGGTCTAAAAGCTTCTAGGAGTTCCTTTGTGCAAGGACATGATCAAGAGAAGATGAAAGCAAGCATGGTAATGGTTCCCAAAGCTCTCATCCATCAAATGTTCTTCCCAAGTATCTCAATTCATCATTTTTGATCAAGTAAGTCAAGGGGTTTGAGGTTTGTTTCCCAAGGAAACCCTAATTCATCTGATCATCAACAATGCCTTGCTCATGAAGCAACCTCAGCCCAAGATCAAATACAATCAAGGTAAGTTCTTTAGTTCATCATTTCATGCATATTTGAACTTATTTGAGTTCCCTCAATCATCAATTCATCAAGATATGAGTTGTGGACTTAAGAAGTTGATCAGTCAATTCATCTGACTATGTTGAAATACACTAAGACCTAACTTTTCTTGTGTTGGTCAAATAGAGATGACCCCAAGAGCAAACATGTTCTTAAGGATAATATGAACAACTTTCATGTTCATAAAAATTTGATTTTAAGCATGGAAGGTCATCATCCATTCCAATACATTATAGGTCATTTGGACTGAAACCCTAATTTTGGGTCAACTTCCCAAGAACATAACTCATTCATTTTTTATGATTTTGAGGTGGAACCAAATGCATTGGAAATCTTAATATGTCTAATTCAAATGTTATGTTGGACAAAATTTCATAATCGCAAAATAAATACATGTGATAATGCAAAACATTATAGGTCACTTTGGACTAAATGCATTGAAATGTGAAAAAGTACAACTTCAAGTGCCCATAACTTCTTCATCAAAAATCCAAATGATGCAAAATTTATGTCCAAACGGATTTTATTGAAAAGGTCGACAACTTTGATGTTGGAGGTTTTTCCATTTGAAGCTTGCATCATCAAAACATAAGGGCTTGAAGGTGGTTCATTTTGACAAAATTCTCAAAGGCATATTTTATACATTGAACTTCATGGCCTGTTTTCATAAAATTCCACACTCCAAATGAGTTTTTGTCCAACATAATATTTGTTCCTTATGTCAAGACCTTTCCAACCATTACCCACATGCCTATGCTTCCATTTTGCAAAAGGGATTTTCGAAGACTTGAAGTTTTGTGACCATTTATGCATTTCATGATGAATCTTCATGCACAAGCCAATGCCTTTCAATTTACACGTCCAAAGTTGATTCATTTGAGTTAAACATCCAAAACCATTTGAAATTGCTCACATGTGCCTGTACAGGCCCATGCATGAAGGATCCAATTCTCATGCACACGGTTTTCATCACACTCTCCTTGAGCTCCAGCTATAAATAGAATGCATTGCTTCACTTGAAAGGTAACCTGAAGGCGCCTGAAGTGCTGCAAGATTGAATCTCTAGCCATACCTAAAGGAACAAACTCCATTTTTCTCCAAAAATTCAGATCTGAAATTCAATTGCATTTGGTTGAATTTTAAGATCTAAAGTTCCTAGACCTTCATCATTTGATCCATTGAAGTTTCTGTTTGCAAAAGGAACCAAAGAGAGTGACTCATTTCTTCATAATCCAAAGGTTTTGCTCAATTGAAATTTGCTTCGAATCTCATTATACTTTGCTCCATTTGCCTTGATCTTGTGTTGTCTGAAGTCCTCTCTATAGAGGCATCATTATTGTGTGTTTAATTGTTGGAATCGAGCAAGTTCAGTTGAACACCACCAAACTTCCATCTCTGATTTCTCTCTTAATAGGAATCTAGAGTGGAATTGAGTGGCATAGGAGTGATGTACATCACTTCACCTTTCGAATGGTGCCTGGATCGTGCATTTTAGTTAACATTTGAAACTCTGCATTTTTTGGTCTCCACCAGAGCTCACTGGAGAAGGCGGTGGCGCTGGCCACCGTCTTTTTGCCAGATCCAATCTGAGTCGTGCGATGCATTCTCCAGATTTAATCTTCATGCTCCATTGTTATGACTTTTATTTAATCTTCATGTGACTCATTGACTGGAGTGTTTGGTGTGCGCGCATACCATAGTCGTTTGATGATCCAGCTCAATTAATGAGCTTAGATCCAACGCGTGTGGATTTTCCATATTTTCATTTTCTGATTTTATTTTCTTTTATTTCTTTTAATTCCATTTTATTTCTAAAATCCATATCTCTTTTATTATTGATCCAAAAAATATGGGACCAATTGCATTATTTTTCTTTTAATTTCTAGTTTCTAAAAATGATTTTTAATATTTTTTATTTTATTATTTGCTATTTTTTAATAATTTTCTCTTTTCTGGTCATTTTTAATTCATTTTAAATAGTTTTTGATATTCAAAAAATACAAAAATATTTTCTCAACCTCTTTGAATGATGATAGATCTATGAAAAATATTCTCATCAATTTATTAATTGATTTAAGATTTATTTGAGATTTTAGTTCAATTAGGTTATTTTTCTTCATTTTTAATTGATTAAAAATAGTTTCTGACTTTTAAAAATGCTGAAATTTTTTGTCAAACTTTGTTTGACCTTGTTGAACTTGGGATAATTCACTTGGACTTTTCAAAGTTGATTTGAAGTGAATTTGAAGTTTGACCTATCTTTAATATTTTAATTCAAGTTTATTTTCAAATATTAAAAATGCCAAAAATATTTTGTTTATTTCTTGATTTCCAATCTTCATCTTGCTTCTGTTTTCTACTGTTTGACCTTGATCTTCCTTATCTTTGGTCAATATTTGTGGATTGGTACATTCCATTTCACTTAATGCACTTTATTTTCTTCATTTCTAATTCTTCTTCTTCTTCCTCTTCTTTTCTTTTTTGATCAATGAGTTAAAGGTTGATGGTTAGCATTGATTAGGGAGGTTTAATCTTCCTTGATTCAAATCTAATTCATCTTGATCAATTGATCAACTGAGTGGCTTTGTATTAAGGATAGATTGCTTTCTAAATCATGCAAAGGACTTAAACCAATACAAGATCATTTCTCATCTTCTTTTTGGCATGGCAAGTTGTTGGAGTTCGATTCACTAATCAAGACCTCTAACTTGTGTTGTTGCCTACATTATTATTGACCGGCCTCAGATAGTTGTGACTTCTACATAAGTTCAATTACGATTGCTTAACATAGCGCTAAATTTGCCTTATGGCACACTAACTACTAACACTAACCATTAACCATTAACATTTAATTCTTGCAATTTACTATTCTTGTACATATTATTCATTTGCTTTTCCCCCTTTGCTCACTTGAGCACATGTTTATGTTAATGCAATTTGCCTTGAGCACATAATTGTGTATATATTATTGTGCTTGTGTTTTGTTTTTATTGTTGTGGACCAAATGCAAAGAGATGGACAGATGGACTTAGTTTCTAGGACTTTCCCTATGCAAATTGGAGTAAAAGGACCTTAATGTTGAAGAAGGATTAGGAGGACCAAACTTCTAAACTCACTCTTGTCCATTCTTAATTTACTTCATGGAACTTTTGATGTGTGTGCTTTTATGCTAGGGAATTCTATGAGAGCTCAAATTGAAGAACCATTGTCATGTTCATCCAAAGTGAAAGATACAAGATGCATTGAGAATCTTCTAAAAGGCTTGTTTGATTGTTACTTGAGCTTACTATTATTTTGCTTGCATATTCCAAAGGATGGGAGCTACTTGGATTATCAATATGATCTCAAGAGAGGAACTCCATTTGTGGTCTTGTTTCTTGTCCCTTATCTCTTGTATACTTAGTATTTAGCCATTCTTCTTCTTCCCTCCACTCTAACACAAGCCAAAACTTTTGTGCAAACATTTAAAATTGGTTTTCAAACATTAGAAACCTAAGCCTTATGCTTTTGATTTTCAAACTTTCTTTTCATAATACTTATTTTGAATTAAAACTTCTAAGTCAACTTTGACCATATTTTGTAAATACTTTTCATTGGTAAATATCACTCATTCAAATACCTTTTTGTGGTTTCAATGGCAACTTTCTTAATCAAATTTTTCATAACCTTTAGCTATTAGGTTTGAGTTATCCTTGTGGTAGATGTAATACTCACCCATATCCTTAGTGATGGACAATGAGTCTTCTATGCTTATTATAGGGTTAACCCCTCACTAGCATGTTGAAGTTATCCTCACATGGTGGATTTGTGGTTTTAGGTTGAGTTTTCTCCCTTGGATAACAAAAGATCTTAAGGCTTTTGGACCAATCAATTCACCAACTCATTTTGATATTTTTACCCCGAACTACGAGGTTTTGATCCTAATCTTTTTTAAGATGGTACGTAGGCAATGTGTTTATCCATCCAAACACAAACTGTAAATAACTTGTATATTCTTCTCTCATCTCTTCAATCATGTCTGCACAAACAAATTTTTCACAAAAATACCAACCTTACAACAAGTATGAAAAGGGCTCCCTAGGAGTACCTAGGATGTTTTGGGTGCTTAAAACCTTTCCATTGCATAACCAACCCCCTTACCCAGATCTCTAACATTTTTACTAGTTTTTGATTCAATAAAACTTTTAGGTTTTTGTTCGCTTTCTAACTATTCCTTTGGATAAATAGAAGTGCGGTGGCGACTCGACTTGTATGGTTTACCTTAGATTTAGTCAATATCTCTAATGGTAACGAATACCCCGCTACAGAAAAGTGGCGACTCTGCTGGGGAGCATTTGCCTAGTTTTCATATTTATTGTATTGTTGTGTATATTGTTTTGTGACATATTTTTTGTGTAATTTGGGATTACTGTATTGTATGTAATGATTGAATTGCTTGAATATTAATTCCTTGTATGCTTGGTAATCTTTATGAGATGAGTTATATACCCGGACTCGAGTGCACTTAGGATAGGAGAATGGCATAGTCTTGTTGACTTGTGTGGAGTTATTCCTTAGCAAGTTGACTTGCAAGTCCATTCACTTGGTGGAGGTCATGTTGGGATCAATAATGTCACACAAGTAGTTGTGGTTAGACATTACTCTCTCCAATATAGGCCATAGAAGCCAAGGACCTTAGTTTACCAAGTCCATCTTGGCCTATTCTTAGGACGTAGTGCAAAAGTCGTTCAAGTGTAAGATTTGATACGATTGTTATGCGATATGTAACACCCTTCTAAAATACCCCAAATATTTAATTAAAAATAACAATATGTCAATCAGAGTAAATATGCAATTTAAGGGTGTCACACAATATTTCACACCATTCAACAATATAACTGTCATGCTCTTTTATTAATTCAAAACATAAGCATTTTTTTTTGCATAAAACGCAGCGGATAGAAATCTCATCAATCATGTAAAACATGTAACATATTGCATGTAAAATTATTCAATAAGGTAAAACATCCCGTCCCGATGTTACATCTATCAGAGCACGACCCACTAAAGAGACTACACTAGACTCCAAGCACTAGCTTCTACTCAATCACTGCTCGTTACCTGAAAAATAGTTGTAAGGGTGAGTTCCTCAATCGATATAATAAGCATTATAAATTAACATGTAATGCCAAGTAATTTCACACATTCATCACCCTAATCAGATCATACATTCAGCAACGGCAACATCAACTAAAATCATACTCAACTCAACCACAAAACACACGTATAATATTGGAATACATCCATTCATATTATACGCCATACAATACAAATGCAATGAGACTCCATGCATGCGGTACCGACTATTTGTGAACATATAGTTCACCTCACCGTCCAAATCCAGGCACGGCTACCAAGTCCAACTAGTCCCACTCATTTGAGACCTAGTGACTCACTCACTAATTCCTCACCACGGGAATTAGCTACCACCCCTCAAGGGCTATGCTATGCACGCTAATTCACCTAGCATGCAAACATCGACAACAGTCCATAATGACTAACTCACTAATTCCTCACAATGGGAATTAGCTACCACCATAAGGCCACAATATGCATGCTAATCACCTAGCAATGCTACATCATCAACAACAATTCAAGAATAGACATATGCTCACACTCTAAGCCATAAAACAGTCTATTCACAAATGCACACATAACTGATACATTCACAGCATCATGCAAACCATCACACATCATCAGTATTTTATCACATAAGCATATCATATCATGCCAAATAACAACCACAGTATTAGCACACTCTACTAATACCTATACTACTCAAAACAACGGGGAATGATCCCTAATATATCATACATCAGCTAAATTACGTTACTCAGCTGAACAGCTAAAAACTGCACAACAACAGCTCAGGAAAATCACAAGTCTGCCCATACGCGTATTGCCTAGTCCCATACGCGTATGGCCCATTTCTCAGCCAAAACCCATACGCGTAACACCATCCCGTACGCGTATGCTACGCGTACCACATCCCCCATACGCGTACCAACAGAGACCAAAACACGTTCAAAACATCATCTTCCTCATCCATACGCGTATTGCCTAGTGCCATACGCGTACCAGACCATCTCATACGCGTATTGCCTAATGCCATACGCGTACCAGACCATCTCATACGCGTATTGCCTAATGCCATACGCGTACCAGACCATCTCATACGCGTATTGCCTAATGCCATACGCGTATGACCAGAAACCAGAATTTCCAGATCTGCAATGGCTTTCTCTGCTACGAAATTCCTCAGATCCAACCTTCCACAGTCCAATTTTACACAGTATTCGTTCATATCATCTAACACAAATCATATCTTATTCAATCTCACAAATCCTAACACTATTGCATCTAATTCCTACGAATTTCCTTCAATTTTAATCCAGATTCGTTCATCCCAAAAGTTCACAATTTTCAGCATAATTATTCCAATCAGAGGTAAATCAATGGTTTATCACTACCCATTACATATTATCCCATAATACCCATTAAACGATGATAAACCCCCCTTACCTGAGTCAATCCGGCAAATCTCGGAGCTCCAAGCTTTTCCTTCCTTCAACCCTTGTTCTCTTGCTCTTTTTCCACTTTCTGTCTCTTTTCCCTTTTCACGTGAAAATAACTCTTTTTACCAAATGGAACCTTTTTACTGATTTCTACTTTTATTCCAATAATAATAATAAAAATAATCCAATAATAATAATCCCAATAATATTCCAATAATTATTATTCCAATAATAATAATAATTCCAATTATTTAAGTAAATTAATAAATATATTATTAACTCAATTTAAATAATTATCTTATTTTATCGGGGTGTTACAACTCTCCCCCACTAAAAGAGTTTTCGTCCTCGAAAACATACCTCAAGTGAATAACTCAGGATAAGACTCCTTCATCTGACTCTCAAGTTCCCAAGTCACATTGCCACCTGCTGGTCCTCCCCAAGCTACCTTTACCAAAGCAATCTCTTTACCCCGCAACTGCTTCAACTCTCGATCCTCGATCCTCATAGGTGATGTTTCAACAGTCAGGTTATCTCTCACCTGTACATCATCTACTTGGACCACATGCGACGGATCAGGAATGTACCTCCTCAACTGAGACACATGAAAAACCTCATGCAAATTCGCAAGTGACGGCGGTAAAGCGATACGATAGGCTACCTCCCCTATCCTCTCCAAAATCTGATAAGGACCAATAAATCGAGGTGTCAACTTCTTCGACTTCAAAGCTCGACCAACCCCAGTTATCGGAGTAACACGAAGAAACACATGATCTCCCTCTTGGAACTCAAGTGACTTCCTCCTCTTGTCGTGATAACTCTTCTGACGACTCTGAGCAATTCTCATCTTCTCCTGAATCATCTTAATCTTTTCCGTAGTTTGTTGAACCATCTCCGGTCCAACCACAGCACTCTCACCGGACTCATACCAACATAAAGGTGTCCGACATCTCCTACCATACAAAGCTTCAAACGGTGCGATACCAATGCTCGAATGAAAACTATTGTTGTAGGTGAACTCAATCAAAGGTAAATAACAATCCCAAGCACCTCCTTTTTCCAAAACACAAGCTCTCAAAAGATCTTCCAATGACTGAATCGTCCTCTCAGTCTGACCATCAGTCTGCGGATGATATGCAGAACTCAATCTCAGCTTAGTTCCCAAAGCCCTCTGCAAACCTTCCCAGAACTTCGATGTAAATCTAGGATCTCTGTCCGAAACAATACTCGACAGAATACCATGCAAACTTACAATCTTCTCAATATACAACTCAGCTAATCTCTCTAACGGATAATCCATTCTGATCGGAATGAAATGAGCCGATTTTGTCAATCTGTCAACAATCACCCAAATAGCTTCGAAATTCTTAGTTGTCCTCGGTAAACCAGAAACAAAATCCATACTGATACTATCCCACTTCCACTCTGGAATAGCCAACGGTTGCATTAGCCCAGACGGCTTCTGATGCTCAATCTTTGACTTCTGACAAGTCAAACAAGAATAAACAAAACTCGCAATTTCTCTTTTCATTCCCGGCCACCAAAATAACTTTTTCAAATCATGATACATCTTCGTAGCTCCAGGATGAATACTCAAGCCACTACGATGTCCTTCCTCCAGGATACTCTTCTTAAGTTCGGTAACATCCGGAATACACACCCGATTACCAAATTTCAAAACACCATTCTCATCAACTCTGAATTCACCACCTTGACCTTGATTCACTAGAGTCAACTTATCAACCAAAAACACATCGGATTTCTGACCCTCTCTAATCTCATCCAGAATACCACTCGTTAACTTCAACATTCCCAATTTAACACTATTGTGAGTACTCTCACACACCAAACTCAAGTCTCTAAACTGCTCAATTAAATCCAATTCCTTAACCATTAACATCGACATATGCAATGATTTCCGACTCAATGCATCAGCCACTACGTTTGCTTTACCCGGATGGTAATTCAAACCAAAGTCATAATCCTTCAGAAACTCTAACCATCTCCTCTGTCTCATATTCAGCTCTTTCTGATCAAACAAATACTTTAAACTTTTATGATCACTGAAAACCTCAAATCTTGACCCGTACAAGTAATGCCTCCACAACTTCAGAACAAATACCACAGCTGCCAACTCTAAATCGTGCATCGGATAGTTCCTCTCATGAACCCTCAGTTGTCTCGAAGCATAAGCTATAACCTGCTTATTCTGCATCAACACACCACCCAAACCCAACAATGAAGCATCACAGAAAACCTCAAATAGTTCTGACGGACTCGGTAATATCAAAATAGGAGCAGTAGTTAACCTTCTCTTTAACTCTTGGAAACCTTCTTCACATTTTGAGTCCCAAACAAACGCTTGCCCCTTTCTAGTCAACATCGTCAACGGTAACGCCAACTTAGAAAATCCCTCAATGAACTTCCTATAATAACCTGCAAGTCCAAGAAAACTTCTTATCTCAGAAACTGACTTCGGAGCTTCCCACTTAGATACCGCTTCTATCTTAGAAGGATCAACAGCAACACCACCTCTTGAAATCACATGACCAAGAAAACTAACCTCTTCTAACCAAAATTCACACTTGGATAGTTTAGCAAATAACTTCTTTTCTCGTAGAACTCCTAACACCACTCTCAAATGCTCAGCATGCTCTTCTTCAGATTTCGAATACACCAAAATGTCATCAATAAACACCATAACAAACTTATCTAGGTACGGATGGAAAATCCTATTCATATACTCCATAAATACTCCAGGCGCATTAGTCACACCAAAAGGCATTACAGAATACTCATAATGTCCATACCTTGTTCTGAAAGCAGTCTTCTGAATATCCTCAGTTTTCACACGTATCTGATGATATCCCGACCTCAAATCTATCTTGCTGAACACACTCGCACCAACCAACTGATCCATCAAATCATCAATCCTCGGCAAAGGATACCGATTCTTGATCGTCACTTTATTCAGTTGCCTGTAGTCCACACACAACCTCATAGTACCTTCTTTCTTCTTAACCAATAACACTGGTGCACCCCACGGTGACACACTCGGACGAATAAATTTCTTATCCAACAGATCTTCCAACTGGCTCTTCAATTCAGTTAACTCAACAGCAGACATATGGTACGGAGCCATCGATATCGGCCTAGTACCAGGTACCAAATCAATCGAGAACTCAACCTCACGCTCTGGTGGCAATTCATTCACTTCTTCAGGAAACACATCAGGAAAATCACACACCACGGCTAGATCGCAAATCACCAGTTTATCTTTAGCCTCCAAAGTCGCTAACAGCATAAACAACTCTGCCCCATCTGCTACTGCCTCATTCACCTGCCTCGCTGATAGAAACAAACTCTTTCCTTCCTCACTCTCAGAAAAGATCACAGTCTTATCAAAACAGTTGATAGAAACTCGGTTAAACACCAACCAGTTCATACCCAAGATAACATCGATCTGCACTAGTGGAAGACACACTAGGTCCATCCCAAAGTCTCTACCAAAAATACTCAAAGGACAATTTAAACAAACTGAAGTAGTAGTCACTGAACCCTTCGCAGGAGTATCAATCACCATACTTCCAAGCATCTCAGATATCTCTAACTTAAGTTTCACAGCACAATCCAAAGATATAAAGGAATGAGTCACACCTGTGTCAATAATAGCTACAAGAGGAAAGCCATTAATATAACACGTACCTCGGATCAAACGATCATCTGCAGCAGTCTCAGAACCCGATAAAGCAAAGACCTTGCCTCCCGACTGATTCTCTTTCTTCGGCTTAGGACACTGTGGACTGATATGACCCACCTCTCCACAGTTGAAACAAATCACAGTCTTCGACCGGCAATCTGCAGCCAAGTGACCACCTTTTCCACACTTGAAACACTTCTTCTCATTACTGGTACACTCATGGATACGATGCCCAGCCTGACCACATCTGTAACACTTAGCAGGGGCACTGGAGTCTCCCCCACTAGGCCTCTTCATCCCACTCTGTCTCTGGAAACCTTTGCCAGCTGCATACGGTTTCCCACGATCATTCTGATTCTTGCCTTTCCTATCAACCCTTTGCTGATAGCTCTCTGCTCTAGCCTTGGAATCCTGTTCAAAAATCCTGCAACAGTCAACCAAGTCAGAAAACACTCTGATCCGCTGATACCCAATAGCCTGCTTAATCTCGAGACGCAACCCGTTCTCAAACTTCACACACTTTGAAAATTCCCCAGTAGCCTCGTTATAGGGAGTGTAATACTTCGACAGCTCTGTGAACTTAGCAGCATACTCAGTAACAGACCGATTGCCCTGCTTCAATTCCAAGAACTCTATCTCTTTCTTTCCTCTAACATCCTCTGGAAAGTACTTCCTCAGGAATCTCTCTTTGAACACAGCCCAAGTGATCTCAGCATTCCCAGCAGATTCCAGCTCAGTGCGGGTAGCAACCCACCAATCATCTGCTTCCTCTGACAGCATATGCGTACCGAACCTGACCTTCTGGTTATCGGCACACTCAGTCACTCGGAAGATCCTCTCGATCTCCTTCAACCACTTCTGAGCGCCATCTGGATCGTATGCTCCCTTGAACATTGGAGGATTATTCTTCTGGAACTCACTCAGTTGACGAGCAGCTCCCATTCCCACAACATTCGGATTTCCTCCAAGTACTCCAGCTAGCATACCCAGAGCCTCAGCAATCGCAGCATCATCTCTACCTCTTCCAGCCATCTCTATTCTGAAAACCCAACAAGCTAAAACAATAAGTACTGATAGGGTTATACAACACCTATCCCGTACAGGGGAACAGAATAATTACGACTCGACTCGACCGACTATGCTCTGATACCACTAATGTAACACCCTTCTAAAATACCCCAAATATTTAATTAAAAATAACAATATGTCAATCAGAGTAAATATGCAATTTAAGGGTGTCACACAATATTTCACACCATTCAACAATATAACTGTCATGCTCTTTTATTAATTCAAAACATAAGCATTTTTTTTGCATAAAACGCAGCGGATAGAAATCTCATCAATCATGTAAAACATGTAACATATTGCATGTAAAATTATTCAATAAGGTAAAACATCCCGTCCCGATGTTACATCTATCAGAGCACGACCCACTAAGGAGACTACACTAGACTCCAAGCACTAGCTTCTACTCAATCACTGCTCGTTACCTGAAAAATAGTTGTAAGGGTGAGTTCCTCAATCGATATAATAAGCATTATAAATTAACATGTAATGCCAAGTAATTTCACACATTCATCACCCTAATCAGATCATACATTCAGCAACGGCAACATCAACTAAAATCATACTCAACTCAACCACAAAACACACGTATAATATTGGAATGCATCCATTCATATTATACGCCATACAATACAAATGCAATGAGACTCCATGCATGCGGTACCGACTATTTGTGAACATATAGTTCACCTCACCGTCCAAATCCAGGCACGGCTACCAAGTCCAACTAGTCCCACTCATTTGAGACCTAGTGACTCACTCACTAATTCCTCACCACGGGAATTAGCTACCACCCCTCAAGGGCTATGCTATGCACGCTAATTCACCTAGCATGCAAACATCGACAACAGTCCATAATGACTAACTCACTAATTCCTCACAATGGGAATTAGCTACCACCATAAGGCCACAATATGCATGCTAATCACCTAGCAATGCTACATCATCAACAACAATTCAAGAATAGACATATGCTCACACTCTAAGCCATAAAACAGTCTATTCACAAATGCACACATAACTGATACATTCACAGCATCATGCATACCATCACACATCATCAGTATTTTATCACATAAGCATATCATATCATGCCAAATAACAACCACAGTATTAGCACACTCTACTAATACCTATACTACTCAAAACAACGGGGAATGATCCCTAATATATCATACATCAGCTAAATTACGTTACTCAGCTGAACAGCTAAAAACTGCACAACAACAGCTCAGGAAAATCACAAGTCTGCCCATACGCGTATTGCCTAGTCCCATACGCGTATGGCCCATTTCTCAGCCAAAACCCATACGCGTAACACCATCCCGTACGCGTATGCTACGCGTACCACATCCCCCATACGCGTACCAACAGAGACCAAAACACGTTCAAAACATCATCTTCCTCATCCATACGCGTATTGCCTAGTGCCATACGCGTACCAGACCATCTCATACGCGTATTGCCTAATGCCATACGCGTACCAGACCATCTCATACGCGTATTGCCTAATGCCATACGCGTACCAGACCATCTCATACGCGTATTGCCTAATGCCATACGCGTATGACCAGAAACCAGAATTTCCAGATCTGCAATGGCTTTCTCTGCTACGAAATTCCTCAGATCCAACCTTCCACAGTCCAATTTTACACAGTATTCGTTCATATCATCTAACACAAATCATATCTTATTCAATCTCACAAATCCTAACACTATTGCATCTAATTCCTACGAATTTCCTTCAATTTTAATCCAGATTCGTTCATCCCAAAGTTCACAATTTTCAGCATAATTATTCCAATCAGAGGTAAATCAATGGTTTATCACTACCCATTACATATTATCCCATAATACCCATTAAACGATGATAAACCCCCCTTACCTGAGTCAATCCGGCAAATCTCGGAGCTCCAAGCTTTTCCTTCCTTCAACCCTTGTTCTCTTGCTCTTTTTCCACTTTCTGTCTCTTTTCCCTTTTCACGTGAAAATAACTCTTTTTACCAAATGGAACCTTTTTACTGATTTCTACTTTTATTCCAATAATAATAATAAAAATAATCCAATAATAATAATCCCAATAATATTCCAATAATTATTATTCCAATAATAATAATAATTCCAATTATTTAAGTAAATTAATAAATATATTATTAACTCAATTTAAATAATTATCTTATTTTATCGGGGTGTTACACGATACTACACTCATAAGAGTCTCTCTTGAGAATATTTTCGGAAAACGAGTAGTCGTTTATCCGATAATATCCAAAAGATGGGATGATGACTATGGGAACCTCTTGTAGAACATGTTTGACAGGTTTAAACCCTAATACACTCCCTTTGGGTGGTTCTTAACTGAGACTCCATGCTCGTGACTTGCAACAAACCCTTGATTCATGGTTGATCCGTTCATGTATCCTTAATATCAATGGAACTTGGGTGTTGATAAGTGTAACACCTCAAAATTTGCCCTCCTCTCTTGGGACTAGCTTAGCATATTGCATTTCATATTTTAGGGCATTAGGCATTTGCATATTGCATATAATGTAAGAACAATCAAGTCATCCTCCTAAGTCTTTCTCAGAAGATAGAGAGGTTAAGAGATCCAAGCCTGAGGGTCTCATAAATTGATCACTAGCCATCTGAGGGTTAGTGCTTCAATTAGGGTTTCTTGGTCCTTCAAGGAGTTTGAGCATTATATTATTGGCAAGGATATGTCATCATCATCATGGTTGCATCCTCCTTAAAGGTTTCAGAATTCATGCTCAGGTTCCTTGAGATTAGGGTTTTGACCTCTGGTCAACCCTAATCAGTGCCATTCTACCAGTCAGGGATCTTTAAGGAGATGAGGTATTTGGTGATGGTGTGGATCACATGATCATTTGGTGATGGTGAGGCTCAAAGTTATCTGTGCATGTTCAAGTCATCTGTCAACCAGAAAGTCAACAGAAAGTCAACTGAGGGCTAGGAGGTGGAGAAATGAGTTTCAACATCTCATTCATGTTCAAAAGAGGTTTATTAATCATGTAAAATGCATATCTTGAAAAATTTGAGGCCAGATCAAAACTTTCCAAAAATGGAAAGTGACCTATAATTGAAAGTTTCCCAAAATGGAAAGTTTTTGATTCAAATTCAACTTGATCTTGCATCATCAAAGAAGCTTAAAATGAAATTTTGTCCAACATGAGAGTTGAAGATCTCTTTCTCCCATTTCCAAAAAGTCCAAGATCATGAATTTATGATGAATGGTTGAGGAGATATGATCAAATCATTGCCAAGAATGCATGAAACTTCAAATGGCCATAACTTTTGATTCATAACTCCAAATTTGGTGGTTCTTTTTGCATTGTTCTTATCATGTCATGAAGTTTCCAAATACCTCATCACATTTCATGAAATGTTATCACATGATAATTTGCATATCCAAGTCAATTTTGGAGGGAAAAATGGAAATTTAAAAATGGTGCATTGTATGAACTTTCTACCATTGCCATTGTGTTTGAAATGTAATTTTGAGTGAATTTGGGCCTTGGTGTGCAGTGTTCACGTGTGCATCTCATGCATGAGGTGAAAATACAAATTTGTGCATGCACCTTATATCCTTCTAATCTCATTTAGCTTTGGCCTAATCATGATTTCAGGTTGATTAAGAGGACATATATAAGGTTAAACATAACTGTTTCATTCATAACACACATTTTCAGATCTAGATCTTGAATTTTGATCAAAATTTTCTCTCACCAAGAACTTCCAAGTTCTTCACACAAACATTCATTTCCTTGCATAATTCATGATCATGGAGTGGTTTTGAGTAAGATTCAACGTGCAGTTTGAAGAATTCGTGCTAGATTCAACCATGCTTGAAGCTTGAAGGCATCAATGGAGTTTTCAAATTCAGTTGGATTCACACGTGTTTGAGCTTCCAATTCTTCATCAATCATCTCCACAAGACTTCTGGAATTGATCTGGACCATTACAAGCCTTGGAACGTGCAAAACAAGATTCTGCTCTTCAAGAGGTATGATTTTCGACCTTCATAATTCTTCAATCCATGAACATAATTGTGTAGATCTTTGTTTACTGAGAATTCTGGTAGAAAAATCAAGTGAAATGGAGCATTATTGACTGAGTTATGTGCATTTGAAGTTTTGCATCCAAAAATGTTTTTGCACGATTTGAACTTGTTATGATGTTTTAGAATAAATTGTTAGTTGATCTATGATGTACATGGAATAAGGATTTGAATGATATAAAAATCTTTGAGTTCTGGACATTTCTGGATTTTCTGGAAAATTGATGCATGATGTTCATGCCACTGTTCATCTTCTTCATCATGAAGAAGATGAAGATTCATGCGTTCTGGAGATTTACGTCGGTTTCTGGAGAATAGCGACGGTTTCAAGCGACGTTTTCTGGATTTTTTGCATGCAGTTTAGGGTTTGAATGGAAACGGCGTAGTTTCAGGTGTTAGCGCGCATTTCATTTGAATTCCTACACGGTTCGAATCTGGCCGAGCGCAATAGTTCAAATGTTCATCATTTTTTCACATTTCCCTCCATTTCCACATGCCATGATCCATTTGATTTTCATTTTGTATGCTAACTTCAAAAATCCATATCTAATTGAAAAATGCATCAATTAATCCCCAATATTTTGAAAAATAATCCTTGAGATGTCTAGTTTTTTATGATCATGATTTCAAAAGTTGTGCATGGCTGAAATTTTATTGGCTCTAGGTTGATTGATCACATGTGCATGTATGACCTTGCTTGGTTCAAACTATCATGAAATGCTTGTTTTTAATCCAATGGACTTGAAATTTTACATGCTGATTCTAGACACATTGATGGACCTTTGAGGCTTGGTTTGGTATTTTTCTCATGCACCATTTTTGTTTTATGCTTGTGTCTGCATGGTGTGACAATTTGTGTCACACCTTTGGTTGCTCAACTTGTGCAATGTGATTTCCATGCCAAATGACCTCTAATGCTTCTGACTTTTTGTGTGATGATCATGTTATATGTATTGAATGTTCATGAATTTTTCCAGAATTAGTTGAATCATTTCTGTTTTGATTGGGAATTTTCATTCTCAATGTCCAAATGTATGCCTTGAATTGGTCTTTGACTTCTATTGCTCACCACATGGACTTGCTTGATGATTTTGCTTTGGTCCTTTTTAGGACTTGTTCTTGATTGATTAAACATGATTTGTGTTAAATATCAAGTTCTGTTTTGGATTTTTTCTTCACCTTTGACCCTAGGCTTTGACCTAGTGGTTTGTTACTCACATTTGAGTTGTGATTTCAGGTGCAAGTATACACCCCCATGATTGATGTTGATCCTTCATTTGAGCTTGATCATTTGTTGTTGCTGGCTAACATTTGCTTGTTTTGTAGGCTTTGAGGACAATTCACTTGTGTCTATGGCTTATGTGTTGCATATTGGGTTGTCTGTTTGATATTGACTATTGACTGTTTGTCTGAGTGTACTGATTGGTTTAGCTGTTTCCACAGGTACCTAAGTTGCTTTAAGTTCATTTGAACTTTGCTTTGCATTGCTTGTGGTTGGCATACCACTTTGGTATAACTCCTTGATCTTCATGTAGTCTGGAAGACCTGTCATGTTATGTTGGCAGGCAGCTGTCTGAAGCCCTCCTTAAGAGGCAATGCTTGTGGTTTTTTAACTTTGTGCCAAGCAGGTAAAGACCTCTCAAGAGGCAATTGGCAGATAAAAGGGATGTGCAATCCATCCCCTGCTATTCAGTTGTGTCATTCACTTTGCTCACACCATGTGTTGATGCATTGGGAATAAGAACCCAAGATCTTGTTGTGTCAGTCATGTGGAGAAGAGTTCCTACATTCTGAACTCCCACACTTTCTATTTGATTCAAGCTCTCTCAGGCCAGGGATAAGAGTTGTGAGGTCTTACCCTCACTTCCCATTTCATCTGCTTCACCCTAACTCTCAATGTTAGGGTTAAGAGCTAAAAACACCCCATTCCAGTTGGCTTGTTTCTACAGCCTAGCCTTGTATGAGCCACTTGCTTGCATATAGTGTGTGTGCTTGCTCTCTTGTGAATGCTTGTTTGTTGTTTATTTGCTGTTTCAACTTGTTGCCTGTGCGAGTTAGGATTTGTTCAGATACCTCAACCTAGGACCACTGTGGATTGCATGATAACTATTAGGCTCGAGTCAGTCTTCCTTTTAGTTTGTCATTTCCCAGTCTCTGGTTAGGAGAAAGTTTCTCCCCTATTAAGGGGAACTACGTTGCCCTGATCCTCATACCAGATGAGGTACGTAGGCAGGAGATCGTGCGAGATCTCTCCGGGCACCCTTTTCTTTTTTTGCATGTGTTTGCTTGACAGTTATTAGGCTCGAGTTCCAGACTCCCTTTTAGCTTGTCTGTTTGTTAACCTCTTGTGTGTGGGTGTGGAGTCTGACGTAAGTCCAGCGATTGGCAGTCGGTTTCCTATTTGTGTTTGTGTGCTTGGAGTCTGACGTAAGTCCAACGATTGGCAATTGGTTTCCTGTGTGTGTTTGTGTGCTTGGAGTCTGATGTAAGCCCAACGATTGGTAGTCGGTTTCCTTGTTTGTGTTTGTTGTTTGGAGTTGGACGTAAGACCAGCTATTGGCAGTCTGTTTCCCTTTGCGTGTTTGCCTTGACGTCTCAGCGTCTGTGCATGTGTTTTGTTTCGGCGTGCGTTAGCCGAACTCCGGTAGCTCTGATTCTCATTCTAGATGAGATACGTAGGCATAGGATGTGATATCCTAGCGAGCCTGTTTCCTATATCCCCGAACTACGTCGACTCTGATGTTTGTGTCTAACAAACTACGTAGGCCCAGGATGCGACATCCTGCCGAGTCCTCTTCCTCCATCCTCCTCCGCCTGTTTATTCCAGTGTGTGTGCATTCTTTTTGAACAGTTATTTAGCAACCTTATTCTATTTGTTTTGAGCGTAGATCCCGTTGAGTACGACGGACGTGAGGGGTGCTAATACCTTCCCCTTGCGTAACCGACTCCCGATCCTTGCATCTCCAGTCGTAAGACCATTTTCTTTCCAGGTTTACTTCGAGCGTTTCCTTTCCCTCCTTTGGGATAAATAACGCACGGTGGCGGCTCTGTTTGTTTGTTTTTCCCGTCGGTTGTTTTTCGCGGATGCGACAGCTGACGACTCTGCTGGGGAAATAGAAGTTGACCTCTTGCTGGTCCATCTTCCCTAAGCGAGTCATTCCTAGCGCTCTCTAGGATGGTTTTTGTTGCTTGTGCTGCTTTATTTATTGCATTTATGATTATTATACTGTGTATATATTTGCATATATGTTTGCATGCATCATATTATCATTGTGCTGACTCTGTACAGGTTGGTTCCTCTGATTTGGGGTGGGTGTTCTGAGTGGGGCTAAAACCCAGGCCCAAGTATACACCTAGGATTAGTGTGGTCTCACGTTTCCTCACATGTTGGATCAACATGTTGTTGCGACGTGACATACCACAAGCCGGACGAGGTTCTTCTGAGTGAGCTCTTCCTTTGTGGGGTATTCCACTTTGGTTGGGTTATCTCTTTAGGGTTGTTGACTTCGGTGACCGATCTTTCCCGGATCTTTGGTTTAGATGATCTTAAGAGAGCTGCAACGGCACACCCGAAAGGGCAAACCCGTTGAGTATCTTTGCCCAATTGTCGAGACCATTATCCGCCTTAGGACGACCTGATTAGAATTTACCTGTGAGGGGAGGGTTGATTCCTACAGATGCATGTTCTGATGGTGACTGTGATGGTGACTAATAGTTCAGTTATTGATCAGAGTCCTATTTATAAGTCGGATTTATGGATATTTATTTATGAGACGCCGGAGTTCTGTCCGTGGTATTTATCAGTGGGGATCCGTTTATTTCAGGATTCCCTGGGCTGGTTCAAAGGGTCTTGTGGTTATCTATTCAGAGGACTTTCTGGTGATGATGGTGATATATTCTCCGGTTCCGTTTATTTCAGAACCCTAAGTCGGATTTATGGTTACTCGTTCCCTCAGATGGTTGTGATCAATTCAGAGACCGGAACTCAGTGCAGTTGATTTTCAGAGGACTTGGAGGATGGCACAGTACATTGCATTCATGCATCTACATCATCCACATTTTGCATTCATCCGCATCTAACTCATGTCTATCCATACTCAGGGTACATTCTCGATTGAGGTCCCGGTTGAGAGACATCCGGATGTCAGAATATTGTTGTCAAATTATTATCCGTCTCGATGAAACCAGGATCGAAGGACAGAATGTTCCTCATACGGATAAACATTGCATTCATGCGTGAGTCATAATAACCTGTCTTCTATTTTGCAGGTGTCAGTTTCTAACATGTTTGATTGACTCGGGAATGATAAATCCACCCAACGCTGACATTCTCGAGCTGAAAGAGAAGATGAGTGAGTTGATCAGTGTCATGCAAGAGTTCGCCTTGGGGCAGAAAGCAATCGCCGAGAAGGTGGAAAGAAATGAAAGCTGGCTGAAAATAGGGGAATTACAGGGAAATGCTTCGTCGTCTGGAGTAAAGAAGTCCTTGGGTGATGGTCAGCGTGAGAAGGAGGGTGAATTGAGTGATGTGTATGCCCAAAGGGGACACGGTAGGGATCGTTACCACTCGTATGCTGCTACAGTAACGATCCCTACTAGTAATCAATCTGTGCAACAGCGACAACAGTCACCTCAACAGAGAATACAAAGAGCTGGGTGCCAAGTGAGAAGAAGGACGACAGATCGTCAGTTCGATAGGCCATCCGTGACTTATGCCTTTCTGTTTAAGAGGTTGAAGGATCTTGGGTTGGTTCAGCCAAGGACATTGGTTCCAGTGAGACCGGATCAGAGGCTGGCAAACTATGTAGAGAATGTCAGATGTGAGTTCCATTCTGGTGCACCCGGACATCATATTGAGGAGTGTAAAGCTTTTAAGCATGTCGTTCAAGATTTGGTGGATTCTAAAGCCATCAATTTTGCACCGACGCCAGATGTTAACGCTAACCCCGTGCCGGTGCATGGCCCTATGGGGGTGAACGTGATGTTAGAGGATAAGAGAAAATTAGAGGTGATGGATGTGAACCAGTTGAGGACTCCAATGTCTGTGGTCAAGAGACATCTGATGAAGAGTGGAGTTTTCCCTGGTTGTGATAATCGTTGTGTTGCTTGCTCCGTCACTACAAATGGGTGTGTAATGCCGAGGGAGACGATTCAGAGAATGATGGATGAAGGACGTCTTCGATTTGAGAAAGTTGATTGGGGGGAGGACATCTTTGTCATCCACTTGTCATCGTTCAAGCAGGTAGAAATGGACGGTGAAATATTTGAAACACCATGTCAGGCAGTTGAGACCGTTAAGGTAGAAAATGCCATTTGTGTTGAGAAAGAGAAAAAGTTGTCCATTTCTTCTTACAAACAAGCCATGGAAGTGGTGAAGAACAGAGAGGCCCAAGGCTGGGGAAGAATAGTAGACATTATGGTAAAAGCTGATAGGTTCGGGGTTGGCTATCAGGAAGGCCAAGACTCGTCTGGGCAAAATAAAGGCCGTCGTCCACCGTTCACGTTCATCAGTGCTGGAATGCTAGATCCGGGTCATGCCGGTGCGGTGGGTGAAGAAATCGATAGTGACTGCGAGCTCGATAGTTGGATAAAACCGTGCGTACCAGGGATGGAAGTCCAGAACTGGAAGGTCTAAAAGATCATCACTGTCACTCTACGTGAAGAGTAGTATTTCTTGTTTTTCAATTCTGTCTGCATGAAAGCCATACGTTTTGCCCGAAACGTAATGGTTCATTGTAAGGGCCACCTCATGTGTTTCATTTTGCAACATTTTGCATCAGTAATAAATGGATGTTTTTCACATTAAAAGCGGTGTTCCCTGTTTTTCATTTATTTTTGCAGTTTAAAAATAAATAAAAATGGCAATGTTTGTTTTCATTTTTCCCCCTTTTGATTTGTCTCGTTCCGACTTCAAAAAATAATTCTCCGGATCTCATTGATAACAATTCGGTTACACCTTTGAATGACTTCGACAATCCGGTCTATCATGCCGAAGGAGAAGGCGAAGAAGATTGCGAACCGCCAGAGGAATTAACCAGGTTGTTGAAACAAGAGGAGAAGGTGATTCAACCGCACGAGGAACAAGTTGAGCTTGTCAATTTGGGTATCGAGGAGGTCAGGAAAGAAGTAAAGGTTGGGGCCGCCCTGGAGGCGAGTGTCAAGAGCGGAGGTGATGCCATTCGGTCTCAAGAATGCCGGTGCCACGTATTAGAGAGTCTATGGTGACTTTGTTTCACGATATGATTCATCATGAAATTGAATGCTATGTTGATGACATGATAGCAAAGTCCCAAACAGAAGTGGGGCATTCGGTAGACTTGGTCAAGTTGTTGGATCAGTTGAGACAATACAGACTGAGGTTGAATTCAAATAAGTGTGCTGTCGGAGGGCGGTCCGGTAGGTTGCTGAGGCTTATTGTGAGCGGAAAAGAGGAATCGAGGTTGATCCTGCTAAAAAAAAGAGAAAGAGTAATACAAGAAAATGCCTGAATCGAGAACAGAAAAAGAGGTTCGTGGTTTCTTAGACAGATTGAACTGCATTTCACGGTTCACATCTCGTCTAACAGCCACGTGGGAACCCATACTCAAGCGTGTGAAAAAAAAATCAAACGGTCAGGTGGAATAATGATTGCCAAGTGGCATTTGAAAAAATAAAAGAATATTTGTAGGAACCTCCGATTCCAATGCCTCCCGTGGAGGGACGACCATTAATTCTGTACTTGACAGGCCTCGAGGGGTCTATGAGGTGTGTACTAGGGCAACATGACGAGTTTGGTCGAAAAGAGCATGCAATTTACCTTAGAAAAAAGTTTACCGACTGTGAAACAATACATTCACTGCTCGAGAAAACTTACGGTACTTTGGCATAGGCTGCTCGCCGACTAAGACAATATATGCTGGTTCATACCACTTTGTGGATTTCCGAGATGGATCTGATCAAGTACACATTTGAGAAGCCAGCATTGACCGGATGGGTTGCGAGAGGGCAAATGATTTTGACTGAGTACGATATTCAGTATACCTCTCAGAAAGCAATCAAGGGGAGTGTATTGTCTGATTACCTCGCCCAGCAACCCATTGAGGATTATCAACCGATGAAGTTTGAATTCCCTGATGAGGACATCCTGGTTCTCAAATCGAAAGACTGTGAGGAACCGATCCCGGAGGAGGGGCCTGACCCTGAATCCGAGCGGATTCTGATGTTTGATGGGGCTGTTAACGTGAATAGCAGAGTTGATGATGTTTTGGTTACGCCGAAAGGATCCCACATTCCTTGTGTTGTCCGGATAACATTTGAGTGCACCAACAATGGTGGCTGAGTACGAAGCTTGTGTCTTGGGTATCGATCTTCGATGCGTACGTCTACTGGGGCAACGATGTTCTCGCTCGTGTATGGGATATAAGTGGTATTACCTATTGAGGTCCAGATCCCATCATGGAGAGTCCTGATGGATGAAATTGAAAAAAGGCTGAGTGGGTAAGGACTCGGTATGAAGAGTTGAGCCTAATCAAGGAAAAGAGGCTGGCAGTTATTTGTCGTGGGCAGTTGTACCAGCAGCGGATGAAGCGTGCCTTTGACCGAAAGGTGCGACCTCGTGTGTATCACGTAGGAGATCTGGTGTTGAAAAGGATCCTTCCTCCTCAGAACGATCGTAGGGGCAAGTGGACACCCAATTATGAAGGTCCATTCGTGGTCAAGAAGGTTTTCTCTGGCGGAGCCTTGTTGTTGACGACCATGGATGGTGAGGATTTTCCATCCCCTGCGAATGCGGACGCAGTTAAAAAATACTTCATATAAAGAGACCCGCTGGACGAAAAGAATAAAATAGTCCAGGCAAAAATTGGCATCCCGGCGAACCGAAAAAAAAGAAATAAAAAGGTTCGGGCAAAAATTAGGGATATAAAAAGAAAAAACTGTACACCCGGCAAGTCGAAAACCCCGCAAGGGCGACTTGGGCAAAAAAGGGTATCCCGGTGGACTGAAAACCCGGAAGGGCGGTCCAGGCAAAAGAGGGATTGAAGCGAACAACTGCGTCTAGCATGATCGTTTGTACTTTGGATATGACACATGGATAATCCCCGGCAGGGATCGGTCGGAAGCGTCTTGTTCAGAAGGCAAAAAGCACGAAGAGTCTTGAGGACATATGGGGTGTAACCGAGTTGGAACTCGATGAGACCACGGGTTCACATTGCCATTAGGATAGATTTTTCCTTTTGTGCGCAATTACCTCTTTTCAGGAATTGCTTCCTTTTGTATTGCTCATTCATGAGCCACACCTTTTTCAATCAATAAAATGCATATTCAATCAAATAATTTTGTTTTTGTTTTCATTACCGCTTTGATTGCAAAAACATCTGTTTATTTTGATAAAGAAACTTTGCATTTTGATACATGTAGGTCCCTTCCTATGCATGCTTATAAGATTGAAAGCTTGAAATCTTATTCGGAAGGTTGAGTGACCTAGGTGTTGAAATCTTGACACGCCTGTGGCACGTTTTTATCTAACGATCTCTTTTGCAGGTGTTGTTAGATATTTTCACTCACTTGCAGGTTGTGATGTGAAGCCTTTTGACAAAAGATCCCCGTGGAGTCCAGTCAGGGACAAGAGGGATTGAAGAATGGTGAAAGGACGATGGAAGAACGTGCGACGATCCTGGAGAATTAATCAAGAAGACTCTTCAAAGTCTGAGGACTGGAAAGATTGTATGAATCCAGGGCGTTCGATCTCCGTGGAGTACGGAGAAGGCGAGAATACAAGGTGATGAATCAGAAAAAGTCTAGACGAGTCTGGGAGCTCTCAAAAGTGGAAAGCGGATACTGGATTTAGATGTGGAATACCAGGGTTCGACGAGTCGACGGGTGTTCTGTGCCAGACTTTCCTTATTTCCCCAAGCAGAGGCGGAATTATTACCACCCCAGCAGATTCAAGGTTTGTGTCTTCCCTAGCAGAGTCGGGATTGTTATCTCCTCAGCGGTTTCGAGATCAGTATTTCCTCAGCAGCCAGGATGGAAGGTTGCTATTTCCCCTAGCAGGGTTGGAGATTACTACTTCCCCCAGCGGAGGTGTCTGTTGCTAGTTTTTCCCCCCAGCAGCAGTGCTATTTCCCGGCAGGGTGGAGATTGGAGTGTTGTCGAGTTCCTCAGCAGAGTGCCTCGAGCTCCCCAGTGGAGTCCCTTGAGGGGGATACTTTTTTATGAATTCATCATTTAGAGAAGCATAGCATATTGCATAGTTCATTGCGTAGCACTGAAAAAAAACATGCATAAGCATTGCAAGCATAAACTAGTCTCAAGCTGTGGTTACCGTTTGAGAGGTGGTTTCGCTGGTTGGAAGATCAACATCAGCATTGCAAGTATTGGTTACTCAAGCCGTGGTTACCGTTTGAGATTTGGTTTCGCCGGCCGGTGAAGATGATACTCCGAGGAGTTCAGCATCGTGACGTTGGGTCAACGGTATTTCCCCCCAGTAGTGCAATACTGGAGGAGATTTCTGTCGTGCGAGATGGAAGTTGGAGGATGTTACTCTGAGGAGTTCGGCATGGTGACGTTGGGTCAATGGTATTCCCCAGTAGTGCGATACTGGAGGAGATTTCTGTCATGCGAGATGGAAGTTGGAAGATGTTACTCTGAGGAGTTCAGCATCGGGATTTTGGATCAACAGCATTCCCCAGTTAGTCCCCGGCAAGCGTCTGCCTGGTTTTGACATATGTAGATGTCATCCCTGCGATACCAGTAAGTGTCGTGTCGATCCCTGTAATATCCTTTCTTTGGTGTCAGTAAACATCATTGTTCGATGTCAGTAAACGTCGAGTTCCTTCCCCGTCATCAATAAATGTCTGGTCGAACACCCTCTGATATGTCGCCATCAGAGTGGTGGTTGGTGTTATTTCCGGCATTGCCAACGGAATTATCACAAGAAAGTGGAGAACGAGGTTCATTGTTTGGCAGCAAGAATACTATGAGGTTGTCGGGGTTCAAATGCGGTGATCCGGGATCATCCGCGCGAAAGAAAGTTTCGAGGTTCAAAAAAAGCAAAAAAATACAATAATAATCCCCAGCGAATGCGGCGTTCAGGCCATGGGTATTCCTGTGTTACCATTTATTTTGGTATCTAGGTCAACATTCTGTTTCGGTATTCAGGCCGACTTTCTCCGTACCAGACGGATTTTTCTTCTTGTGAGATCACTTCTTTGCCGATTCTGACAGGCAGTGTTAATTATTTCCCATCAGAGTGCAAATTGTTCGTCTGTTCTTGGTATTCAATCACTCTTCACCCTGATCATCTGAAAGCCGAGGCTATTCATATCGACAGGTTCACAGTGGATTGAATATGGGCAGCTGTAACACCTCAAAATTTTCCCTCCTCTCTTGGGACTAGCTTAGCATATTGCATTTCATTTTTTAGGGCATTAGGCATTTGCATATTGCATATCATGTGAGAACAAGCAAGTCATCCTCCTAAGCCTTTCTCAGAAGATAGAGAGGTTAAGAGATCCAAGCCTGAGGGTCTCATAAATTGATCACTAGCCATCTGAGGGTTTGTGCTTCAATTAGGGTTTTTTGGTCCTTCAAGGAGTTTGAGAATTATCTTATTGGCAAGGATATGTCATCATCATCATGGTTGCGTCCTCCTCAAAGGTTTCAGAATTCATGCTCAGGTTCCTTGAGATTAGGGTTTTGACCTCTGGTCAACCCTAATCAGTGCCATTCTACCAGTCAGGGATCTTTAAGGAGATGAGGTATTTGGTGATGGTTTGGATCACATGATCATTTTGAAGAGCTTATTAGAGCTAGGGTTTCATTTTGGAGCCATTTCATCAAGTGGTTGAGGCTCAAAGTTATCTGTGCATGTTCAAGTCATCTGTCAACCAGAAAGTCAACAGAAAGTCAACTAAGGGCTAGGAGATGGAGAAATGAGTTTCAACATATCATTCATGTCCAAAAGAGGTTTATTAATCATGTCAAATGCATATCTTGAAGAATTTGAGGCCAGATCAAAACATTCCAAAAATGGAAAGTGACCTATAATTGAAAGTTTCCCAAAATGGAAAGTTTTTGGTTCAAATTCAACTTGATCTTGCATCATCAAAGAAGCTTCAAATGAAATTTTGTCCAACATGAGAGTTGAATACCTCTTTCTCCCATTTCCAAAAAGTCCAAGATCATGAATTTATGATGAATGGTTGAGGAGATATGATCAAATCATTGCCAAGAATGTATGTAACTTCAAATGGCCATAACTTTTGATTCATAACTCCAAATTTGGTGGTTCTTTTTGCATTGTTCTTCTCATGTCATGAAGTTTCCAAATACCTCATCACATTGCATGAAATGTTATCACATGATCATTTGCATATCCAAGTCAATTTTGGAGGGAAAATTGGAAATTTAAAAATGGTGCATTGTATGGACTTTCTACCATTGCCATTGTGTTTGAAATGTAATTTTGAGTGAATTTGGGCCTTGGTGTGCACTGTTCACGTGTGCATCTCATGCATGAGGTGAAAATACAAATTTGTGCATGCACCTTATATCCTTCTAAACTCATTTAGCTTTGGCCTAATCATGATTTCAGGTTGATTAAGAGGACATATATAAGGTTAATCATAACTGTTTCATTCATAACACACATTTTCAGATCTAGATCTTGAATTTTGATCAAAATTTTCTCTCACCAAGAACTTCCAAATTCTTCACACAAACATTCATTTCCTTGCATAATTCATGATCATGGAGTGGTTTTGAGTAAGATTCAACGTGCACTTTGAAGAATTCGTGCTAGATTCAACCATGCTTGAAGCTTGAAGGCATCAATGGAGTTTTCAAATTCAGTTGGATTCACATGTGTTTGAGCTTCCAATTCTTCATCAATCATCTCCACAAGACTTCTGGAATTGATCTGGACCATTACAAGCCTTGGAACGTGCAAAACAAGATTCTGCTCTTCAAGAGGTATGATTTTCGACCTTCATAATTCTTCAATCCATGAACATAATTGTGTAGATCTTTGTTTACTGAGAATTCTGGTAGAAAAATCAAGTGAAATGGAGCATTATTGACTGAGTTATGTGCATTTGAAGTTTTGCATCCAAAAATGTTTTTGCACGATTTGAACTTGTTATGATGTTTTAGAATAAATTGTTAGTTGATCTATGATGTACATGGAATAAGGATTTGAATGATATAAAAATCTTTGAGTTCTGGACATTTCTGGATTTTCTGGAAAATTGATGCATGATGTTCATGCCACTGTTCATCTTCTTCATCATGAAGAAGATGAAGATTCATGCGTTCTGGAGATTTACGTCGGTTTCTGGAGAATAGCGACGGTTTCAAGCGACGTTTTCTGGATTTTTTGCATGCAGTTTAGGGTTTGAATGGAAACGGTGTAGTTTCAGATGTTAGCGCGCATTTCATTTGAATTCCTACACGGTTCGAATCTGGCCGAGCGCAATAGTTCAAATGTTCGTCATTTTTTCACATTTCCCTCCATTTCCACATGCCATGATCCATTTGATTTTCATTTTGTATGCTAACTTCAAAAATCCATATCTAATTGAAAAATGCATCAATTAATCCCCAATTTTTTGAAAAATAATCCTTGAGATGTCTAGTTTTTTATGATCATGATATCAAAAGTTGTGCATGGCTGGAATTTTATTGGCTCTAGGTTGATTGATCACATGTGCATGTATGACCTTGCTTGGTTCAAACTATCATGAAATGCTTGTTTTTAATCCAATGGACTTGAAATTTTACATGCTGATTCTAGACACTTTGATGGACCTTTGAGGCTTGGTTTAGTATTTTTCTCATGCACCATTTCTGTTTTATGCTTGTGTTTGCATGGTGTGACAATTTGTGTCACACCTTTGGTTGCTCAACTTGTGCAATGTGATTTCCATGCCAAATGACCTCTAATGCTTCTGATTTTTTGTGTGATGATCATGTTAGATGTATTGAATGTTCATGAATTTTTCCAGAATTATTTGAATCATTTTTGTTTTGATTGGGAATTTTCATTCTCAATGTCCAAATGTATGCCTTGAATTGGTCTTTGACTTCTATTGCTCACCACATGGACTTGTTTGATGATTTTGCTTTGGTCCTTTTTAGGACTTGTTCTTGATTGATTAAACATGCTTTATGTTGAATATCAAGTTCTGTTTTGGATTTTTTCTTCATCTTTGACCCTAGGCTTTGACCTAGTGGTTCGTTACTCACATTTGAGTTGTGATTTCAGGTGCAAGTATACACCCCCATGATTGATGTTGATCCTTCATTTGAGCTTGATCATTTATTGTTGATGGATAACATTTGATTGTTTTGTAGGCTTTAAGGAAAATTCACTTGTGTCTATGGCTTATGTGTTGCATATTGGGTTGTCTGTTTGATATTGACTATTGACTGTTTGTCTGAGTGTACTGATTGGTTTAGCTGTTTCCACAGGTACCTAAGTTGCTTTAAGTTCATTTGAACTTTGCTTTGCATTGCTTGTGGTTGGCATACCACTGAGGTATAACTCCTTGATCTTCATGTAGTCTGGAAGACCTGTCATGTTATGTTGGCAGGCACCTGTCTGAAGCCCTCCTTAAGAGGCAATGCTTGTGGTTGTTTAACTTTGTGCCAAGCAGGTAAAGACCTCTCAAGAGGCAATTGGCAGATAAAAGGGATGTGCAATCCATCCCCTGCTATTCAGTTGTGTCATTTACTTTGCTCACACCATGTGTTGATGCATTGGGAATAAGAACCCAAGATCTTGTTGTGTCAGTCATGTGGAGAAGAGTTCCTACATTCTGAACTCCCACACTTTCTATTTGATTCAAGCTCTCCCAGGCCAGGGATAAGAGTTGTGAGGTCTTACCCTCACTTCCCATTTCATCTGCTTCACCCTAACTCTCAATGTTAGGGTTAAGAGCTAAAAACACCCCATTCCAGTTGGCTTGTTTCTACAGCTTAGCCTTGTATGAGCCACTTGCTTGCATATAGTGTGTGTGCTTGCTCTCTTGTGAATGCTTGTTTGCTGTTTATTTGTTGTTTCAACTTGCTGCCTGTGCGAGTTAGGATCTGTTCAGATACCTCAACCTATGACCATTGTGGATTGCATGATAACTATTAGGCTCGAGTCAGTCTTCCTTTTAGTTTGTCATTTCCCAGTCTCTGGTTAGGAGAAATTTTCTCCCCTGTTAAGGGGAACTACGTTGCCCTGATCCTCATACCAGATGAGGTACATAGGCAGGAGATCGTGCGAGATCTCTCCGGGCACCCTTTTCTTTTTTTGCGTGTGTTTGCTTGACAGTTATTAGGCTCGAGTTCCAGACTCCCTTTTAGCTTGTCTGTTTGTTAACCTCTTGTGTGTGGGTGTGGAATCTGACGTAAGTCCAGCGATTGGCAGTCAGTTTCCTGTTTGTGTTTGTGTGCTTGGAGTCTGACGTAAGTCCAACGATAGGCAGTTGGTTTCCTGTGTGTGTTTGTGTGCTTGGAGTCTGATGTAAGCCCAGCGATTGGCAGTCGGTTTCCTTGTTTGTGTTTGTTGTTTAGAGTTGGACGGAAGACCAGCTATTGGCAGTCTGTTTCCATTTGCGTGTTTTCCTTGACGTCTCAGCGTCTGTGCGTGTGTTTTGTTTCAGCGTGCGTTAGCCGAACTACGGTAGCTCTGATTCTCATTCCAGATGAGATACGTAGGCATAGGATGCGATATCCTAGCGAGCCCGTTTCCTATATCCCCGAACTACGTCGACTCTGATGTTTTTGTCTAACAAACTACGTAGGCCCAGGATGCGACATCCTGCCGAGTCCTCTTCCTCCATCCTCCTCCGCCTGTTTATTCCAGTGTGTGTGCATTCTTTTTGAGCAGTTATTTAGCAACCTTATTCTATTTGTTTTGAGCGTGGATCCCGTCGAGTACGAAGGACGTGAGGGGTGCTAATACCTTCCCCTTGCGTAACCGACTCCCGATCCTTGCATCTCCGGTCGTAAGACCATTTCCTTTCCAGGTTTACTTTGAGCGTTTCCTTTCCCTCCTTTAGGATAAATAACGCACGGTGGCGGCTCTGTTTGTTTATTTTTCCCGCCGGTCGCGGATGCGACAATAAGGTGTAAATCTTAATCCACCAAAATGGATGATTGATATTAAGGATGACATGATCCATCCCATGACCTTTGTTTGGTGTGCTTTGCTTGATCCTTGAGTGTGATTGTTGCATTCATGCATTCATGCACCCATTTGCATCCATATCATCAATAATGAGAAAAAAAAATCAAGGAACTTAAGAGGTTTATTTGCAAATTTTCAGACATGGAAAGACAAAGAAGGAATACGAAGAAGTACAGTTTTAGACAACCAGACCTGAAAGAGCTAAGGAATTTGACATCCTATGTATTAGATCCTTTGGGTCTCAAAGCTCGTTTTGGGAAGCTTCTTTCTCTTCTGACTACTCAGGTGGACGAAGGATTGATGAGTGTATTGGTGCAGTTTTATGATCCCTTGTACCATTGCTTCACATTTCCGGATTTTCAGCTTTTGCCCATGCTTGAGGAGTATGCCTACCTTGTGGGTATACCTATTCTAGACCAGATGCTGTTCAATGGCTTAGAGAGTATTCCTACTTCTCAAGAGATAACTGACATGTTGCATATAGATAAATCTCTAGTTGGTGCTCATATGACTACCAAAGGTGGAATTCAAGGTCTCCCTTCTGAGTTCCTCATTACTCAAGCTACTACGTATGGGAAGGCCATAAGTGAGGACGCCTTTGATGCCATATTTGTACTTCTCATCTATGGGCTAGTGTTATTCCCCAACATCGATAAGTTTGTGGATGTGAACGCTATTAGGATTTTCTCTACCCTTAATCCCGTTCCGACTCTGTTGGGTGACACTTACTTTTCTTTGCATATGAGGAATGCAAAGGGTGGTGGTACCATTGTGTGCTGTTTGCCTCTGTTGTACAAGTGGTTTATTTCGCACTTGCCACAGACGGTCGCCTTCAAGGAGAACAAAGGATGTCTACGGTGGTCTACGAGACTTATGTCTCTCACTAATGATGATATCTTTTGGTACAACCGTGTATATGATGGTGTGCAGATCATTGACTCTTATGGTGAATTCTCCAATGTGCCTCTTCTTGGTACATGTGGTGGAATTAACTACAACCCTATTTTGGCACGTCGCCAGCTTGGGTTCCCCCTAAAGGATAAACCCAATAATATTCTGTTAGAGGGTGTGTTCTTTTAGGAGGGTAAAGATCCCCAAGGCTTGAAGGGCAGGATGGTCCACGCTTGGCGCAAGATCCATAAGAAAGGAAGGAAGGAGCTAGGTCCGAAGAATTGTATCGCTTTGGAGCCTTATACTTCTTGGGTTCGGAGGAGAGCTTCTGAATACCTCATGCCTTACGAGTATCCAAGACCTACACCTTTGGTTGTGACTGGGCCTTCAACCCTCCCTGATCAAGGAGTAGAGGAGTTGAGAGACGAAGACCGTTCACGTGCTTGGATCCGTGAACGAGAGGAGTTGCTTCAGCAAATCAAGGAGAAGGATGCTTTGATAGAGTTCCTTGAGCATCAGGTCATTGATGATCCTGATGATGCATGGACTTCTCTACTTCCTCAGTCTTCCAAATTTTGGAAGAGGAAGTACGATCGACTCGCCAAGGAGAAGGCAAATATGGAGGCAGCCTATGAGGAGGAGGTAAAGAGGCTTCGTGCATCTTATCTTCCAGTCTCTCGAGCTTTAGATGATTGTTTCTAGGGATCCATAGGATGATCATTTTCCTTCTCTCTTGTATTGTATTTGGTTACCAATGTTGTACTTCTTTGGTGTAAAAAAACATTTCCCATATATTATTGATATTGTATTTCCATATGTGATAAATGTTTAATATTTCCAATATTTGCAAATAGAACTCTAAAGTTCCTCTGATGTAAACACAAATCATATGCACAAGCATTGCATGCATCATGTGCATAAGCAGGTTTTGCTCCAGGCTTCTTGTCCTATGGTCTAACTCTGTGTTCTTCATTTATTTTAAAGACAAGCTGACTCACCGGTACTACACTAGAGCCAACTCATCGAAACTGCTGGATCATTTGGAACAAGAGAACCGCGAGTTGAAGGAGGAAGTAGCCAGATTGACTGCCCTGATGGAGTCATTCATGGCTGCCCATAGCCAGTCTTCTCCGACACCCTTAACTCCTCCCTAGAGGACGGTCATTTCTGAGATCGCAACTTTTACTGTGCCTGCTGCAACAGTCCACTTTGCACCATCTATGTCGGTCGGGTTCCCATGGGGAATGCCCGCCAATTTTGTGCCAGAGGGTTTTGCTCCTACTCTTTCTTCTTTGCCGGCATTTAGCCCGGTCCTTTCAGTGCCACCTCCCGTTGTGCACACATTACCAAGAGTTGAAGATACCATTTACCATTCTGAACCATCTGAAGGTCCGGATGTTTATGAGAAGATGGATGACATGAAAGACCAATTCCTTGAGCTTCGCAAGGAACTGAAGACTCTGAGGGGGAAGGACCTTTTTGGTAAAAATGCCGCTGAGTTGTGCCTTGTGCCGGATGTGAAGATCCCTGTGAAATTCAAAGTACATGACTTTGAGAAGTATAAGGGAAACACATGCCCTATCAGCCATCTTGTGATGTATGCTTGCAAGATGTCGACGCAAACTGATAATGACCAATTGCTCATCCACTATTTCCAGGACAATCTGTCCGGTGCCGCTCTCTGGTGGTACATGGGTCTGGAAAGTTCGAACATCCGCTCTTTCAACGATCTTGGCAAGGCCTTCGTCAAGCAATATAAATATAATATGGATATGGCTCCTGATAGGGACCAGTTGAGGGCAATGTCCCAGAAGGAGAAAGAGACCTTCAAAGAATACGCCCAGAGATGACGCGAGTTAGTAGCTCAGATAGTGCCACCCCTTGAAGAGAAAGAGATGACCAAGATCTTTTTGAAGACCTTGAGTTCATTCTACTATTAGAAAATGATAGCCAGTGCTCCCTCAGACTTCACCGAGATGGTGAATATGGGAATGAGACTGGAAGAGGGGGTCCGTGAAGGACGTTTGACTCGAGATGAAGGCTCTTCAGCAAAGAGATATGGAAGCTTTGCAAAGAAGAAGGAGGGAGAGGCACATGATGTGTCTTCCCATGTCAAGAGAAGACCCTCTATAAAGAGGAAGATTGCCCGCCCCATTAACAACCAGCATCAGGTGGATCATATAGCACTTGTTTTCAGAGAAGCCCAACATTATCAATAACAACAATCTCAGCAATATCAGCAACAACAGCATCGTCCACAACAACAGGCCTACCAGCCTCGAAACAACAACAACAATACCATCACCAGCTACGAGAGGAAGAGGGTCACCTTTGATCCAATTTCGATGACTTATGCTGAACTCTATCCATCTTTGATTGATAGAAAGTTAATTACTCCACGAGACCCTCCCGCTGTACCTACCAACCCCCAAAGGTGGTATAAGACGTGGAGAATTGTTATCCCTTGAAGACCAAGGTGCAAGACCTTGTGAGAAGCGGGATTTTGTTTTTCGAGGATGTAGGTCCGAATGTGAAGAAGAACCCATTGCCCGAGCATGGGAAATCTGACAATATGGTCCAGGGCTGTCCTGGCAAGTACAAGGTCAAATACGTCAGTCATATTCGACAATTGCTGGTCGAGATGCATCATTTGCTGTGTGATTATAGCCATTATGAACATGACCACGACAGATGTCGAGTCTGTTCTGTTAATCAGAGAGGTTGTCGCCAGGTGCGCAAGGATGTTCAGGAAATGCTGGATGAGGAAGTCATTGAGATCCTTCAAAACAGAAATGTTGACGAAGATGTTGTTGAAGTCAACGTAATTTCTCCGGTATTCCGGATACTTGAGCCTGTTGTCATCAAGTATGATGGTAGCAAGCAGAAGGTTTCTCCTGCTCTGACTATTAAGCCATCCGGCCCAGTACCATACTCTTCTGAGAAGGCGGTCCCCTATCGCTACAATGTTGTAGCATTGGAGAATGGGAAAGAAGTACCCCTACCCTCTTCGTCTGTCGTTAATATTGCCGACGTCGACGGCCTAACCCGCAGCGGTCGTGTTTTCTCGGCTCCGCCAAAGCCGCAAGCTGATGCTTGAAGGAACAACAATGCTGATTATGTTGAAATCTCGATTGGGAATGCTGTGAACGCTCCGAATCCGGCACTTGTTGCTAAACCTGCCTCTACAATGAGAACTCCTGTCTCTGGTGGCCCGAGTGGCAATGCGAAAGAAGATTGTGATGAGATGCTGAGGCTCGTCAAGAGAAGTGAGTACAACGTGGTAGATCAGCTTCTACAAATGCCATCCAAAATCTCTGTATTATCCTTGCTGATGAATTCAGAACCACACTGAGAAGCTCTGCAGAAGGTGTTGGACATGGCGTATGTGGATCACGACGTCACAATTGAACAATTCGACAGTATTGTTGCAAACATTACCGCTTGTAACAATTTAAGTTTTTGTGATGCTGATCTCCCCGAGGAGGGAAGAGACCACAATCTGGCATTACACATATCTATGAGCTGCAAAGATGACGCCATGTCCAATGTACTGGTGGACACTGGATCGTCATTGAATGTATTGCCAAAGACCACTCTTGCGAAGTTATCATATCAGGGGCCTCCCATGAGGCAGAGTGGAGTGGTTGTGAAGGCTTTCGATGGGTCTCGCAAAACTGTGATTGGTGAGGTTGATCTCCCAGTCAAAATCGGACCAAGTGATTTCCAGATTACCTTCCAGGTTATGGATATTCACCCATCGTATAGTTGTCTCTTAGGCAGACCATGGATTCACGAGGCAGGCACCGTGACATCCACCCTACACCAGAAATTGAAGTTTGTGAAGAATAAGAAGCTGGTGGTGGTAGGGGGGAGAATGCTCTCCTGGTTAGCCATTTTTCTTCCTTCTTATATATAGATGCTGAGGATGAAGTTAGAACTCCGTTCCAAGCTTTATCTATTGCTGAACCTATTAAGAAGGGAACTCCTTCATTTGCTTCCTATAAAGATGCAAAGTTGGTCATTGAGCATGGTGCAACTGCTGGATTGGGGCAAATGATTAAGCTGGAAGACAACAAGTCTCGAGTTGGCATAAGCTATTCTTCTGGGGTCTTCAATAAGCAAGGGTTGTTCAAGAGTGGTGGATTTATCCATACCGGTCAAATTGAAGAGGCTGCTGCCATTCTGGAAGAGGATGAAGAGGATTCTGGAAATTTCGTCATCCCTGGAGGGATCTGCAATAATTGGGTCGTTGTTGATATTCCGACAGTTATCCATAAGTCAAAGTAATGTTCATTGTGTTTAAAAACCCTTCTCCCATGCCAAAAGGAGAAGTGATGACATTGTTGGCGCATAAATACAATGATGTTTTCATTCAATAAACTCATGTTAAATGTTTGTTTTTCCAATTATTTTCCCTTTTCACTTTTGCATGAAATTGGTGATCACATAAAACCCATAAAAATAAGTATAAAATCAATCTTTTCATCTGCATAATGATTTTCTTTGTTTGAATTCTAAAATCTCTTTTATATCCAAAATCATTATGCAGGTTAATCAAACCCATTGAACATAATGATCCAACACCATCTCCCAACTTTGAATTCCCTGTATTTGAGGAAGAAGAAGATGATGTTGAAGAGATTCCTGACGAAATCACTCGTCTACTTGAGCATAAAGAGAAGATCATTCAGCCGCATCTTGAGAATCTGGAAACAGTCAACTTGGGGTCTGAAGATTGTGTGCGAGAAGTGAAGATTGGGGCACTCCTGGAAGAATCTGTTAAGAAGGGGTTGATCGAGTTGCTACGAGAATCTGTCGACGTCTTTGTCTGGTCGTATGAAGACATGCCTGGTCTGGATACAAATATCGTGTAACATTTCCTGCCTTTGAAGCCTGAGTGCGTGCCTGTGAAGTAGAAGCTCAGAAGAACTCATCCCGATATGGCAGTTAAGATCAAGGAAGAAGTTCAGAAGCAAATTGATGAGGGGTTTCTGGTGACTTCTACATATCCTCAGTGGGTGGCCAATATTGTGCCCGTGCCTAAAAAAGATGGAAAAGTCCAGATGTGTGTGGACTATAGAGACTTGAATAAAGCTAGTCCGAAAGTTGATTTCCCTCTACCACATATTGATATGGACGGATTTTTCGGATATAATCAGATCAATATGGGACCCGAGGATATGGAGAAGACAACATTCATCACACCTTGAGGAACATTCTGTTATCGAGTGACGCCCTTCGGTTTGAAGAACGCCGGAGCCACGTATCAACGAGCTATGACTATCCTGTTTCATGATATGATGCACAAGGAGATCGAGGTATATGTTGATGATATGATTGCTAAGTCGAGAACGGAAGTTGAACATGTAGAGCACTTGTTAAAGCTTTTTCAGCGTTTGAGGAAGTATAAGCTCCGCCTGAATCCCAATAAGTGTACATTTGGAGTCCGTTCCGGCAAGTTATTGGGCTTTATCGTTAGTGAAAGAGGTATTGAGGTTGATCCTGCAAAGGTCAAAGCAATACAAGAGATGCATGCGCCCAAAACTGAGAAGCAAGTCCGAGGGTTTCTTGGTCGCTTGAATTATATTTCCAGATTCATATCCCACATGACTGCCACATGTGCACCAATATTCAAGCTCCTCCGGAAAGATAAATCTCATGATTGGACCGAGGATTACCAAAAAGCTTTTGACAGTATTAAAGAGTATTTGTCTGAGCCTCCGATTCTGTCTCCGCCTGTGGAAGGGAGACCATTGATTATGTACCTGATAGTTCTTGAAGACTCAGTGGGTTGTGTCCTTGGTCAGCAAGATGAATCAGGAAAGAAAGAGTATGTTATCTACTACCTGAGTAAGAAATTCACTGATTGTGAGTCTCGATACTCAATGCTTGAAAAAACATGTTTTGCTTTGGCTTGGGCTGCTAAGCGCTTACACCAGTATATGTTGAATCATACGACTTGGTTGATCTCCAAGATGGATCCAATCAAGTATATCTTTGAGAAGCCTGCTTTAACTGGGAGGATTTCCCGTTGGCAGATGTTGTTATCTGAGTATGATATCGAGTATCGAACTCAGAAGGCTATAAAAGGTAGTATTTTGGCTGACCACTTGGCACATCAACCAATCGAAGATTATCAGTCAGTTCAGTACGACTTCCCAGATGAGGAGATTCTGTATTTGAAAAATGAAAGATTGCGATGAGCCTACGCTCGATGAAGTGCCAGAACCTGGTTCCAGATGGAGTATGGTGTTTGATGGCGCTGTAAATCAATATGGAAATGGTATTGGGGCAATGACTATTACTCCTCAGGGCACACATTTTCCTTTTACAGCGAGGTTAACTTTCAAATGCACGAATAATATGGCTGAGTATGAGGCATGTATTATGGGATTAGAAGAATGCATTGATCTTAGGATCAAGCATCTCGATGTTTATGGTGATTCGGCCCTCGTTGTTAATCAGATTAAGGGTGAATGGGAAACGAATCAGCCTGGCCTCATCCCATATAGAGATTATGCGAGGAGGATTTCAACATTCTTTACTGAGGTTGACTTCCATCATATTCCTCGAGATGAGAATCGGATGGCAGATGCTCTTGCTACACTTGCTTCGATGATTGTGGTCAGACTTTGGAATGAAGTTCCCAATCTCACCGTGATGCGCTTGGACAGACCAACTCATGTATTTGCGGTAGAGGAAGTGCAAGATGATAGGTCGTGGTATTATGATATCAAATGTTTTCTTCAGAGCCAGATTTAGCCGCCTAGGGCATCTATGAAAGATAGGAAGACCTTGAGGAGATTATCTGGAAGTTTCTACTTCAATGGCGATGTGCTTTATAAGAGAAATCTTGACATGGTTCTGCTCAGATGCGTGGATAGACACGAAGCAGACCTGTTAATGACTGAGGTCCATGAGGGTTCATTTGGTACTCATTCCAATGGACATGCCATGGCTAGAAAGATGTTGAGAGCAGGCTACTATTGGTTGACAATGGAGTCTGATTGCTGCAAATATGTTAAGAAATGCCATAAATGTCAAATTTATGCGGATAAGATTCATATTCCTCCAACATTTCTGAATGTGATCTCATCACCATGGCCTTTCTCTATGTGGGGAATCGACATGATTGGCATGATAGAGCCGAAAGCATCCAACGGTCACAGATTTATTCTCGTAGCAATTGATTACTTCACCAAGTGGGTTGAAGCGGCATCGTATGCAAATGTGACCAGGCAGGTAGTCGTGAAGTTTATCAAGAATCAATTCATATGCCGGTATGAGGTGCTAGATAAGATCATTACTGACAATGGATCTAACTTGAACAACAAGATGATGAAGGAGCTGTGTAGAGAGTTCAAGATTGCACATCATAATTCTTCTCCTTACAGACCCAAGATGAATGGAGTTGTCGAAGCTGCTAATAAGAATATCAAGAAGATTATCCAGAAGATGGTTGTCACGTACAAATATTGGCATGAGATGCTGCCATTTGCTTTGCATGGATATCGTACGTCTGTCCCCACTTCAACAGGGGCAACCCCTTTCTCCCTTGTTTATGGCATGGAGGATGTACTCCCAGTAGAGGTGGAGATCCCATCAATGAGAGTCTTGATGGAAGCCAAGTTGACTGATGTCGAATGGGTTCAGAGTCGTTATGACCAACTGAATTTGATTGAAGAGAAGAGATTGACTGCCATGTGCCATGGTCAATTATATCAGCAAAGGATGAAGAAAGCATTTGATAAGAAGGCCAAGCCTCGTGTGTTCCGAAAGGGTGACCTTGTGCTCAAGAAAGTCTTGTCTTTCGCGCCCGATTCCAGGGGCAAGTGGACTCCAAACTATTAAGGTTCAAACGTTGTCAAGAGAGCCTTTTCAGGTGGTGCTTTGATACTTACAACTATGGATGGGGAGGATTTCACTCGTCCTGTGAATTCAGATGCAGTCAAGAAATACTTCGCCTAAAGATAAAAACATAATAGCTCGCTAAGTTGAAAACCCGAAAGGGCGACTTAGGCAAAAATGAGCGTCTCGGTGGATTGAAAACCCGAAAGGGCGATCCAAGCAAAAGTTAGAGACATAAAAATGAATATGTATCCCGCTAGATTGAGTACCTCATCCTGGGGCAATCTAGGCAAAAATTAGGGATTTGGCAAGTAACTGCATCCTGACAAGACTTTGTTCTACAAACTGTCATCCCTCAGAGATTCTCGCTCAGTCATCGTCAACCAAAGCTTCAAATACATCGGATTCAGAATTGGTGGAGAAATGGTCATTATGTTCAATGTAGCCCCTTTTCCAATATATATCACCAATTTCAAATTTGTAAAGATCTATGGAGTCTTGCCATTTGCAGACTACCATTCCATCAAATAAATTTGAGCCGTTATCCAATTATTTACACTCTTATTTGTTTCTATTAAACAAATGTTTTGCATGTTTTAATTGAGGAATACCATTGTTTTTAAATAATTAGACTTTTCATAACTTGTTTTTAAACAAAGTGAACATTCACCATGATAAAAGGATACTGGGAATGTCTTCAGTGCTCTCCCAAAGATGGTATGATTCTCAACAGGGTAAGACATTTGTTCACATTCCTGGCATGTTTGTATCCTCTTCCTCCGGAGCCTTTTGTGGTTTTCCCTCCCGAGCAGAGTGTATGGTAAAGGTATTCAGCTCTCCTTCCTCCTCAACAGATGTGGGCTTTTGATTAGGGTAGTAATTGGTGACCTTGGAAGCTTCTGATTGGTGGTTGTTCCCCACGAAGATCCATGCTCCCCTTTGATAATTTCCCCGGTGGAGTGGCTTCCCCAGCGGAGCTTATCTGTGCCATGATCCTGTTCCCAGTTGGAATGGTTGTTGGTTCCCCTGCAGAAGTCTTTGTTTCCTGGTACCCCTGATCCCCAACAGATGGGATGTTCTCCATAGGGCCTGGCTTTCTCTCTTGAGATGTAGTACCGGATGTTTATTCAATCGATCGATGGACTTGTTTGTGTTAGATATGTCTGTTCTGTCAGTATTCATCATATATAAACCACACATATATAGTTTTAACATTCAGATATTCATGTTGCATCCTTTGCCATATATCTTTGTTTGTTATCTCCTGCTAGTTGGTAATATATTCCCCAAGCATATTGTTTGTGTCTGATCTCCCCATGAAGAGTCAGCCCCATAAGCAGAAAATGTTTATCCTTTCTTCCATAATCCCCACCGAGTTATGTCCTCGTGGATGATGTTTGTTTTTGTTTCCTCCCAACACATATATTGGGATGGAACCCCCCATTGAGTTATATCCTCATAGGGATGAGTCTTGTTTCATTGTGCATCTCTAGTTTGTTCCTAGATTTGGCTTCTGGAGATTATCCTTGCATTTCCCCGTAGTTCGGATGAATGATTGCTCAGTAACCAGTAATTATCCATCTTTTCCACGACGGATTCTGTGGTTTTCTACCTTTATACCGGTAGTTGTAAACTCTATTTTTTATCCCCTTGGCAGAGTTAACCTTTTTGTTCATCCTAACCAATGACGGTTACTTTTCCGTGGTTTTCTACCCAGTATCTGGTAGATGTAATCCCCTCCTTGACGATTATCATTATCCAATATTCGGTATTGATAATCCTTCACCCTTTTTGAGTATATCTCCCGGATCATTGCCTTTGTCAATGTATCCCCAGCGAGTCATCTTTCATTTGCCGTTTGTCGGTAATGATCGTTTCTCCCTTTGATTGGTCATTATTTTATACCTGGTTTTCGGTATCCTCAATGTCCTTTCTTTTCGGTCGATTTATCCTTTATTAACCCAGTACCCGGTTGCGGATAATCTTCCATGCGTGTATGTTATCTACGTTCTGACGGTAATAGATAATATATCTCATGCGCTCTTCAGTCGAAGTCTTTGTTCTTCCCCAATCGAGTAAGATTCGTACCCCTTTTTTGCGGAGTCGAATGTCCATCCTGTAATCGAGTTTGCTTTTTAGCCCTCTTTTGGATGATGAGTGTCTTGAAAATATTCCCCAATTCACGCCTGGTTGGTCACCTATTATATGCCCAGTAACCGGTATCCCTGGTGTTCCTTCCCTTCTGCTCCTTATTATGACCCTTGTCCCCTGTGGAGTTAGATTTTCCTGAGTTGAAATATACCTTTTTAGGTTTTCCTCAGATGTTTGATATCTCTCACCTGTATATTGGTCTTAGATATTCATTCTCCCCGAGCATGTTGTTCATTCACCCTTATGCCGGTGTTCGAATCACATGTCTCATTGAGCTTATTACCCAGTAACCGGTAATACCTCGCCCTGGTGTTTCCCCGGAGGAGTCCTGTTTGGATGTTCCCCAGCGAGGTCCCTTAGTGGATTCTCCCCATCTGGGTCCGAATTTTTATTCGAAGTATCCTTTGTGGATAATTCCGCTGTATTGGCATATTCCCTAATACATGCGCCTTTGAGTCAGCTCGGGTCTTTCCATTTATTTATTCTTTTGGAATTCTGCTCCCCAAGCTTTGAGTCGTGCCCTGCTCACGCAATTTATCCCCTTTTCTATCCCCATAAGAGTCCCAGAGTCTCTATCCCATGGAGTGAATTACTCATATGGATTGTCGGTTTCTCCGGATTTCTTTTCTTCTTTGTGGACACATATCCCCACGAATTATTACCATTTTGCATACATACATCTGCATCATGAGGTCTCTTAGGGACCAAAATTCGTCTCTTTGTTATTATTTAAACCCATTCTACCTCGTCGAGACGAAGATTTTAACCTTCATATCTCCGGCTAGAATGACCTTAAATAGGGGCATCTGTAAGACCCCAATTTTGGCCCTAAGATCCCTCATGGCATCATAACATTGCATTTGCAAAGCCTCAAGGATCATGAGCATCTTGGTTCCCTTTGCCTTTGGTTGGGATATCTTGTGAGTGGTTTGAGATCTCCAAGCATGCTTGAATTGTATATTATTTCTTTTCTCATTTTTATTTACTAACCAAAAGCACAAAAATATGTCACTAACATTTCTTGTTTGTAGCTTGAGCAATCACAAGGTCTAAAAGCTTCTAGGAGATCCTTTGTGCAATGACATGATCAAGAGAAGATGAAAGCAAGCATGGTAATGGTTCCCAAAGCTCTCATCCATCAAATGTGCTTCCCAAGTATCTCAATTCATCATTTTTGATCAAGCAAGTCAAGGGGTTTGAGGTTTGTTTCCCAAGGAAACCCTAATTCATCTGATCATCAACAATGCCTTGCTCATGAAGCAACCTCAACCCAAGATCAAATACAATCAAGGGAAGTTCTTTAAATCATCATTTCATGCATATTTGAACTTATTCGAGTGCCCTCAATCATCAATTCATCAAAATATGAGTTGTGGACTTAAGAAGTTGATCAGCCAATTCATCTCACTATATTGAAATACACTGAGACCTAACTTTTTATGTGTTGGTCAAATGGAGATGACCCCAAGATAAAAAATGTTCTTAAGGACAATATGAACAACTTTCATGTTCATCAAAATTAGATTTGAAGCTTGGAAGGCCATCATCCATTCCAAGACATTATAGGTCATTTTGATTAAAACCCTAATTTTGGGTCAACTTCCCAATAACATAACTCATTCATTTTTTATAATTTTGATGTGGAACCAAATGAATTGGAAATCTTAAGATGTCTACTTCAAATGTTATGTTGGACAAAATTTCATAATCCCAAAAGAAATACATGTGATAATGCAAAACATTATAGGTCACTTTGGACCAAATGCATTGAAATGTGAAAAAGTCCAACTTCAAGTGCCCATAACTTCTTCATCAAAAATCCAAATGATGCAAAATTTAAGTCCAAATTTATTTTCTTGAAAATATCTACAGCTTTTATTTTGGAGGTTTTTCCATGTGAAGCTTGAATCATCAAAATAGAAGGGCTTCAAGGTGGTTCATTTTGACAAAATTCTCAAAGGCATATTTTATACATTGAACTTCATGGCCTGTTTTCATAAAATTCCACACTCCAAATGAGGTTTTTTCCAACATAACATTTGTTCCTTATGTCAAGACCTTTCCAACCATTACCCACATGCCTATGCTTCCATTTTGCAAAAGGGATTTTCGAAGACTTGAAGTTTTATGACCATTTATGCATTTCATGATGAATCTTCATGCACAAGCCAATGCCTTTCAATTTACATGTCCAAAGTTGATTCATTTGAGTTCAGAATGCAAAACCATTTGAAATTGGGCCTCACATGCGCATGTACAGGCCCATGCATGGAGGACCCAATTCTCATGCACACGGTTTTCATCACACTCTCCTTGAGCTCCAGCTATAAATAGAATGAATTGCTTCACTTGAAAGGTAACCTGAAGGCGCCTGAAGTGCTGCAAGATTGAATCCCTAGCCATACCTAAAGGAACAAACTCCATTTTTCTCCAAAAATTCAGATCTGAAATTCAATTGAATTTGGTTGAATTTTAAGATCTAAAGTTCCTAGACCTTCATCATTTGATCCATTGAAGTTTCTGTTTGCAAAAGGAACCAAAGAGAGTGACTCATTTCTTCATAATCCAAAGGTTTTGCTCGACTGAAATTTGCTTCGAATCTCATTATACTTTTCTCCCTTTGCCTTGATCTTGTGTTGTCTGAAGTCCTCTCTATAGAGGCATCATTATTGTGTGTTTAATTTTTGGAATCGAGCAAGTTCAGTTGAACACCACCAAACTTCCATCTCTAATTTCTCTCTTAATAGGAATCTAGAGTGGAATTGAGTGGCATAGGAGTGAGGTACATCACTTCACCTTTCGAATGGTGCCTGGATCGTGCATTTTAGTTAACATTTGAAACTCTGCATTTTTTGGTCTCCACCGGAGCTCACCGAAGAAGACGATGGCGCTGGCAACCGTCTGTTTGCCAGATCCAATCTGAGTCGTGCGATGCATTCTCCAGATTTAATCTCCACGCTCAATTGTTATGACTTTTATTTAATCTCCATGTGACTCATTGACTGGAGTGTTTGGTGCGCGCGCATACCATAGCCGTTTGATAATCCAGCTCAATTAATGAGCTTAGATCCAACGCGTGTGGATTTTCCATATTTTCATTTTCTGATTTTATTTTCTTTTATTTCTTTTAATTCCATTTTATTTCTAAAATCCATATCTCTTTTATTATTGGTCCAAAAAATATGGAACCAATTGCATTATTTCTCTTTTAATTTCTAGTTTCTAAAAATGATTTTTAATATTTTTTATTTTATCATTTGCTATTTTTTAATAATTTTCTCTTTTCTGGTCATTTTTAATTCATTTTAAATAGTTTTTGATATTCAAAAAATACAAAAATATTATCTTAACCTCTTTGAATGATGATAGATCTATGAAAAATATTCTCATCAATTTATTAATTGATTTGAGATTTATTTCAGATTTTAGTTCAATTAGGTTATTTTTCTTCATTTTTAATTGATTAAAAATAGTTTCTGACTTTTAAAAATGCTGAAATTTTTTGTCAAACTTTGTTTGACCTTGTTGAACTTGGGATAATTCACTTGGACTTTTCAAAGTTGATTTGAAGTGAATTTGAAGTTTGACCTTTCTTTAATAATTTAATTCAAGTTTATTTTCAAATATTAAAAATGCCAAAAATATTTTGTTTATTTCTTGACTTCCAATCTTCATCTTGCTTCTGTTTTCTATTGTTTGACCTTGATCTTCCTTATCTTTGGTCAATATTTGTGGATTGGTACATTCCATTTCACTTAATGCACTTTATTTTCTTCATTTCTAATTCTTCTTCTTCTTCCTCTTCTTTTCTTTTTTGATCAATGAGTTAAAGGTTGATGGTTAGCATTGATTAGGGAGGTTTAATCTTCCTTGATTCAAATCTAATTCATCTTGATCAATTGATCAAGTGAGTGGCTTTGCATTAAGGATAGATTGCTTTCTAAATCATGCAAAGGACTTAAACCAATACAAGATCATTTCTCATCTTATTTTTGGCATGGCAAGTTGTTGGAGTTCGATTCACTAATCAAGACCTCTAACTTGTGTTGTTGCCTACATTATTATTGACCGGCCTCAGATGGTTGTGACTTCTACATAAGTCCAATTACGATTGCTTAACATAGCGCTAAATTTGCCTTATGGCACACTAACAACTAACACTAACCATTAACCATTAACATTTAATTCTTGCATTTTACTTTTATGTAATTTACTATTCTTGTACATATTATTCATTTGCTTTTCCCCCTTTGCTCACTTGAGCACATGTTTATGTTAATGCAATTTGCCTTTTGCTCACTTGAGCACATAATTGTGTATATATTATTGTGCTTGTGTTTTGTTTTGATTGTTGTGGACCAAATGCAAAGAGATGGACAGATGGACTTAGTTTCTAGGACTTTCCCTATGCAAATTGGAGTAAAAGGACCTTAATGTTGAAGAAGGATTAGGAGGACCAAACTTCTAAACTCACTCTTGTCCATTCTTGATTTACTTCATGGAACTTTTGATGTGTGTGCTTTTGTGCTAGGGAATTCTATGAGAGCTCAAATTGAAGAACCATTGCCATGTTCATCCAAAGTGAAAGATACAAGATGCATTGAGAATCTTCTAAAAGGCTTATTTGATTGTTGCTTGAGCTTACTATTATTTTGCTTGCATATTCCAAAGGATGGGAGCTACTTGGATTATCAATATGATCTCAAGAGAGGAACTCCATTTGTGGTCTTGTTTCTTGTCCCTTATCTCTTGTATACTTAGTATTTAGCCATTCTTCTTCTTCCCTCCACTCTAACACAAGCCAAAACGTTTGTGCAAACATTTAACATTGGTTTTCAAACATTAGAAACCTAAGCCTTATGCTTTTGATTTTTAAACTTTCTTTTCATAATACTTATTTTGAATTAAAACTTCTAAGTCAACTTTGACCATATTTTGTAAATACTTTTCATTGGTAAATATCACTCATTCAAATACCTTTTTGTGGTTTCAATGGCCACTTTCTTAATCAAATTTCTCATAACCTTTAGCTATTAGGTTTGAGTTATCCTTGTGGTAGATGTAATACTCACCCATATCCTTAGTGATGGACAATGAGTCTTCTATGCTTATTATAGAGTTAACCCCTCACTAGCATGTTGAAGTTATCCTCACATGGTGGATTTGTGGTTTTAGGTTGAGTTTTCTCCCTTGGATAACAAAAGACCTTAAGGCTTTTGGACCAATCAATTCACCAACTCATTTGAGATTCTTACCCCGAACTACGAGGTTTTGATCCTAATCTTTTTTAAGATGGTACGTAGGCAATGGGTTTATCCATCCAAACACAAACTGTAAATAACTTGTATATTCTTCTCTCATCTCTTCAATCATGTCTGCACAAACAAATTTTTCACAAAAATACCAACCTTACAACAAGTATGAAAAGGGCTCCCTAGGAGTACCTAGGATGTTTTTGGTGCTTAAAACCTTTCCATTGCATAACTAACCCCCTTACCCAGATCTCTGACATTTTTACTAGTTTTTGATTCGATAAAACTTTTAGGTTTTTGTTCGCTTTCTAACCATTCCTTTGGATAAATAGAAGTGTGGTGGTGACTCGACTTGTATGGTTTACCTTAGATTTAGTCAATATCTCTAATGGTAACGAATTCCCCGCTATAGAGTCCATTTGACCCTAGAATCTGGTTTGAAAGATAGAATCTTCTTGAGCACAAGGTCACCTTCTCTAAATACACGAGGTCTGGCCTTCTTGTCAAAAGCTTTCTTCATCCTTTGCTGATATAACTGACCATGACACATGGCAGTCAATCTCTTCTCCTCTATTAAATTCAGCTGATCATACCTGGTCTGACACCATTCGTCCTCGGTCAACTTGTCTTCTATCAAGACACGTAATGAAGGAATCTCAACCTCTACAGGGAGCACTGCTTCCATACCATATACAAGAGAGAAGGGGGTTTCCCCTATTGAAGTGCAAATAGATGTACGATACCCGTGCAAAGAAAATGAGAGCATCACATGCCAATCCTTATACGTCACTACCATCTTCTAAATGATCTTCTTGATGTTCTTGTTTGTAGCTTCAACAGTCCCATTCATATTAGATCTGTAGGAAGAAGAATTATGATGTGCAATCTTGAAGTCTTTACAAAGAGCTTCCATCATATTATTATTCAAGTTCGATCCATTATCAGTAATGATCTTACTTGGCACACTATATCGGCGTATAATATGATTCTTGATAAACCTTACAACCACTTGCTTGGTTACATTTGCATGTGATGCCGCTTCAACCCATTTTGTGAAGTAGTCAATTGCCACCAGAATGAAACGATGTCCATTTGAAGCTTTGGGCTCAATCATGCCAATCATATCAATTTCCCACATGGAGAAGACCCATCGGGAGGAAATGACGTTCAACAGTGTCGGAGGAACATGAATCTTATCTGCATATATTTGACACTTGTGGCATTTCTTGCAACAGTCAGATTCCATTGTCAGCCAATAGTAACATGCTCGCAACATCTTCTTTGCCATCGCATGTCCATTGCAATGAGTACCAAAGGAACCTTCATGTACTTCAGCCATCAATAGGTCTGCTTTGTGTCTATCCATGTATCTTAGCAGAACCATATCGAAGTTTCTCTTATACAGCACATCACCATTCAGGTAGAAGTTACCGGCTAATCTTCTCAAAGTCTTCTTATCTTTCAAAGATGCCCCAGGCGGGTAAATCTTACTTTGGAGGAAACACTTTATGTCATAATACCACGGCTTTTCGTCTTTGACCTCTTCAAAAGCAAACACATGAGTTGGCCTATCAAGACGCATCACAGTCAAATTGGGAACCTCATTCCAATACTTCACTACAATCATTGACGCCAATGTTGCAAGAGCATCTGCCATCCGGTTTTCATCTCGAGGGATATGATGAAATTCAACCTTTGTAAAGAAAGTTGAAATCCTCCTTGCATAATCTTTATACGGTATCAAACCGGGTTGATTTGTCTCCCATTCACCTTTGATCTGGTTCTCAACCAAAGCTGAATCTCCGAAGACATCTAAATGCTTGATTTTGAGATCAATGGCCTCTTCGAGCCCCATAATGCAAGCTTCATATTCTGCCATATTATTTGTACACTTGAAAGTCAATCTAGCTGTAAACGAAAAATGCGTGCCTTGAGGAGTAATAATCATTGCCCCAATACCATTACCATATTGATTAACAGCTCCATCAAATACCATGCCCCAATGAAAACCAGGTTCTGGCCCTTCTTCAAGCAATGGTTCATCACAATCTTTCATCTTTAAGTACAAGATCTCTTCATCAGGAAAATCATACTGCACTGAATGGTAATCTTCAATTGGTTGGTGAGCCAAATGGTCAGCTAAGACACTACCTTTGATTGCTTTTTGAGATCGGTATTCGATATCATACTCTGATAACAACATCTGCCAGCGGGCAATCCTCCCAGTTAAAGCAGGCTTCTCAAAAATTTACTTGATTGGATCCATTTTGGATATCAACCAAGTAGTATGATTCAACATATACTGATGCAGACGCTTAGCAGCCCAAGCCAATGCGCAACAAGTCTTCTCTAGCATAGAATACCGAGTCTCACAGTCGGTGAACTTTTTACTGAGGTAGTAAATTGCAAATTATTTCTTTCCAGTCTCATCTTGCTGACCAAGAACATAACTCATACTATCTTCAAGCACATTCAAATACATGATCAACGGTCTTCCTTCAATAGGTGGAGACAAAATCGAAGGTTCAAGCAGATATTCCTTGATACTATCAAGAGCTTTCTAGCAGTCTTCGTTCCAATCACAAGACTGATTTTTCCGAAGAAGCTTGAATATATGCGCACATGTGGCAGTCATGTGTGAAATGAATCTCGAGATATAATTCAAGTGGCCGAGAAAACCACTGACTTGTTTCTAAGTTTTGGGCGCAAGCATCTCTTGTATTGCTTTGACCTTGGCAGGATCAACCTCAATACCCTTCTCGCTGACAATAAAACCCAACAACTTACCAGAATGAACACCAAAAGTACACTTATTGGGATTCAAGCGGAGTTTATACTTCCTCAAACGCTGGAAAAGCTTCAACAAATGCTGAACATGTTCTTCTTCATCAATCGATTTGGAAATCATATCATCGACATAAACTTCAATCTCTTTATGCATCATATCATAAAAAAGAGTAGTCATTTCTCTTTGGTAAGTTGCACCGGTATTCTTCAAACCGAAAGGCATCACTCTATAACAGAATGTTCCCCAAGGTGTAATGAATATGGTCTTCTCCATATCTTCGGGTGCCACCTTGATCTGATTATATCCGTAAAATCCATCCATAAACGAAAAGACCTTGAATTTAGCAGTATTGCCTACCAACATATAAATGTGTGGTAGAGGGAAATCATCTTTCGGACTGGCTTTATTCAAATCTCTGTAATCAACACACATGTGGACTTTTCCATCTTTCTTTAGCACAGGCACAATGTTGGCCACCCATTGCGGATACTCAGCGGTCACAAGGAAACCGACATCAATCTGCTTTTTCACTTCTTCTTTGATTTTCACTGCCATGTCAGGATGAGTTCTCCTCAACTTCTGCTTGACTGGCGGGCATTCTGGCTTCAACGGCAATTTATGCTCCACAATCTCAGAATCCAAACCAGGCATGTCTTGATAGGACCAAGCAAACACATCTGAATACTCTCGAAGAAGATCAACCAACCCCTTCTTCGCATCTGGACACAGTCGATACCCAATCTTGACTTCCTTCACATCATCCTTGGAACCCAAGTTGACTAACTCAATCTGCTCTTCGAATGGATGAATGGCTTTTCCTTCATGCTCAAGAAGACGAGACAATTCATCAGACATTTCTTCATCACTTTCGTCCTCGGCCTCAAACACAGGGAATTCAAAATTTGGAGAAGGAGTAGGATCATTGTATTCAATGGGGTTAGAAACCAACCTGCATAATGATTTGATATTTTGATTTTAGAGAAGTGAATTTGTGACCAAACATTATGCAGATGGACAATTATATTGTTTATTTATGTTTTTTGTGATTATAATTTTCAGAATAAAGCAAAAAGTAAAAACAAAACATCATAGATCTGGATGAATAGAATTAATTTTATTGATGATCAAATTTGAAATGCCTAACAATGTTCACTTCTCCCTTAGGCATAGGAGAAGGATTTTTAAAACAAATAAAAGCAATTACTTAGATCGATGCAAAATAACAGGAATATCAACAGCAGTCCAATTATTGCAAGCCTTTCCATGCGTCACAAAATTGGTGCAGTCATCTTCTTTGTCATCCTCTAGCACTGCAGCTAAGTGTTGTTCATTGCCATGAATGAACCCTCTGCTACGGAAGCTAAGTTACATATACTCTGATCTAGAAATTGATGAACTTTGCTAAAAACCCATACTGGTTCTGTTCTTGTTGTCGGAGACCTCTACCATGCGTCCCCAATGATCCACATTTCCTTCTTCAACAATCTTCCTTGCATCTTTCAATGAGGACATAGGTGCCCCAACTCTCTTTTCAACAGAAATAGATAAGGCTTGGAACGGAATTCCAATCTCATCCTCAGCTTCAACATAAGAGAAAGATGACAGGTGGCTAACCAACAGTGCCTTTTCCCCACCAACAATGACTAATTTTCCATTCTTAACAAATTTGAGTTTCTGATGCAATGTGGAGGTAACAGCTCCTGCCTCATGGATCCATGGCCTTCCCAACAGACAACTGTAGGCCGGGTGGATATCCATTACTTGAAAAGTAATCTGGAAGTCACTCTGACCTATCTTCACCGGAAGGTCCACTTCACATATCACTGTCTTGCGTGAACCGTCAAAAGCTTTGATGATTACACCACTATATCTCATGGGCGCTCCTTGATATGACAGCTTTGAAAGAGTTGACTTTGGCAGCACATTCAACGAAGACCCGGTGTCAACTAATACATTGGATAAAGCATTATCTTTGCAATTCATAGAGATATGCAAAGCCAAGTTATGATTCCTACCCTCCTCGGGGAGTTCTTCATCACAAAAGCTGAGATTGTTACAGGAAGTGATGTTAGCTACAATATGATCAAACTGATCCACCGTAACATCATGTTCCACAAATGCTTGCTCTAGAACTCTTTGTAGTGCTTCTCTGTGTGCTTCTGAATTCATAAGTAGAGATAGTACTGAAATCTTTGAGGGGGTTTGGAGCAACTGCTCCACCACATTGAACTCACTTTTCTTTATTAGCCTAAGTACCTCATCATCATCATTAGTCTTCAAATTGCTGGATTTACCAGACTGATGCTTTGAAGTGCTAATCAGATCTACTGCAGGTACTTCCACCTTCTTACCAACTGTTGAATCTTCTACAACTTTTGGGAACACCGGCCCAAACACTCGACCGCTACGGGTCACCTTAATAACATCAACAATGCTCACAACAGAATTGGTTGTAGGTAACGGGACCTCTTGACCATCCTTCAACATAGTTGCACTATACTGATACGGAACAGCCTTATCTGATGAATACAGGACTGGGCCCGCTAACCGTATGACCAATGATGATACCGATCTTTGACTGATATTGTTACTGTTATTGTTGTCATACTGAATCACCACCCTCTCGAGGTTCTTAAACACTGGAACGATAACATTCACATCGTCATCTACATGACAGGATCGAACAATCTGAATCATACCCTCATCCATCAACCGTTGGATGTCTCTTTTCACAATCATACAACCCCTCGGGTTGATACTGCAGATAGCACAACCATCATGGTCATGCTCACAATCGCTTACCATAAAAATGTTCTTATGCATCGTCACCAAAGACCTTCTGATGAAATGGACATCAAACACCTTGAACTCCCCAAGACAGCCGTCTACCATATTAACAGATGAATTTCCATGGGCTGGCAGTGGGTTTGCTTTCACATTAGGTGTGTGGTCCCCAAAGGACACCATCTCACTCTTTACTAGCTTCTGAACTTCATATTTGAGCGGATAGCAGTTCTCAATGTCATGTTCGGGTGCTCCTTGATGAAAAGCAAAACGGAGGTCAGGCTTGTACCACCATGGAAGTGGTTCAGGAATTTGTGGCAGATTTCTGGGTTGTAGCAAGTTCTTGAGAACCAATGACGGATAAAATTCTGCATGTGTCATAGGAATTGGGTCAAAAGAGACCTTCTTCCTCTCGAAAGTTTGTTGCTGATGATTGTTGGTATTGTTGTTGTAGGTGTTTGCTCGTTGTTGTGGTTGTTGCAGTTGACGTGGTTGTTGTTGAATTGGTGTTGATTGATTTGCTGAAAATACTGGAATTACTGATGATACTTGATGGTGGTGTTAACGGGGTGGTTGACTTCTTCTGGTCTGAGGCCTCCTCTGCCTCCCACTAATGATTGCGTTGGCTTCATTATCCTTCTTCTTACTAAAACTGATGTCGTATCTCTTGCTAGATGATACCTCCTCCTTCGACAACCATCCTTCTCGGGCACCTTCTTCAAGCCTCATCCCCATATTTACCATTTCGGTAAAGTCACTGGGGGAACTGGCGATCATCTTCTCATAATAAAATGAGCTAAGGGTCTTCAAAAATATCTTGGTATTCTCCTTTTCCTCTAAAGAAGGGGTGATCTGAGCAGCGAGTTCTCTCCATCTCTACACGTACTCCTTAAATGTTTCCTTGTCCTTCTGAAATAGTGATCTCAATTGATCTCAGTCGAGAGCCATATCAACGTTGTACTTGTACTACTTAACAAATGCTTCTCCCAAATCATTGAAAGAGCGGATGCTTGCACTATCCGACCCCATATACCATCTTAGCGCAGCGCCGGTTAAACTGTCTTAAAAGTAGTGGATTAACAGCTGATCATTATCAGTTTGCGTAGACATCTTGCGGGCATACATCACCAAGTGACTAAGCGGACATGTGTTCCCTTTGTATTTTTCAAAGTCAGGCACTTTGAACTTCACTGGAATCTTCACATTCGGCACCAGACACAATTCAGCATCACTCTTCCCAAAAAGATCCTTACCTCTCAAATTTTTCAACTCCTTGTGCAGCTCAAGAAATTGATCTTTCATCTCATCCATTTTCTCATAAACATCCGGATCCTCAGATGGCTCAGAATGATAAATGGTGTCTTGTACGCGAGGTAAAGTGTGCACTACAGGTGGTGGTACAGACATGACCGGGCTAGATGCCGGCATGGAAGCAAATGTAGGTGCAAAGCCTCCAGGCACGAATTTCGGTGGCATTCCCCACGGGAATCCGGCAGGCATAGCAGGTGAGAAATGAGCGGTAGCAGTAGGCATGGTAGAGGTAGCCACCTCTAAAATAATGGTCCTCTGAGGAAGAGGAGTTGCGGGCATTGAAGAAGATTGGCTATGTGCGGCTAGAACTGACTCCATCATGGCAGTCAGGCGGGCGATCTCGTCTTTTAGCTCTCTATTCTCTTGCTCAAGACGTTCCATGATTTTAGAGTGATTGGCGCGAGTGTTGTACCGACGAGTCAGCTTGGCTGAAGCACAGAAGAAACACCAATGAGACATCTGGCGAAAAAGAAACCTGCTTATGCAAATGATGCATGAAATGCAATGCTTGTTTATTCATTTTTATTTAAGGAACTTACTATATTATTTGCAAATATATATATATATATATATATATATATATATATATATATATATATATATATATATATATATATATGTATATATATATATATGTATATATATATATATATAACAACAATTGCAATAATTTTATATGACCAAAAATCTCTTTTCATTTATATAATTGGAAGGATTACACTGAGTACAATTTCAGAAACCAAATGAAAAATACAAAAGAAAAGGAGACTAGTCATCCTAAGGATCCCTAACAACAACGTCAGAAGATCTAGCTGTAAGCGCGTACTTCCTTCGAATGCGTCGAATCTCTGTCTCAAAAGAAGCCTTCATCTGAGTCTTCTCGAGGACAAGCTGATCAATAATCTTCTTCCAAGCAACGAAAGACTGAGGTATGCTAGAAGATGAAACCTCCGGCTCTCTCTGTCTCTTTGTCACTCGGTCTTCAAGTAGCTCAATAAGTGCATCTTTGTCCTTCAACTCCAACTGCAACTCCTCATGCTTTTTGCTCAAAGCACGGAAACGCTCTTCCCACATATCCTTATCTTGCTTCATCTTGGCGAGTGCGTCTTCCAACTCCTCTACATCTTGGTTAGGGAGAGTTAATGGCTCAACCACAACCATAGACATAGGTCTCTCACAAGGATAAGGCGTCTTCAACTCCAAAGCTCTTTTCTTCACCCAAAGAGTGTAAGCTTCCAAAGCTACACAATTGCACGGACTAAGCTCGGACCTTCCTTTCCTATGCACATTATGCCAAGCATGCACAATCTTCTGTTCAAATGTTGGGGATCTTTACCCTCTTGATATAAAAGACATTCTAACAAAGTGTTATTAGGTTTGTCTCTCAAGGGGAACCCAAGCTGATGATGAGCCAAAGCAGGGTTGTAGTTAATTCCTCCTTGTGTACTAATGAGAGACACATTAGAGAATTCACCACAACAATCAATAATCTCCAAACTGCTCAAAGAGGGATCAAACCAAACTATATCATCATTAGTGAGAGACATAAGTCTCTGATACCACCGTAGACATTGTTTGTTCTCCACAAAAGCATGTGTCTAAGGCAAGTGTGAAATAAACCACTTGTATAAAAGAGGAACCCAACAGACAATAGTTCCACCATCCTTAGAATTCCTTAGATGCAAAGAGATGTACATATCACCTAACAGAGTAGGCATAGGATTCCCAATTAAGAAAATTCTAATGATGTTAACATCAACAAAGCCGTCAATGTTAGGGAACAAAGCTAATTCGTAAATGAGCAACATAAATATAGCTTCAAAAGCGTCCACACTACCGGCTTGAGCAAAAGCAGTAGCTTCCTTGATAAGGAAATCAGATCGCAACTCAAACAATCCTCCTTTCTTCACCCAATGAGCCTCTATCTCATATTTCTTCAAGTGAAGAGCTTCAGCAATAAGATGAGATATGGGAAGCTCTTCCAACCCACTAAATGGCACTCTACTAGAAATAGGTATCCCCAAGAGATGGGCATACTCCTCCAACATAGGCACAAGCTGATAATCAGGAAAAGTGAAGCAACGGTAGAGAGGATCATAGAACTGCACCAATACACTCAGAAGTCCTTCAACCACATCAGCAGACAAGATAGACAGAAGCTTCCCATGACGTTGTTTGAATTCCAAGGGATCTAATACAAAAGATGCTAGCTTCCTTAACTCTTTCAAGTCGGGACATCTAAAACTATACTTCTTAGTGTTCCTTCATCCACAATCCATGGTCTGAAAATATTTGCAAATAATACCTCAATTCCTTGAAATTTTCGTGTGATGAATGTTATGATGCGCATGAATGCATGAATGCAACAATCATAAATAAGGGATCACACACAAGGCAAACAAACAAAGGTCAAGGGATGAATCAAGTCATTGTCAAGATCAATCATCCATTTTGGTGGATTATGGTTTTCACCTTATCAACACCTAAGTTCCATTGATATTGACAAGACTTGTGTGGATCAACCAAGAATCAAGGGTTTGTGAATCACGAGCATGGATTCTGGGTAAGAACCATCCCAAAGGAGTGAACTAAGGATAAAACCTGTAGATCATGTTCTAAAAAGTTCCCAGAGTCTTAATTCCGTCTATCGGATATTACAAGTTAAGATGACTTACTCATCGACCCATAATATTCTCAAGAGAAACTCGTCTGAGTGTAGTATCGCGTAACAACTATTATCAAGTCTACACTTGAACAGTCTCCACACTACGTCCTAAATAGGCCAAGAGGGGGAAGTGTTCTACGGTCCTTAGCTTCTCGGACCCAAATTATAGATAGTAATGTCTAACCACATATACTTGTGTGACATTTCCAAATCCAAAAGAGTCTCCACTGAGCAGATGGATCTCAAGCCAACTTGTTAAGGACTACTCCACACAAGTCGAACATGACTATACCATCCTCCTATCTTAATTGCACTCAAGTTCGGGTTAGAACTTATCTCACCACTCAGAGATCACCAAGCACAACAAGCAGATTATATCACACAAATAAATATACATACATCACATATATACAACTATATATACACAAAAAAGTAGGCTAAACCCATTGAAGACTACTCCCCAGCAGAGTCGCCACTTAATTTCTGTAGCGGTAAATTCATGATCATCAAGCTATGGATAAGCAAGACATCAAATAACAAGAGTCATCACCACACTTTTATTGTTTCCAAGGGAAAAGGGAAAAGTACGAACAAAACCTAAAAATAAGAAGTTTTCAAATCAAAACTAATAAAATGCCAAAGATTATAGGTAAGGGGTTGGTAACACAGAGGGAAGGTATTAGCACCCAAAGTGTCCTAGATACTCCTAGGGAGCCCTTTCTTGTGTGCATATGTATTTTGTATAAAGTGATGTTTACAAACCAATAGAATGGGGGGATGAGAAAAGAATTCATTAATTATATTTTTGTGTTTGACAAGACCTTCGGATTTGTGCCTGTGTACCTGTCGCAACCTGCGAAAAAAACAACCGGCGAAAAAGAAATGACAGAAGAGTCGCCACCGTGCGTTATTTATCCCAAAGGAGGGAAAGGAAACGCTCGAAGTAAACCTGGGGAAAAGGGAAGGAAAAGACAAGGTCTCGCAACCAAATCTTGGGTTCGAGAGCCGATTATGTGAAGGGAAGGTATTAGCACCCCTACGCATCCGTAGTACTCTACGGGATCCACGTTTGTTGTTCTAGTCGCATCCACTGCATACGTATCTCATCTGAATATGAGAATCAGAGTCTTCGTAGCTCGGCTACCTATGGGTTAGAGGGATGTGTGCTCGGTAAGACGTCGCATCTTATGCCTACGTATCTCATCTGGAATGAGAATCAGAGCAAAACATAGTTCGGCTAACTACGGGTTTGTGTGGGGGTGAACGACGTTACTACGCAATCTACCGGATGCTTGACCTTTGGAGACTTACTCGCCTGTAGTAGAAGGAGTTAACGTGTTTAGGAGAAGAAAAATCAATGAGTTTGTTTGTGTTTTAGGGATGCTCATGCAAAAAGGAAGTCCTTGACGAAGGAATAGTGCTACCTTAATTGACATGCAAACGGGAGACTATACGAAGCCTAGCAATCCAATGGGGAGATGATCACACCATACAAAACATGTATCTTAAAGTAAACGCGCCAACAGGGGGCTCAAACATACATGGGTAGGGCTTTAGTCAAGAGGGGTCATATCAACCTCGACAAACAAGCCATGGAAGGGTAATCAAAGGGGCTCTTAACCACTGACATTGAGCATCAGGGTGAGCAGATCAAAAGGGTAATGAGGATAAGACCTCATAGCTCTTAACCCTGGACAGGGTGAACTCATGACAAAAAGTGGGGATTCAGAAAGGTGGAACCCTCTCTACTGACTGACTGGACAATAAATCTTAGGCTTTGGTTCTGAAGCATCGACACATAGTGTGAGCATAAAGAACGACACACTGAATAACGGGGGATTGACTACTAATCCCTTTTATCCGTCAATTGCCTCTTCATGGAGGTCTTTAGCACTGGTGCCTCTTTTTGGAGGTCTTGGGGCACAAAAGGAAACAAACAAAAGAAAACATTACCTCCTATTGAGGTCTTCCAGCTAAGAAAGCGGTAAAAATGCGAGAAAAATAAAGGGATCGAGAGATCTACCGCATGGATAAAGATCCGAAGTAACAGCAAATAAAGAAAACAAGAAACCCAGAGATCCTTCCAAGCTAACACCATCAAAGAAAGCCAGTCAGTACAGGTAATCGGAATAAACCTCCAGGTGGTATCCCATAAATAAAGTGGAATACCAAGCAAGCCATCCCTGCAAGGGTATGTGAGCCCTCATAAAAACTCAACAAACGGGTTAGTGGAACAAGACGGGGAGCAATCAAAAGTTACACCAAACAAAAGAAATATGACAACAAAGCGTCAGGTAAACAGTGCACGGATACAGGAGACATCACGTCACAACAATCACAAAACAGATTAAAGAGCAAAAGGCAGCTACTGTCGCGATCGCTACTGCATCGCTTAGCGAAGCTTCGCTGCAGGCTCGCCTAGCGAAGGTGCTAGCGAGTGCCTGCGGGTTCTGGATTCTTCATTGATAACAGTCCGATCTCGGTAACCCAAACCCTATGGCATCCATCTCAGAAATGAAACGATTAAACATTCAAGGTATTGTTTTATACATTCATGCAGATCTAAGCCTGTGGGCAAAACTGAACGATATCTCACACATTCAGAGAATTCAAATTAAGAGCATAAGAGTAATGGGAATAAGGGCAAACCTGATTGGAGGGACCGAATGAAATTAAATGGTGCGATTGTGTTTGCAAAGCAATGTTAGGGTTTGTGTGAGATGGAGGTGAAAAAGTGTGTGAGTCAGAGTGAACTTTTCAGAGCTATCTGGAGGCTGCTGCAGATTAGTTCCTAGGTCTCTCTTTCTTTTTCTCTTTTTCTCCCCTTTTTTCCTTTTTGTTTCAACTGAAACTCTAGTAATTATAGCCTAATTTTCATGGTTGGTGGGCTCAAATGAGGGCAACTCAAGCCCAAGACTTTCTGTTATTTTCTGAAAACGCGTGCGCTTTGCCTAGCGAAGGATCTGCTCGCTTAGCGAGCTTGACAGTTCCTTTCGCTAAGCGAACCATTCTGCTCGCCTAGCGAGCATGACAGCTCGGGGACAGATTTTTTCTCCTTCGAGATTAGCGTTTTGGATGATGAATAGACTCCATTTGAACCTGTTGGAAGTAATTCAAGTCTTTCCCTTGTGTTGACTGATCACCCAGATAGAATCCACAAAGTGCCTTGGATGATGCTCAAGCTTCTTGGATCTGATTCTGATTAATGCGATGAAATGCAATGTGAAATGTTAAATGACCTAAAAATGAATGCATGAATGAGGAGGGCAAATTTTGGGGTGTTACAGCTGCCCCTATTCAATCATCAGCTAACCCGAGCAGGATGAAAGCGAACAACTTATTAGACAAACAGGGTGAGCTGTGATTGAATACCAAAGACAGACCGAAAATTTGCGCTCTGAGAACACCACAAAAATGCTGAAGAACACCGCGCTGTTTATTTTTCTTCCGATCCTCTGGCTGAATCTGAATCAGTCTTCTGACTTAATCTGGAGTTTCGATCCTTTGGCTGAATCTATACTCAATTTAGTCCTCTGGTTGGATATTAATTTTGATCCTCGGGCTTGGATAAAATTGTGTCCTCTGGCTAGACATGACTTCAATCTTCTGGCTAGATCTACTTCGATCTTCTGGCTAGATCTTCTTCGTTTCGATTCTCTGGCTAAATCTATTTCCAGTCTTCGGGCTAGACCTGACTTCGATCTTTTGGCTAGATCTATTTCGTTTTGATTCTCTGGCTGAATCTATTTTCGGTCTTCGGGCTAGACCTGACTTCGATCTTCTGGCTAGATCTATTTCGTTTTGATTCTCTGGCTGAATCTATTTCCGGTCTTCGGGCTAGACCTGACTTCGATCTTATGGCTAGATCTATTTCGTTTTAATTCTCTGGCTGAATCTATTCTCTTTGATTCTCTGGCTGAATCTATTTCGGGTCTTCGGGGTAGACCTGACTTCGATCTTCTAGCTAGATCTATTTCGTTTTGATTCTCTGGCTGAATCTATTTCCGGTCTTTGAGCTAGACCTGACTTCGATCTTCTGGCTAGATCTATTTCGTTTTGATTCTCTGGCTGAATCTATTTCCGGTCTTCGGGCTAGACCTGACTTCGATCTTCTGGCTAGATCTGGATTATTTTGATGAGAAATTCCCATCATCAGGATCTCGCATCTAAGGCATGCGCTGGTTGACCCTCTTTCGAACTTTGCACCCAATCTTCATGATAGATATGCAGCTTCAAGAATATTCCACTTCTTGGGCTTCGTACATATTCTTCAGGCTAAAACATGTTGTAACAACTCTTCAATTAGACTTTGTTTTCTAAATTGCGACCCGCGGGCTGGATCCTCTTGTAGGTTGATTTTCTGTTGAACTGTCAATCTACTCCCCTAGCTGGCTTGCTGGGGAAATAACGCTTGTAGGCGACTCTCTGGCTGAATCTCCAAATTGAACCTTAGGCTGACTCTCTGGAAAATGATTCTCAGGCTGAATCTTCGAAATGACCCTCATGCTGGATCACACACATTCGATCCTCTGGCTAAATCTCATGGCTTTTGCTGTAAAGTAATTCTTCAGTCTGCTTTGAAGAACCCGTTTATCAGCTTATGCGTATGCTTGATATGTATGCAAATACAAATGTTATGCATGGTGCAAAAAGAAATCTGCTTGGAGAAGTAAACTTTGGTAGGGAACGGATCGCTGTATCAATCCTTGAATGCTCTGTGGGGAATGATCCGTCTGCCGGGACCGGGGAGCCACCGAAAATAAATCGACTTTGTTGAAAAGTTGACCTTGCTAGGGGAGTATCAACCATGAGAACTTTGCTTGGCGAGGCTCTGTGAGGAGAGTCTGTGGGGAAAGCACTTCCTGGGGAAATGTCGTAGGAATCGACCTTTGCTGGGGATGTGATCTTGCTAATCGTCCTCAATCTGGGGATTAAAACAAATATGTTAAAATTAATCTGCTGGGGAATGGGATGAACACTAGGAACACCACCCTCTCGTCTGTTGGGTATGCAACTACTCCGCTGTTGCTGGGGATACAAGGTGCAACTCTACTGGGGGGACATGCCCTGCTGAGGAGATACTTTGTCAACCGCTTGGGGATGAGGATTCATGACTTGGCATCCGGTTCCTGTGACCTGCAACCAAAAAAACACACGTATGTCCCGGGGGAATTACTCGGTTTGAATTCACCGTCCGGGATTAAGCACATTCAAAGAAATTTTAAATGTTTTCCTGTGCAAATCATCTGTAAAAGCCACCATTATGTTCATATGCAATATTTTTAATCAAGAATTCAGACATCTTTTGCAAACAAACTGATAAATGAAAATAAAGAGGCTCTTTGACTGAACTATTTGACTTTTATTGGTTGAAAAATTTGTGTCAGGAATAGGGAAGTACATCAGGAAGCTGATCCCTGAAAAGAGGCGATCGCTATAAATTGAACAAAAGAAACTATCCTAATGGCAATGTGGGTACGGGGTCCCACTGAGTTTCGAATCTGCTATGGCTCGTATGACCTCAAGACGCTCTGCTCATCTTGCTTTCTGAAGTGGATGATTAGTCGATCTTTAACCTTCGAAGATTGCTGGATTGAACGAAACGGTGATATAACACGGATAACCTCAGATTGCAGTCATTCGCTTATTCCCTCTTTTGCGTGGACCGCCCTTTTGGGTTTTCAATCCACCGGGATACCCTTTTTTGCCTGAGCCGCCCTTTCGGGTTTTCGACTCACCGGGTGTACACATTTCCCTTATTTTTATATCCCTAATAGCATTCACATCCACAAATTTGTCGATGTTGGGGAATAATATCAATCCATAGATGAGAAGCACAAATATGGCTTCAAAGGCATCCTCACTCATGACCTTCCCATAAACGGTAGCTTGAGCGATGAGGAACTCAGAAGGGAGACCTTGAATTCCACCTTTGGTCGTCATATGAGCTTTAACCCAGGATTCGTCTATGTGCAACAAGTATGTGATCTCTCGAGAAGTAGGAATACTCTCTAAGCCACTGAACGACACCTGATCCAGAATCGGAATACCCACGAGATACGCATACTCCTCCAGGGTAGGCAACAGCTGAAAGTCTGGAAAAGTGAAGCAGTGATACAGAGGATCATAGAACTGAACCAAAGTACCCATCAATCCTTCGTCAACCTGAGTAGTCAGCAGAGGCAGAAGCTTCCCGAAACGAGCTTTGAAACCCAAGGGATCTAATACATAAGACGTCAGATTCCTTAACTCTTTCAGATCGGGCTGTCTGAAGCTGTACTTCTTTGTATGCCTTTTTTGTCTTTCCATATCTGAAAATTTTGCAAATAAACCCCTTAAGTTCCTTGGAAATTTTCTTTTTTCTGATGATATGGATGCGGATGAATGCATGAATGCATGAATGCAACAATCACACTCAAGGATCAAGCAAAGCACACCAGATAAAGGTCATGGGATAGCTCATATTATCCTTAATATCAATCATCCATTTTGGTGGATTATGGGTTTCACCTTATCGACACCCAAGTTCCATTGATATTAACGATATATGAACGGTTCAAACCTCCTTAATATCAATCATCCGTTTTGGTGGATTATGGTTTACACCTTATCAACACCCAAGTTCCACTGATATTAAGGATGTCCGAACGGATCAACCATGAATCACGGGTTTGTTGTGAGTCACGAGCATGGAGTCTCGGTTGAGAACCACCCAAAGGGAGTGTACTAGGGTTTAAACCTGCCAAGCATGTTCTACCAGAGGTTCCCATAGTCATCATCCCATCTTTCGAATATTATCGGAGGAACGAATACTCGTATTCCAAAAGTATTCTTAAGAGAGACTCTTATGAGTGTAGTATCGCGTAACAATCGCATCAGATCTTACATCTGAACGACCTCCGCACTACGTCCTAAAAATAGGCCAAGATGGGTTTCGTAAACTAAGGTCCTTGGCTTCTAAGGCACACATTGAAAGAATAATGTCTAACCACAAATAACTCGTGTGACATTATTAATCCAATATGACCTCCACCAAGTGAATGGACTCGCAAGTCAACTTGCTAAGGAATAACTCCACACAAGTCGACGAGACTATGCCATTCTCCTATCCTAAGGTGCACTCGAGTTCGGGTATAGAACTCATCTCACAGATCACTAAAGCATGCAAGCAATTGATATATCAAGCAAATCAATCATTACAAATAATACATTCATCCCAAATTGCACCAGAAATATGTCATAAACAATATATCACAATAATTGTGAAAAGTTGGCAAACCCACTAGGAGACTTATCCCCAGCAGAGTCGCCACTTTTCTGTAGCGGTGTATTCATCACCATCGGAAATATTGATTAGATCTGAGGTAAATCATACAAGGTAGAGTCGCCACCACACTTTTATTTATCCAAAGGAATGGCTAAAAAGCGAACAAAAGCCTAAGAAGTTTTGCAAGAGAAAACTAATAAAAGGGGTACAGAGATCTGAGTAAGGGGGTAATTATGCAAAGGGAAGCTGTTAGGCACCCAATGCATCCTAGGTACTCCTAGGGACCCCTTTTCACAAATTGTTGCAAAAAGTATTGTTTATGAAATATTTATTGTGCAAACATGAGGGAAGAGGTGAGAAAAGAATGTACAAGTTAGTTATTTTTGTGTTTAGATGGATAACCATTGCCTACGTACCTTTACAGGATCAAAACCTCGTAGTTCGGCTAAAAGATTTCCAAAAAAAGATGAGTGGTTTGATTTTAAACAAAAGCCTTAAGATCTTTCGTTATCCACGGGAGAAAACTCAACCTATACAACCACAAGTCCACCATGTGAGAACAGCTTCAACTAACTAGTGAGGCATTATGCCATATAATAAGCAAGGAAGTCTTACAATTCAATCACTAAGGACAAAAGGTGAGATTAACATCAACCACTAAGATAATTGAGATCTATGGCTAATGTATGAAAACTTGACTAAGGAATGGACAAGGGCCACAAAAGCAATTGAATGAGTGGAATTAACCAATTAGAATTATTTACAAAATGAAGTCAAAGTATGATTAGAGTTTAATTCAAAAGAAGTATTGTGAAAATGAAGTTTGAAAATCAAAGGCATAAGGCCTAGGTTTCTAGTTTTGAAAACAGGTGAAAATGTTTGCACAATAGTTTTCATGTTTGGGTTAACATTCAAATGGAGGTTTAAAGAACAAAAAGTGGGAGGATGAGGAGCAAAACTTCATAGGAATTCCTCTCTTGAGATCATATGTAGATGATCCAAGTGGTTCCTTTGGAAAAAGCAACACAAAGCAATAAGCAAATAAGCAAGGTTTAAAAAGAATAAAAGCTGGAAACGGATTCCCAATAAATGTTCTTACATCCAACTCCGAAAACGGAACGGGAAACGGAGTGCCAATAAATGGTCTTACGTCCAACTCCACAAAGCAACACGGGAAACAGATAGCCAATCAATGGTCTTACATCTGACTCCACAAAACAAAACAGGAAAGGAAATGGAGTGCCAATAAATGGTCTTATATCCAGCTCCCAAATAGGAACAGGAAATAGATGGCCAATCAATGGTCTTACATCTGACTCCTCAAACAAAGCAAATAACAAATGCAAAAGCAATATGCAAAACAATATGCAACAGCAATATGCAAGAACAATATGCAACGCCAACACAAGCAATCACAATCAATCAGTTAGCACACTCTATACACAATCAAGAGGCTCAATCAAGGTTAGGCTTTAGTCAAGGGGTCATATCAACCTCGACAACCAAGCTGATACTGTATGGGTGTTTTGAGCTCTTAACCCTAACATTGAGAGTTAGGGTGAAGCAGATGAAATGGGAAATGAGGATTAGACCTCATAGCTCTTAACCCTGGCCGGGGTGAGCTTGAATCAATGAAAGTGTGGGAGTCCAGAATGAGGAACTCTACTCCACATGACTGACTCTATATACAATGATCTTGGGTGTTTATTCAAATGCATCAGCACGTAGTGTGAGGAATATGAAAGACTCAACTGAATAGCAGGGGATTGATTGCAAATCCCTTCTATCTGCCAATTGCCTCTTCACTTAGGAGGACTTAACCTGTATGCCTCGACAAGGAGGTCTTTAGCACAAAGATAAACATACACAAACATTGCCTCTTAAGGAGGACTTCAGCCAAATGCCTGCCAAACAGAAACGACAGGGCTTCCAGACTACATGGAGAAAAGAGGTTACATAAGTGGTATGCCAACCACACGCAAAGCAAAGTTCAAATGAACTTAAAGCGGCTAAGGTACCTGTATGAAAAGCTAAACAATCAGTATTATGTTCAGACAAACAACCAACAGATAACAACAGACAGACATTCCCAATATGTACAACATGTAAGCCATAAGAGGTAAACACTCAAGTGATTCACTACCAAAGGACCTACAAAATAACCAAAGGTTAGAAAACAAAGCAAAATAGCAAAGCTCAAATGATGAAGCAACATCAACCATGGAGCTAAAGGCTTGAACCTGAAATACAAAACTCAAATGTGAGTCCAAACCCCTAGGGCAAAGCCTAGGGTCAAAAGTGAATCAAAAAGTCAAAACAGCAACCAATATTCAGCATGAAGCAACTTTAAACAAGCAAGAACATGTCCTAAAAAGGACCAAGTCAAAAGCATCAAGCAAAGTCATCTCATGAGCAAGATATGGCAAAGGCAATTTCAAAGCACACAATTTGATATCAAGAATCAAAATTCCATATTAAAACAGAAATGACTCAAACAATCATGAAAAAATTTATGAGCATACCACATGTCAAACAACAGTATCATGCAAAAAAATTGTAAACAGAAAAGCTCAATTGACATGGATATGAAAATGAATAAGATCAGCATCAAAATGTGTGACATACATTGTCACAGCATACAATCACATGCCTAAAACAGTGATAAAAAATGCTAAAAATGCACAACCAAGCCTCAAAAATCATGCAACATGTTAGGAATCAGTGTACCAAATTTCAAATCAATTGGCCAATGTATGGGCATATCACAATAGAATGAATGAAGCATGTCACATTTGCATACATGTTCAAAGGATCAATCACATTTAAAATTCCAGAAATGATAAAAATCAGAAAATCAACCACAAAATAATAGACACTTCAATGATCATATAGGAAAAAATTGGAAGTGATTTGGATTAAATTTTAATTTGTTATGATTTTTTTGAAGTTGGCATGAAATGATGAAATAAAATGGAAATATGCATGATAAATTGGAGGGAAATGATAAATGGTTTGAGAAATTTGAAAAATGGTTGGAGCGGAGGATCGAACCAGGTTCACACAGGTAAAACAAACGCTAGCAAAACGTTGCGTTTAAATAATTGATGTGGCAGGCCTAGTCATAGTCAATGCTTGCGTGGAAGTAGTCAAGGAAACAAGAACCAATGGATTCGCCACGAAAGAGCCATGCAAGCAGATGACACGGAAATGAATTAAACAAACAAATGCCATGGAAGGATTGAACTCGCTACGCAGGGGTGAAAGGCGCGCTAACAGTGTTTTTAACACTCTGAACCAGACAAACCCTAAGTCCTGTACAGGCGCGGCCAGCAGCGGTGGTTTCCACCGTCTTCTTCGTGAAGACGGCGGAGCTACAGCAACTTCGCTCAAAAAAATTTCCAGATTTCATCAACCAGTACACCAAACGAAAGCTTATCACACGTAGATCATAAATCTATCATTCATTACTCCTAACAATCCATGGATAATGAGAATCGAAGGAAAACATTTTCACATCTAAAACTTTAACTCAGCATAACTCAGTCATTTCTTCACCAATTTTCATGGAATTTAGATCAGTGTGATCAGCAAGCAAAGATCTACAACATTATGCACATAAAAAGGAGAATTAAGATACTCGAAAACCTAACCTCTTGAAGAGCAGTCACTGAAATCTGTAGATTCAAGGCTTGGCAAGTATCCAGATCTACTCCTGAGATGATATTATGAAGCTTTGTGCGTGAATTGAAGCTTGGAGATGCTTGGATCTAGCTCAAAAGTCATTTTCCATCTTCATGTTCTTGAGTTTCATGTGCTTAATTCTTCACCAAAACCTTCGATCCACACCTTGATCTGCACTCAATGATGATCAGAGAACCAGAATATGCAATAAAATCCAAGTGCTATGTGGAAGAATTTCAAATTTCAATGGAGAGAAAAATTTGGAGGGAAGAGAAATTTTGGATCTAGAAGTTGTTGTTATGAGAAATTCTGTTAGAATTAAGCATTTATATTATGTCCTAATCATGCTGAAAAATGTAATTAGCAATGGTTAATTGGAGATTAGTGAGAATAAGGTGTATGACCAAAATTTGAAAAGTGAGGTGCATGGCAAATTGTACACGTGAACAGTAGCATATGGATGCTCAAAATCATTCAAAATCATCTTATGCACATGTTGGCAATGGTATTTTGTTCATATGATGCACCAATTTTGAATTTGCAAATTTCCCTCCAAAAAGGTCATGAATGAGCAAATGGTCATGTGATGAAATTTCATGCAATGCAATGAATGATTTGGAAAATACATGTCATGAGGAGCATAATACAAAAAGAGGCACTCAATTTGGAGGTTTGGATCAAAAGTTATGGCCTTTTGAAGTCTCAAGCACACTTGGCAATGATTTGATCATATCTCCTTAACCATTCATCAGATGCTCATGATCTTGGACTTTTTGGAAATGGGAGAGAGAGATCTTCAACTTTCATGTTGGACAAAAATTCATTTGAAGCTTATTTGATGTTGTAAAGTTGAGTTGAATGTGGACCAAAAACTTGCTATTTTTGGAAACTTGAAATTACAGGTCACTTTCCATTTTGGGAAACTTTTGCACTGGCTTCAAATTCTTCAAGATAAAGGTTTGACATAATGAATAAGCCTTGTTTGAACACGAATGGGATGTCTCAGATCATTTCCCACACTTCAAAGCCTTCAATTTGACTGTTCAGTTGATCATATGGTCTTCAGATGTCCTGAAATTGCCTGATGAACTTGGGCCTCAACCACTTGGCAAATTTGCTTCAAAATGAACCTCTAGTTCACATAAGCTCAATATAAAGATGTGATGGTCCTCTTAACAAGAAAATACCATCTGCACTTGTTCAGAAGAAAACCTTGAATTGCCTGACTTGTGGCTGCTTAGACTGCAAAACAAATGTTAGATGGCATATTTTTGGTATTTTTGGTTAGTGAACAAATGAGAAAAGCAAAGATATATAATGCACACATGCTTGGTGATCAAAGAACCACTCAAAAGATACCCTACCCACAGGTAAGGAGCACAAGATGCTTATTGATCCTTGAGGTTTATGCAATGCTATGCTATGATGCCATGAGGGATCTTAGGGTCAAAAATTGGGTCTTACAGATGCCCCTATTTAAGATCATTCTAGCCGGAGAAGTGAAGGTGAAAATCTTCGTGTCGACGCGGTAGAATGGGCTTAAATAATAACAAAAGAGACAAATTTTGGTCCCTAAGAGACCTCATGATGCAGCTGTATGCATGTAAAACAAACAACTCTGTGGAGATAAGTGTCCACAAAGAAGAAAAGATGATCCATCGGAGTAATACACTCACCAGGAACAGAGACTCTAACAGGACTCTTATGGGGATAAGAAAAAATGTGTGAGCAGGACACGACTCAAATTTAGGGACTTTACTGGGAAGTAAAGGACTCACAACTGGGGAAAGAATTCCAAAGTAAAAACAAATCCAATGGAAAGACTCAAGAGGATGAAAACTTCGGATAAAAATCCGGACTCAGACTGGGGAAAGAATTCCAAAGGAAAAACAAATCCAATGGAAAGACTCAAGAGGATGAAAACTTCGGATAAAAATCCGGACTCAGACTGGGAAAGAGCTGACAAGACAACTCTACCGAGGAACATGCATGTATTGGGGAAAACGCCAACACATCAACAACAAAACACAAGGGACACTCCACCGGGGATGTCTGGAAAAGACACTCCTGGGGAGGCAAAAAGGGGTGAGGTGTTACCGGTTACTAGGTAACAAGCTCAAAGAGACATGTGATCTGAACACCGGTTACTGGGTGAAAGAACAACAAGCTCGGGAAGAATGAATATCTAAGACCGGTATAAGGGTGAGAGATATCAATTCACCAACAACATCTGAGGAAAACCTGAAAAAGGTATATTTCTCTCAGGAAAATCTGAACTCCACAGGGGACCAAGGTCATAATAGGGAGCAGTCAGGAAGGAACACCAAGGATACCGGTTACTGGGTATATAAAAGGTGACCGACCAAGGCTTGAATTGGTATATATGCCAAAACACTCATCATCCTACAAGGATGAACATTCGATTCCATAAGGAAATACGAATCCTACTCGACTGAGGAAGGACAGAAGGCTTCAACTGAAGAGCGCATGAGACATGTTATCTATTACCGTCAGAATGTAGATAATACACTCGCATGGAAGATTATCCACAACCGATTACTAGGTTAATAAAGGATAAATCTACCGAAAGAGGAGGGAACACCAGAGATACCGGTTACTGGGTATATAATAGGTGACCAACCAGGACGTGAATTGGGGTTTACTTCCAAAACACTCATCATCAGAAAAGGAGGGCTAACAAAGCAAACTCAATTTACAGGATGGATATCCGATTCCACAAGGAATACGAATCTTACTCAACTGGGGAAAACCCAAAGAGCGCATGAGGTATATTATCTATTACCGTCAGAACGTAGATAATATACTCGCATGGAAGGAACACCAGGGATACCGGTTACTGGGTATATAATAGGTGACCGACCGAAGGAGAAACAATCGTTACCAACAACAACAGGGTAAACGCAAGATGACTCACAGGGGATAAATTGCAAGCATACGGAAATTATCCAAACAAAATGGGGAAATATCAACACCGAATACTGGATGAAGATAACTGCAAAGAGGGGATTATATCTACCGAATACGGGGTAGAAAACCACAGCAAAGTACATTCGAATCCAAAACTGGAATACGAATCTTACTCAGTTGGGGAAGAACGAAAGCTTCAACCACCGAGTGCATGAGATATATTATCTATTACCGTCAGAACGTAGATAATATACTCGCAAGGAAGATTACCCATAACCGGATACTGGTTTAAAGGATAAATCAACCGAAAAGAAAGGCATCGGGATACCAAATTAGGTATATAATGATGACCAATCAAAAGGGATAACAGACATTACCGTCAAGCGGTGAATGAAAGAAGACCAGCTGGGGATAAAATTGCTTACTCAGAGCAATTATCCACAAGGAAAAGGGAATATCAAGACCGAAAATCGAATAATGATAACCGCCAACGAGGGAATTATATCTACCGAATACTGGGTAGAAAACCACGGAAAAGTAACCGTCATCAACAAGGATGAACACAAGGGTTAACTCTGCAAAGGGAGAAAAAGTAGGGTTTACATCTACCGAATACGGGGTAGAATACCCACAGAATCTTGCTGGGGAAACAAAAGGTTTACCACTACCAACCACTGGGTAGAAAAACTAGCAAACTCGGCTGAGGATAAAAGAGTAGGATTTACAACTACCGGCTACCGGGTAGAAGACCACAAACTCTGATGGGGAAACAAGGGTTTACATCTACCGGTTACTGGGTAGAAGACCACAAAAATCTGCTGAGGAAATACAGCGAGAAGAAAAAGATTTACAACTACTGGGTACTAGGTAGAAGACCACGAAATCCGCCATCAACCAGAACGAACCACAAAGGTTACCTCTGCTAGGGGAAAGAAAATAGGATTTATAACTACCGAATATGGGGTAGTAAACCATAAAGATAGGACTTACAACTACCGGTTACTGGGTAGAAGCCACAAAGATGCCACTGAGGATAAGATGAATGAGTGTCAGTTAGTAAGTAACTATTCATTTATACCACAGGGAAGCACAAGAGACAGCTACAAAGATGCCACTTTAGGATCGATCCAAAAAGGCAAACTGAATCAAGACTCGCCCTAATGAGGAAATAACTCACTAGGGAAACCCATCCCAATATATGTGTTGGGAGGAAACGGAAACAACCGTCATCCACGAGGATATAACTCGGTGGGGAATTGCAGAAGAAAAGGATAAACACTTTCTGCTTAAGGGGCTGACTCTATATGGAGAGATCAGACGCACCAACATCTGCTTGGGGAGATCTACTGGAGATCTGTATCACCAATTAGCAGGAGACAACAATCAAAAGATATATGGCAAAATATGCAACATAAATATCTGAATGTTATGATTATGCATATATGCAAGATTTATGTATGATGAATGCTGACAAAACAGACATGTCTAACACACAACGGTCCAGGAATAAAGCGCACAGCCACCCGGTACTACATCTCAAAAGAGAAAGCCAAGAAATCCAACTGGAGATCCAATCCGATGGAGATCTAGATGCTAGGAAGCAAAAATCTGCTGGAGAAATCAGAGATATCAGAAAAATCAAAATCTCTGAGTGATGGATCATCAACCAATCCGGCTAGGGAAAGGAGTCTACTGCACAAGCAGACACTGTTGATGAAAACAGAACGCACGAGTAGAGCTTGCCACACAAGCAGCTATACGTTGGGGATCAGAGATACCAATAAGCAACCAAATCTCTGACGGGGATAGATCGGCACAGATAAAGCTCATCATACTAACAACTCCGCTGGGAATCTATCCGAGGAGAAGACGGAACATTGGGATATCAATCCACCAAATACCGAATCTTCCAAAGAAAAGCACATCTGACAAAGAGAACAGAGTGTTGCGAGTAGAATTTGCCGCACAAGCAACTCTACTGGGGAAAATGCGGTGATTCTACTGAAGAAATCAGATGCAAACCCTACTGGGGAGTCCACTGAGGGACGAAGAGGAAACTGGTGAAATAAATACCAAGTACCAAGCTCACAAAGGAGATTACCTGTTGGTGAAGAAAGATTACTGCACTGCCGGAGAGAGGAGAGCTAAAGTCTTCAACAAACACTCTGCTTGGGAACTGGCCCACAAAAGCTCTACTGGAGATGAACCACAAAAGGGTTCAAACAACACTCCACTGGGGATTTGTCCGAGGAAGCGAACAACATTTGGGGATCTACCAGCAAAATACCAAATCCACCAGGGAAAATCACAACTGGCAAGGAGAAACAGGAAGCTGCGATGCTGGAGAAATGAAGGTGAAACTTCAACCAACACTGCACTGAACAACCTCGCTAAGGAGAAACCATAAAAGGTTCTACAGGAAAAAAGATACAGATAATCCAGAGATATGAACAAATGTCTTACCCTGTTGGGAATCATACCACCCTTGGGAGAGCACTGAGAGTCCTAAGTATCTTTGATCGTCGTGAATGTTCACTTTGTTTAAAAACAATTTGTGAAAAATTTGTTTATTTTGAAAACAATGATATTTTATCAATTAGAACATGCAAAACATTTGTTGAATTGAAACAAATAAGAGTGCAAATAATTGGCTAAAAGCTCAAATTTATTTGATGGAATGGTAGTCTGCAAATGGCAAGACTCCATAGATCTGTACAAGTTTGAAATTGGTGATATATATTGGAAAGGGCTACATTGAACATAATGACCATTTCTCCACCAATTCCGAATTCGATGTATTCTAAGCTTCAGTTGACGATGAATCAAGAATTTCTGGCGGATGACAGATGTAAGAACACAGCCTTGTCGAGATGCAGTAACTTGCCAAATCCCTAATTTTTGCCTAGATTTCCCCAGGGTGAGGTACTCAATCTAGCGGGATGCAAATATACTTTTTTTTCATGTCTCTAACTTTTGCCTGGATCGCCCTTTCGGGTTTTCCACCGAGATGCTCATTTTTGCCTAAGCCGCCCTTTCGTGTTTTCAACTTAGCGAGCTATTCTGTTTTTCTTTTTAGGCGAAGTATTTCTTGACTGCATCTGAATTCACAGGACGAGTGAAATCCTCCCCATCCATTGTTGTAAGCATCAAAGCACCGCCTGAAAAGGCTCGCTTGACAACATATGGACCCTCGTAGTTTGGAGTCCACTTGCCCCTGGAATCGGGCGCGAAATACAAGACTTTCTTGAGCACAAGGTCACCTTCTCGGAACACACGAGGCTTGACCTTCTTATCGAATGCTTTCTTCATTCTCTGCTGATATAACTTACCATGGCACATGGCAGTCAATCTCTTCTCTTCGATCAGATTCAACTAGTCATAACGACTCTGGATCCACTCAGCATCAGTCAACTTGGCTTCCATCAAGACTCGCATTGATGGGATCTCCACCTCTACTGAGAGTACAACCTCCATGCCGTAAATAAGAGAGAAAGGGGTTGCCCCTGTTGAAGTACGGACAGATGTCCGATATCCATGCAAAGCAAATGGCAGCATCTCATGCCAATCTTTGTACGTAACAACCATCTTCTGGATAATCTTCTTGATATTCTTATTAGCAGCTTCAACAGCCCCATTCATCTTGGGTCTGTAAGGAGAAGAATTATGGTGTGCAATCTTGAACTCACTGCACAGCTCTTCCATCATCTTATTGTTCAAGTTAGATCCATTATCAGTAATGATCTTATCAGGCACATCATAACGGCATATCAGCTGATTCTTGACAAACTTCACGACCACCTGCCTGGTCACATTCGCATACGATGCCGCTTCAACCCACTTGGTGAAGTAATCAATTGCTACGAGAATAAACTTGTATCCGTTGGACGCTTTCGGTTCAATCATGCCGATCATGTCAATTCCCCACATAGAGAAAGGCCATGGTGATGAAATCACATTCAGAAGTGTCGGAGGAATATGAATCTTATCCGCATAAATCTGACACTTGTGGCATCTCTTCACATATTTGCAGCAGTCAGACTCCATTGTCAGCCAATAGTAGCATGCTCTCAACATCTTTCTAGCCATGGCATGTCCATTGGAATGAGTACCAAATGAACCCTCATGGACCTCAGTCATCAACAGGTCTGCTTTGTGTCTATCCACACATCTGAGCAGAACCATGTCAAAATTCCTCTTATAAAGCACTTCGCCATTGAGGTAGAAACTGCCTGACAACCTTCTCAAAGTTTTCCTATCTTTCACAGATGCCCCAGGCGGGTATACCTGGTTCTGGAGGAAACACTTGATTTAGTAATACCAAGGCTTGTCATCTTGTACTTCTTCAACTGCAAACACGTGAGCCGGTCTATCCAAGCGCATCACGGTGATGTTGGGAACTTCATTCCAATATTTCACCACAATCATTGAAGCAAGCGTAGCAAGAGCATCTGCCATTCGATTATGCTCTCGAGGAATATGATGAAAGTCAACTTCTGTAAAGAACGTTGAAATCCTCCTCGCATAATCTTTGTATGGAATAAGACCAGGCTGATTCGTTTCCCACTCACCCTTGATCTGATTGACAACGAGGGCTGAATCACCATAAACATCAAGATACTTGATCCTTAGATCAATGCATTCTTCCAATCCCATAATACAGGCTTTGTACTCAACCATATTATTCGTGCATTTGAAAGTTAGCCTTGCTGTAAAAGGAATATGTGTGCCCTAAGGAGTAATGATTACTGCCCCAATTCCATTTCCGTATTGATTTACAGCGCCATCGAATACCATACTCCATCTGGAACCAGGCTCTGGCCCTTCATCAAGTGTAGGCTCGTCACAATCTTTCATCTTCAAATACAGAATCTCCTCGTCTGGGAATTCGTACTGAACAGACTGATGATCTTCAATCGGCTGGTGTGCCAAGTGGTCAGCCAATATACTACCTTTGATAGCTTTCTAAGCTCGATACTCAATATCATACTCAGATAACAACATCTGCCAACGGTCAATCCTCCCGGTTAAAGCAGGCTTCTCGAAGATATACTTGATTGGATCCATTCTAGATATCAACCAAGTTGTATGATTTATCATGTACTGGCGTAAATGCTTAGCAGCCCAAGCCAAAGCACAACACGTCTTCTCAAGCATTGAGTATCGAGACTCACAACCAGTGAACTTCTTACTCAAGTAGTAGATAGCAGATTCTTTCTTTCCAAACTCGTCTTCTTGACCAAGGACACAACCCATGGAGTCTTCAAGAACAGTCAGATACATGATCAAAGGTCTTCCTTCTACTGGCGGAGACAAGATCGGAGGTTCGGGCAGATACTCTTTGATACTGTCGAAAGCTTTCTGGCAATCCTTGGTCCAATCATGAGATTGATCTTTCCGGAGGAGCTTGAATATCGGCGCACATGTGGCAGTCATGTGGGATATAAATCTGGAAATATAGTTCAAGCGGCCAAGAAAACCTCGGACTTGCTTTTCAATTTTGGGCGCAGACATCTCTTGTATTGCTTTGACCTTTGCAGGATCAACCTCAATACCTCTTTCGCTGACAACAAAACCCAACAACCTACCAGAACGGACTCCAAATGTACACTTGTTCGGATTCAGACGAAGCCTAAACTTCCTCAGACGCTGAAAAAGCTTCACCAAGTGTTCAACATGTTCAACTTCCATTTTCGACTTAGCAATCATATCGTCCACATAGACTTCGATCTCCTTGTGCATCATGTCATGAAACAAGGTAGTCATAGCTCGTTGATACGTGGCTCCGGCGTTCTTCAAACCGAAGGGCATCACTCGATAACAGAATGTTCCCCAAGGTGTGATGAATGTTGTCTTCTCCATATTCTTGGGTGCCATCTTGATTTGGTTATATCCGGAAAATCCGTCCATAACGAGAAGACTTTGAATTTAGCTGTATTGTCTACCAACATGTCAATATGTGGTAGAGGAAAATCATCTTTCGGACTAGCTTTATTCAAATCATCTTCTGAGCTTCTGCTTCACAGGCACACACTCAGGCTTCAAAGGCAGGAAATATTGCACGATATCTGTATCTAGACCCGGCATATCTTCGTACGACCAAGCAAAGATGTCGACATATTCTCGTAGCAAACTGATCAACCCCTTCTTGACAGACTCTTCAAGGAGTGTCTCAATCTTCACCAATCGAACACAATCTTCAGACCCCAAGTTGATTGTTTCCAGATTCTCAAGATGCGGCTGAATGATCTTCTCTTCGTGCTCAAGAAGACGGGTAATCTCGTCAGGAATCCCTTCAACATCATCTTCCTCTGCTTCGAATACAGGGAACTCAAAAATGGGAGATGGTGTTGGATCATTATGTTCAATGGGTTTTAGAATCAACCTGCATAATGATTTGGATATAAAAAGCTTTTTAGAAAACAAACAAGACAATCATTATGCAGATGAAAAGATTGCTTTTATTCTTGTTTTTCAGGGTTTTTTGTGATCACCATTTTCATGCAAAAAGCAAAAAGGGGAAACAAATGGAAAAACAAACATTTGACATGAATTTATTGAATGAAATATCATTGTATAAATGTTGTCAACAATGTCATCACTTCTCCTTTTGGCATGGGAGAAGGGTTTTTAAACAAAGTGAATCATTACTCTGACTTATGAATGACTGTAGGAACATCTACAGCGCCCCAATTGTTACAGATCCCGCCAGGGATGAAAAAATTGCCAGTATCCTCTGCATCTTCTTCCAGAATAGCAGTAGCTTCCTCACTCTGATCGGCGTGGATGAAACCTCCACTCTTGAACAGCCCTTTCTCATTGAAGACCCTAGAAGAAAAGCCAATGCCAGCCTGGGACTTGTTATCTTCAAGCTCAATCATTTTTCCTAAACCAGCAACTGCACCACATTCAATGGCCAGTTTTGCATCTCGATAGGAAGCAAATGAAGGAGTTCTCTTCTCAACAGGCTCCGCTATAGATAAAGCTTGGAAAGGAGTTCCAACTTCATCCTCAGCATCTATGTATGAGAAGGAAGACAGGTGGCTAACCAGGAGAGCCTTTTCTCCCCCTACCACAACCAGTTTCTTGTTCTTAACGAATTTCAGCTTCTGGTGTAGGGTGGATGTCACGGCGCCAGCCTCGTGAATCCATGGTCTACCAAGGAGACAGCTATAAGATGGGTGAATATCCATAACCTGAAAGGTAATATGGAAATCACTTGGTCCAATCTTGATTGGGAGATCAACTTCCCCAATCACAGTCTTACGCGACCCATCAAAAGCTTTCACAACAACTCCGCTCTGCCTCATGGGAGGCCCTTGATATGACAATCTCGAGAGAGTGGATTTCGGCAATACATTCAGGGATGACCCAGTGTCCACCAGCACGTTGGACATGGCGTCATCTTTGCAATTCATAGAAATGTGTAATGCCGGGTTGTGGTCTCTTCCCTCCTCAGGGAGATCAGAGTCACAGAAACTCAAAGTGTTGCAAGCTGTAATGTTTGCAACAATGATGTCAAACTGTTCAATTGTGACGTCATGATCAACATAAGCGACATCCAAGACTTTCTACAGAGCCTCTCTATGCGGTTCTGAATTCAGAAGTAACGATAACACGGAGATCTTGGATGGTGTTTGTAGAAGCTGATCTACAACACTGTACTCACTCTTCTTGATGAGCCTCAGCATCTCATCACAGTCTTCTTTCAAATTGCCACCAAGGCCAACAGAAGTAAGAGTCTTTTGTACGGAGGAGGGTTTAACAGCAAGTGTCGGGTTCGGAGAATTCACAGCATTCCCAACCGGACGCTCAACAGAGTCAGCAACAGCCTGAGGCTTCAGGGGTGCAGAAAACACACGACCACTGCGGGTCAACCCGCTGACATCAGCGATGTTCACAACAGAGGTAGACGGCAGAGACACCTCTTTCCCATCTTCAACAGTGACAGTGTTGTATCGGAATGGGATTGCTTTGTCAGAAGAATAAGGCACAGGACCGGCAGGTTTGATGACCAGGGAAGGAGGAACCTTCTGCTTGCTACCATCATATTGAATGACAACAGGCTCAGGGATCCTGAACACAGGAGAAATCACATCCACCTCAGGTTCATCTTCATCAATATTTCTGTTCTGAAGGATCTCAATTGTTCCATCATCCAGCAACTCCTGAAGATCTCTGCGCACTAGGCGACAACCCAATCTGTTAACAGAACAAACTCGGCACTTATCATGATCATGCTCCAAATGACTGTAGTGACACAGCAGACGGTGCAACTGAACAAGTGACTATCGAATATGGCTAACATATTTGACTTTGTATTTGCCAGGGCAACCCTGGACCATGTTAACTGATTTCCCATGCTCGGGCAGAGGATTCTTCTTAACATTAGGACCTGCGTCCTCAAAGCTCAGAATTCCGCATCTCATAAGGTCTTGAACCTTAGTCTTCAACGGAAAGCAGTTTTCAACATCGTGACCGGGAGCACCCGAATGATAGATACAGTGTTGATCGGGCTTGTACCACCACTGAGGGTTAGCCGGTATAGCTGGCGGGTCCCTCGGAGTAATCAATTTCCGCTCTATCAAAGAGGGATATAGCTCTGCATATGATACAGGAATTGGATCGAAAGTGATCTTCTTCCTTTCATAACTCATACTAGCTTGATTACTATTGCGAGGCTGGTAAGCCTGTTGTTGAGGACGATGCTGTTGTTGATATTGTTGATGTGGTTGTTGATTATTGTATTGTTGATGATATTTCTGATCTCTGAAGACAGGTGCTATGTGAGCCACCTGGTGCTGGTTGCTAGCTAAACGCACAGGCTTCCTCCTCACAAAGGGTCTTCTAGATTTGACATGGGATTGCACAGCATGTGCCTCCCCATCTTTCTTCTTCGCAAACGCCCCATATCGCTTGCTAGAAGAGCCTTCATCTTTGGATAATCGTCCTTCACGGACTCCCTCCTCTAGTCGCATCCCCATGTTCACCATCTCGGTGAAGTCAGAAGGAGCGCTAGCAATCATCCGCTCATAATAAAGTGAACTCAAGGTCTTCAAAAAGATCTTGGTCATCTCTTTCTCTTCCAGCGGGGGCACAATCTGAGCTGCTAGCTCTCGCCACCTCTGGGCGTACTCTTTAAATGTCTCTTTGTCCTTCTGGGACATGGCTCTGAGCTGATCCCGATCGGGAGCCATATCCACATTGTATTTATATTGCTTGACGAAGGTTTCGCCAAGATCATTGAAGGAACGGATGTTTGCATTGTCCAAACTCATATACCATCACAGTGCAGCACCGGACAAACTGTCCTGGAAATAATGAATGAGCAGCTGATCATTATCCGTTTGAGTAGACATTTTCCTGGCATACATAACCAGGTGACTGAGCGGGCAAGTGTTCCCCTTGTACTTCTCAAAGTCTGGGACCTTGAATTTGACAGGTATTTTCACACCGGGAACTAAGCAAAGCTCGGCAGCAGATTTGCCAAAGAGGTCCTTTCCTAGAAGATTCTTCAATTCCTTGCGCAGCTCAAGAAATTGGTCATTCATGGCATCCATCTTCTCATTAACATCTGGGCCCTCAGACGGCTCAGAATGATACATGGTGTCGTCTACCCTGGGAACGGTATGCACGACAGGAGGAGGCATAGCAAGGATCGGGCTAGATGTCGGCATCGAAGCAAATGTCGGAGTAGGAAGATCGGGCATAAAGCTGGGAGGCATCCCCCACGGAAACCCGGGCGGCATGGCTGTTGGCACAAAGTGGGCACTAGCAGCAGGCACTGTTGAGGAGACAATCTCAGAGATGACTGTCCTCTGGGGAGGAGTTGCGGGTGTTGGAGAAGGTTGGTTCTGAGCTGCCAGGAAAGATTCCATCAAAGTAGTCAGTCTGGCGACTTCCTCTTTGAGCTCGCGGTTCTCTTGCTCAAGATGATCCATCAATATGGAAGAGTTGGCTCTGGTGTAGTACCGATGAGTCAGCTTGTCTTTAAAATAAATGAAGAGTGCAGAGTTAGACCACAAGACCAGAGGCTGAGAACAAAACCTGCTTATGCAAATGATGCATGCAATGCTTGTGCATATGATTTGTTTTTATTTCGAAGGAACTTTAGGGTATTATTTACAAATTTTGAATATTAAGCATTTTATCGCATATGGAAAATATCTCATCAAATATATTTGAGAAAGAAGTACAACATTGTCAAGCATATTACAAGAGAAAAGGAAAATAAACATCCTATGGATCCCTAGAAGCTCGGGACGCCGGAAGATAAGTTGCACGAAGCCTTTTAACCTCTATCTCATATGCTGCTTCCATATCCGCTTTCTCTTTGGCAAGTCGGTCATACCTCCTTTTCCAGAACTTGGAAGACTGAGGAAGTAGAGAAGTCCATGTATCATCAGGATCACCAATGACCTGATGCTCGAGGAACTCGATCAGAGCATCCTTCTCCTTAAGCTGTTGAAGTAACTCTTCTCTTTCACGGATCCAGGCACGTGAAAGGTCTTCGTCTCTCAACTCCTCTAAGCCTTGATTAGGGAGGGTTGAAGGCCCAGCCACAATCACAGGTGTAGGTCTCGGATAATCATAAGGCATGAGATACTCAGATGCTCTCTTCCTTACCCAAGCAGTGTATGGCTCCAAAGCAATGCAGTTCTTCGGACCCAACTCACTCCTACCCTTCCTATGGATCTTGCGCCAAGCGCGAGCCATCCTGACCTTCAAGCCTTGGGGATCTTTACCCTCCTGAAAGAACACACCTTCTAACAGAATGTTATTAGGTTTATCCTTTAGGGGGAACCCAAGCTGACGATGTGCTAATATAGGGTTGTAGCTAATCCCACCACATGTACCAAGAAGAGGCACATTGGAGAATTCACCACAAGAATCAATGATCTGGACACCGTCATATGCACGATCATACCAAGAGATATCATCATTAGTGAGAGACATAAGTCTCGCGGACCACCGTAGACATCCCTTGTTCTCCTTGAAGGCAAGCGTCTGAGGTAAGTGAGAAATAAACCACTTATACAACAGAGGCAAACAACACACAATAGCACCACCACCCTTTGCATTCCTCAGATGCAAAGAGACATAGGTATCACCCAACAGAGTCGGAACGGGATTAAGAACAGAGAAGATCCTAATAGCATTCACATCCACAAATTTGTCGATGTTGGGGAATAATATCAATCCATAGATGAGAAGCACAAATATGGCTTCAAAGGCATCCTCACTCATGGCCTTCCCATAAACGGTAGCTTGAGCGATGAGGAACTCAGAAGGGAGACCTTGAATTCCACCTTTGGTCGTCATATGAGCTTTAACCAAGGATACATCTATGTGCAACAAGTCTGCGATCTCTCGAGAAGTAGGAATACTCTCTAAGCCACTGAACGGCACCTGATCCAGAATCGGAATACCCACGAGATGCGCATACTCCTCCAGGGTAGGCAACAGCTGAAAATCTAGAAAAGTGAAGCAGTGATACAGAGGATCATAGAACTGAACCAAAGTACCCATAAATCCTTCGTCAACCTGAGTAGTCAGTAGAGGCAGAAGCTTCCCGAAACAAGCTTTAAAACCCAAGGGATCTAATACATAAGACGTCAGATTCCTTAACTCTTTCAGATCGGGCTGTCTGAAGCTGTACTTCTTTGTATGCCTTTTTTGTCTTTCCATATCTGAAAATTTTGCAAATAAACCCCTTAAGTTCCTTGGAAATTTTCTTTTTTCTGATGATATGGATGCGGATGAATGCATGAATGCATGAATGCAACAATCACACTCAAGGATCAAGCAAAGCACACCAGACAAAGGTCATGGGATAGCTCATATTATCCTTAATATCAATCATCCATTTTGGTGGATTATGGTTTTCACCTTATCGACACCCAAATTCCATTGATATTAACGATATATGAACGGTTCAAACCTCCTTAATATCAATCATCTATTTTGGTGGGTTATGGTTTACACCTTATCAACACCCAAGTTCCACTGATATTAAGGATGTCCGAACGGATCAACCATGAATCACGGGTTTGTTGTGAGTCACAAGCATGGAGTCTCGGTTGAGAACCACCCAAAGGGAGTGTACTATGGTTTAAACCCGCCAAGCATGTTCTACCAGAGGTTCCCATAGTCATCATCCCATCTTTCGAATATTATCGGAGGAACGAATACTCGTATTCCAAAAATATTCTCAAGAGAGACTCTTATGAGTGTAGTATCGTGTAACAATCGCATCAGATCTTACATCTGAACGACCTCCGCACTATGTCCTTAAAATAGGCCAAGATGGGTTTGGTAAACTAAGGTCCTTGGCTTCTAAGGCACACATTGAAAGAATAATGTCTAACCACAAATAACTCGTGTGACATTATTAATCCAACATGACCTCCACCAAGTGAATGGACTCGCAAGTCAACTTGCTAAGGAATAACTCCACACAAGTCGACGAGACTATGCCATTCTCCTATCCTAAGATGCACTCGAGTTCGGGTATAGAACTCATCTCACAGATCACCAAAGCATGCAAGCAATTGATATATCAAGCAAATCAATCATTACAAACAATACATTCATCCCAAATTGCACCAGAAATATGTCATAAACAATATATCACAACAATTGTGAAAAGTTGGCAAACCCACTAGGAGACTTATCCCCAGCAGAGTCGCCACTTTTCTGTAGCGGTGTATTCGTCACCATCGGAAATATTGATTAGATCCGAGGTAAATCATACAAGGTAGAGTCGCCACCGCACTTTTATTTATCCAAAGGAATGGCTAAAAAGCGAACAAAAGCCTAAGAAGTTTTGCAAGAGAAAACTAATAAAAGGGGTACAGAGATCTGAGTAAGGGGGTAATTATGCAAAGGGAAGGTGTTAGGCACCCAATGCATCCTAGGTACTCCTAGGGAACCCTTTTCACAAATTGTTGCAAAAAGTATTGTTTATGAAATATTTATTGTGCAAACATGAGGGAAGAGGTGAGAAAAGAATGTACAAGTTAGTTATTTTTGTGTTTAGATGGATAACCATTGCCTACGTACCTTTACAGGATCAAAACCTCGTAGTTCGGCTAAAAGATTTCCAAAAAAAAGATGAGTGGTTTGATTTTAAACAAAAGCCTTAAGGTCTTTCGTTATCCACGGGAGAAAACTCAACCTATACAACCACAAGTCCACCATGTGAGAACAGCGTCAACTTGCTAGTAAGGGATTATGCCCTATAATAAGCAAGGAAGTCTTACAATTCAATCACTAAGGACAAAAGGTGAGATTCACATCAACCACTAAGATAATTGAGATCTATGGCTAATGTATGAAAACTTGATTAAGGAGTGGACAAGGGCCATAAAAGCAATTGAATGAGTGGAATTAACCAATTAGAATTATTTACAAAATGAAGTCAAAGTATGATTAGAGTTTAATTCAAAAGAAGTATTGTGAAAATGAAGTTTGAAAATCAAAGGCATAAGGCCTAGGTTTCTAGTTTTGAAAACAGGTGAAAATGTTTGCACAATAGTTTTCTGGTTTGGGTTAACATGTAAATGGAGGTTTAAAGAACAAAAAGTGCGAGGATGAGGAGCAAAACTTCATAGGAATTCCTCTCTTGAGATCATATGTAGATGATCCAAGTGGTTCCTTTGGAAAAAGCAACACAAAGCAATAAGCAAATAAGCAAGGTTTAAAAAGAATAAAAGCTGGAAACGGATTGCCAATAAATGGTCTTACATCCAACTCCGAAAACGGAACGGGAAACGGAGTGCCAATAAATGGTCTTACGTCCAACTCCACAAAGCAACACGGGAAACAGATAGCCAATCAATGGTCTTACATCTGACTCCACAAAACAAAATAGGAAAGGAAATGGAGTGCCAATAAATGGTCTTATATCCAGCTCCCCAATAAGAACAGGAAACAGATGGCCAATCAATGGTCTTACATCTGACTCCTCAAACAAAGCAAATAACAAATGCAAAAGCAATATGCAAAACAATATGCAACAGCAATATGCAAGAACAATATGCAACGCCAACACAAGCAATCACAATCAATCAGTTAGCACACTCTATACACAATCAAGAGGCTCAATCAAGGTTAGGCTTTAGTCAAGGGGTCATATCAACCTCGACAACCAAGCCGGTACTGTATGGGTGTTTTGAGCTCTTAACCTTAACATTGAGAGTTAGGGTGAAGCAGATGAAATGGGAAATGAGGATTAGACCTCATAGCTCTTAACCCTGGCCTGGGTGAGCTTAAATCAATGAAAGTGTGGGAGTCTAGAATGAGGAACTCTACTCCACATGACTGACTCTATATACAATGATCTTGGGTGTTTATTCAAATGCATCAGCACGTAGTGCGAGCAATATGAAAGACTCAACTGAATAGTAGGGGATTGATTGCAAATCCCTTCTATCTGCCAAATGCCTCTTCACTTAGGAGGATTTAACCTGTATGCCTCGACAAGGAGGTATTTAGCACAAAGATAAACATACACAGACATTGCCTCTTAAGGAGGACTTCAGCCAAATGCTTGCCAAATAGAAACGACAAGGCTTCCAGACTACATGGAGAATAGAGGTTACCTAAGCGGTATGCCAACCACACGCAAAGCAAAGTTCAAATGAACTTAAAGCGGCTAAGGTACCTGTATGAAAAGCTAAACAATCAGTATTATGTTCAGACAAACAACCAACAGATAACAACAGACAGACATTCCCAATATGTACAACATGTAAGCCATAAGAGGTAAACACTCAAGTGATTCACTACCAAAGGACCTACAAAATAACCAAAGGTTAGCAAACAAATCAAAATAGCAAAGCTCAAATGATGAAACAACATCAACCATGGAGCTAAAGGCTTGAACCTGAAATACAAAGCTCAAATGTGAGTCCAAACCCCTAGGGCAAAGCCTAGGGTCAAAAGTGAATCAAAAAGTCAAAACAGTAACCAATATTCAGCATGAAGCAACTTTAAACAAGCAAGAACGTGTTCTAAAAAGGACCAAGTCAAAAGCATCAAGCAAAGTCATCTCATGAGCAAGATATGGCAAAGGCAATTTCAAAGCACACAATTTGATATCAAGAATCAAAATTCCATATTAAAACAGAAATGACTCAAACAATCATGAAAATTTTTATGAGCATACCACATGTCAAACAACAGCATCATGCAAAAAATTGTAAACATAAAAGCTCAATTGACATGGATATGAAAATGAATAAGATCAGCATCAAAATGTGTGACATACATTGTCACAGCATACAATCACATGCCTAAAACAGTGATAAAAAATGCTAAAAATGCACAACCAAGCCTCAAAAATCATGCAACATGTTAGAAATCAGTATACCAAATTTCAAATCAATTGGCCAATGTATGGGCATATCACAATAGAATGAATGAAGCATGTCACATTTGCATACATGTTCAAAGGATCAATCACATTTAAAATTCCAGAAATGATAAAAATCAGAAAATTAACCACAAAATAATAGACACTTCGATGATCACATAGGAAAAAATTGGAAGTGATTTGGATTAAATTTCAATTTGTTATGATTTTTTTGAAGTTGGCATGAAATGATGAAATAAAATGGAAATATGCATGATAAATTGGAGGGAAATGATAAATGGTTTGAGAAATTTGAAAAATGGTTGGAGCGGAGGATCGAACCAGGTTCACACAGGTAAAACAAATGCTAGCAAAACGCTGCGTTTAAATAATTGATGTGGCAGGCCTAGTCACAGTCAATGCTTGCGTGGAAGTAGTCAAGGAAACAAGAACCAATGGATTCGCCACGAAGGAGCCATGCAAGCAGATGACACGGAAATGAATTAAACAAACAAATTCCATGGAAGGATCGAACTCGCTACGCAGGAGTGAAAGGCGCGCTAACAGTGTTTTTAACACTCTGAACCAGACAAACCCTAAGTCCTGTACAGGCGCGGCCAGCAGCGGTGGTTTCCACCGTCTTCTTCGTGAAGACGGCGGAGCTACAGCAACTTCGCTAAAAAAAAAATCCAGATTTCATCAACCAGTACACCAAACGAAAGCTTATCACACGTAGATCACAAATCTATCATTCATTACTCCTAACAACCCATGGATAATGAAAATCGAAGGAAAACATTTTCACATCTAAAACTTTAACTCAGCATAACTCAGTCATTTCTTCACCAATTTTCATGAAATTTAGATCAGTGTGATCAACAAGCAAAGATCTACAACATTATGCACATAAAAAGGAGAATTAAGATACTCAAAAACCTAACCTCTTGAAGAGCATTCACTGAAATCTGTAGATTCAAGGCTTGGCAAGTATCCAGATCTACTCCTGAGATGATATTATGAAGCTTTGTGCGTGAATTGAAGCTTGGAGATGCTTGGATCTAGCTCAAAAGTCAGTTTCCATCTTCATGTTCTTGAGCTTCATGTGCTTAATTCTTCACCAAGACCTTCGATCCACACCTTGATCTACACTCAATGATGATCAGAGAACCAGAATATGCAATAAAATCCAAGTGCTATGTGGAAGAATTTTAAATTTCAATGGAGAGAAAAATTTGGAGGGAAGAGAAATTTTGGATCTAGAAGTTGTTGTTATGAGAAATTCTGTTAGAATTAAGCATTTATACTATGTCCTAATCATGCTGAAAAATGTAATTAGCAATGGTTAATTGGAGATTAGTGAGAATAAGGTGTATGACCAAAATTTGAAAAGTGAGGTGCATGGCAAATTGTACACGTGAACAGTAGCATATGGATGCTCAAAATCATTCAAAATCATCTTATGCACATGTTGGCAATGGTATTTTGTTCATATGATGCACCAATTTTGAATTTGCAAATTTCCCTCCAAAAAGGTCATGAATGAGCAAATGGTCATGTGATGAAATTTCATGCAATGCAATGAATGATTTGGAAAATACATGTCATGAGGAGCATAATGCAAAAAGAGGCACTCAATTTGGAGTTTTGGATCAAAAGTTATGGCCTTTTGAAGTCTCAAGCACACTTGGCAATGATTTGATCATATCTCCTTAACCATTCATCAGATGCTCATGATATTGGACTTTTTGGAAATGGGAGAGAGAGATCTTCAACTTTCATGTTGGACAAAAATTCATTTGAAGCTTATTTGATGTTGTAAAGTTGAGTTGAATGTGGACCAAAAACTTTCTATTTTTGGAAACTTGAAATTACATGTCACTTTCCATTTTGGGAAACTTTTGCACTGGCTTCAAATTCTTCAAGATAAAGGTTTGACATAATGAATAAGCATTGTTTGAACACGAATGGGATGTCTCAGATCATTTCCCACACTTCAAAGCCTTCAATTTGACTGTTCAGTTGATCATATGGTCTTCAGATGTCCTGAAATTGCCTGATGAACTTGGGCCTCAACCACTTGGCAAATTTGCTTCAAAATGAACCTCTAGTTCACATAAGCTCAATATAAAGATGTGATGGTCCTCTTAACAAGAAAATACCATCTGCACTTATTCAGAAGAAAACCTTGAATTGCCTGACTTGTGGCTGCTTAGACTGCAAAACAAATGTTAGATGACATATTTTTGGTATTTTTGGTTAGTGAACAAATGAGAAAAGCAAAGATATATAATGCACACATGCTTGGTGATTAAAGAACCACTTAAAAGATACCCTACCCACAGGTAAGGAGCACAAGATGCTTATTGATCCTTGAGGTTTATGCAATGCTATGCTATGATGCCATGAGGGATCTTAGGGTCAAAAATTGTGTCTTACACAACGGGTCAATTATGCGAAGTATTTTTTAACTGCGTCTGAGTTGACAGGGGATAGGAAGTCTTCGTCGTCCATGGATGTTAGCATCAAAGCTCCGCCGGAGAAGACTCTTTTAACCACGTATGGGCCCTCATAGTTCGGTGTCCATTTGCCCTTGTGATCTGTGTTTGGAGGAAGAATTCTTTTAAGCACCAATTCACCGACTTGATACTCCCGAGGGCGCACTTTCTGATCAAACGCTCTCTTCATCCGTCTCTGATATAGTTGGCCATGGCATATAGCTGCTAGTCTCTTTTCCTCAACTAGGCTCAGCTGATTGTAACGAGAACGGACCCATTCTGCTTCGTCCAGCTTAATATCCATTAGGACCCGCAAACAAGGAATTTCGACTTTAACCGGAAGAACTGCTTCCATGCCATACACAAGCTGATAAGGTGTTGCCCCGATGGATGTTCTAATTGAAGTTCGATACCCATGTAATGCAAACGGTAACATCTCATGCCAGTCCTTGTATGTTACCACCATCTTTTGCACAATCTTCTTAATATTCTTGTTAGCTGCCTCAACAGCGCCATTCATCTTTGGCCTGTAAGGGGAAGAATTGTGATGCTCGATTTTGAAGTCTCGGCAAAGCTCTGCCATCATTTTGTTATTGAGATTCAAACCATTATCAGTAATGATCCGCTCGGGAACTCCGTATCTGCAGATGATATCTCTTTTCAGAAATCTGGCTACCACCTGCTTCGTAACATTCGCATGGGATGCTGCTTCGACCCACTTAGTGAAGTAATCAATAGCGACCAAAATGAATCTATGGCTGTTAGAAGCAGTCGGTTCAATCTTGCCAATCATATCAATGCCCCACATTGCAAAAGGCCAAGGTGACGACATGAAATTCAATGGGCTTGGAGGGATATGCACTTTATCTGCGTAAATCTGGCACTTGTGACACTTTCGGGCGTATGCGCAACAGTCTGCCTCCATTGCTAACCAATAATACCCCAATCTTAACAACTTCTTAGCCATTGCATGTCCCCCGGCATGGGTACCGAAAGATCCCTCATGTACTTCTTGTATTAACATGTCCGCTTCCTGCTTGTCGACACATCTGAGCAAGACCATGTCGAAATTTCGCTTGTACAGAGTATCATCTGAGTTCAGGAAGAAGCTACCGGCTAACCTCCTCAACGTCTTCTTATCATTCGAAGATGCCTCAGTGGGGTACTCTTGACTCTTCAGGAAACGCTTGATGTCATGATACCACGGCTTATCACCAGATACTGTATCGGTAGCAAACGCATAGGCGGGTATATCAAGCCGGGATACATCAATTCTGGGTACGTAGTTCCAACATAGCACCTTAATCATCGAAGACAAGGTAGCCAAAGCGTCAGCAAATTGGTTTTCTTCACGAGGAATATAATGCAGCCTCACCGTCGTAAAGAAAGTCAACAATCTTCTCGTGTAGTCTCTGTACGGAACCAAATGAGGCTGATGTGTATACCATTTCCCGTTGGTTTGATTGATGACCAAAGCTGAATCCCCGTATACATCCAGGGTTTTATTCCGTAGGTTGATGGCTTCCTTAAGTCCTAGGATACAAGCTTCGTATTCGGCTTCATTGTTGGTGCAGGGGAAAGTTATTCTGCCACAAAATGGCATATGAACCCCCTCCGGCGTGATCAACACTGCACCAACTCCGTGACCATTGACGTTGACCGCCCCATCAAACATCATAATCCATTTGGATTCAGGGTCAGGCCCCTCCTCCGGGAGTGGTTCCTCGCAATCTTTCGATTTGAGAAACATGATGTCCTCATCAGGAAAGTCGAACCTCATAGGTTGGTAATCATCAATCGGTTGCTCTGCAAGATAGTCTGACAAGACACTTCCTTTGATGGCTTTTTGTGAAGTGTATTGGATGTCATATTCTGTCAGTATCATTTGCCACCTAGCAACCTTTCCGGTAAGCGCTGGCTTTTCAAAAATATACTTGACTGGGTCCATCTTTGATATCAATAGAGTCGTGTGAGTCAACATATACTATCTTATTTGGCGAGCAGCCCATGCCAAAGCACAGCAAGTTTTCTCGAGCAGTAGGTATCTTTGTTCACAGTCGGTAAACTTTTTGCTAAGGTAGTATATTGCGTGCTCTTTTCGACCTGACTCGTCATGCTGACCGAGCACACAACCCATTGACCTTTCTAACACAGTCAAGTACATGATCAATGGTCTTCCCTCTGCTGGAGGCATTAGAATCGGGGGCTCCTGCAAATACTCTTTTATTCTTTCAAAGGCTTTCTGACAATCATCATTCCACCTGACCTCTTGCTCTTTTCTCAGCATTTTGAACAATGGCTCGCATGTGGCTGTAAGATTAGATATGAACCTTGAAATGTAGTTCAATCTTCCCAGGAAGCCACGAACCTCTCTTTCTGTTTTAGGTGCAGGCATTTCTTGAATAGCTTTTATTTTCGCAGGATCTACCTTTATTCCTCTTTCACTTACAATGAAACCTAACAGCTTACCAGTTCGCAATCCAAAAGTGCACTTGTTCGGATTCAATCTTAGCTTGAACTTTCTCAGACGTTCAAACAACTTTTGCAGATTGCCCAGATGTTCTTCTTCTGTTCGGGACTTGGCAATCATATCATCCACATAGCATTCGATCTCTTTGTGAATCATATCGTGAAAAAGTGTTACCATAGCCCGTTGGTACGTTGCCCCTGCGTTCTTCAACCCAAAAGGCATGACCTTGTAACAGAAGGTACCCCACGGTGTGATGAATGTCGTTTTCTCCCTGTCTTCTGGCACCATCCTGATCTGATTATAACCGGAGAAACCATCCATGAAAGAATATACGGAGAACTGAGTTGTGTTATCAACCAAAACATCGATGTGAGGTAATGGGAAGTCGTCTATCGGACTAGCTCTATTCAGATCTCTATAATCGATGCACATCCGCACTTTGCCATCCTTCTTGGGTACTGGTACGATATTGGCAACCCATGGTGGGTAACTGGCCACAGCGAGAAACCCTGCGTCCCACTGTTTCTGAACTTCTTCTTTGATTTTCATTGCCATGTCGGGATGAGTTCGGCGTAACTTCTGCTTCACCGGCGGCATGTCTTCATTCAACGGTAACTTGTGCACAACGATGTCTGTATCCAAACCTGGCATATCTTGATAGGACCAAGCAAAGATGTCGACGTACTCACGAAGCAAACTGATCAACTATTCTTTCACCTCGGCCTGTAGACTGGCCCCGATCTTGATCTCTTTCTTGTCGTCTTCGATGCCAATGTTGACGGTCTCAATCACCTCCTGACAAGGTGTAATAGCTCGGTCCTCCTGTTTTAACAACCTGGATAACTCCTCAGGTAATTCACAATCTTTCTCAACCCCTTCTTCGGCTTGATAGATAGGATTGTCGAAGTCATACTTGGCCATAGCAGTGTCGTTAGCAGTGAGATCTGAGTGATCAGCTCTGCATGATGGAGGATCATGCTTTACCTTAGAACGAGATTTTTTTTTGGAAAGAAAAACGAAAAAGAAACATTGCCATTTTTATTATTTTTCTGTAAAAGTAAAAATAATTGAAAGAAAGAGAACACAAAATTGTTTGCAAAAGCTGTCCTTTATTGATGATGAAAATAATTGCGAAATGCGACTAAATGGATGGCCCTACAGATGAGTCGTTACACCTTGGGCAAAGTGTAAGACTTTATTATGCATGTAACAAAAGGAAAACAATAAAACTTACTCTTTCAGTAGAGTAACCCGGACGACTTTTTCAGATGACCAATTGTTGAGCTTTTCTCCCGGGACACACGAGCGAACCCAGCTATCTAAGTCACAGTCGCCGTCAGCCTTGTCTTCATCTGCAGCATTGATGGTGTGGGGAGAAACCAAACCCCCGCTAGAGAAAGTACATGCTTCATTCTTCTGAGACCCCGGAGTATACCCCAATCCAAACTTGTCTTCTTTGATGATTGGCTCCACAAACTTGCCCCAGCCTTGGGCATTACCAGCTTTAACCACTTCAACAACTTGCTTGTATGAAGAGATAGAAGTCCCGACCTTCTTAGACTTAGGTGAAAAGACAACTTCGGGTGCGACCTCACTGATGTTTATGGCTTCGAAGCCCTGACATAGCATCTCATGCATCTCGCCATCCATCTCCACATACTTAAATGTAGACAGGTGGCTAACAAAAATATCCTCTTCACCACAGACAGTGACGACCTGACCTTCTAGTTCATATTTGAGCTTCTGGTGGAGAGTAGAAGTAACAGCACCGGCAACATGAATCCAGGGCCGACCTAGCAGACATCTATAGGCAGGCTGGATATCCATCACATAAAAGGTACTCTTGAACACCTGCGGTCCAATCTTAACTGGCAACTCAACCTCGCCAAAGACAGATCTCTTAGAGCCATCAAAAGCCCTCACAACTAAGTTACTTGGCTTCAGGATGATGCCATCGCAATCCAACTTCATTAAGGCTTTCTTTGGAAGAACATTCAGAGAAGATCTTGTATCAACCAAAACATGGGAAAGCACTGCTCCTTTGCATTCCATTGTGATATGCAAAGCTTTGTTGTGATTCCTGCCCTCAGATGTCAGGTCATAATCGGTGAAACCTAGCCCATGGCTAGCGTTTACATTTGAAACTACCGACTCCAGCTGGTTAACAGTTATCTCTGGTGGAACATAGGCCATATTCAGTACTTTCAACAAGGCTGTTCTGTGCGCCTCAGAGCACATCAATAGTGAGAGAATGGAGATCTTTGAGGGTGTCTGATTTAGCTGGTCGACTACCTTGTAGTCACTTTTCTTGATAATCCTCATAAACTCATCCACTTCCTTCTCGAATGCGGTCTTAGGAGGAGTTTCCTCAGTAGTAACCTCTTCGGCGGCTACCTGTTTTCCTTTGGCTTTGGCAGCTGCCTCGGCTTCAGTATTCGTGTGCAATGTTGATGGTGTAAATAGGTGTCCACTGCGAGTGAAGCTACCAACCCCTCCAACATTGTCTACATCGGAGCTACCAATGCCAATGTCTTCTTCGTTAACTTTCCGCCCCTGGAAGTAGATATCAGCCCCATAGTGCCACGGGATAGCACTATCTTTCTCATACGGAACAGGTCCTGGTACCGTGATGGTGACCGGACTAACCAAAGCCGGTTGAGGGCTGTCAGAGTAAATTGTAACTGCTGCTGGGCCTTCTGGGAAATATATTATTGTCGGAGCGGGTCTCTTGGGAACATATATTTCTTCAGGAGTGAAATAAATCGTCACTGTCGACACATCATTCTTCCCTGGACGAGTCTGGTCGAACTAAAGACAACCTTCATCTATCAGTTGCTGAATACCCCTTCTCAAACTGTCACATCCGTTCTCGACAGCCTAACAATTTATGCACTCTTCCCCACAACCCGGGAAAATCTGTCCTTTCAAGAGTCGGTCTTTGACCACCGATAGCGAAGTCTTCACTCTAGTCACATCAGAAACCAAATTCAAAGTTTCCCCACTATCAACAGCATTAATCCTCTACCCGTCATGGGCTGGCATCGGGTTTTGGATAACATTAGGCACCAGAGAAAAATTGATAGCCTGGGCATCTCTCAAATCTTGTACCTTTAGCTGGAGAGCCTTGCAATTATCTGTAGTATGGCCAGGTGCGTTGGAGTGAAAAGCACATCTGGCATTGACATCATAACCTCTAGGCAAATTATTGGGATCGATTGGCGGGGCCAGAGTTCTTAACGTAACCAGATTCAAGTCAATCAGCCTGGGAAGTAATACAGAATAAGGCATTGGGATTGGCTCAATGACCCGGTCCGTCTGCCTTGGACGTTGTTGATAGTGTCTCTGCTGACCCGGATTACCTCCTTGTCGTTGATTGTTGTACCCGGGTTGCTGTTGCGGATGATACTGCGGTTGTTGTTGCTGTTGAGGAGCAGTTGTTGGAATAGTGACTGCAGCCACTTGATCTTGATAATAATTAGGGCGTCCTCTGCCCCTGCCTCTGCCGACATACACAACGCTTGTCTCGCCTTCTCTTCTCCGCTGACCGCTACCAGCAAACGGTTTCTTGGGACCTGATGAGCTGGAAGCACTGTTGTCTTGAATTCGGCCCATCTTCAACAGACTCTCGATTCTTTCTCCAGCAATTATTATCTCTGCAAAGCTGATTGACGGGCAAGCAGCCAATCTCTCAATATAATTGCCTTGAAGAGTGTTCATGAACATGTCCGCCATCTCCCTTTCAGACATAGGGGGTTGGACGGACGCAACAATTTGTCTCCAACGTTGAGCATATTCTCTAAAGGTCTCCTTGGCAGTCTGAGACATTCCTTGCAACAAGGTCCGATTTGGAGCCATGTCCAAGTTGTATTGATATTGCTTGACAAAAGCCTCTGCCAAGTCTTTCCAGCTCTTGATGGTAGTACGAGACAAATGAGAATACCATTCACGAGAAGCTCCAGTTAGACTGTCTTCAAAATAGTACATCCACAGCTTTTCATCTTTCGTGTGAGCTCCCAACCTTCCCACATAAGATTGGAGATGAGTGCGTGGGCAAGAAGTCCCATTGTATTTCTCAAAAGTAGGGGGTTTGAACTTGTGAGGGATCCTTACTCCCTGAACCAGACCGAGATTTGTGACATCAAAACCTAAGGAATTTTGAGACTCCAAAGATTTGAGCTTCTCAGCAAGCTCATCCATACGGCGAGTGGTCTCGTGGGCTTCGTCATGCAAAGAGAATTGATCATACTGATAATCTTCAGTAACGGGGCGCCCGTTAATCTGAATTCCTTGATTCACATTGTACCTTCCGCCAATACCATTTCCAACATTCCCCGTGTTGCCAACATTACCCGGGTTTGGTTTCCATTAGCATTTGCGTTACCCGCGTCACCATTGTTCACAAGGTTATCAGCGTTCCCAGGGTTACTAGGGTTTCCCTCAGCATTTGGTATCTCCACCTCTGGATCGGGCCTCGGTTGCTCAACCAATTCCCTCAGCTTTTTCTGGCCTTCTGCCATACCGGTCATCAATGTCATGAACAGATCCATCCTTTCACACATATCAGCCAGCTCTTTCTGTACCTGGTCCATTGCTAGTAGCGGACGATTTTCCTTTGTCGGATATCTGTGGACTCGCTTGGGAACAATAATGCCTGAGACAGGGAACAAACATTAGACACTGCGGTGACACCTGCAAAACAAACAAGGGTTAATATGCATGATATGTGATGCACTGCTTGTTCAGTTTTAAGGCACCCCCCTTTTGAAAGGGAATACCCTGCAAATGAATAAGCATGAGATGTTGAATGCAAATATGCAGATGATGTTATGCAATGCAGTGGCATGTCAATCATAATTGCTGGATCCGCTTGAACATCTGTCAGGTTGCACTGCCTAGAGAGAAACCCATTGAGGAATATAATACAGGATCAGCACTTCGGCATGAATTCGGAACCGGGAACCATAAAATACAGTCATCAACTCAGAACCCATACTTCAGAACCAACGGTCATCAACAAGAACCGAACAATAGTCACCAACAGAACAAGTCACCATCAGTACCTGTAAATGATTCATTCCCGCCCCACTCACGGGTGTAATCTAGGCCAGGGTAAGGTCAAGATAAACGCATGATAAACAATCCTTTCAAGAATATCATCATATGCACACCAGGTGTATGCAACGATTATACCCCATTAGAATCTGAATTGCTCGTGATACCATGTTCCGCTAAATGACGCCATACCACCCGCTTCCCATGAATCACTCTATTCCTAGGTGTCCTAAAGTTCACTCATAGCCTATGTATTGGGCCTTTTTCCTCTTGTGACTCCCACCCAACAACGAAACAGATACACAGCCAGCACAGTATGCATGAAACAGTAAAGCGCGCATAGGATACAATGCAAGCAGATAAGTATGCAAAGCAATAAATAAATAACACACAATAGACAATAGACAAACAAACGCTAGGAAAGGCCCACTAGGGAAAATAAGTCCCCAGCAGAGTCGCCAGCTGTCGCAACCTGCGAAAAAAACAACCGGCGAAAAAGAAATGACAGAAGAGTCGCCACTGTGCGTTATTTATCCCAAAGGAGGGAAAGGAGACGCCCGAAGTAAACCTGGGGAAAAGGGAAGGAAAAGACAAGGTCTCGCAACCAAATCTTGGGTTCGGGAGCCGATTATGTGAAGGGAAGGTATTAGCACCCCTACGCATCCGTAGTACTCTACGGGATCCACGTTTGTTGTTCTAGTCTAAAGGGTGTGGGTTTATCTAATGTACTATTTACTAAAAGAGGGGTCAAAAGAAAATGACTCGCACGGATGTCGCATCCACTACATACGTATCTCATCTGAATATGAGAATCAGAGTCTTCGTAGCTCGGCTACCTATGGGTTAGAGGGATGTGTGCTCGGTAAGACGTCGCATCTTATGCCTACGTATCTCATCTGGAATGAGAATCAGAGCAAAACATAGTTCGACTAACTACGGGTTTGTGCGGGGGTGAACGATGTTACTACGCAATCTACCGGATGCTCGACCTTTAGAGACTTACTCGCTTGTAGTAGAAGGAGTTAACGTGTTTAGGAGAAGAAAAATCAATGAGTTGGTTTGTGTTTTAGGGATGCTCATGCAAAAAGGAAGTCCTTGACGAAGGAACAGTGCTACCTTAATTGACATGCAAACGGGAGACTATACGAAGCCTAGCAATCCTATGGGGAGACGATCACACCATACAAAACATGTATCTTAAAGTAAACGCGCCAACAGGGGGCTCAAACATACATGGGTAGGGCTTTATTCAAGAGGGGTCATATCAACCTCGACAAACAAGCCATGGAAGGGTAATCAAAGGGGCTCTTAACCACTGACATTGAGCGTCAGGGTTAGCAGATCAAAAGGGTAATGAGGATAAGACCTCATAGCTCTTAACCCTGGATAGGGTGAGCTCATGACAAAAAGTGGGGATTCAGAAAGGTGGAACCCTCTCCACTGACCGACTGGACAATAGATCTTAGGCTTTGGTTCTGAAGCATCGACACGTAGTGTGAGCATAAATAACGACACACTGAATAACGGAGGATTGACTACTAATCCATTTTATCCATCAATTGCCTCTTCATGGAGGTCTTTAGCACGGGTGCCTCTTTTTGGAGGTCTTGGGGCACAAAAGTAAACAAACAAAAGAAAACATTGCCTCCTATTGAGGTCTTCCAGCTAAGAAAGCGGTAAAAATGCGGGAAAAATAAAGGGATCGAGAGATCTATCGCACGAATAAAGATCCAAAGTAACAGCAAATAAAGAAAACAAGAAACCCAGAGATCCTTCCAAGCTAACACCATCAAAGAAAGCCAGTCAGTACAGGTAATCGGAATAAACCTCCAGGTGGTATCCCACAAATAAAATGGAATACCAAGCAAGCCATCCCTGCAAGGGTATGTGAGCCCTCACAAAAACTCAACAAACGGGTTAGTGGAACAAGACGGGGTGCAATCAAAAGTTACACCAAACAAAAGAAATATGACAACAAAGCGTCAAGTAAATAGTGCACGGATACAGGAGACAGCACGTCACAACAATCACAAAACAGATTAAAGAGCAAAAGGCAGCTACTGTTGCGATCGCTACTGCATCATTAGCGAAGGCTTAGCGAAGCTTCGCTGCAGGCTCGCCTAGCGAAGGTGCTAGCGAGTGCCTGCGGGTTCTGGATTCTTCATTGATAACAGTCCGATCTCGGTTACCCAAACCCTATGGCATCCATCTCAGAAACGAAACGATTAAACATTCAAGGTATTGTTTTATACATTCATGCAGATCTAAGCCCGTGGGCAAAACTGAACGATATCTCACACATTCAGAGAATTCAAATTAAGAGCATAAGAGTAATGGGAATAAGGGCAAACCTGATTGGAGGGATCGAATGAAATTAAATGGTGCGACTGGATTTGCAAAGCAATGTTAGGGTTTGCGGGAGATGGAGGTGAAAAAGTGTGTGAGTCAGAGTGAACTTTTCAGAGCTGTCTGGAGGCTGCTACAGATTAGTTCCTAGGTCTCTCTTTCTTTTTCTCTTTTTCTCCCCTTTTTTCCTTTTTGTTTCAACTGAAACTCTAGTATTTATAGTCTAATTTTCGTGGCTGCTGGGCTCAAATGAGGGCAACTCAAGCCCAAGACGTTCTGTTATTTTTTGAAAACGCGTGCGCTTCGCCTAGCGAAGGATCTGCTCGCTTAGCGAGCGTGACAGTTCCTTTCGCTAAGCGAACCATTCTGCTCACCTAGCGAGCATGACAGCTCAGGGACAGATTTTTGCTCCTTCGAGATTAGCGTTTTGGATGATGAATAGACCCCATTTGAACCTGTTGGAAGTAATTCAAGTCTTTCCCTTGTGTTGACTGATCACCCAGATAGAATCCACAAAGTGCCTTGGATGATGCTCAAGCTTCTTGGATCTGATTCTGATTGATGCGATGAAATGCAATGTGAAATGTTAAATTACCTAAAAATGAATGCATGAATGAGGAGGGCAAATTTTGGGGTGTTACAGTACCAACATAAAAATGAAGGATCAAAACCTCGTAGTTCGTGATACAAATTTCAAAGTGGATGCATTGCTTTTAATCAAAAATTAAGTTCGAAAGGCACGACGGCCTAGAAAATGGTTTGAATGAGTTAGTTCTTTTTGTCATTTGAAAATTTTAAGTCAAGTATAGTTAAGTTTATTTACAAATTTGATTTAAGAAAAGAAGTTTGAAAATGCAATGGCATAAGGCCAAAGTTTCTAATTTGCAAAGAGTATAAGTTAAAAAAGACAAGCACAAGCAAAGAAGTTTTTAAAAGGAGGGAGAGATTTTAAAATTAAAGAGGTAGGGAGGAGATGAAGAGACTAATCATAAGCATAAATTTAAAAGTTAAGAGTTGAAAAGATCTGATTAATGGGTTGCAATCCAATAGATAAGAATGTTATATAGAAACCCCGAATTCCCTTAGACATTAGAATCAAGCAACAAACAATACACATAATATTAACTTGAAGAGCAAGACATCAAATAAAGATAGCCACATCCAAGATTTAGCCACTCCATGATATCCTTCACATTTTCCCATGTAACAGATGAATTCCACAAGTCACAGGTTCAGAATAATAGCTTCACAATGATCATGTTGCAGATGAACTCAAAGGTATGTTCAATGATGTATCATATGAAGTTTTAGATTACAAGCACTTGGTTACACGAAAGTTGGCATTGGCCAAGTCCTTTGTATAGGGAGTGTTTCCTAAATTCTAAGTCCAATTGTCTTAGATCAAACCAACAGTCCACACAAGAAGTTTTTTTTAGGGTTTTTGTTCTTATTATGTACATTAATGGTCAAAGACCACACAAGCAATCAAAATATACAAAAGCAAAATATATCACAAAATATGGTCCAAATGGACAAAGTGAAAATGACATTAACATAAAAAATTAGAATGGAATGAATAATGGCAAATGAATAAGGCTTAAAGATAAAGTGCATTAAAAGTAAAAGACTTGAAATTAAATGTTAGTTGTTAATGAGTTAGAAGTTAGTATTACTTTTACTTGTTATTGTTTAAGTCATTCTTTGGAGAACACTCAACCCACTTATCACAAGCATAGATCCTTTAACCAAGACATCTTCCAAAGGAAGGAAAAAAGGTCAAGTTTCCACATAATACCATGAAAGAGGGGAGACTTACAATCTCACTAACTAGAATGTTATGCCTTTTGTGTCAAAAATTTAGCGTTATGTTAAGCAATCGTAATTGGACTTATGTAGAAGTCACAACTATTTGAGGTCGGGCAATAGAATTTTGGTGTTAATGCATGTTAGAGACATAGTATAATGGACTATGTTTATGAAACATACCACACACAAAAAGAATATGCAAAAAAGGTGGCCTAATCTCATCCATACTTATGTTGATTTTGCAATCAACTAGCCTTAGGATGTTGAGATATCATAGGTCAAATGAAATGGATGCATAAAGAAGGGGAATTAGATGAAGATGGAGAGGAATGGATCAAACCTCAAATTGGACAAGGGAGAACTTTTACCAAATTAAGATCATTCATTCATTTTGGGAGATGGAATGTATATTCCATCAATCCCCTAAATCCAATTATCTTAACCTAACAAAGTCAAATCAACCTTGACCAAGGTCCAACAACCCAAGTCAAACTTATACAAACAATCAAAATGGCTCAACACAATTATTTGGCACTTATTCAATTTAAAAAAACTAAAAATAATGCATTAAATTAAATATGGTTTGTCAAATTCTTAAAATCTCATCAAAACACCAAAGATATGGCCATGAGATTTATCATAGGTCAAACAAGGTCAAAGGACCTTGGAGAAAAAATTTCAGAATTTTTGGAGACTTAAAAGTATTTTTAAACAATTAAAAATATTCACAAAATCAATTAAATCATGAAAAATATTAATAATGATCCAAAAAATAATTTTAATTCAAAATATGAAAGAGAATTTATTTAATTTTTTTTGGTGAAACTCTCATATTTTTTGAATCAATATTAAAATTAATATGAGTTAATGAAAATAAAACAAATTAAATGAAATTGAAATAATCAGAAAAAATGTGAACCACTTGATCTCCCCCATTAATTGAGGTGGCAGATCAAGTGGTCATCAGCGCGCTTTCCACCATGGACTTAAGTCAATGCGCCACAAGAATGGTAATCAAAACCAACGCGTGTGATTAAAACCTTTTAAACAAGATCAATGGCTCAAAACCTGTCCAACACACCACCGGCGTTGGAACTCCGCTCACCTTCTCAGGCGAGGCTCACCAGACTGGTTCAGTCATCACCGTCACATAAATGAAAAAGGAGGACATGATCTGAAAGAAAAAATGGCGTAGAGCACGAATCTGACCTCAATTTTAACTAACTCCACATATATAGAAAGATATGAGGAGTTGAATTTTGAGGTGTGTCAATTGAGTTGCTTCGATTTGACCTCAAAGCAACTCAATCTTCTTGCCTACATTGGTAGGACTTCAGACAACCAAAGATCCAAGAGAATTGATTAGAATTGAGTGAGAATCAAAGAGAAGAAGATTTCTAAAAAATACCTTCAATGCTGTGCAGAATTGGATCTTGTTTGCTTCAAACTTGACTTGATCACACTCGAGGAGCTTGCAGAGGTGGTTTGGCAATGGAACAAAGCTTTGGATCCTGGAGTTTTTGAATCTCCAAACAGTGAGATTCAAACTCAATTTTGAAGTTGAATATTCTCAGGTTTTCCTTTGAATTGTGAGGGTTTGAAAAGAGGGGGCAAAGCTGGCGCGCAAGGTGTGTTTGAAATGAGCTCAGAGGTCATGTATTTATAGCATTTGGGATTGATAATTGCACACTTGAAATTTTGCTAAATTTGGCAATGTCATGCACAAGCTTGCATGGGTGTGTACAGGCCCATGAAGCAATCCATTTTGATCCAATTCCAACTGTATTGAAGTTCAAATGATGCTTGAATGGCAAGGCAATGCAATGTGAAGTTTTGGACATTTGATTTTTCCACTTGATGCAGGCCTGTTAAGACCATGGACAACCCTAGCAAACCTCATCCAAAATGCATGAAATAGGACTCTTTGGAAACCTTAGATCAAGGGGAACAACTTTGATGTTGGAGACTTTTTCATTTGTAACTTGGATCATGGTGAATTTTGAGGTGGAAGTTTGGAAATTTCAACATGTTGAAAATTTTTCTAAGTGTTAAGTCATATATCTCAATATTCCACCTTACTTAACTTTTCATGTGAGCTCCAAATGAGAAAAGTGCCTTCATCAAAGTTGTATATATTTCAAAGACATTCAAAATGGTCACCAATCTCATGTCATTTGGATCTAGAATGATAGAGTTATGCATTTTTTGAAGTTGAGGAAAATCACTTGTTCAATGGTATAGGGCAAAAATGACCTATAATGTATCCTCATATCACATGCTCATAAAATTTGAATTATCTATCACTCAAAACATAAAATTTTAAGTATATATCTTTAATTTGATTGTGAAACTTTGAAATCTTTCATCTCATAAAAATTGAGCAAGTTATGGCCTTGGGAAGTTGACTTTCAAATTAGGGTTTAGACAAAATGACCTATAATGTTTCAACATAGAAAATGATTTTCCAAACAAAAATAGATATAGGTCTCAACATGAAAGTTATTTGGAATGTCATTTAGAGTAACGTTTATCTTGGAATCATTTTCATATGGTGAAAAGTATAGGAGATAGGGTCTAGAGAGACCCAGTTTTGATCAGATGAATTCATCTGGCCAACCACCATCAACCAACTTGCTAACCTCCATTTCTCTTGACTTTTTAGGCTCATGGTAGATCATATATGCATAATATGATGAAATTTGAAGTTTCCCTTGAGAAATTTGATCAATTGGTGAGGAAGCTTGTTGAAGAAGTCACTCAAGATACCCAGACAAACTAGGGTTTCCAGGGCAAATTACCTCCAAACTCTTGAAGAATACTTGATCAAAGTAACATATGAAGACCATGGGGACTCATATATGATTCTTAGAGCCATTGTGGATCATTCCTTGGTTGTGCTCTTGTAGCCCTAAGGGTCTTAAACCCTAGATATGAGCTTGCTAGATCAATGGGGATCATGCCCTACCTACAAAAGAGTTTGGTAAATGCAAAGACATATTTTTGGTATTTTGGTTAGTAAAAATGGTAATATACAAGTATGATACAATCACATGGTGCTTGGTGATCTCTCCCAAAATAAACCCAATGAAAGAGGGGTAAGGAGGATGTCAAGGTATGATCCCAATGCTAATGTACATGATGAAGTTGCATGAGGGATCTTAGGGTCAAAATTGGGGTATTACAGAGTCATCGACTATGGTTTGTAGGCTACACTTGTCTTTTTATGGTCTTAAGCAATCTATGAGAGCTTGGTTTGGTAGATTCATAAGTGTAGTGTAACCGTTTGGTATGGCCCATAGTGAAGCTGACCATTCTGTGTTTTATCGCCACTCAACTCAAGGGTGTATTTACCTTATTATGTGTGTAGATGATATTGTCAAAAATGGTAGTGATCAACAGGGAATACTCCAGTTAAAACAACATCTTTCGAATCGATTTAAGAAAAATGACCTTGGTAAACTTTGCTATATTTTAGGTATTAAGGTAACTCAATCTAAATATGGTTTTGTGATTTCTCAGCGGAAATATGCTATGGATATTTCTAAAGAAACAAATTTGTTGAACGTTAAACCAGCTTATAATCCTATGGATCCAAGTGTCAAACTCCTACCAAATCGGAGGGAGCCTCTATCTGACTCAGGAAGGTATAGGAGATTGGTTGGAAAGTTGAATTATCTCATGGTCACTCATCCGAAAATTTCTTTTGCAGTTAGTGTGGTAATCCAGTTCTTAAATTCTCCTTGCCAGGAACACGTGGATGTTGTTATCCAAATTCTGAGATGCATCAAATGTGCTTCCGGAAATGGTATCGTGTATGAAGATGAATGACATACTCAGATTCAGAGTATGTCATTTATTAAATTCTCCTTTCCAGGAACACGTGGATGTTGCTATCCAAATTCGGAGATACATCAAACATGCTCTAAGAAATGGTCTCGTGTATGAAGATGAATGACATACTTAGATAGCTGGATACTCCAATGTTGATTGGACAAGGTCACTCATTAATAGGCGATCCACCTCTGGGTATTATGTACTTGTTGGAGAAAACCTTATATTCTGAAAAAGTAAGAAATAAAATGTAATTGCAAGATCAAGCGTTGAGGCAGAGTATAGGGCCATGGAAATGGTAACATGTGAACTCATTTGGTTAAAGCAATTTCTCAAGGAACTTAAAATTGAAGAAGCAAGATCAATGACGCTTATCTGTGATAACCAAGATGCATTGCACATTATTTTAAATCCAATATTCCATGAGAGGACCAAATATATTGAGATAGATTGTCACTTTATTAGATAGAAGATTGAATCAGGAAATATCATCATAAGCTTTATCAACTCTAATGATCGATTGGCACATGTATTTACAAAATGCCTGAAAAGTCCCAGAACTAATTACATATGTGACAATTTTGGTGCATTTTACTTATATGCTCAATAGTGAGAGGGAGTGTTGATATTTGTATATGTTAAGAATATTTGTATATATAAAAGTCTCGCATCGACTATAGCATGTAATTAGTTGTAAATTTCTTTATATATAAAATAGTCTTTGTGGTTCTATTTAAACACGCAATTTATTCAAATGTCTCTCATTCTCTCTTATTTAACAAAAGCAATATTTCTCCTTTTCAAAACTCTTATTTGTCTATGTGTGCATATTTATTTTTCCATAATGCATCTTTACCCGCCTTTTTTGATTTTGACAAAGGGGAAGAAGTAAAGTCTTATGAGGAACATATTATACTCTCTATTTAACTCAAGGGGAGTTTAATTACTCCAAGCACATATGTGTTATTTTCTTTACCACCTCCCCTGGAAGATGCGTTGTCATCATCAAAAAAGAGGAGAATATGGAACCTTGTTTTGTAGATGATATGCTTGTAATAAGGACAACTATTTTACTTTTGATGATGACAATCTTTATCTAATTATGACAAGTCAAGCATAAATGGTTAAGCAATTAAAGAGGCAAACTAAATAATTAGGGTTAGTTGGACTTGACTATCCGATGATGGAAACCTAATAGAAGCTAACTCAAGCCTCATCTCAAGTAAAGTCAAGCTAGAGTCTACACAAAGGAAAATATCTAATAAAGTCTTGAAGTAACAAGAAATAGATGCCTTAAGTGGCCTGAGTAAAAACTTTGTAATGTATAAATGTTATTTTTGTAAAAGTGCTTGGTTATTTTCTTCCCGACTTCTACGCACTCTTGAGGAGGTTGTTGATATTTTATTGACGTCAAATTTATCCTTCTTCCAAAATCTCCCTGTGGGGGATATGATGGAAATGGCTTATGAGCTTACTCATAACATGTTCAAAGGTTCTTCTCTCTTTTCACTTATATTTGTTGCATGGGGTGATGTCTTGGCCCCGAGTAGTCCTTTCAACGCTAGATGTTAACTACGAACTTGTAGTATCCTGACATCATTAACTACGAACTTATGGCATCTTTAAGATGTAGCCCTTGTCCTTGTCTCAGTGGCAGTGGGAAGTAGTACCCTAGGCTCCAGAGGCACCCGATGCACGGGTGGCACCCTAGACACATGAGGTACCTCAGGCACCCATTGGGTTTAGAGGAGGTATGTCAGACTTATCATTGTTGCCTTTTTACTCCGGATCGATTATGTTACAGCTAACCATAGTATATTGTCCGCATTTGTATAGAGATGACACTCGAAGACTTCATCATTTCATATTCCACATGGTGACATGTTTATCACACTAGATGATATCTTGTGCATGTTGTATCTTCCGATCAGGGGGAAACTGTTATACCACGGCAGGGTTAACAAAGATGACGCATCGAAGATGATTTTAGACTATCTGAAAGTTAACCCAGAGGATGCCCTGCATGATAAAGAAGCCATCAAAGGGGGTCATTCTAGGTTTTGATACCTGGAGAGATTGTATACATAACAGTTGAATGCGGCAGAGGAGGTCGCGGGTGACGAGGAGGAGGTTGCGCATAATAGAGCATACAGTCTAAGAGCATACTTGTTGTATTTGGTTTGTACCTTAATTTTTATGGACAATAGTGTCACTTATGTGGATGTGATCTACCCGCGATACTTTGATGACTTGGAGCGGATCCATGAGTACAACTAGAGATTGCTTGTTTGGTTTACTTGTACTCCAAATTATCTGAAGGTTGTATATGAAAGACCAAATAGGTGACAAGCAACATCACATTGTTGACGTAATATTTATGTATCTTTAAGTGTTTGTGTGTCATTTTCATAATACTTTTGCAACATTATTACTAATGATTCATATGTTTCATTTTCAGGCTTGGATCCTCCAGCATTTTTCACGCATATCCAGATGGTCATGTGTTCCGACATACATAGAGGATATGCCACATACTTCTGCGTTCGTCCCCCTTAGAGGGAATCAGACGGCGGAGCCATGCAGAGTGTATCATTGCCGCACGGTACCAGAGGATATACACGTACATATGTACACCGGTCACAGTGAGACACGTCCCTTTGACGACATAACCTTATACTTTAGATGTTGGCTTGTTGTTCACGTCTAACGTGTCCTCATTTGCCTGGGTGCGTCATACGGAAGTTCATCTTCATTCAGTTTATTCTCAGATACCTTGTTGTGTTATTCCTCCCGTTATGACACGTAGAGATATGGATACCGTGTATGATAATTATCTTAATCATCTGATATCGGAGGAGGCACGAAGTATCATCACAACTAGAGTGTTGCACACAGCTACATCCAGTGGTTTTTCAGGGTTTCACATTCGTATATGATACAGGATGTTCTGGGAGATCCACCTAGACTCTCTCATTAGGATGTCCTAGAGGAGGAGCAGGTTGGGACATATCATGTTGTTGATGTGTTTCCTAAATGTCGTCGTATCATGGAGATTACGCAAGTGGGTATAAATAGAGGATTTTTCCTGATGGCTCAGAGGTGAGAGACGTTTTAGATGCCATGATGAATGAGGCACATAAGACACTCCAATACAGGAGGTAGCGTAAGAACAAGGAGGGCCCGAGTCTGTCATACGTAGTTAACATTTGTATTATGAACATTATTTTCGATTCTATTCTAATTTGACTTCATTGTGTACTTCAAACTTATTAATTTATATATCTCATTCTCATCATATCAGTTCCATGGTTTAAAATATAAAATTGGATAGGATACCTATAATATATCATCAATTTCATCATAGCATCTCTAAAATAAAGTAAAAAGTTATTATCAGGTGTAGTTCCGGAGATACATCTTCAAATTATGTCTAGTGTGAATACTCAGATGCATCTTCAACTCAATATATATAAAAAAAAACGTTATAGTGAAGAATGCATGTGGTGTTCGTGGAGGTATTCGAGAGATACATCTCTGAAATAAATTTTAAAAAACATATAAAATTATATTGAACTTGAATGTGTTTCAATGAGACAAATGATGCATCCAAATATATATTTCCAAAATCTTGAAAGACGATTTTGAATTTTATGAATTGTTTTTTCTTCTCTTATGGTGGAATTGGAATTAGCAATTCCTTAGAAAGAAAAGCATAATAATAATAATGTTTGAACAAGGAAGTAGTAAAAGTCAAATGGTAAGGGACTACGGAAGCCACGTCAACATTGAGTAGGTTGCGCTTTTAATGGGGAAAAGTACCGACTCTGAAACCATTGTTTGTACACTTGTTTCTTTGTTCCTTCCATTCCATCACTTCTTACCCTTTTTTTCCTTTACCTTCTTAAAGCAAACAGAAAAAGAAAAACACAACCATTCAACAACAAGAAACAACACAAAGATATAGTAGAGATTAAGATAGGGAAGAGGACAGTGGAGAATGAGAATGAGATAGAACTGATGTTGAAGAAACACAAAATCCATTTTCTTATTCTCTGTCAGAGTTGACCAAAACCACTTCCCAAACACTAGTACATAAAAAAACACAAATAAACAAACAAGAAAGCATTATGAAACTGTGTCTGTCCCTCTCTTAACCTTTGTTTGCGGCGAAGACAAGATTTCTCATTTTGTCTCAACTCCACTTTCTCTCACCAGGTTTCTTTTTCATTTCATTTTCTCTTCTCTTTCTCTCTCCTTCTTCTCATCAGATCTTACATGTGAATTAAGGTAGTTGTTCATGTGAATATCTTCTTCTTTTCTTGTAAAAAGATCTTTTTTTTTATTTAAATTAAGATTTTTTTTTTCTTTTTCCTTTGTGGGTTTTGCATGTTATTTTATGTTTTTTCATTTTTAGGTGTTTTCACTTGATGGGTATGATTTTTTTTTGTTGGGACCTAATGTTTTATATAGTCCTTAAATGGAACTATTATAGTAGATATATGGTTGATAAGTTTGGAGAATTATAGATTTGTTTCCAAAATTAGAAGATGTTTCTTTTGAAGAGTATTTCCTGTTTCAGAAAGTTTACTTCATTAGTTTGTATATCTTTTCATAGCATTGGCACCTGAATTTTACTAAATTAAGTTTTCTTTTCATCTGTAGTTGTTTGATTCATGCATCTTGCAGTTTCATTTCCTTGAATTTCATACTCGTTTCGATAAAGATAATTGTTTTCATGATTTTAAGTTAAAACTTTGGTCTTATTTTATGCAGGCAGTGAAAGCTTGGGAGAGCTTTGTTTCTTTTTCTTTTCCAGATGGAAGATTTTGTGGATGAAATAGGTATTTCGGTTTGAGATCTTTCGTGCAAAGTCCAGTTTTTGAACTATAATTAGTTACAAAACTGGAGTAAGAATGTCTACTGAGTCAGTTCCAAAACCTCGATTCGTGTTATGTCCTAAATGCTGGCAGCTGCTTCAAGAGGCTCCGGATTTGGATGTGTACAAGTGCGGTGGATGTGGCACGACTCTTCAAGGTTTAAAATCTGTTATTGTTTATGTTCTTACTTTTAAAGGAGTGTTGTCAAATAGCAGCTATAGCGTAGTGGAATTTTAACAACCTGCCATTGTCCCACGATGCGTGGTTTGGTACAGACTGTTGTCAAATAGTGGCCATACCACTATAACGTAGCGGAATTTGAACAAAACGCTGTTTTTTACCATCCGCGTTTGACAAAATTGTTTTAAAGTTCTGTTCTCTTTGGAAACATGATGTTTCCATTACTTGTGTATGTATTAACTTCTATGAAATCTTTTATTTCTGAATGAGGATACTGATTCTATACATAAGCCTCTTATAGTTCTTGATATTTGTTACTGGAATAACTTGTTTGTGCTCGATGCAGCTAAGAAAAGAAAAAGTAAAGCTGCGAACTCAGAATCCAGCTCGAATGAGATTGATGCAGCTCCTAGAAATGTATCGGATCTTAGTCCCCAAGAGAATGTTTTGACGGAAAAAGCAACCAGTTGTTTCTCTGCAGATTTTTCTTCTGAGGGAAATGTAGGAAGGGATCAAATCGAAAATAGTGAGCAGCCGGTTATTACTCGAGAGAATGGTTTAAGGGAAACAACTTTTTCTTCTTCGGGAGAATGTTCTTTGGAGGGAAATACAGAAAGGGATCAAATTGAAAATGGCAATTACAATGAAGAGCAACCAGTTATCTCTCGGGAGAATGGTTTGAGGGAAAAAGAAACTAGTCCTTCCTCGGGAGAATGTTCATTGGATGGAAATAGTGAAAGGGGACAAATTGAAAACGGTGAATACGATGAAGAGCGGATTGGACCATTGAACTTACCAGATGAAGAACTAGAAAATGTGATGGATATCAATAAGTTATCAGATATCAGAAGGCATACGTCGTCCAACAATGGTTTTCCAAATGAGCTCCCACGCTGTGATACTGAAGCCTCAGCCGAATCGTTGGCAGACAATTCAGTAGAAAAAGAGAATGAGACTAACTTGAAACTAGAAGAGCAGAGTAATGAAAACATGCCATTAGAAAGAGCAGGAAATCGGTTAGTTAGTGCATTGGAAAGAGAAGATGCCAGCGATGAAATATCAGATCTAGTAGCGGTGAAGCCTGAAGCAGACATTAATGAAAGTGATTTAGAAGTGACGGGAGAGTTAAATCATGGAAACTTGTCACAAGGAGAAGACCAGAAGTTAATTTTTGTATCAGATGGACAATGTGTCGAAAATGAGAAATTATCTCTAGTTGGTGTAAGCCTAGCAACAGATGTTGATGGGATCGATAGTGGAAATGCATCTACTTCTAAAAGGTCGAGTTTTGAGAACATTGCACCTGAAAAAAGAAGCATTTTACGTGTTTCTCCTCGTGAACTTAAACTAGGTACATCTGATAATCGTGCATCTTCACCTGAAAATATTCGCCGTAGCTTTGACCGTGTAATGTCTGCAGATACATTTGATGATACAGAAGTCAATAACATCGGTTTGAAGATTAGTGATTCACTGGGAGATTTGACTAAATCTCCAACCACTAGAAGTTCTCATGCTTATGATGGCAGTGTCTCTTCTAATGATGGGACGGACGAGCGGTCGCTCGGTCATAATTTATATTCTTTTGAGGGAGGCTCCAGAAAGGGAAAAAGCGTTGTTAATAATCAAATGCAATATCAAAATGAGGTGCTGGAGACGACAAGACATGATCATGCACCTCGGACGAGAACAAAAAAAGACGAGTTTCCATTCAAAATGCCTCTCCGTGGAAATGTTTCCCAATCTGGTTACGAAAGTGGTAGTCCGTCGAATCAAATATACGACGAACTTTACCTTAGTTCAAGCTATGTTTCACCTGACTCTGTTGAGGACCCTGATCAGGAGAAGATGAAACTGTTGAGAATGGTTTATAAACTGCAGGATCAGCTCAACAGAACCAGGGAAACGTATGAAAGACCGTCCGTGGTAAATCGTATTTCTTCATACCAAAGCCATGATTCTCATGACGGAAGATTTTATCATGGTTTGGATTACCCTAGTGAGGATGCAAATGCAAGCTACAGTCATGGCATCAACATGCACCAAAGGCGGCATAACTTTTCAGGGATAGCACCAGGCAACACACTCAATGTTGATCATCCTAGTTTCAATTGCTATCCACAAGAACAGCAACGCTTGGGAAATTTTCCTCCGCATTTTCCTTACCAGCGTGAAGATCTTTATAGGCCCCATTCGGCTCATAGCCGTGTCTTATCTCAGCATTCTTATCCTTCAAGTCCACAATGGTTAATGACCAAACACGTACACGGCCGTGAAACAAAATCTTGTGATCAGAGATACAGGGCCCCCGAGATGAGCTATAGTAGGGAAAAACCTAACGCTAGTAAGCGACATTACCGGCCAGTAGCAGGTGGAGCGCCGTTTGTCACTTGTCTTAAATGCTTAAAGCTTCTGCAACTTCCTGCAGATTTTCTTCTTTTCAAAAGAGTATGTCATAAGCTCAAATGTGGTGCATGTCAAGAGGTGCTTAAATTTTCTCTACATAATAGAATTCATATCGTTTCTTATGCTCCAAACACTGTTGGACTGCCATCAAGTGAACTTGAGGTACACAACATGCTGATAAACGGCATCAATTCTCATGCTGCAGACCCTGTGTCATATTCCGATGATTATGGTCATTCTGCTAGTAAAAGCTACTCCTCGGAAGGAGATCCTGTTTCTGTTGCACCGTTTCATCACTTGCGTGGTGGTGCACGGGGCAATCCAAGAGTCTCTCCCACTACCACTGAAGCTATAACAGCGAAAGAGAAAATCGCTTCAAGAGGACCTAGCACAAGTAAGACTCCGTCCGAAAAATCATCAGAAATAGAGGAACACGAGTCACAGCCAAAAACTTCAGCACTTCATCAACTCATGGGCTATTCCTCTCCAAGTCTAGTGATAAGAGGTGATTCATCCTCTGTTGAAGGGAAAAAGGCCATGCTCAGTGGAGAATATTAACTTCCAACAGAGCTGAAAATTGAATTTGTTGAATCTAAACTTGAAGCTGGAAATGTCAAGAAAGGAATTCTTTATTCAAATTTGAGATATAGCGATGAAGCATCTGAGACAATGATGTATTTTATTTTTCATAACTATATGGTGTTTTGAACAAGGGCAATTGGAGTGAGTTATCTCGCTCATGACAGTGTATTTTTCTATTCAACTTTGGTACTATTTTGGAAACATGGAAAATATAATATTTGTATAAATGTGATTCTGGTGTATATGGATGTAACTATTTGTGTTTATTTTTTAAAACTGTGTTAATTGAAAATTTATTGTATCCTGGAACTTCTTACTACAACAATGGCTTATTTCATCTATATATACAAAAGTAACAACAATACAGATAAAATCTTTTGAGCTAAAATAAGGTACATCTATATTTCTTATATTCTTATATAATGACTAATTAAATTTCTCTATAGTTGCTTCTTCTGTTTGAGGCAATAGAAATCCTCTGATCCTGAAGCATGTTCAAATTGGGAGCCAACAACCGCGTGTACCGGTCAAAATACAAGAGCTGCTTCAGGAGAAGCGCAAACTCTCTAGGAAACTTTAATCCATAAGATTCACTAACCCGAACCTGTGGAGTACAAAGAGTACAAAGATGGCATAAGTACTACATAATAATTAGCCTTCATCAAACAACTAGTATAGCAATTCCTAGGTTGAGAGGATCATTGTATAAATGAAAAACTGGTAGTTGATAATGGACTCTGGACCTTCACTGTCAGACATAAAACTGCATTAACAATCCAGTTAGTACAATTTGAAAAATCTTACCACATCGAGAAATAGTGCATTCATCTGCCTCTCATCAACAACTACATTAGCAGAGATAGCAGCTGGATTTCTGGCTGTTCCACTTCTAGTTGCTACAACAACTTCAGTGTCCAACTCCTGCACTTGAATAGCACGCACAAATGCAGAATGTAAGCAATAACTCCAAATGGGTTTAGGTCAAGTTGATGTACAAAGCTGAAAAATGCTCCCCAAATTAGCACACGTGAACATTGTCCTACGTAGCACACTTGCCTTAATTGATGAGAACACTTTCTCCAAATCTCTGGAAAAGGCATTAGCATTAACATCGTTGCTTGTAGCACCCATTTGAATTAAGGAAGATGCCATTGAGTCATAATCTTCGATGGCAATTGATCCTAAGAAGACTTCCATAGCAGCCCATGTTTTGGGAGATATACGACCAACAATTCCTGTAGATTGAATTTTGTTTTTTAGAATATAGATATAGATTGTAAATGTACACAATATCTATACATGTATATGTATGTACAATATAAACATCAGAGAGTATTGTAAAATGTGTGGTCATTTAGAAGAGAAAAGGCATAGTTTGTAAAAGAACAAGGGAAATAACAATGCTTAGAGTTTGCGAAGATGATAAATTCCAAATAAAATGTATAGAGAACTCTGAAACCTTGGCAAGTTAACAGATGACTAAAGTACGGCCTAACGATACACCACAAGTATGACCAACAGTAAACTGCGCACAAGGAAGAAAAAGCATACCAAAGTCAAGATATCCAATACGGCCATCACGTAGAAGCCACAGATTTCCAGCATGTACATCTGCATGAAAAGATTCACATGCAAGCAAACTTCCAAACCTGCAGCAATATTTTATACCAAGATATATTATCATGTTAAAAGAGGAAGGCTCAGAGACGCAAAATGCAAAGAGAGATTTGGAGTCATACCACACATTGAGAGCAGTTATAACACTTGTTTCTGGGCTAGTAACTAATGAACTAATGGAGTCTAGATCAGTAAGAGGAACTCCATATAGTCTTTGCATGGTTAAAACTTGACGTGTACTACAGTTTTTATACACTTTTGGAGCTGTTGCTTGCCCAGTGAGACCCGTTGCTTCTAAATATCTCCTGAAAGCCTCAATATTTGCAGCCTCCTTGTAAAAGTCAACTTCTTCAAGCATAGATTCTCGTATGTCTTTCACAATACCAACCTACTAAAACAAAACACATGTTACAAGAAATGAAGCACTTGTGCAAGTGTTTGGAAGATCTTACGAAAACAGATTATGATATGATCCTAAGCCCCCATAATTGCTTCCAAAAACAGCCTATGCAGAGCTTATATGAACTTCACTCTTATTTCATTTCAATGACGGAATAGGTTATACATAAACACTTACACAATAACCTCATTAAATAAGTGCCTAATTAAGTTGTTTACCCAAATGAGCACCAAATGGAACTTTATAGACATCCGCTAAGGGTTATTTAGAGGTTAATGGTATGTCTTTCTCTAAACGACTAAACCTAATACATGAAACAGTTTATGACATCGATAGATCCGTGTAGCCAATCTCATTCAGTGGTATGGTTGTTGACCACAAAACTAATAACAGAGGAATACAAATAAAGAAGCTTTAAGCATCCTCAACTAACTATATAAGAAACAAGAAAGAAAATGAATTTAATAAAAGGGACAAGAACAAAGGATAATGAATGTAACACGGTTCAAAATTTCATTGGCAGTGAAAAAATGCCATAAAAGACGCATTATTTTCATATTGTATTTGTAGCAAGAGTATTCATGTAGAAGTAAGTGTGTCCATATTTCTTATACCAGTGATGTCCGACTTATTTCAGGATTCAAGAACTCCAATATCCGAGCAACAACATAAACAAAATTAAGATCCGCCACTAATATGTCCTCTATTCCTGGTTTTAAGACCTTTATAACCACATCCTCCTGTGAGCCTTTTAGCCTTGCACCATGAACCTATATGAAATACATCAATGGCATGAACACTGTAAGTTTAATAAAATGTTATTGAAAGAGACAGGTGCACAAAATATACCTGTGCTATAGACGCAGAAGCAAGGGGTGTTGGGTCGACATATTCGTAAA